>NC_140994.1:200991217-201591217 GCF_052327205.1 Somniosus microcephalus | reverse complement strand
GAATTACAATATGCAGATGACGCTTGCGTCTGTGCTCACTCAGAGGTCGAACTCCAAACCATCGTCTACACATTCACCGAAACGTATGAGAGCATGGGCCTTACACTAAACATCCGTAAGACAAAGGTCCTCTACCAACCTGTCCCCGCCACACAGTACTGCCCCCCGATTATCAAAATCTACGACAAGGCCTTGGACAACGTGGACCACTTTCCATACCTCGGGAGCCTACTGTCAACAAGGGCAGACATTGACGACGAAGTCCAGCACCGCCTTCAGTGTGCCAGTGCAGCCTTCAGTCACCTGAGGAAGAGAGTGTTTGAAGACCAGGACCTCAAACCCGGCACTAAGCTCATGGTCTACAGAGCAGCAGTGATACCCACCCTGCTGTATGCCTCAGAGACATGGACCATGTACAGCAGGCACCTCAAAGCACTGGAGAGGTACCACCAATGCTGCATTTGCAAGATCCTGCAAATCCATTGGCAGGATAGGCACACCAACGACAGTGTTCTTGCTCAGGCCAACATCCCCAGCATCGAAACTTTGACCACGCTAAATCAGCTCCAATGGACGGGTCACATTGTCCACATGCCCGATACGAGACTCCCAAAACAAGCGCTCTACTCGGAGCTCCGACATGGCAAGAGAGCCCCAGGTGGACAGAGGAAACACTTCAGGGACACCTTCAAAGCCTCCTTGAAAAGGTGTAACATCCCCACCGACACCTGGGAATCCCTGGCCCAAGCCCGCACAAAGTGGAGGAGAAGTATCCGGGAAGGCGCCAAACACCTCGTGTCTCTTCGCCCGGAGCAAGCGGAAGCCAAGCGCAGGCAGCGCAAGGAGCGCACATCAACCCAAGCACCCCACCCACCAGCCCCTTCAACCACCGTCTGCCCCACCTGTGACAGAGGCTGTAGGTCCCGGATTGGACTCATCAGTCACCTGCGAACTCATTTTTAATGTGGAAGCAAGTCATCGTCAGTTCCGAGGGACTGCCTAAGAAGAAGAAGAAGGGAATAGGGTCGAGGGAGCGGGACAAGATGAGCTCGCAGAGGGCATGAGGGGTAACAGGAGAGAAACTAGAGAAATATGCGAGTTCAAGGCTAGGGCAGGGAGGAACCTTAAAGGAAGTTTGGCCCGGTGGGCTAGGGTAAAGGAGGGAATATAAGAACATAAGAAATAGGAGCAGGAGTAGGCCGTACGGCCCCTTGAGCCTGCTCCACCATTCAATAAGATCATGGCTGATCATTGACCTCAACTCCACTTTCCCGCCCGATCTCCATATCCCTTGATTCTCCTAGAGTCCATCTCAGCCTTGAATATACTCAAAGACTCAGCATTCACAGCCGTCTGGGGCAGAGAAGTCCAAAGATTCACAACCCTCTGAGTGAAGAAATTACTTCTCATTTCAGTCTTAAATGCCCTACCCCTTATCCTGAGACTATGCCCCCTAGTTCTAGACACTTCAGCCAGGGAAAACAACCTCTCAGCATCTACCCTGTCAGTCCCCTTCAGAATCTTGTATGTTTTAATGAGATCACCTCTCATTCTTCTAAACTCCAGAGAGTATAGGCCCAATTCTACACAATCTCTCATCATAGGGCAGCCCTCTCATCCCAGGAATCAATCTATTGAACCTTCATTGCACCGCCTCCAAGGCAAGTATATCCCTTCTTAGATAAGGAGACCAAAACTGTGCACAATACTCCAGGTGTGGTCTCACCAAGGCCCTGTACAATTGTAGCAAGACTTCCTTACTCTTATACCCCAACCCCCTTGCAATAAAGGGTAACATGCCATTTGCCTTCCTTATTGCTTGCTGTACCTGCATGCTAAATGCAGGTACATGAAGTGGCAGAGGCAGCTGAATGGATGGTCTCAATCTTAGTGACAAAGAAGTCCATGAGCACCTTGCACTTGTTGGAGGTGAAGGGGATGGAGGCAGGTGAGAGGGGCTTAACAACATGGTTTATAGTGGAGAAAAAAAAATGGGGAATTATCTTTGCATTCCAGGATGATCCAGGAATAGTGAATGGTTTTGGCAGATGAGGGCAGGACCCGATAGGACTTTATGTGATCCAGCCAGATCTGGCGATGAATGGATAAACCAGTTGTCTGCCATAAATGTTCAAGTCTTCATCCCCTGGACTTAAGGGAGTGGAGATGAGGGCCGTGCCAGGGGAACGACAGGGTGAGAGAGAAAGTAATGGTTTTAATGGGGACTAGGGCATCGAAGGTAAAGGTGAGGGTGTGATTGAGTAGACTCCCTCAATAGAGCATTGAAGTGTTAGCCTGGATTATATGCTTAAATCTCTGGAGTGGGGTTTAAACCCATGGGCCTAGAAATTCAGTTGGGCGCGCCAGCCGTTAGCGCCTTAGGAGGAGTAGATCTCGAGCGCTAGGCGCTTAGCGCCCGGGCGCAGCGCGATCTGCGCCTCGCCCCAACTTCAGTACACATTTAGCGCCGGCGCAAAGTCTTAGCGCGCCCTGCTGCGCGCGCAGATCATGACGTCATTTACTAGTGCAACGCCCTTTGTGCGCCCCGAACCGGAACTTCACTCGTTGTGCGCCGGCGGCCCTAACGACTGTGAAGTGGAATGGTACACAGCCGAGGCGGGCCGCGGGGAGCGCTAATTAAAGGGCACTTACCCTGCACTATAAAGGCCAGCCATTTTGCAGCATTCACTCTTGTACAACGGTTTTTTGGAGAGAGACCAAGGAGGAGAGCTTACTGGTTTGGACCAACACTAGGACAGGTATTTTTGGCTCAGGCCACAGCTTAGCAATTATCTTTGCCTTCATTGAGAGCTCATTGTTTGCCAGCATATAATGGGGGCTGCATTGGGTGCCAACGCTGACTTTCAGCCTTATGCCACAGACGCCGTGAAAGGGTGGCAGCTCTGGCTAGACGCAGAGGGGGCAACAGGCGTCGCCAACTGAGGCCTTACCCACCCAGGGTATACCGCCAGCAGTCCTCCTATCTGACCATGTCTGCCGCGATGTGTGTAAGGAGGCTGCGATTCAGAAGGGAGGTGGTTGCAGACATCTGCCAGCTGCATCAGAGAGATCTGCAGCCACAGCTGATGCGCAGGACGTCTCTGTCGGTGGCAGTGAAGGTGATGGTGGCTCTCAACTTCTATGCCACCGGCTCCTTCCAATCCGCTACTGGGGACATCGCTAACATCTCCCAGTTCGCCGTGCATTGCTGCATCCGCCAGGTGACCGAAGCCCTTTTCAGAAGGAGACATCAATTCATCTCCTTCCCCATGACCCTGGACAAGCAGCAGCAGCGTGCAGTGGGATTTGCAAGAATAGCGGGCTTCCCCATGGTGCAGGGCGCCATTGACTGCATGCATGTGGCTTTGCGGGCACCTCTGGAGCATGCCGAGGATTACCGCAACCGGAAGGGCTACCATTCCCTCAACGTACAGCTGGTGTGTGACCACAGGCAGCGCATCCTAGCTGTCAATGCCCGCTTTCCAGGCAGCAGCCACGATGCCTTTATCTTGCGACAGACAACTGTGGCTGACATGTTCCAGGCACAGCCTCCCCCAAGAGGATGGCTTATCGGGGACAAAGGCTATCCTTTATGTACCTGGCTCATGGCCCCGCTCCGCGCGCCCATGACCCTTGCTGAAGAGGCATACAACGAGAGCCATCAAGCGACTAGGAACATCATAGAACAAACAATCGGCATCCTCAAGCAATGGTTCCGCTGTCTCGATCGCTCCGGGGGAGCCCTCCAGTATTCGCAGGAGCGAGTCTCCCAATTCGTCGTCGTTTGCTGCATGCTGCACAACCTGGCTATCCGCAGGACTCAGGCACTGCCACCTCACATTGGACCCCCACCTCAGGAGGAGGAGCAGGAGGAGCATGAGGAGGAGGAGGACGAGGAGTACCAGCCCAGGAGGGAGGCACAAGGTCCAAGGGCCGCCCGTCGGCAGCTTATTGAACGTCACTTCTAGGCCCCCTGTCAGGGAATGGCTTGTGCCAATGAAAGAACATGATTGCAGCCGCTCTGCAAACCCTCAGCCGGTTAAGGCAACAAACACGTCAAAGATCAAACATGGACAATGTTAATAAATAAAATGCTTTATTGTACAAACTCAGGGCCCTTCCCACATGAAAACCAAAAACAGACGAAACCCCCAAAAAACACTCAAACACATTACTCGCTCCCACAACCTGGAGAGGATTAACAAAACAGTGCAACTAAAATGGCCGTCATCCTCGGACTTCGTAAAATACAAACATCACATCCTCGGCCTTCAAAAAACAAACATCCAATTCTCGGCCTCAAAAAACAAACATCCAATTCTCGGCCTCAAAAAACAAACACAACTGGCCACACATTCGACTTTTTGGCCCGCTAGGGCGATGCCTTGGCCATCTTTGTGTGGCCCCTGCCCGCCCTGCTGCTCCTCCTCAAAGTAAGGCCATTGGCTGCTGCAAGGCTGGGGGCAGGCTCCAGAGGGGCACATGTCGTGACGGCAGATGCCCTTGGGGGTCGGCCTAGTCGAGGTCTGGCCATTGAGCGGGCGGCTGTTGAATGCTGCAGCTGTGGCTGGCCAGCATCAGGCGCTGCAGCAGCTCCTGGCAGCTCCACTTGGGGAGTGGCAGTGGCGGCTGGAGGAATGGGGGCAAGCTGGCGGATGGCAGGCGCTCGCTGGTCGCCTGAGGCACTGGCACTCGCCCGGGCCAGCACTGCAGCATGCGCACCAATCTGCCGAGGGACAGACCGCTGTGCTGCTGCAACGCGCCGGGTGCCCTGGCGATGCCTGGCTGACACAGCGAGTGTGGCAGCAGTGAGTGCCCGTGTTGACCTGTTCAGTGACCTCATCAGAGCACCCAGTGACTGCACGGCACCACTGATCAGCTGCCCACTCGCTGCCTGAGCTGCCCCGAATGCCGCCCGACTCGCTGCCTGATCTGCCCCGAATGCCGCCCGACTCGCTGCCTACTCTGCCCCGAATTCCGCCAAACTGATGGCCTGTGAGGCCCCGACGTCGGTGACACTCCAAGAGAGGAACTCGATGGCCTCAGGCAACCGTGCCACTACCCCCATGAGCTCCGTGTGCCGGCGCTCCGAGTCCGCGGACAAGTCCTCGAGGCGTTCCATCTCCTCGGCGAAGACCATCTCCGGACTGGAGGCCGGACTCTCCCTCTGGGGAGAAGGCCACTGAGCTGGCCGACCCTTCCTGCGTTGCTGGACGCCGCTGGGCCCAGCAATTGGACTCCCCTCCGACCCTTCCCCCCTCTGGGGAGAAGGCCGCCGAGCTGGCACCCCCCTCCCGCGTTTCTGCAGGCCGCAGGTCCCATGAGCTACCCTCCCCTCCGACACTTCTGCGACGCTCCCCTCCAGGGAAGACGTGTCCCCTACATTGGCATGGGTTGCCACGGCTGAGGGTTCCCCTGATGGGCCGCCTTCCTCTTGCTCCTCCTCCTCCTCCTCTGAGGGGCTGTCACTGGCAAGTTCAGGGACCTCCTCCTCACCATCTGAAAGCAGGAAGGCACAAGAGTAGCTTTAGAGTGAGGAGAGGGCATCAGCGAGGGATGCATGAGTGGTGGCATTCAGCGCATTGGTCGGACAGTGGCAAAGGATGTAGATCTGATGCGCAAGTGGGACGAGAGAGGTCCAAACGTTGATGTCCTTACCATTGGTGCCCAGAACAGGGTCGGCATCTCCACATGCAACGGGGCCAATCACCCGGCCACCCATGATGCGCTCCACGCGATGTTGCAGCTCGGTGAGCGGCTGGATCTGGGGTCGGCCTCCCCCGGTCGCAGTCCGGCTCTTCTTGTTATTGGCCAGCTTGGCCTGCAAGAGAAAGGACGGCCTCTAAGTACAGTGTGTAGCCCTGATCTTGTGTGTACTGCCTCCCATGGTGGAATAGCCTGGCCAGTGTGTCGCCCTGATCTTGTGTGCACTGCCTCCCATGGTGGAATAGCCTGGCCAGTGTGTCGCCCTGACCTTGTGTGCACTGCCTCCCATGGTTGAATAGCCTGGCCAGTGTGTCGACCTGATCTTGTGTGCACTGCCTCCCATGGTGGAATAGCTTGGCCAGTGTGTTAAGTGCAGAATGTGCAATTGATGTTCATGCCTGTTCCATAGCTGCTGGATGAGGGCTGGCCATTAGGGCTTTCAGGTCCCTTTGCCCATAATGTGAGGTGCACATGCAAGGATGAGGAGGTCACTGGAAAGGGTACTCACCCTGACAATTCGCGTGAGGTCATTAAACTTTTTGCGGCATTGGACACCGGTCCTGGGGACCTCGCTGTTGGCTGACACCTTGCTGGCGACATGCCTCCAGGCTCTCCGGTAGGCGCGGACCGGCGCCTTGCTGCCATTGTCCGGGTACAAAATATGGCGCCTCTTCTCCACACCACCAACCAGCACACTCAGATCACGCTCTGAGAAGCGCTGTGCTCGTTCACGGGCCCTCTGCATGGCTTCAGGCGCTATTTGGGTCCAGCAGCAGTGTTCAGGCCTAGCTGGAGGGCTCCACTATCCAGGGCGTGGCAGCAGACAAAGTCGACCCTTCCCGCTTAAGAGCTGGCCGGCGCCAGGGTGTCTGCTGTCAATCACGAGATGGCCGCACCTGCGCTGCGCCCGGCCTGGGCACTCTCGCTCAGCACCTCCGGCTTAGCGCCTAAAGAGAGGAGTCCAGCGCCAGTTTTAGCGCTCGAGCAAACTCTTAGGGCGAAGCTAATGAATATCGGAGAAGTGGCCTCGATTTGGCGGCGGGCGCAAACTTTAGCGGCCGCCCGACTTTAACGCCCCAAAAGTGGCTACAATGAATTTCTAGGCCATGACCTTTTGCCTCAGAGGTGAGAGTGCTACCACTGAACCACAACTGACACCTAACTTTTGCAAGGACATTTAAGCATGGGAGCAAGAATATCAATTGAGAAGATAACAGAAGAAACTGAGAACTCAGAGAATACCGTAGAATTAGGCTGAAGGACATTAAATACATATTCAACACTAGAATGTCATAGGTCAGAATCTGGCACAGAGAACAATCCTTGTGCCAGAAGAGGCAGGCCCATTGCCCAATCAAAATTGGACCTCTGGCCTGTAGTTGGGGCTGCTGAAGAATCCTGAGTGTTCCTCATTGCACATTGCTAACTCGTTTTGAAAAGGGGCACCTCGTAGGAGCACTAGAGTAGGTAAGACAAGCACCAGGGCCTCTCACCAGGGTGATAATTAGTTTTAGGAATTATTATTAGCCTTGACAATTATAATCCTTTCTAAATCCTTATGTGCAGAGAACATTCCCGAAGCAGCTGGTGGCCTGCAATGTTAGTTGACATGAATATCAATGTTGGTATTTGGGTGGATGCAGTTTATTTGAGAATGGAAGGACTGGGAGAAATGTTAGACATGATTGTTAGAGTGGCGGAGCAAGAATTGTTCAGCTGAAGCATTGTTCAATGAGCTGCTGCCATAGAGCTCTGGCTGCAGGCAACTGTTACAGTCCTCTTGCATCCTCTTCATTCTCTATCTCATCAATATCCTCTTCTTCATCATCCTGCTGCAGGTCCTCGTCCAATGGATGCTCCATGTGTTGTCCCATTGCAGAGCAAAGTTATGCAGCATACAGCAAATCACTATCATACAGGGCATTCTTTATGGGCTCTACTGCAGGAAGTAACCAGGCCTGTGCATGCTGCAAAACCTTTGCTTGAGGGCTCCAGTGATCTGAGTGTATTAGTTGAGCCATGGATCTGATTGTAATGCAGTTATGTCACCAAGCATGGATTTCTGGGAATTGTCATAAGCCAACCGTGGAGCAGATAGCCCTTGTCTCCAAGCAGCTAGCTTCTCACTTGTTGCAGAGAAGCAAAGAGTGGGGAGGATAGAGGACTGGCACAATATAAAGTGTCGTAGCAGCTGACAGGAAAGTGAGCACCATGATCGCACACCAGTTGCACATTAATGGAGTGGAAGCCCTTGCGATTCATGAAGGCAGTGAATGGTCATCTGAAGGACCTGGAAGGCAGCGTAGGTTCGGTCAATGAGGCCCTGGATTTGGGGGAAGCTTGCAATCTGAGCAAAGTGGTGAAAGTGCTTGTTCTAGCAAACGTGGCATCAGTCACCTTACTGCAAGCATTAAGTGGACTCTGATTGACGTTACTGATATCCCCTGTAGCAGCCTGGAAGAAACCAGAGGCAATGAATTTGAGGACTGCAGTAACCTTAACTGCAACAGGCAATGCTGTACTGGATGTGACAGTTGGTTGTAGATCTGGTTGCAGGAGCTGAAACAACTCTGTGGCAGACTCCCTGGAGAATTGCAGCCTCCTTACAACTGCCCCTCAGAGAACTGCAGGTAAGTTGTCCTGGACCTATATACTGTGTTGGGAGGGTAAGGATTCCTGCAAGCATGCCTCCTTCTATTTGCAGTCCCTGCAGCTGTGGAATTACCCTCCAGTGTGGAATTGCCAGAAGGTCCGCTATGAAGAAAAAATTGCGATGCTGAAAGCCTGTGAAAAGTTCAGAACATTCTATAGCCAGTACTAGCACTTTGAAATGGTCTAAGTATCCAAAAACTACAATATAATAGTAACAACATTTTCCAGGGCTAGCTGAGAGCAGCTGAGGATCCCTTTAAATACCCCTGAAAATGGCTGCCTCCCAATTTGTTCCACCCACGGTTTATGAGCCCATTGAGGAACTGACATAGCAACACGGGTTAGAAACCAAAATGGAGTCAGAGTCCTGACAACATCATTTGACCGTGATTTACGTATATTTATTAGGCCTCATCTGTTTTGATCGGGATTGCTGGCTGCCTAAATCGAGGCCCACCCAAAAATCGGAATGGGCGGACCTCCGCCCTGTCGGGCAACTTTCCTGTCGGCAACATTAAAAAAAATCCTCCTGCTACACCTAAAAATGGGGTATTTGAAGGGGGGAGTTTTCTCCACATTCTTCCTTGCCTATATTATCATTACCAGAAGAGGGTTTATTCAGCCAAACCAAAAAACTCTCCCTTTAGTGGAAAGCAACAACCCTAAAGAGCCCTCCTGACAGAATTGTGCTGCTGGCCAGGCTTCTCATGCTTGTTTTCCATGTAACTGAAGCCTATTACTATTAGGAGACAGGGCTCATTTTACAAAATTCAGTGAGGCCAGCTTTCCTTGCCATTGGCACGGATTCACATGCATCACAGGTAGGTGCAACCTTCATTTTGCTGTCCTGGTAACATTGGGGCTGCTGTGATTTTTTGTCACGTATTGATCCCAAACACTGAACAAACACAAATAACACACACACTCTCGGGCCAGATATGTTCAATATATTAAATTAAATAGCAAATGCATTAACCATTGGAAAATAAGAGATATATGCAACTGATAGAGAAAGTAGCGGAGAGTGACCTAGCAGATCAGGCAGTGAGAGCAGGTGAAAATTTACTGCTTTTCACTGGGGAAACTTGAAAATCAAAAGAAAATTATTGCCTCAGGGAGAGAAGAACAATTTCTGCAAATTTAAGATGAGCAAAATGTTTCATAGAATTTATAATGAATGTTTATTATTAGATTTGTTTGAACAATTCAAAAGGGAGATGTAAAAATAGAAACACTACAATTAATACTTCCCATCACTCTTATCCTACATTTATTAACTGTATAGTATATCTTAGATCATCAGTGCAATTGCACTTCTTTATTATTTCTTCTTATCAAACAAACTTTTGTTTTGCATTCCAAACTGAATTTCTGAATTCCACAGTTTAGATTGCTCCTTTCTGCTAAATTCATGATGTGTCTATTCTAAATATACCATTGTTTCTGGTCCGACAGTCAGCTAATAAAAAAGGCACTTTAAAAAAATTGAGAGAAAGTAAACTTGTTGCTGTATGTCTTTACCACCAGCTCAGTAATTCCACCAATCCATCCTTATTTGTTTATCCAGCCCTTTCCATGAGGATCTGCAATAGGAGAGGAAAATAAAAAGCATTATACTGGCAAATACAGATTTCCAAAACAATTACCACCAAGTGAAAAATCAGTTGGTGATTATTTATTTGCTATGTTTTCATTCTAGATACATTAGTTTCCCAATCAGTGATTTCTGAATAGTTTGATTTCGACAAATCTACTAAAAATACGGCTGCAGCATGATTTAGTCAAAGTACATTGAGGTTGTCATCTTATGAACTCCAAATTTGACAATATTAACCAAATTGATCAAAATATGAAAGCAGTAATTCACTGATTGTTATAAATATTGTAATGAACTTAATAGATGCTGAGTAAAAATATGAGATTCGTTAAATAATTCAAATTACCATGTGTAACTGCTAACTAATAAAAATCAAAGTGACAACAACAACTTGAATTTATATAGTGCTTTTAACGTAGTAAAATGTCTCAAGGTGCTTCACAGGAGCATTATCGAACAAAATGTTACCCTGAGCTACATAAGGAGATATTAGGACAGGTGACCAAAAGCTTCGTCAAATAAGTAGGTTTTAAAGGAGCAGAGAAAGGTAAAGAAGTAGAGAGGTTTACGGAGGGAATTCCCGAGCTTAGGGCCCAGGCGGCTGAAGTCACGGCCGCCAATGGTGGAGCGATGAAAATCGGGGATGCGCAAGAGGCTAGAATTGGAGGAACACAGAGATCTCGGAGGATTGTAGGGCTGGAGGAGATTACAGAGATAGGGAAGGGTGAGGCCATGGAGGGATTTGAAAATGGGGATGAGAATTTTAACATTGACAATGTATCTGTGGTCTGGGAAATGGTCAGCAGAGAGGTGATGAAGATGACAAAGCTGTATATAAACGGAGTGGACCGATACAAATCAGGACGTTTACACTATTCCACAAACCATTTATAATATAAGGTGACATTTACCATATTTCTGTTGGCAATATAGTATTTATTTTTTTGTGATTTAATTTAATTAATTTAACAAAAAAAACACAAGTCAGCATTGAGAAATTATGTTTTCCCTGAAAAATAGCTTTACTTTAATCCACAACACCTAAAATTTTAATTTTCTCCTTGGCTGATGCCAGATAAGACAGAGATTAGCAAGTGGATGTTTGGTCCACAGGCAAATTAATCACGATAACAATGTTTATTTTAATAAGTTTTGAATATGTATGCTCAGCTACACTGTTGTCTTGCTGAAATGATAAGCTTTAATAAGGCTTAATCATTGTATGTGAAGGCTCAAGGAGTTTCAGTTTTATTGGTAGCGAGGTAAATACAGTTCCATTCTGAACACTTTGGTAGTATTGTAAAGCAGGAAAAGAAATCTATCAGCCGGCACTCTATCAGCTAGCATATTATTTCCGAGAAAAAGCGGAAAGTCAAAAATACTGGTATATAGGTAGCAGTAACAGTAGGCATCTATCAGGAGGAAACTAAATAATCGTCAAACATGACGTGGCTGTGCCAGATGCACAAGCCCAGAATGGGTGCAGGAGGATGAGAAAATTAGGCGAATTAGACATGTTGTGTGCCCAGTTCCTTGTGTCTGTGATTATCTGGCTGTTTGCATATTGTATGCTAGAGTGTGTGCACACTTTGCACCATAGCTTCATTAAAGTCCCAGAAAGCATCCAAAAATATTTCAATGAATACCTGGAACAATTTCCAGACTTTTGTGTGGATATTTTGCTTTTTGCCTTCAAAAAACATTTTCAATGGGCACAAGGGAAGTTCCTTGAATGATGAAACATTTCAGATGTAGACCCTTTGTCAGAACTGTTTTTGTTTCATATTCCCAGCATTTAGAATTTTGTTGCTTTTTGTTCACTCCAGAAAAAATCTATTTGACTAGAAATACGCAGTACAGCTTGTATTAATGACTTTGTGCTCCATCTAAATAGATGCCTATCAGGTAATGTTTATCTCAAAATAACCTGCCCAAATGTTTATTAATTTCATTCTAGAAGTGTAGATTGATGGTATTTTTGTGAAGCTTTTTATTTCTTTAAATGATGGTTTGCGAATAGAACAAAATGACATGAAACGTGTGTAGCGAATTTAGAATCAATTCCATATTGCAGTTTATTTCCTGAGAAAATAGAAATTTTCTGGACAGAGAAAAGAAGCCAATTTTGAGTCATGATTGTAGTAACATTATTCAGAGTTATGATGACTTTTTCATGATGATATTATGTACTATAAGTTGTACAAATTAAAACATTTCTGCTAACCAAAGCAGAAATCATAGTAAAATGCATTAATGGATTCTTGTTCAAAACTACTGTGCTTCTCAGCGATTAATTTGTTGATTTTTGCACAGCAGTGTGACAAAAGCTACTGGTACAAGAACTTAATTACACAGATCACTGTCTAAAATAGATGCTGTGTCAAGAGTTTATAAATAATATGCTAAGATCTGGGAAATGAAATGGAACAGCCAACAAATTTTATCATTTCAAATTCCCTTCAGCTAGATATCCATATTGAGAATTTATGTGTTGCCACAGGCCTTTAAGGTAAACATTCATCTTTTGTTATTTTAACTGTTTGTTACCTAGAATAATTTTTTTAGTTCAGTTATTTATGTCAGTGGTGACATGATGGGGAGGATTTTAACCCTCTGGGTCAGGCCAGAGGGGGGGTGTGGGTGGGTTAAATGCTTAGAAAAAGAAAAGCCGACCCTAACCCAACGCAAATGCGCATACTTCTGGTTTAACCGGGGCAGATTGGGGGTCGGGCAAGTAACCTGTTCTCGAGAGGCGGGTCAGGAATTATAATGAGGCTGTGTGCCTCAGATTTTAGCAGCCATGTGGATTTAACATCTGCGGGCCGAGTTTCCCAGGGGTTGGGAAACCCGACACCTAATGGGAGGCAAGAACTGCTTGATCCAGTAAGTGCTTTTCCAGCACTGCTTGTGGACCAGGAGAAGCAGGAGTGCTCCCCTGCCCCCAGCCACCCAAGCATACCTGCCGTGATCTGCCAATCCCCTTCTCCCACAATTGGCATTTCAGCCACCCCACTCTTCCCTCCTTTTTGGTGCTTAGGTGCAGCCTTCTACCACAGGCCTTCTCACCCGACAGCTGGCCAGCCTCATAATCTGGCCAGCTGTCGGGCGGGAAACGGAGAAAAAAATTCAAATGAGGTCCTGCCAACAGGTTCCCAGCGTTCCCCATATTTCCGGGTTTCCCGGCCGCTAAAAGTCGCCCCCACTCCCTTCCCATAAATATTGGGGCCTATCAGTATAAAATGCAGTTAACTACAGACTCTATTGTTTTTATTTCTCATGTAAACAATTAATTATGTGGCAATTGCTGAATATTAGAAAAAGTTTTTCTCCTGCTTGTTGTGGGTTGCTCATTTTTCCAATTGGGAGAAATCACAAGGTCCTGGTGCAGCAGCACTGGGATTGCTGTTCATCGGGCACTACACGTACCTGCGGCACTTCCTACTGAACTCACTCTATAATGCAAGGTCAGCTAATTTAAATAAATATTTGGTGCACAGCACAGGGCAGCGGGAAACACTATGGAGCAAGAGACGCATTATCAATCACCGTCACCTCACAAAGGACAATGAACTGCTCTGAAAGGGCAACTGCTTCACAATTGCAAAAATCTTAGGAAGGTGCAAGGCAGATAGATTCCAGCTTTAAGAGGATATTGCATTGGACAGGACATAATGAAGCTAACTGTGGGCATACCTTTCGGTCTTTGTGTTGGTAAAAAAACTGGCTCCTTTTCGGCTGGCTGAGGCCAGTGGGTTCATTGTTCTGCTTCTCTTCTGAGATGGAGGTGAGAAGTGCTTTGCATATTAGAGTGGCCTTTTCAAGTTCAATGGCCCCCTTCCTTTTTCTAGGACTGTCGGGCGAACCCATACATTCTGGATGACTGACAGTTCTTTTGTGACAGCCAACTGCCATGCGTTCTCTGGAGTTTTAACAAACCAGTCCCCCACGCAATTGCACAGGGCGATCCCACCACAGGGAAAATGTCCTCAGAAAATCCCATAAAGTCCACAAAAATATTCTCGACTGAGTCCATTCTTCAAACAGAGACTTTGCGATCTCTACACTTGGGGGCTGCACTGATTCGGGGCGTAGTCCTGCGCCTGCAGAATCAGAGGCAACAGAGACGCAGAGACAGAGTGGCAATCATGGTCAGATGGAGGAGGGCCAACAGGCCTCTGTACAGGAAACATTACCCTCCCAGGGTATTCCAGCAACAATTCTCCTACATTAATTTGTCTGAGGAGCAGTGTTTGCGCAGGCTGCGCTTCAGTAAGGAGGTGGTCACTGAGCTCTGCCACCTGCTGTAGCCAGAACTGCAGCTTCTACTAAGGACCAGGACGTCTCTGTCGGTGGCAGTGAAGGTCACAGTGGCTCTGAACTTTTATGCCACCGGTTCCTTTCAAGCAGCTACTGGGGACATCACTAATATCTCCCAGTTCGCGGTCCATTGCTGTATCCGTCAGGTCACAAATGCCCTCTATAAAAGGAGATGCCAGTACATCTTTTTCCCGATGACCCAGGCCAAACAGCATGAACGCGCATTGGGCTTTGCGAGGATAGCGGGCTTCCCATGGTGCAGGGCGCCATTGACTGCACGCATGTGGCATTGCGGGTACCGCATGAGAATGCAGAGGTTTTCCGAAACCGCAAGGGGTTCCATTCCTTAAATGGCCAGTTGGTCTGTGAACACAGGCAGCTGATACGCGCAGTCAATGCCCGCTATCCTGGCAGCAGCCACGATGCTTTCATCCTGCGCCAGACTGCTGTGCCAGAACTTTTCCAGGCACTGCATCAGCCAAGTGGTTGGCTCCTCGGGGACAAGGGTTATCCACTGTGCACCTGGCTGATGACACTGCTCCATAACCCCAACACCCCTGCTGAGCTACGGTACAATGAGAGCCATCTCGCCAACATGAACATCGTTGAGCAGACGATCGGCGTACTCAAGCAACGTTTCCGCTGTCTGGACCTCTCAGGAGGAGCCCTGCAGAACTCGCCTGAGTGAGTCTCCCTCTTCATAGTTGTGTGCTGCATGCTGCATAACCTGGCAATCCTCAGAACCCAGCCAATGCCACCAGGCCTTGGAGCACCACCGGAGGAGGAGGAGGAAGAGGAGGAGGAAGAGGAGGAGGATGATCAACAGCAGCACCAAGGCGGGAGGGAGGCCCACAGTGTTGAAACTGCAAGAGCCGTCTGTCAACAGCTGATAACAAGCCGCTTCTAGGCCCCTACTGAGGAAATGGCTTCTGCCATGGAGAACAACATGAATGAAACCAACCCACAACCCCTAAGCCGGCCAAGGCAGCAATGATTCCAAAGGCCAAACTTGTACATTTTGAATTTAAAAAAAAATTATTTTACAAACTCTGTGTGTGTCATTTCTTCATGACAAACTAATAGAAACAAACACAAAAAATCATTCATTACAATAACTGGTTCTCAAAACCTGGAGATAATGTCCAAAACACTAAACAAAAGTTTGAACACGAACCTCAGCCTTTAATAAAAATTTGACCAACATTTCGTCACACCTCCAACTTTTTACACTTCAAAGGTGATCTCCTTCCCTCGCGCACTTCCCCCCTTCCCACCCTACTGCTCCTCCGTAATGGGGCCTCAGTGGCTGCAGCAAGGCTGGTGGAAGGCTGCTGATTGTCAGAACCTGAGACTACAGATGCCCTTGAAGGACAGTCTCAACCAGCCCTGGGCCTGGAGGGGCCGGCGACAGACTGCACCAACTCTGCATGGGCGGCAGCAATCTGGGCCACAGGCGGTGGCGAGTGCAATGGGGAAGTGACAGGGGTGGCAGCAGGAATACTGTCATCTTGAGAGAGGACAGCAACTTCCTACTCGACCGACACACTGGCACTCCCAAGGGGCAGCACATCAGCATCCAGAGCAATCTGCTGGAGCACAGATTGCTGGCCTGCTGTGACGCGGTGAGAGCCCCGGGGAAATGTGTCTGTACCAGCGACAATGGCAGCAGTCAGTGCTTGCGTGGCCTCAATCTGAGTCTGCATGAGAGCAGTCTGAGATGGAATCACAGCAGCCAGTGACTGAATTGCAGCACTAAGCTTTAGCGTGGCATCCGCCTGTGCTACAGCGAAGTGCTCCACACTCTGTGCCAGTGCATCAATGCATTCGGGCACATTTCCCACTGAACTCATGAGCTGAGTGTGCATGTCCACCGCCTGGGTGTTCATTTCAGTGATGAGCCGCTCCTCCTCTGCGTCCAGTGCAGCAGCACTCGCTGGCCTACTCTTCCTCTGGGGAGAAGGCCCCCAAGCTTCCCTAGCCACATTGCATTGCTGCAGCCCACTGGGTCCTGGAACTTCACCCTCATCAGACCCTTCCACCCTCCTCCCCTCCAGGGAAGACGTGTTCCCGGTGTGGGCATGTGCTTCCTCGGGATGATGCTGTTGCTCCGGCTTCCTCTTCCTCCTCGCCTGCAGCTTCACTCCCACTGGCAGCTTGAGGGCCCGTCTCCTCAGCTGGTGAATCACCATCTGAAATCAGGGAGGTACAAGAATGGCTTTAGCGTGAGGACAGGGGGGTGCAGTAAGGGAGGAAGGAGTGCAGAGATTTTGTAAGTTGGGTTGAAAGTGTTAAAGGCTGGTGTTCTGGGGGACAAGTGGAATGAGGAGAGGAGAAAAAGGTGATGACCTTACCATTGCTGTCCTGAACGGGGTCGGCCTCTCCAGGGGTGATGGGACCGATCAACTGGCTTGCCACAATCCTGTGGACACGCTCCTCAAGATCGCTGAGGGGTTGCAGCTGAGGCCGCCCTCCACCCGTCCATTGCTGCTGTCTCCTATTATGAGGTAGCTTGGCCTGCAAGAAAAAGGACGGCATCTGAGTAAATATACAGCCATGGTCTTGCCTGATGTGCCTACCATAATTGAATAGCCCTTAATGTATGCAGCCATGGTCTTGCCTGATGTGCCTCCCATAGTTGAATAGCCCTTACTGTATGCAAAGTGTGGAATGTGTGTGTATGTTTCAGGAGAGGGCCATAGGTGTTGGATGAGTACAACAGAAAATGCTGGAAAAACTCAGCAGGCCAGGCAACATCCGTGGAGAGAAAATAGAGTCAACGTTTCGGGTCAAACCCTTTGTCAAGACTGAAGGCCAGGCTGGGAGAGAACAAAAGAGAAGAGAAGAGACATTAAGAGGTATTCAAAACGAGATGAGATGGTGATAGGACTAGTGGAGACAAAAGACGGCTCTAGATTAGGTGTGAAATGCGCTGGCAGAATGGGAGACAGCTGCCATGTGGGAGAGAAAAAAAGGGGGGGGGGAAAGGGCCAAAACAAAGGTGTGGATAAAAAATAAGTAAAAATGTAATGGGGGCCGAGGTTATGATCTGAAATTGTTGAACTAGATATTGAGTCCGGAAGGCTGTAAAGTGCCTAATCGGAAGATGAGGTGCTGTTCCTCGAGCTTACGCTGAGCTTCCGTGGAATAATGCAACAGTCCGAGTACAGTGAGGTCTGAGTGGGAATGGGGTGGTGAATTAAAATGACAGGCGACCGGAAGCTCGGGGTCATCCTTATGGACTGAACGGAGGTGTTCCACAACGCGGTCACCCAATCTGCGTTTGGTCTCCCCAGTGTAGAGGAGACCACATCGTGAGCAGCGAATACAGTATACTAGATTGCAAGAAGTACAAGTAAATCGCTGTTTCACCTGGAAGGGGTGTTTGGGGCCCTGGACAGTGGGAAGGGGGGAGGTATAAGGGCAGGTGTTGCATCTCCTGTGCTTGCACGGGAAGGTGCCGGGCGAAGGGGAAGGGGTGCTGGGGGTGATAGAGGAGTGGACTAGGGTGTCTCGGAGGGAGCGGTCCCTACGGAATGCTGAAAGGGGAGGGGAGGGGAAGATGCATTTAGTGGTGGGATCACTTTGGAGGTGGCGGAAATGGCAGAGGAAGATCCGTTGAATGTGAAGGCTGGTGGGGTGAAAGGTGAGGACAAGGGGAACCCTATCATGGATCCGGGAGGGAGGGGCAGGGGTGAGGGCAGAAGTGCGGAAGATAGAACGGACACGGTCAAGGGCCGTGTCAACCACAGTAGAGGGGAAGCCTCGGTTGAGGAAAAAAGAAGACATGTCAGAAGCACTGGTGTGGAAGGTGGCATCGTCGGAGCAGATGCGGCGGAGACGGAGAAACTGGGAGAATGGAATAGAGTCCTTACAGGAGGCGAGGTGGGAGGAAGTGTAGTCCAGGTAGCTGTGGGAGTCAGTGGGCTTGTAATGACTGTTGGTCAATAAACTATCCCCAGAGACGGAGACGGAGAAGTCGAGGAAGGTAAGGGAAGAGTCGGAGATGGACCATGTGAAGGTGAGGGAAGGATGGAAATTGGAGGCAAAGTGAATGAAATTGTCTAGTTCGGGACGAGAGCAGGAAACGGCACTGATACAGTCATCAATGTACCGGAATAAGAGGTGAGGGAGGGGACCCGAGTAGGACTGGAACAAAGAGTGTTCCACATATCCCACGAAAAGGCAGGCATAGCTAGGACCCATGCGGGTACCCATAGCAACACCTTTGATTTGGAGGAAATGAGTGGAGTCAAAGGAGAAGTTGTTCAATGTGAGAACAAATTCAGCCAGGCGGAGGAGGGTAGTGGTGGATGGGGACTGGTCGGGCCTCTGTTCAAGGAAGAAGCGGAGCACCCTCAGGCCATCCTGGTGGGGGATGGAGGTGTAGAGTGATTGTACGTCCATGGTGAAAAGGAAGCGGTTGGGGCCAGGAAACTGGAAACTGTTAAAGTGGCTGAGGGCATTCGAAGAGTCGCGGATGTAGGTGGGAAGAGACTGGACAAGGGGAGAAAAGATAGAATCGAGATAGGAAGAGATAAGTTCGGTGGGGCAAGAACAGGCTGAAAAGATGGGTCTACCAGGGCAGTCCTGTTTGTGGATCTTGGGAAGGAGGTAGAAGCGGGCTGTGTGGGGTTGGGGAACTATGAGGTTGGTGGCCACGGGGGGAAGACCTCCAGGGGAGATGAGGTCAGTGACAGTCTTGGAAACGGTGGTTTGATATTCGGTAGTGGGGTCATGGTCCAGGTGGAGGTAGGAGGAGGTGTCGGAGAGTTGGCGTTCAGCTTCCGCTAGGTAGAGGTCAGTGCGCCAAACAACAACAACACCACCTTTGTCAGCAGGTTTAATGACAATGTCAGGGTTGGATCTAAGAGAATGGAGTGCTGCAAGTTCAGAGGGAGGCAGGTTGGAGTGAGTGAGGGGAGCAGAGAAATGGAGACGGCCGATGTCATGGCGGCAGGTAGCGATGAAAAGATCTAGAGAGGGTAAGAGGCCAGGGGGAGGGGTCCAGGTAGAACGGGAATTCTGAAAGCGGGAGAAAGGGTCAGCCATGCAGGGGGAAGACTCCTGGCCAGAGAAGTGTGCATGGAGCCAAAGGCTGCAGAAAAAGAGCTCAACATCGTGCCGAGCTCGAAATTCATTGAGGTGGGGACGTAAGGGGATGAAGCTCAAGCCTTTGCTGAGGACTGATCGTTCGGGGTCAGAGAGGGGAAGGTCAGAGGGGATAGTGAAGACGCGGCAGGGGGTGAGATTGGGAGAAGGGGGTCAGAGGATAGTGAAGGAGAAGGTGTTGGATGAGTGTTGGGCACTGGGGTTTTAAGACCCTCTGGCCATAGAGTGAGGTTGAGATGGAGGGATGGCGAGGTATTGAAAAAAAGCTACTCACCCTGACGACCCGAGTGAGGTCGTTGAACTTTTTGCGACATTGTGTATGGGTCCTGGTCACCATGCTCCTGGAGGAGACGTGCTGAGCCACCTCCCTCCACACTCTTCTATACTCGCATGGCAAAGGCCTCCTGCCACTCTCAGGGAAGAGTATTGATCTTCTGCGCTCCACTGCGCCAACCAGAGCCTCCATGGCCCGCTCGCTGAAGCACTGAGCTCGTTCTCTCATCCTCTCCATAGTCCTTGGCTGGAAAATTTAGTCACAGGTCTCTCCAGGCCGAGATTCAAGGCTCCAATAAACAGGGTGTGGCTGGAAAGCAAGATCAACCCTCCCCTTTAATAACTGTCCGGCGCCAGTGTGTCTGTGTTCCATCGCTAACTGACATCACCTGCGCTGCGCACGCGCTCTGAGTTAGCGCCTCGCTCCTCGGTCTTTGAACCTTAAGACAGGTGTGCAGTGCCTGATTTAGCGCTCCAATCACCTCCAGGGGCAATAAAAGCCAATTTTGCAGTCAGAGGCCATAATTAGCGACAGGCACTAAACTTTGTGCCCGGTCGATAATCGCGCCCCAAACGGGGCGATACTGAATTTCTCCCCTGAAATAAAGAATAGATTTGCCTTTCTAATCTAGGCTTTATTAACTTAAAAATCTGGTAGCACATCTTCAACACCCAGTCCCAACTAAAGGCTGGAAAGAACTGAATTTAAGATGGCCACCACAAATCACATGACATCAACTACCAATGAGATTACAACATATATCCCAAGGCAGGAAACAAACAACCAATCACAATACTTCTTACTAAACATAAAGAATAATCACCACATTCACCCCTCCTTTTAAAATATACTCCAACCTAAATAACCTTTACAATTTATAATGAATTATTTACAACTAAAACTATGCACAGACAAAATAAAACTATTCAACATGACACAATACTAAGTGAGCAACAACAAATAGTAACATTGCACATAAGTATTAAGTATCTCTCAACTAAAACAATATAATATAATATTTCAACAATTTTAAAACATTACTATCAATTTAAAAGTCCATTTTCAATCGGTTGACCGGGTATCTTGATCGTGTCGACCTTCTTAACCTTGGTGAAATTCCTTGCCCTCCCACACCAGGAGACACAGAAGTATCTTCTGCAGGAAGGCTATCCATATCCTGATTTTCAACGGTTTCCGGATTAGAAATCCCATCAGGAGGTAAACTGGGACGGTCATGAACATCCATCGAGGGCTGACTAATAGAAGTATAATTATCTGCAGTCGGATTGGAAATATTCATAGTATCTGTAACAGCATCCACATTGTCTGAATCATGACTATTGTTAATATCCTCAGAAGAGGGCTGGCCACCACAAGGAGCCAAGTCTTTAATTGAAATGGTACTTTCTTTCCCATCTTGGAATCGAATATGAGCATATTGGGAATTTGCCTCCAACAGCTCCACCTCCTCCACTAAAGGATCATATTTTGACAATCTAACATGGCGTCGAAGCAGCACAAGTCCCTGCATAGTAAGCCATGAAGGTACCGAATATCCTGTAGTAGATCTCCGCGGATAGTTAAAGAGCCTTTCATGGGGGGTCACATTAGTAGCCGTTGAAAGCAATGATCTAATGAAATGCAGGGCATCAGGCAGTACCATTTCCCACTGTGTATTCTTAAGGTTCCGGGATGTCAAAGCCAACATAACTGCCTTCCAGATCACCCATTGTATCGTTCACACTGTCCATTACCCTGGGGATTATATGGGGTAGTTCTGCTAGTAGAAATTCCCCGACTCTGAAGGTATTCCTTCAACTGGGAAGACATAAAAGAACTTCCCTGATCCGAATGGATATACGCAGGCATCCCAAAGATGACAAAAAGTTGAGTCAGACATTTGATAACTGTAGCAGCTGATACATCTGCGCAAGGAAAAGCAAAAGGGAACCTTGAAAACTCATCCACAACAGTAAATATATATCGGTTTTGAGTAGTTGAAGGAAGAGGCCCCTTAAAATCGACGCTCAAACGTTCAAAAGGAGAAGTAGCCTTTATAAGATGAGCTCGTTGAGGCTTAAAGAAATTCGGTTTACATCGAGCACAGATAGAACATGATGAAGTCATCCGCTTGACGTCTTCAACTGAAAAGGGCAAATTCTTACTGCGTACAAAGTGTATCATCCTCGTAACCCCAGGATGGCATAAGGCATTGTGAAGATTAATAAGCGTATCTCCGTGAATCACAGAACAATAAGCCCTCGACAGCGCATCAGCAGCAACATTATCCTTCCCCGGACGATAAACTATATCAAAATGGTAACATGCCAACTCAATCCTCCACCTCATTATTTTATCATTCTTAATCTTTCCAAAATGTTTGACATCAAACATAAAGGACACAGACTTTTGATCAGTTACCAACGTAAAATGTCGCCCCGATAAATAATGTCTCCATTTACGCAGTGCTTCTACTATTGCATACGCCTCTTTCTCTATTGAAGAATGCCTTTTTTCACTATTGTTCAAGGTACGTGAGAAAAAGGCCACAGGTCTTCCATTTTGGTTCAAAGTAGCCCCAATTGCAAAATCAGAAGCGTCCGTCTCAATCACAAAAGGAACCTGCTCATCAATAGAATGCACAACTGCTCCAAGGATATCCTTTTTAAAATTATCAAAACACGTCCTGGCCTCCCATGATAGAGGATATGTCGTAACCCGAATAAGAGGCCGGATCTTCTGTGAAAAATTTGCAATCCAATTAGAATAGTAAGAAAACAGTCCAACAACTCGTTGCAAAGCCTTAGAATTAGTAGGACAAGGTAAATCAATCAATGGTCGCAGACGTTCTGGGTCTGGTTTAATCTTGTTTCCCGAGATAATGTACCCCAGTAGATTTACCTCAGTGGTCGAAAAGGTACACTTCTCTTTATTGAAAGTTAAACCAACTTTTTCCGCAGCTTGAAGGAATCTTTCTAAATTAGAATCATGCTCCACCCTTGATTTGCCACACACCGTGATGTCATCTAAATATGAAAAGTTGTCAGAGAGAGAGTTATCACTTATAAAAGCATCCATTGCCCGTTGAAAACAAGCAACACCATTAGTAACACCAAATGGTATTCGGCAAAACTGATACAGCTTTCCACCAGCCTCAAAGGCCGTATATGGTTGATCCTTCTTAACAATAGGAATCTGATGATAAGCACTCTTTAGGTCAATAGTGCTAAAAACCTTATACTGAGATACTTTATTGATAAGCTCATCAATCTTAGGCAAAGGGTACGCATCTAATTGAGTTTACCTATTAATAGTTTGGGAATAGTCTATCACCATTCGTTTCTTATGTCTCTCGTTAGTCGTGACAACTACCTGCGCCCGCCAAGGCGAACAACTAGGTTCAATGATTCCTTCCAATAAGAGACGTTGAACTTCAGAATTAATAAATTCTCTATCCTGACTGCTATACCTTCTTGACTTGGTAGCAATTGGCTTACAATCTGGCATCAAATTGGAAAAAAGTGATAATGGAGAAATGGATAAAGAGGTTAATCCACAAATAGATAAAGGTGGCTTAGTCCCTCCAAATGAAAGACTGAGACTCTCGTGTAACTGAAGCACATCATGACCAATCAAAATATCCGCACAGAGATTAGGCAAAACAGATAGGCGTATATCAGTATACATATTACCTAGAAGAATCAATTTCACAAGGCAACAACCAGCTACTTGTGAAGTGAGAGTCGTCTGAGCCATACACACCTGATAGGAAACAGGCAAAATTTTCAAATGCTTCTCCTTTGCAAACTGAAGACTTATAAAACTCTCGGTACTGCCCGTATCTATAAGGGCCTTCACTTCCAACCCATTAACTTGGGCCGTAACTATAGCTTTGTTTAGGCCATGAGCAAATGCAGCAGAAATTGATGCAATAAACGCCCTATCTAAAGGCTGAATAGTCACAGAGGAGGTAATTGAACCTGATGATTTACACACACGTGCGTAATGACCTCTCTTGCCGCATTTACTACACACAGCCTCCCGAGCAGGACACTTCAGACGAGGGTGCCGGACGTTCGCACAAAAATAACACTTCTGAATCCTAGAGGCAACAGCCGCTGAAGTAGAAACTGTTTCAGAGTCTAGTAAACCACTCTTATTAAGTCCACATAATTCCTTTTCATCCGGAACTGCCGAAACCACAGTCACAGGCTGATTAAAAAGAGCATAAGAATCCGAACTTCTCTGAGCCACATCCAATGTAGAAGCTTGCTCAAAAGCACTCTTAAGATCCAAAGTCTTATTTTCTAACAACCGCTGACGAATTGATCTAGACAGTAATCCATTAATAAAAGCATCCCGTACCGATTCTTCCTTATATTCTTCAGCCGTCACGGCCTTATAATTACAGTTAACACTAAGGCACCGAAGTGCTTGTAAATAAGTATCCAAAGATTCTCCCACCTGCTGTCTACGGGCAGATAGAAGGTGACGTGCAAATACCTCATTCTTTGGTTCAGCAAAAATCTTTTCCAATGTAGAAATAGCCACTTCGTAAGTTTTACAGTCCAAAATATACTTATACACATCCGGAGCAATGTAGTTGATCAGCATATTCAGCTTATTTAGAGGCTCTTGATCCAACACGCCCAAAAAGTTTTTAAATGTACAATACCAATGTTTCCATTTATCATCCACTCCTGCAGAATTAGGGTCAGCATTGAATCGTTCTGGTTGAAGATATCACTCCATTCTGACATAAAGTTAATAAATTGAAATAAAGAATAGATTTGCCTTTCTAATCTAGGCTTTATTAACTTAAAAATCCGGTAGCACATCTTCAACACCCAGTCCCAACTAAAGGCTGGAAAGAACTGAATTTAAGATGGCCACCACAAATCACATGACATCAACTACCAATGAGATTACAGCATATATCCCAAGGCAGGAAACAAACAACCAATCACAATACTTCTTACTAAACATAAAGAATAATCACCACATCCCCCTAAATATTTTAACTTATCTAATAATTGACCAGTATAAGAGAAATTTTACAATCAAATGTGCTGGTGAGCAACTGGCAGATGAGGGTTGGAAAATCCCAGGTGTAGGAGTAGGCTTTGCACCTACTCTAACTAGGATCACAGTTATAGATTGTGTTGAGATTGCATCTCACTGATGGAACACAAGAGCCTTTAAAAAAAAGATTTTTTTAAAAACCAAAGTTTAAGTGGTGTCCAGTTTCTCAAGGTTTGTCTGGAAAAGGCATAGACACATCTCCAGGCTGCAAAAAAATGGTTGCAATAAAAGACCTTCCTAACGATTGAATTTTTCCTTCTTTCAACTGTGTTGTACTGGTTCAAGATTGTTTCTCAAATAATTGCAATTTATTTACTTTCCATACTGATACATCAATATACAGATAATGTAAATTCAATTTTTGTGCTTTAAAAAAAAAATTGGCAGGGTAGATGCAGAGAGTGTAATGTACTCAACACACGGACACACGGACACGGGATGTATTCCTTCAGCCATCAACACGAGGCTTCTTTATTTATTTCCTTTCTCTGTTTACCCTCCGTCGCCCCCTACCGGGGTGGAGGGTAACTATCACCACATCTCCCTTTCTAAACAGACTTTGAATACTATTCCTTTACTATTAACATTTCAAATGACTTTCTTTCAAATCATTACTTTTTTTACTGTGCTTAAGAAATAACAAACTCTAACTAACATAATGGCCTAGAAATTCATTAAGGCGCTGCCAGCTTTGCGGCCAGTTACCGCCTAAAGAGGGCTTCTGCACCAAAAATGAGTTCGCGCTGATATTCAGCGCAGCGGTATTGGCGGCGGTAGCCGTTAGCGCTGCGCCGGCACCGATGACATCATCGGTGTGCGCAGTGCCCCAGTTCCGCCCCGAAACCGGCCCGATCCCCATATTTAGTAGCGGCCGCCTCCTCCGAAGCAGCCGCAAACAGCGACCAGAAAACGGAGCCGTGCTGTAGCCTTAGTGGGGCACTTTAAAGGGGAAGGTGCGGCCGGCCGCTTTTTCGGCGGCCGCCTGCCCGCACCTCCTTCCCCGGCCTCCTCCACCCCCCACCCCCGCGGCATTGCCGGCTGCTTTCCGTGAACCCGGCACTTCTCCGTGGTGCCGGGCTCATTTGCCGGCACTCTCCAGCGGCGATCTCCCCGTTGCAGGCAGCTCCCCCTTAAGAGAAGGAGGAGGCCTGCAGTACCGCAGCCTGCCGCTCCGCAGCGGCTGGCGCAGCAGCGCCAAGAGCGCTGAAATTCAGTGTCAGCACCCCAAGCGGAGGCGGGCACACCCTGGTATAGCGCCCGGTTCTGAATTGGGGCGCAAACACTGAATATCTGACGATCGCTAATGGCTCCCCGCCCAGCGCTAACTTTTGGGCGCGAGTGAGCTGGCCGCCCCAAAGTGAATTTCTAGGCCAACATCTCTATGCACAATGTATCTCTTCTTTTTTTTTCTGTTTTTAGAGAAACACGAATAATGCAAGCAGAGTAAGCTTGGAGGGACAAGGCGACTGCCTGAACCCTCCACCAAGTACCTCGGGTATTATTCTGACCCAATGAGGTGTCTTGGTTCTTAAGCTATTCATGTTGCAAAGTCCTGGAGGTATGAAGGAGGATTGCAGACCCTTTCAGGGTATCATCTGGAACCCGATGGAGGTGGGGTATCCCCTGTGGGTGGAGGAGTTCCAGGACTCGCATCCCCATTGTAGTCATCAGGAATGGAAGGCTCATCAGCAGCGTCTGGGGGCTGCTGGGTAAGTGCGAGGTGTCTGCGGTTCCTGCGAACAATCTGGCCCTGGCTATCAACCAGATACAATCTTGGGCTGTTGGCCTGTCCTTGCACAATGCCTCTTTTGCGGGAGTCACGTATCTACACATAGTCACCTGGAAGGAGTGGACACAAGGACTTAGCTCTGTGGCGACTGTTAAAGTTGGCCTGTTGTCTTAGTTTAGATTGTTTGTCCTTGCCTGTAAAATTCTGGAGGTCGAGCCAGCCTGGGCATTGTTGTACTTTACATTGTAGTTGACCGCTTAATCCAGGCCACCAGACAGAACACCTGGCTCGTGCTCTGCATTTTGTGATCCCTTGATGGCCATCATGCAGTTTGTCCAGAATGTCTTTCTGCATTGATGCTGGAATGACCAACCGGCACCCTTGTAGCAGCAATCCTTGTGCAATAGTGAGGTCACCTGAAACGGCTGCGTAAGGTCTAAGAGCGTTGTCAAGTTTCGCATGATCTGGCCAGCCCTCACGGCAGTATGTGAAGACCTGACGAAGTAGTTCATCCGTTTCCTGTTCTTGACGAAGTGCAGCCAGGCGTTTCTCGGTAATGGGCAGTGCAGTGAGTATTGAGTGTACATAATTCTCTATGCACTGCACCTCAGGGGAATCATCCACCGGCGGCTGGTAGGGAGCCCTGGAGAGGATGTCGGCAGTTGCTAGGCTCTTCCCTGGCACATGTGATATAGTGAAGTGAAAGTGCATGAGTCGCATCCAAAAGCGCTGAATGCGGGGGGACAACTCATCCAGGTTTTTAGATCCCAATAGTGTAAGGAGGGGCTTGTGATCTGTTTCGACCTGGAATGTCATGCCTATTAGGAAGTCTCTATAGCACTCACATGCCCATGTAATGGCCAGGGCCTCTTTTTCAATCTGCGCATAGCGCTGCTCTGTTTTTGAAAGGGCTCGTGAAGCATAGGCTACAGGGCGCCAGCCAGTGTCAGGTCTCTTTTGTAAAAGGGCTGCACCCAAGCCAAACGATGAGGCATCAGCTGACACTTTAGTGAGTGCATTGGGGTCATACAGTGCAAGGGCTGGCGGGGTGGTTAGCTCCGTCTTTATCTCAGTGAAAGCTTGGGACTGCTGGGGTCCCCAATACCATGAGGTCTGCCTGTTGAGGAGATCCCGGAGTGGCTTGGTTTTATCGGCTAGATGGGGTATGTATTTGCCCAAGTGATTGACCAGGCCCATGAAGCGACGTATTTCAGATACATTCCTTGGCGTGGTCATGTGTGCAAGGGCCTTGACTTTGTCAGGATCTGCTCTGACACCGGTCCCATCGATGACCTGGCCGAGAAATTTCACCTGCGTTTGGGCAAATTCACATTTGGAGTTAAGAGTAAGTCCAGCTTGCTGTAGTTTACTGAGAATTGCAAAAAGTCGCTGATCGTGCTGTTCCTGGGTTGTGCCAAACACCAACACATCATCCATTTGGCATAAGACACCATCAAGTCCCTCAAGGAAGTGAGACATGCGATGCTGGAAATGCTCAGGGGCGGAGGATATTCCAAAGGGCAGTCTGTGGAAACAGTAATGTCCGAATGGCACGATGAACGTGGTGAAACATTTTGACTCCTCTGACAAGGGTATTTGCCAGAAACCAGATTGAGCGTCAAGCTTTGTAAAAACCTTTGCATCTTTCAGCTGCCCCAGAGTGTGCTCTACGCAGGGTAAGAGATGCAGCTCTCTACAGACACTTTCATTGAGTTTTGTTAGGTCTACGCAGATTCTGATTTTTCCGTTGGGTTTTGGGACTGCAACCATTCCGGAGCACCAGGCTGTGGGTTCCTCAACTCTTGCAATTATCCCCAGTTGCTCCATGTGGGTGAGTTCCTCCTTAACTTTGGACATAAGGGGGAGCGAGACACGTCGGGGTGTAGAGAGAGCAAAAGGTTTAGCATCCGGCTTGAGGCGACTGTGATACTCCTCTTGCAGTCGCCCAATGCCTTGAAACAGTCTGGGGAACCACTGTCTGACCTCCCGTTCGAGGCCCGTAGATACTGTCTCTGCTACTTGTGGGTCCAACCTGGACACCAGACGCAGGGAAATGATGGCGGGGCGACCGAGGTGCGCTGTTCGTAGACCGCGTACCACATACATGTCCTGTTTTGTAGACTGTGGGCCACGGGTCAGGGTAGCTGAAAGTTTTCCTCTGACATTCAACGGGACTTGACCAGGCCCCTGAAGAATCTTAGTGGTGCTCTGAAGAGCCTCTTGACCTAGGTCGTTGTAGAGGCACTCCGGGATGACAGTGACATCAGCCCCTGTATCGAGTTTGAATGTGACCACACAGGCTTAGGGTGATGGTCCACGGCTGGTCCTGCCCATCTCCAATTGACCCCAGGAACGCTATCTCATTGTCGTCGTCCTCTGATATTTCAGCAACCGCAGGTGTGGATCGGCAAACTGCAGCAAAATGTCCCTTTTTCTGGCAATTCCTGCAGCTAACATCTTTGGCTGGACAGATTTGTCTATTGTGTGTACTCCGGCCACACCATCTGCAACTCCGCTTTTGTGGTTGGAAATGTGTTCCAGTTTGAGTTCCAGTGCGAGGCCTCTGTACATATTCATGTGAGTCAATTTGTCTTGATTTGATAGAAAAATGTTTTTGGGGGGCTGATTGTCGGGGGGCACTTATGGTTTCAATGGACTCCTCCTCCTCATTACTATCTTTCCAAAGCATTGATTGCTGTTTCTTTATTGCTTCACTTTGGAAAACCTGTGTTTTTGCTTTGTCAACTGTGAGGTCTGGATCCATCTGTAATTTTTCAGAGAGTTTAAGATCCTTTAGTCCAACAACCAATCTGTCACGAATTATTTCGTCCCGCATAGCTCCATATTCACAGTGTTCTATGAGCTTATACAGCGTTTTGATGAAGCTATCACCCGATTCCCCTCTCTCCTGCACGCGGCTATGGAATCTTGCGCGTTCGAATATCAAATTCCTCCGCGGGATGAAATGATTAGACAACTCCGTTTTAACTGTGTCATAGCTTTTCAGTTGATCAGCCGTAATATTCCTGCACCGGACGATCGCTTTAGCCTCCGCTCCCATGGAATATAATAGAGTGTTGACCTGTTTCTCCTGTGACTGTTTATCAAGGCCTGAAGCCTGTCTGAAGCGTTCAAATCTGCTGAGCCACAACGGCCACTCTTCCGGCCGTGTAAAATCTAATTCGGAGGGGGGAGAAATCTGAAAGAATGCAGGACTTTGAGTGGCCATGATAGTAAGCAACGTGGGGTAAGTACACTTTTTTTTTCAGTCTCTCTTGTTTATCTCTGTCCTGGCGTAACTAGCTACTATGCTACACCCATATCGTAAACTTTCACTCACTGGGAGCTGACTGGTTTCACTGGGAAAGTTAGTTCCATTGACGCGGACAGTCTTTAACAAGGGTATTTCGGGTACTTGCCACTTCCGTCACCATGTAATTTACTCAACACACGGACACACGGACACGGGATGTATTCCTTCAGCCAGCAACACGAGGCTTCTTTATTTATTTCCTTTCTCTGTTTACCCTCCGTCACCCCCTACCGGGGTGGAGGGTAACTATCACCACAGAGAGGGTGTTTCCCCTCGTGGGGGAATCTAGAACTGGGGGGCATAGTTTCAGAATAAGGGGTCGCCCATTTAAAACGGAGATGAGGAGGAATTTCTTCTCTCAGAGGGTCGTGAATCTTTGGAATTCTCTACCCCAGAGAGCTGTGGAGGCTGAGTCAGTGAATATATTCAAGTTGGAGATAGACAGATTTTTGAACTATAAAGGAGTCAAGGGTTATGGGGAGCGGGCAGGAAAGTGGAGTTGAAATCAAGATCAGATCAGCCATGATCTTATTGAATGGTGGAGTTGGCTCGAGGGGCCAAATGGCCGACTCCTGCTCCTATTTCTTATGTTCTTCTGTGCTTTTTTGCTCTTTTTTTCAAACTGTAGCATTTCAGGAAACTTAGATCACATTTGAAGCACCCTGTACTGTTATGATAGACATTCTTCTGGGAATTCCTCCTGCCTCAGGAAACTGGGAATGAGTAGAGATTGTAGAGAAATAATCAGAAGGAGATCTACTTGAATTTGAGGTGGTCTGCACAAATCTTACTTGGGCATCTCAGTGGATATGTGCCTTCATCACCTATGTTTCATCAGAAAGCCCACCCATGCTTTACCATGGAGGCTTTTCTCTAGTTTAACGTTGTGCCCTCTTATTTTAAAAGAAAAGTAGTCTTGAAATGCTGGACTGTAAAGGAGAACATGCACAGGTTCAGATATGCCTCACCTGTATGCCAACTTGGGTGTCAGTAAGTGACCATGCACTATGCAGCCAGGTGGTGTTACAATGTGATGCTATTGCAAGATGTGAGTTTGGCGTAGCTATTAATTCGACATTATTACAACAACAACGCACATTTATATAGCACCTTTAATGTAATAAAACATCCCAAGGTGCTTCACAGAAGTGATTATCTGTGCTGATATATCAGTATGAATAAGATGAAATTAAAGACTTGTAAATATGTGTGAGGGCTTGACAGAGGCGAGCAGTAAATGTGGATTTGGTTAACAGGCAATAGTTTGTGCATTGCAATCTTGGTCCGTCTGGCTCATAAATGGTACTGTTGGATAGTCTTACCTTGTGAAATTCCTCAAAGTGTGCTGCCTTTGTCTGCATCTGTTCACGGGTCCAGCAGGTGGTGTAAACAGCATTGAGCCTACCAACCACCTCCTGTCAGGCATGCTGCATAGCTGGCCTCTGGGAAGGGTGCCCTGGAGTGCCAAATAAGATAAACCTCCTCACACCTATCTCCACTTCACCAGCCATGAAACAGGGAGTTGAGTTGTTTACCAGTCTGCCGGTGGCCCACAGCTCTATTTTGGACCTCCACATTAGGTTTTCTTTTACACAATTTCTTTCCTGGCACTACATTTACTACTCTCCACCTTCATCCTTGTCAAAACCTGCCAAAGGGCTGAAATGCCTTTCTAACATGTGGAACACAAAATTGGCACTTATGTAACTATAAAATCTGGTGCCACGAAAGTTCTTCTTTTGACAAAAAAAGAGATAATGGGGGAAAAATTCAATTGTTTACGCCTCCTGTTAGCGCCTTAAGAGGGCACTAATGGGGCGCAAAGCAACTAGCGCCCGGGCGCAGCGATGTTTGCGCCACTCGCAAAATTAACTAGACATTTTGCGGCGGCGCTAAACACTACCGCCACGATCTCCTGCGCCGGCAGATCGTGATGTCAGTCGAGTGCACAACGCCCCGGTAGTGCCCCAGACTGGATATTGAATGGCGCCCCCTGCCTTACTGCCTGCTGCTAGCAATGACAGGTTGAGGGGAGTGTTTTGCAGTCAGAAAGGAACTGGGGGAGCGCTATTTAAAGGCGACCGCTTCCTGCCTTTTTTTGTTGGTGACACTTTTGCACCACGCATTTTGAGAGAGAGAGAGACTTCTGGAGAGATTCAACGCTGTGTGAAGGAATTTTGGGTACTGAGCAGCCCTTTGCAGGTTCATTTTAATTTGCCCTTCATTGTATCGATTTAGAAGAGACTGTGGGGGCTGCACTCTGAGCTCTTTCCCTGGGTCTCTCCATTGTTCTTTCCAGCAGATTTGATGCACAGGTCTCTCCAGGCCGAGATTCAATGAGCAGGTTGTGGATGGAGAGCAAGATCAACCCTCCCCTTTAAGATAAAAACAGAAAATGCTGGAGAAACTCAGCAGGTCAAGCAGCATCTGTAAAGAGAAAAACAGAGTTAACGTTTCAGGTCGATGACCTTTCGTCAGAACTCCCCTTTAAGAAATGTCCGGCGCCAGTGTGTCTGTGTTCCATTGCTGACTGACATCACATGAGCTTCGCCAGCGCTCTGAGGTAGCGCCTCACTCCTCAGCCTATGTGCCTTAAGACAGGTGTGAAGCGCTTGATTTAGTGCTCCAATCACCTCCAGGGGCGATAAAAGCCAAGTTTGCCATCAGAGGTGATAATTAGCGCCAGGTGCTAAACTTTGCGCACGGCCGATAATGACGCCCCAATGTCTGTTTTTATCTCTAAAATTAATGACAGACTAATGAAATCATGGAATGCAGCATTGAAATGTGCAATTTCTAAGAAAGCAATTTTACTACTGTACCAGGTCCATTAGTTACAGCAAAATTCTGTTTATCATTCAAAGAGGAATTTTGGGATCCCAGGTTTAAAATGGTCTCATTTTCTATTATAATATTTTCAGATGTTAATAACATGAAGAAAGTATGAGTACTTTACATTCCTTGTAAATTGCTTTCCTATTGGATTCACCAGGACCAATGAAACAGGTGAAATCTTGTTATCACTCTGCAGGGGTTTGAACATGGATTTTATTGCATACAGTATGTCTTTGGGTTTGTTTGATTATAAGCAGAGTGAATTCACCTTCCCATTCTGGCAGTCCACTACAAGCCTATTTAATCCTTTTCAGTGAGTTTTTCCAGAATAGGCTTTAACTCAGATTGAGTGCAAGCCATTTCTCAAGTATAAATCCAATTTATTGACCATTTCACTGATTTCAAACTCCAGAGATTTGTCAATTGACTACATACAGCCCTTGAATGACCTTTTGAAGGCTGTTTTCTTTTAAGTCTCTGTATTCCTAACAAGGAGCATATAGTGCTTGGCTCAAATAGTCTGTTCAGCCTGAAGTAATGCCTACTCCTGTAAGCACACAGTAAGAAATGAACTGGTAAAATCAATATGTCCTTAAAACAAATTGGAAAAGTAGCACATTTTTCTAGCAACACAACTGTCAGCCTTTTGGATAAAGTGTATACCAACACCCTTTTTGCAAGTGACAAAAGGGTCAATTTCATGGTGATATGTTCAAGTAGGAGCCCCTTACCAGCAGCATGCATGGCCGGCTGAATCAGGAAGGCAGGCCTCAGCGTACTTGGCACTGAAATCCCAATTCTACAGAAGCAAACGTTTCTGATTTTGAAGACCTCATTACCCCTTAAGAATTATGTTAATTGTACCCACTCCAGATTCCCCATGCTGATTTGCAGCACCGTTCTTGATTAGCTGAGCATCTGTATAAAATAGGTATTGTGAGAGCTGTAAGCTGTTGAAGAACTCCACCACTTAATGCTACTTTGCCTTTATCACTGAGACTTGCATTCTGACTTAACTAACTGAACTTTGATCATTAGAGCTAATCCATTTTTTCCCTGATGATTCCCTTCAATTCAGCATTCCTTTGGTGCATACTTCATGTTCACCTCTGCAGCTACAAGCAGTGTTGACCATGGGAATTCCATTGAGTCTTGTTCACCCATCTGTCTCCCGTCCGACAACGCCACTATTTAAAAATCCTCATCCTGGTTTTCAAATCCCTCAATGGCCTCACCCCTCCTTATCTCTGTAAGCTCCTCCAGCCTTACAAGCCTTCGAAATCTCTGCGCTCCTCTAATTCTGGCCTCTTTTGCATCCCCGATTTTAATGACTCCACCATTGGCAGCCGTGCCTTCAGCTGCCTTGGCCCTAAGCTCTGGAATTCCCTCCCTAAATCTCTCCGCCGCTCTACCTCTCTCTACTCATTTAAGATGCTCCTTAAAACCTACCTCTTTGACCAAGCTTTTGGTCATCTGTCCTGATATCTCCTTCTGTGGCTCAGTGTCAAAAATACTTTAATTGGTAACGCTCTTGTTAAGCATCTTGGGATGTTAAAGGCGTTATATAAGTGCAAGTTGTTGTTGTTGTTGGATTTGGAAAAGGAAAAAGGATTTTGACGAGGGAGAAGAGGCAGATGTACGAACACAGCAGTCACCTGGCACCACCCATAGTCAAGAATTATGTCATAAGATCCAAATCAGCATTGTGAGCTAATAGGAAGGGCATGCTTTTGCTGTCTATGATTCATCAGACGCAGTCACCAAGTTATGCTGTATATTGTAGCATGACCTCAGACAACATTCACTACAGAAACATCCTGCCTGTTGTGTCATCATCGTATTAAATGTTTATGCTACTGGCTGATTTCACAAATGTTCCTTGCCAAATAAGCTAGTCGTCCATACACCAATGCAGTGATACAGCCTTGCTTCCCATGGGCAACATGTTTGTCACTTCCCAAAGCAAAAGGAGGGAACAACTGTGGAAGGCCCAGCAGTTTTACTAGGCAGCTGGGTTCCCAAGAGTGCAGGTTGTCACTGATGGCATCCACGTTATCATCAGGTTACCAAACAACTTCCTAGGAGCAATGTTGGCCCTTTGAAAACTGATAACGGTGATATTGTCAATGATAATAAGGAAATGGCGGACATGTTAAATAATTACTTTGGGTCAGTATTTACAGTAGAGGAAGAGGATAGCATGCCGGAAATCCCAAAGAAATTAATATTGAATCAGGGACAGGGACTCAACAAAATTAACATAAGCAAAATAATAGTAATGAATAAAATAATGGCACTAAAGAGTGACAAATCCCCAGGACCAGATGGTTTCGATCCCAGAGTTTTAAAGGAAGTAGGTGAGCACATTGCAGATGCCTTAACTATAATCTTCCAAAGTTCTCTCGATTCAGGAGCCGTTCCTTTAGATTGGAAAATTGTGTATGTTACTCTGCTATTTAAGAATGGTGAGAGATGGAAACCAGGGAATATAGACCAGTTAGCCTAACATCTGTTGTCGGGAAATTACTAGAGCCTATATTTAAGGATAGGGTAACGGAACACCTTGAAAATTTTCAGCTGATCAGAGAGAGCCAGCATAGATTTGTGAAAGGTAGGTCATGCCTGATGAACCTGGTTGAATTTTTTGAAGAGGTGACTAAAGTAGTGGACAGGGGAATGTCTATAGATGCTATTCATATGGACTTCCAGAAGGCATTTGATAAAGTCCCTCATAAGAGACTGTTAACTAAGGTTGAAGCGCTTGGAATTGAAGGCAAATTATTGACCTGGTTAGGAAATTGGCTGTGCGGCAGGAGCCAGAGAGTAGGGATAATGGGCGGGTACTCTAATTGACAGGATGTGACCAGTGGTGTCCTGCAGGAATCTGTGTTGGGGCCTCAACTATTCACTGTATTTATTAATGACATGAATAATGAGATAGGAAACTACTTATCCAAATTTGCGATGACACAAAGATAAGCAGCATTTTAGGCAGTGGAGATGAAAGCATAAAATTACAAAGAGATATTGATAGATTAAGTGAATGGGCAAAACTGTGGCAATTGGATTTCAATCTCATCCACTTTGGACCTAAAAAGGATAGAACAATGGTGAAAAGCTAGGGCTATTTTTTTATTCGTTCCTGGGATGTGGGCGTCACTGGCAAGGCCAGCATTTATTGCCCATTCCTAATTGCCCTTGAGAAGGTGGTGGTGAGCCGCCTTCTTGAACCGCTGCAGTCCTTGTGGTGAAGGTACTCCCACAGTACTGTTAGGGAGGGATTTCCAGGATTTTGACCTAGCGACGATGAAGGAACAGTGATATATTTCCAAGTCAGGATGGTGTGTAACTTGGAGGGGAACTTGCAGGTGATGGTGTTCCCATGCACCTGCTGCCCTTGTCCTTCTAGATGGTAGAGGTCATGGGTTTGGGAGGTGCTGCTGAAGAAGCCTTAGCGAGTTGCTGCAGTGCATGTACATAGATCATTAAAATGTCATGAACAGGTACAGAAAATAATCAAAAAGGCTAATGGAATGCTGGCCTTTATACATAGATGATAGGAGCAGGAGTAGGCCATTCGAGGCTGCTCCGCCATTCAACGAGATCATGGCTGATCATCCAAACCCTAGCACCCGGTCCCTACACCGACAGCCATCCCACCCAAGCCCTATCCCCGTAACCCCGTGTATTTAATCCCCCCTAACACTAAGGGCCAATTTTTTATCATGGCCAATCAACCTAACCCGCACATCTTTGGACTATGGGAGGAAACTGGAGCAAACCCACGCAAACACGGGGAGAATGTGCAAACTCCACACAGACAGTCACCCGAGGCCAGATTTGAACCCAGGTCCCTGGCACTGTGAGGCAACAGTGCTAACCACTATGCCACCGTGCTAGAGGACTAGAATACAAGGGGGTAGAGGTTATGCTGCAGCTGTACAAAGCCCTGGTTAGACCACACTGGAGTACTATGAGCAGTTCTGGGCACCACACCTTAGGAAGGATATATTGGCCTTGGAGGGAGGGCAGCGTAGGTTTACCAGAATGAAACCTGGACTCCAAGGGTTAAGTTACAAAGAGAGATTACACAAACTAGGGTTGTATTCCCCAGAATTTAGAAGGTTAAGGGTGATCTAATTGAAGTTTTCAAGGTGTTAAGGGGAACAGATAGGATAGATAGAGAGAAACTATTTTTGCTGGTTGGGGATTCTTGGAGTAGGGGGCATAGTCTAAAAATTAGAGCCAGACCTTTCAGGAGTGAAATTAGGCAACACTTCTATACACAAAGGGTGGTAGAAGTTTGGAACTCTCTTCTGCAAATGTCAATTGATGCCAGATCAATTGTTAATTTTAAATCTGAGACTGATATATTTTTGTTAACCAAAGGTGTTGAGGGATATGGGGCAAAGGCAGGTATATGGAGTTAAGTCGCAGATCAGACATGATCTAATTGAATGGTGGAACAGGCTCAAGGGGCTCAATGGCCTACTCCTCTTCCTATGTTCCTCTATGCTAGATCAAATCCTGCATACCTTTACTACCATCTCGACATGTTTGTCCCCAACACCAACAATCATTTGTTCCTCTGGACCACAATGTAGAGGGTGCTTACTCTGTACCTAACCCATGCTGTACCTGCCCTGGGAATGTTTGAGGGAGCTCTATTCTGCAAATAGTGTACTCTGCTATACTTATTATACACTGGCTCTCTTTAGAAGATTTAGCTCTACCCCACAAATTGCCACTTTTCCTCTGAAAGGGGCAGTTCTAGGTGGTCCTCCAACCACTCTTCCATTAGTGAGACTCCAACAAAAAATGTTGCCTCCCTTTAATTGCTGCAGCCTTTTAAGAGCTTCTACATTCCCAATTGTCCACCCTCAAATAAGTGAACTCTTCCTGTGCACAAGAAAAACACACAGGGAGACTACTTAAATTATGGTAAATTAAAGTCCATTGTGGGTATACCCAGGAATGCTGGGATCACAGATCATTTTTTGCCCCAATCGTGGAATTGGCCCTCAAATGTGTACTGTTTTTTGTTACCAACATTAAGCAATCTTTAACTAATAGTACTTCAGTTTCTACCTGCTTCATCTAGTATTTTTGTCTCTGTTCTATGTTGCTACTTTCCTATTTAGTTTCTCTTCACCTTCTTTGCTTTGCGACTTGCTCCTGAAGTGCCAAAAGCAAAGTGTTCATGGGCAAGAACTATTAGCTTATTGAGTTGTCCTGGTGCAAAGCTATATACTGCAGCTATTGAGATGAAGTCTAATGCTCGACTTGTTGTTTCATAAGATGTGATGAGTCAGGTGCAGTCAACACTATAACCTTCAACGGTTGACACCAATAAGCATATTAAAGTTTTTAAAGTATAACTGAACATAGCCAAGTTGATCAATATAAGCACTTCCATGCTATTTGTGTCAAATATGGTCTGTTGAGGTCAGATAGCATCTATTGCCCATTATGTTTGCTGATGGCATAAAAATGGAAGGACAGTATGTGTGTTATCTAAAATCTTAATAAATTATAAACCTTTTGAGAAAGGCAGCCAAAGCTGTGCTTAACACATTTCAATTAATGCACTCAGGCATTTTCCTTTGCAAGATTCACCTGTTTTAATTTTGAGGGAAAAAAACTTGTGCTTTGCTCAGTTAGACTAACACACTCTAATAGGCTTTGATTTTAACTCGCCCTACCAGGCAGAAACCAGGCCGCGGGGGGGGAGGGGGGGGTGCTCAGTCAAAATTGAATGGGGGATTTAGCCAATGCTTTCCCACCCCGATCTGGACAACTGCAATTGTGGGCTGGATTTTGATACTGGGGCGGACTGGGATCGTGTAATCCGCATTTCGTGTTAGCCACCCGATTCTAAATCGATGTGGGAGAATTATGCCATTTTAACTCAATTGGCCAACTGAATTCCAAAGTGTGGGAACCCATGGCCAATGAGATTTTCCAGTCTGAAAGTCGCCTCCGATTACGTCATAATTGCTGCTGTATTAAGGTCTGCAACAAGCCTTGCTTCTTCTGCAAACTGCCAAGCTTTTGCCTTTGCATATTAGAGGCACCTGCAGGGAGAATGGCCAGCCAGAGACCTAGGTCTGCACGCTGCTTTGATGACATTGCCCTGCAGGCTTTAGTAGAGGGAGCAAGAGCAAATAAAGAGGTGCTCTTCCCTTCTTCAGAGAGGAAGAAGCCTCCCCAGCAAACCAAGGCTGTGTGGATCCAGGTGGCAGAGAAGGTCAACTCTTTGTCAATAACCCGCAGAACCTGGCTTCATTGCAGGAAGAGGTTTCATGACCTTCTGCGCACTGGAAAAGTGAGTATGAATTTCCTATCACCCTCAATTTGATCCCCATTGCCTTTCCTCACCAGCACTCAGCTTTAGCTATCTCTTCCTCCACATCCCACTTGACACTGACATCCCTGCACCCTTACCCATTCCCTCTCTCTCTATGGTCGCATTCAGCTAACTATTTGACTATGCAGCCCTCACACTCCCTATCACTGTGATGCAATTACAACTTACAACACACAGGGAGGGCCCTTGGTCTTGCCACCTCACTCCATCTTTGTCTCCATCTAAACATCTATGATATGGATTCTCTACACTCACTCCTTCATTCTCACTCAACCTCCACTTGTCTCCCTCATTGCAGGAAAAGAGAGCTCACAATAAAAGGGAAAGAGCGAGGACAGGAGGAGGACCACCCTCAGTAGCCCAGCTCACCCCCTGGGAGGAGGCAGTCCTGGAGATCGTGGGAGTGGAGGATGATGCCCAAGTGGGGGACAGACAGACGGGTGCATCACAGCAAGCTGGTGACAGAATAGTTTTCCATCTCTCTCATTGACATTGCATGAGTCGCTGATAATGGTTCGGTAGCTCTAACAGATGGACTAATGATCATCTGCAATATGCAATGTGCATGTAACCTTGGCATCACATCTCTGACTCTTTCCTTCACACCCCCACAGGACCATCGCAAGCACCCGTCCCCACTAGCCAGGAGGAAGAGCATGAGCATCCAGACTCCTCAGAGGCAGCTGCAACCTCTGAGGGTGCAGCGTCAGCAGAATTCACCGCACCCAGCACCAGTGCAGACACTCACACCTCGGTGGGACCTTTGTGAGATAGAGTAGTGTTGTCACCTGGTGTATCACAGCTCACAAGTGAGCATCAGCAGATTGTGCAGAGAGGGACAGCAGTGGAGAGTCCTAGTTGGAGGACGCAGGATTCGCCCAGCTCGGCTCAGCTGCATGTCGACCCTCTGCTTCTGGGTCCATCCATAAGATCTGCGGTGCTGGAACTCCAGGAACAGATGCAGGAGTCTCTGGCAGGTTTTGTCTCCAGGGTCGCTGCGAGTGTGGAGCGAATGGAGGAGTCCATTGCGAAATGAGCAGAGCCTTTGTGGAATCAGTGGTGCATGAACGCATCACCATGGAAAGGATGGCAACCTCTATGGAGGTGATAAGTTGCCAGAGTGCAGAAAACATGGTGAGTGTTCTGAATAGAATGACATCTCTGGAGGAGCGGTGGTCATCTATTGAACAGAGAAACCAGGCCTTCATGGAAGTCCTTCTGAGTAGGACCGCCAGTGCAGATATGGGTCCCCATGGCCCCCCTGATGTGCAGCAAGGTGCTCTCAAGCCACTTGCAAGCACCGAGGGGAACCTGACCCATGAGAGAGAAGTTGGTGGCAGACATCAAGGAAGTGGGGGCTCCTCTCCAAGTGCTCACACTTCCATACCACTGCAGAGCCCTCGGTCAGAGCCCCACCAGAGTCCCCACCCAACTGAGATCGGCATCTCAACCCCTGCACAGCCGCAGGAGCAGCCGACTGTTGGCGAGCCCTCACAGGTTCACAACCCCAGAGGACGCCCGCCAAAGGTGTCGAGACAGGAGCAGCAAGAAAGTGAGCAAGGGGCCTCCGCATCTGCTGAAGCCACAGGGGAAGCACCATGTAGGAGCATGCGTAAGAGAAAGGTACTGCACAAATAGTCACAAGGGTAGTCACTTGGGTGAAATTTAACATTAATATTAAAGAGCCATCAGATGGTTACTGTAAATAAAAAATCTGATGGCTACTGCTGCAGTTGTGGCATGTGTCTTTTCACTAATGGGACTTCCACATTGAGGGCTTAGGATTACTTGGTATATGCCTCAGTTGAGGAAGCGCTTAGTGAACGTGGCAAGAGGGGTTTCCCAGGAGGTCACACTGGAGATGGGTGTCAGGCTCCAAACTTCCACAGCTGTGGTTATGCCTTCTAAAAGTTCCCCCAGACCTGAGACAACAAAATCCTGCCACCTGCAAATGATGGCTGATCAAATCTCCTTTTTAATGATTGAGCTGCAGCTGATAGTCAGCTATCCAATTGTGCTCCCGCCAGGTTTCACCGTCGTGTTTCAGAACAGGCGGGCTTCATGTGGGAAAAGGGTTAAAATCACAAAGGCCTATCAAAATGGCATTATAGAGGCAATTTAGTGCTTGTTAAGGGCCTTAACGGCCTATCCCGCCTCTTGGAGGCAGGACGGAGACGGGACCAGTAGACACGATTTAATGAAAATTGCTTGGCCCGCTCGCCAGTTTTTGCAATTTTAACCCCCCACACGCCTCCAATCCCGCCTCAACGGCCCGATGAAAATCGAGCCCTTTAGATCTTAGGCAGCAAGGACACCTGTCCCAAGCCAGTTGTCTCCTTTAAGTATGCAGTTCGGTCTCCAGTGCCACAATCCGGGCCCGATAAGGTATTTTAACCTGAGGCCTAAGCAGGGGAACAGTAGTGGCTCCTCCACCAGGCTGAACCTACCGAGAAAAGCAGCCAGGGCCAAAAGAGGCCCAGCAAGGTAAGTTCTTAATTTTTTTTAGTATCCGTGTGCTAGGAGGAGCAGGAGTGCTCCTCCAGGCCCCACAAGTATACCTTGGGCCATCCCGGCCCAGACTTCTCCCTCCCCTCACTTGACAAGATTCCCCTTCCAGAGTCCTTCGTTAGACTTGCTTTATGCCTGAGCCTGTTTCCACAGGTCCCTAATGGTGGCCTCCTGCTGCCCAAATTCCCGCTACCGTCAGCTGGCCAAGCAGTGATTCCTGTTGGGTTTGTGCAGAAGTCCAGTCTTGCATATGTAAATGAGGCCCGGGAGTTAAAATCTCTCTGGGCATGCAAGCTTGTTGCTTACCCTGGCTCCCACCCCTAGTTAAAATCAAGGCCCATATTTTTTTCCAAAGTAATTCGAATATACCTATGCCATTTAAAAAACAAAAATGACCAACTCTGAATGGGAAACAAAGCAAGCTTGGAGCTCAGATTTTTGCTCATTCATTCAAAGTGATAAAATTCAGATTAACTACAGTACCATCCTAGATATCTTCATATTAAAACTTCTTTCTCTTCATAGTCGCTTCACATCGCCATTGCACATGAGATCCCCTTGGTTCTTGGTAGATATGAAAGAATTCATAATGAACCTGACTGAGCACTTATGGCCTGTTCACTGTGAATGTTAAGAGCAACAAAGAACATGACAAGCCCCATGTGATCTTGAGAGGTCACAGAGGATACCTTTTACAATGCAAATATTGTTGTACTACTGCCTACAATCAATGAAAGCTGGGATACAGAGGTTTCAGTCATTTATTCAGTTGCTATAAAATAAAGTCACCCTAATGGTTTGACCGAATTTTTATTATGTGCTGCTCAAGATGCATCTTCATTACTTTTGCTGTATCTTAATACACACAAAGACAGGGAGCGCGCAGTATGTGCTCTAATCCCTGATTTTACCTAAATCACCGAACCTTGTGTCAGCTTGACTCAATTAGTAGTATTCTCACCTCTTGATCATAGGTTGTGCATTTGATTCCTATATTAAGGTTCGAGCTTATACAGGAAACTTTAGATTAACCGGCCCCTAAATAACCGGAACGCTCTATCCACCAGCAAAATTCAGGAGTCGGTTCAGGTAACTTTTTTTACTTTTAGTTACTTTTTTTACTCCATTTGTTGCTGTGCAAGGGTGTAGCTGAAGCCGTTGCTAAGCTACAGAGACGCTTGCAACTTGTGCCGATTGTTTTGAAGCTGTTTTGTTGCTTTATACGGAGCTCTGAGCTCCGTATCTTTTACTATAGCGTTCGGTTATCCGGAATTGTTGATGAACCGGCAACACGTCGGTCCCGTCCGTGCCGGATACCAGAAAGTTTCCTGTAGTTTAATCTCACACTCCAGTGCAGTACTGAGGGGAGTGCTGTGTTGTTGGAGGTGCCGTCCTTTGGCTGGGACATTAAACTGAGGAAATCAAAAGCAAAAGACTGCGGATGCTGGAAATCTGAAATAAAAACACAAATTACTGGAAATACTCAGCAGGTCAGGCAGCAACTGTGGAGCGAGAAACAGAGTTAACGTTTCAGGTGGATGCTCTTTCATCAGAACTGGAAAAAGTTAGAGATATAGCAGGTTTTAAGCAAGTACAGAAGTAGGGAAAGGGGGGTAAGGGAGGAAAGAACAAATGGGAAGGTCTATAATAGGGTGGAAGGCAGGAGAGATTAAATGACAAAAGACATTAAACTGAGGTCCTGTCTTCCTGCTCCAGTGAATGTTAAGGATCTGTTGACACTGCGGGAGTTTTCCTGGTGTCCTCCCAATACTTTTCCCGCACCAATATTAACAGATAAATAGATTAACTGGCCAATGATCTCATTGCTATTTGTGGAATGTTGCTGGCACAGAATATTTGCTGTGCTTATCTACTTAACACTTCACTTCAAAAATAATTAATTGCATAAAGCACCTGGCGATGTTTTAGCATAAGGTGTTATGTAAATGCAAGTATTACTATACATTACAAAACATATATAGTTAATTTTTACATATTTTAAAATCATAAATGGGCTACAAACCTCTTTCATGTGAATTGTGATGGTAATAATTTTGCAATAGCTACATACAAATGTAGTATACAAAACACAGAGCCATGTGAAATTTGGATACAATAGGCCATGTCAGAAAGGTTTGATTTTGAACATAGATTCTTCCACAGACCTAGCAGCTCTGTCTTAACTAGTTAGTGCAGTGAGTAACAAAGTCATATACACCAGAAAAATTTGGGACTCCAACCTTTACACTACAATTGATGTCAACACCTCTGGTTTGGGGAGGGAAAAATCAGCCATGGCTTTTGGCTACTGCACAAACTGATTTGCCCTGAACGCAGCCGGCACCAGATCCACTGCATTCAGTAAAGCTAGGTCTGCGTGAGGCATAACCAATGGTCCTTAAAGGGACCAAAAGATGAGTTTTTTAAAATGACTTACCTGAATGTGAAGCTTGGAGGTTCAGGAGTACTCTTTCCGGTCACTCCCCGTCGCATTGCTCCCCCTCTCCATTGCTCCCTCTCCTAATCACCCCCCTCTCCCGGTTGCCCCTTCACCCGATTGCCTCTCCCCCAAGTTGCCCTTCTGTCCCTGTCGACAACTACCCCCCCCCCTTGTAAGATCTACCTGCATCATGGGCAGCAGCTTGAAATTTAAATGGCCTTTGCCGACGTGCTGCCTGGGGATGCCCAGTGTCTGCAGCTTGCTGGTTTGGTGTAAATGAGGCCCAAGGCCCAATATCTGGTGGACCTCAGGCCTACCCATTCTGACAGAGTAATAGATCCCCACTCCCAGTCATGCCGGCAAGCTGGCGAAGACCAATTTCTAGGCCACACTGTTTAGGCTCACAGGTTAATAATGATCCCTTGGGCGACATACTGGAGGCCGACCAATGCCTTTGGACCCATATTCCTGACAGGAGTTAACCACTTCAGGAGTCAAGGAAGGAGAAGCTTGATGGAAAAGGAGGAAAAGAGTTCCTTAAAAATAATGAGCTTATAGGCAAGATTTTTGCATCAATATTATTTAATTTTGTTTGTTGAAATGCAGAATTGGCCCTAAAGAGTCGTTGCTTGATTTATGACAAGCCTCTAATCTTAATTCAGTTCCCTAACATTCTGTCTCAGTAGCTGCTTCAAGTCAGTATGCCCTGATGATGTCCAACATTCACCATTTACACAAAATATATTTTTAAAAATTACTAAAGATTACTGTTAATCTTAATTCTTTGCCACTATTGAATTTTTAAAAGGGATCCTGACTATGAAACTTCCTAGTCAAGTGTGAGACTAAGTACCATTATTGTAAGCAGACCAGTTCTACATGACTTTTATTGACAATACTCTGACACTTACTTTATTTTTTGTGTAGGAATCATTGGGGTCAATTTAAATTTGTATTGCCTGGGGTGGTAACGGCCTCAAAAATGGGGTTGATAGTCTTACCATCCCATTAACCCTGACGATGCGGCCAGTGCCATTTTGAAAGGAGCTTACCACTGGGCCCGTTTCAGGCGGTGGGCCCATTTCATTATGCAAATTGATGATTTTTAGGTTAGAAATGGCCATGAACGCTCTGATCATTTCTACAGGCGATGGAGGAGAAGCCTCCAAAAGCTGAGTTCGATACTATTTTTGTGTGGCTAGGAGGAGCAGGAGTTCTCCTTCGAGCCGCACTAATTTAATCTGTGTCACTGCCGCCCTGGGGCGCCCCCCCCCCCCCCCCACACTTACCTTTCTGTCGCCCGGAGTGGCTCTATATTGGGACTCCTCAAGCTGGGATTGTGTCGCTCACTTGACACTCTGCAGCTTGCCAGCCCAATGTTAATGGGGTTGTGGCTCAAAATCATTTATGCTCCTTCGCTTCTCTTTTTTGCTGTATTTTCTCTTTCTTCTGTAATTTGAAAAAAACACAAACATTTTAGTTCTCTTCTCGCTAATCCCTCACTCAAACTTATCCTTTCCTGTCTCTTTTATTGATTCAATATATGGACCACAGGTTCTTACTGTGGTAATGTTAAATTTAGGCTTCAGACAAATAAATAGTTCAGCGTCAATGTGCAAATGAAAAAATCTTATTATTCACCATCTGGTCTAGTATCATTTCCAAACTAATTTTTCTCATCCTGCTATTAAAAGAAACCTACAGATGAAATGTGGTTTCGTATTCAATTCTCTAAGGAAATTGATGATTATCAAATTGTGTATCAGTTAGACAATATGAGAAATAATTGATTCTTTGTCTTGTATTTTGTAAAATCTCAAGAAATATATGTCAGTCTGTCTATCCCAAAGGTACAACACATGGGTAATCTTTAAAAAGCTTGCATATTAAATAAAATAAAGTAAAACAATCAGTTATTTAACATCCCAAAAATGCTATGGAAATGATTATATAAATAATGTCCAGTAGTAACGGAACCTATCCAGTCAGTGCAGAATACAACAACTGAAAATGTTAAAAAGCCAAATGAGGAGGAGTGGAGCAACATATTGGGGTGGATATTGGACCTCGTTGCACTAGTTTTATTCCCAATTTTGAGGAGCAACATCCTGCACCCGGGGATGTCGGAAAATCATCTGATCCAAAATTGGTTCAGGCCATTTTTTAGCATCCCCGCTGGCCTCCTTAAACAGGCGTTTAGCCCTTTACATATGTAATTGTGGGGCCTTACACCTGTTTGAGGCCCCCTTTGCAGAAATTATGTATCGCTCTGCTCTGGATTCTTCATTCGCAGTGGCAGCCAATGAAAGGCAATATAATTCTTTAAAAAAAATAAAAACAGAAAATGCTGGAGAAACTCAGCAAGTCAGGCAGCACCTGTGAAGAGAGAAACAGAGTTAATGGCCCAGAAATTCGGGTCTCCACGGGTGAGTACGCGCTGGGTACTCACCCGTAAGCACGATGGAAGTGCCAGTTTCCTGCATGCACTGCGCATGCGCAGGAAACCGGAACTTCCGTTCCTCTGAACGAAGGGGTTCAGAGGTCGAACACGTTCGCAGGGGAGTCTGCGCGTGCGCTTTGAACTTACGTTTTTTTTACAGGTTTTTCCGTGAGGGTAAGCCTGCAGGATTTAGAAATTTAAAAAGCAGGCGTAAGGCCTGCTTTTTACAAGGTAAGTGGTGAATTAATTAAAATTTAAAAAAAATTTCCACAGGTTTATTATTTTTAAATACTTTAAAGCAAGGTAAGTTTATTTTTAGCCCCATTAGGAAATAAAATTATTTTTTTCAAAAATTTAAATTATTGTTTAAAATAGTTATTTAATGTAATTTATAGTTTATTTTAAAAATGTGATGTTTTCTTTAAATTTATTTGAAGGTTTACTGCTATTTTGGGGCCGTAATATTTATAAGTCTTGACAGCTCTTCCTGTCAAGACTTTTGAATGGGTTTTTCCCTCCTCCGATTGGCTGCCCATGGCCCATGTGATCCCAGGGGATGCATCGAACTAACTGCGCCCCTGGGACACGCAAGCACCTCGCGCCGTCAGCTGGGCCAGGCCCCGGATCGGAATTCCACGGGGCCCTACAGCTCAACTGCCAGCGCGCAAGGTAAGTGCAGGTCGGGGGCTTGCACCCGCGGGAAGCCCCCGACCTGAATTTCTGGGCCATTGTTTCAGGTCGATGACCTTTCGTCAGAACTGGAAAAAAGCAGGAAATGGAGCAGATTTTTAAGCAAGTGTAGTGGCTGGGAAATGGGGGAGGGGATGAAAGAACAAAAGGGAAGGCCTGTGATAGGATAGAAGGCGGGAGAGGTTAAGAGACATTGAGAGACATTAAGAGATATTCAAGGCAAAAGGAGATGGTAATGGGACAGGTTAAGAAACAAACATAGAAACATAGAAACATAGAAGATAGGAGCAGGAGTTGGCCATTCGAGCCTGCTCCGCCATTCAATGCGATCATGTCTGATCATCCAAATTCAGCACCCGGTCCCTGCTTTCTCCCCCTTGATCCCTTTAGCCTTAAGAAAAATATCCAACTCCTTCTTGAATATATTTAATGAACTGGCCTCCACCGCCTTCTGTGGTAGAGAGTTCCACAGGTTCACCACTCTCTGGGTGAAGAAATTCCTCCTAATTTCTGTCCTAAATGGCCTACCCTTTATCCTTAGACTGTTTCCCCTGGTTCTGGACTCCCGACCATCGGGAACATCCTTCCTGCATCTAGTCTGTCCAGTCCTGTCAGAATGTTATAAGTTTCAATGAGATCCCCTCTCATTCTTCTAAACTCCAGCGAGTATAAGCCCAATCGACCCAATCTCTCCTCATACGTCATTCCAGCCATCTGTAGGGGGGCATCTTTTCCGGGGTTTATGGTAATTTACCTGGTCAGGCAGCCTTTTGCCACTGCACCTCTGACCAATCCCAAACAGCGGTTTCGAATCGCTAAACCCCACCTTCCAGTTCTAACTGGAGGAACTTATAATTAATGATATATTAAAAACGGACAACTGGTCTGGATGTGAGAAAGTCAAACTTTATTAAACTAAAGAAAACTACACCACACGATTACAGTAATCACTGTAAAATTGCTTAAATAGGGGAAGGCAGACAGCAAAAACGAGGGATAAATGGCTACAATGTTAATTAAACAATCTTAGCAATTTCCCTTAAATTACCACCCCTCTAACTCTTTACTAGATTGCCTTGCTGAGGAGTCAGAAACCTGCTCACCTGTGGTCCAAAGAGAGAGAAGAGCTCACCTGCAGTCCCAGGAAAAAGAGAGAGAGAGAGCTTCTGAGAAGCTATCTTTATATCCTGTGAGCTCCTGCTGTTTTGGCGCTGAAAAGGTCTGTGTGCAATTTCACGCCAAAAAGTTCGAATACACAAGAGAAAGGCCATGATTGGCTGATTCAAACGGGCTATTTCCCAGTGGCCAAACTGCTTCCTTTGTCTGGAATGGGTTTCGAATAAAGCTTGGGGTGGTTTGAATGTGTCTTCATTCTGGGGCCGAAATGTTCCCACCCACATCCGGAGTTCATCTGGCTAAAACAAAAGGGACCCAACTGCCCTATTGTCTGAGTAATGGGTGATTCAAACCCATTCATTCCTTTTCTTAGTCTAAAAAAAGTCTCTTCCGTAGTTTAGGTGTGTCTCAATTGTGTGATGGGCTTTGAATGGAGTTGGATTACTATGTAAACAGAAGCCCCTTTGTCCTGCGGTCACTGAAACTGTAGTCAAGTGGTTTTAACCCCTTATGCAAACATTCTGCAGTTTCTTGTAAACAAACATTGCCTCTGTAGGGAAGGGAAACTCCCTGGTTTTGATTGACAGAATCTGACTGCCACTGCTGGATCCTCCCACTTTTCACAGACATCCACGAGCTGCTTTCCAAGCCCCATTGTACCTGCCATGCTTTTCTGACGGCCATTTTTTAAACCCCTTTGCAATTTACCAAACTCAAGGGAACAACTTTATTAATAAAAATGTACTGTCTTAAAGTGTGCAAATTTTTCCACGAAGTTCCTCGATTCCGGTGTTGTCCACGTGCTGCCCTGCCAATGAGCTTTTCAATGCAGCCTTTTTCAGTTCTGGGTATGTTTTAAAACATTGTCCAACCTAGAGACAATTTAAAGTCACGCACAGTCTCCATCCACAATGTGGATTAATATCTCCAGTATCTTCGGGGCTGAGGGATTTTGCGAACCCCTACACATCCCAGGTATCAGCCTGGTGAATCTTCGCTGAACTCCTTCTGTTACGTCCGTGTAATAATAAGAGAAGACTGCAGAGAACGGTACAACAGGTGTTTACTCAACGTGGTTCAAACTGCAACTGACTGTACAGATCACTACTCAGGGTTTATGTACAGGTGTGGTCACTGCTGGTACTACAGGATACATGAGCTGTAAAAAGAAGTTCTCCCCCTTAAAGGTACATACATTACAATTTCTCCCCTTTCACATTAACAGTATCATAACACTCATTTAACAATTAAATATCAAACTAATTACAATTAACACTTTTAACATGCAACATTAACTGAAAATAGTCTATTTATAAATTCAATCTTTGGGGGGGCTTCCTGATTCTTTCTGGGTAACGCCTTTCCCGAGTGTCTTGCTCTTGGTGCGGAGGCGATTCTAACACCCTGTCGTCAGTTGATTCATCAGCTTCCAATGATCTTGTTTCTGAGGTAGATGCGATCTGTATGTCGGGTTCCTCACCAGGTACGTATGGCCGAGACATGGGGTTGACTCGTTCCTGTGACTCTAGGATCTGGTCAGCATGGCGTCTCACAATGTTCTCCCCAACATCCACTGTGTACATTAGTGGCCCCTGCCATGTGCATATCGTTCCTGGTTGCCATTTCTCTGTTCGGTAGTCGCGGGCCAAGACTGGTTGCCCTACATTGAAGCTCCTTGTTGGCTTCTCATTGATGTGCTGAAATTGCTTACTCTCAACATCTCTTCGTACATTTGGTCTGAGCAAATCCAGACGAGATCTCAACCTTCGGTTAAAGAACATCATGGCCGGGGCCTGGTTGGTGACTGCATGTGTCGCATTTCTGTAGGCTAATAGGAAATTCTCCACCTTATGCTGCAGTGGAATGTCGTCATCGCACATGGCCTTTACTGCTTTTTTAAAGGTTTGTACGAACCTCTCAGCCAATCCATTTGTGGCTGGATGATACGGGGCGGATGTGTAATGCCTTACCCCATTCCTTTTCATAAATCTTCGAAACTCTTCGGACACAAACTGTGGTCTGTTATCAGAGCAAATCTGCTCTGGCAAGCCGTTCCTGGCAAAAATGGTCCGTAGGACTGCAATAGTTTTCTCCGTGGTGGTGGAGGACATTTTGATCACCTCAGGCTATTTCGAGTGCGCATCCACGGCTATTAAAAACATTGAGTCCATGAATGGACCAGCAAAATCAATATGTACCCGTTGCCATGGAGATGAGGGCCACTCCCATGGGTGTAGATGGGCATGTGGTGGTGCATTTTGGACCTTCTGGCATTCTGAGCAGCTCTTTGTCAGGTCCTCGATTTGCTGATCGATCCCCAGCCACCACACATAAGCCCTAGCAAGGCTTTTCATTTTCACCCCTCCCAGATGACCTTCGTGAAACTCATTGAGCACTCTATCCCTTAACTTGGGTGGAATTACCACTCGGGATCCACAAATCAAGGTCCCCTGGCATACTGACAGCTGTTCTCTTCTGGATGAGAATGCTGGCAACAGTGAGTCGCCATGTGCTGGCCATCCCTTCACCGTCAAATCATATACCCGAGACAGTGTCGGGTCATTTCGGGTCTCCTTCTCTATACCAGCGTTAGTTACTGGCAAGCATTCAATTATAGTCGAATGAAATATTTCGACAGGATCCGCTGCTGGTGCTTCCTCCGCAGTAGGCAGTGGCAGGCATGATAGCCCATCAGCGTTTACATGCTGTTTCGTGCCCTTATACTCGATTTCATATTGGTGCGCCCCTAGAAAAAGGGACCACCTTTGTAGCCGTTGCACAGTCATCACCGGAACACTCTTCTTTGGATTAAAGATGGAGACAAGTGGTTGGTGGTCAGTCAGCAAGGTGAACTTCTGCCCATGCAGATAGTGATTGAACCTTTTCACTCCCCACACTAGGCTGAGGGCCTCCCTGTCAATCTGGGCGTAGTTACGCTCGGCTGAGGTTAGTGACCGAGACGCAAAGGCTACTGGCATCTCCAAGCCGTCCGGGAATTTGTGCGACATCACCGCTCCAATGCCATAGGGTGATGCATCACACGCCAACCGAGTTGGTAGTGCTGGGTTGAAATGAGCCAACACCTCTTTTGATGTGATCAATGCTTTGCTCTTCTGGAAAGCTCGTTTACATTCGTCACTCCACTTCCATGGTACCCCCATTTGCAGTAGGGTGTTCAGTGGGTGTAGTACGGTAGACAAATTCAGCAAGAACTTATGGTAGTAGTTCACCAGCCCGAGGAATGACCTCAGTTGTGACACATTTTCCGGTGCTGGAGCCTTGACTACTGCCTCAACCTTTTCAGGGGACTTATGTAACCCCTCTTTTTCAATAACGTGGCCACAATACGAGATCTGCTTCTGGAAAGACTCGTATTTGTGGCGATTAGCTCAGAGCCCATATTCCTTCAATCTAGTGAGCACCTGCTCCAGGTTGGCGAGGTGATCACTGTCATTTTTGCCCGTGACCAGGATGTCGTCCAAATAACACTGGGTCCCTGGAATCCCTTGCAGGACTTGTTCCATTGCCCTTTGCCAAATAGCCAGAGCTGATGCTACCCTGAACACCAGCCGGTTGTATTGGTAGAGACCTTTATGAGTGTTGATCGTGAGGTACTGTTTCGAGGCTTCTTCTACCTCCATTTGCAGGTACGCCTGGGCCAGATCAACCTTAGTGAAGCGTTTCCCTCCAGATAGCGAGGCGAAAATATCTTCAATCCGCGGAAGCGGATATTGTACAGTGTGAAGGACTGGGTTCACTGTCACCTTAAAGTCCCCACAGATGCGAACCTTCTTTGGTTCCCCAGGCGTATTACTCAACGACCTCTTCATTACAGGAATGATGGGTGTAGCCCACTCGCTCCAGTCCACTTTGGACAGTACTCCTAAACGTTCCAAACCTTCCAGCTCTGCTTTGACGGCTGGGTGGATCGCATAAGTTACCGGTCTGGTCTTAATAAACTTTGGGCTTGCATTTTCCTCTATTTTGATCGTCGCTGTTATGCCTTTTAATGTTCCGAGTCCTTGCTGGAACACTTTTTGTGCATCAGTTTGCATTTTTGACAGTCGTCCAGGTGTGACATCATCATCCATTTTGGCATCTACAGTCAGTGCTTTTATGGAATGCCACTCTAGCTGTATCTTCCGGATCCATTCACGTCCTAGTAGTGGTGGTCCTCCATCTGGCAATACATATAGGTCCATTTTTGGTGTTTCCTTGCCGTTATATATAACGTTCACCCTTATTTTTCCTTTGGGGTAGACTTTTTGCCCTGTGTACGTCTTCAAGACAATCTTTGTATCTCTCAAGGGTATATTTGAGAATAGCCGCTTGTAGTCCCTTCGGTTTATGACTGTTAGGGCTGATCCTGTGTCCAATTCCATTTTCACTTGGACTCCTGCTATCTTGAGCGTGACCCAGATAGTTTGGTGATCCTCCGTTTTGATCACATTATGTAGTTTCAGACAACCCAGCTCCTTGCTTCCAGAGTCTGTATCACTCTTCTGTTCGTCTGAACTACTCTCCATCACCTTATGTACCTTCTTGTACTTCTCCTGTGGAGATTTCTTGCTGCTGGTTTTCTTTCCCGACCTGCAGACTCTTGCTATGTGTCCTACTTTTCCACATCGTCTGCACACTTTGTCCTTGAACCAGCAATCATTATGGTCGTGTGTTGTTCTGCTGCAGCGATAGCACTTCACTGTTCCGTATGACATTTCATTTGTGCCATATTCTTGCGGTCTCCGTTGTATCTCTACAGCGCCCCGTGCTGCTACTTCGCGTGATACTGCAATGCTGAAAGCCTTGTCCAGCGTAAGATCCTTTTCTGATAGAAGCCGTTTCTGGGTTCCTTCACTTTGAAGCCCACACACAAACTTGTCCCTTAAAGTAGCTGCTAGACCTGTTCCAAACTGGCAGTGTTTCGATAGCTTGCGCAGTTCCGTTAAATACTCAGCATTACTTTCATCTTTATGCTGGTTCCTTTTGTGAAACTTAAATCTTTCTGCTATCAGCAGCGGTGTGGGGTTTAAGTGGTCCTGTAGGATTGACACTATGTTTTCAAAATCCTTTTCTACTGGCTTCTCTGGGGTTACTAGGTTTCGTAGTAAGCCATACGTTTTTGCACCCATTGAATTCAACAATACCAGCGCTTTCTTGTCATCTGGCACTTCATTCGCCTTGCAGTATACTTCTATGCGTTCGACATATGTCGTCCAATCTTCGACTTCATTGTCGAACGCTGTGATACTGCCACTCTTCGGCATTTTTGGGTGTGGTTAGACTGGCTTAAAATGGCATCTCCCGCGCTTTCCTTTCTTCCCCGCTGCGGCTTAAAATGGTGTCTCCCGCGCTGCTGCCAATGCCGCGCTCGGCGGTCCTCGTGGCAAATGGCGACGCCCTGTGGGTTTTGTGCACTGCTCCTGCGCTGCTGCCAATGCCGCTCTCTGCAGTCCTCATGGCAATGGCAGCACCTCGCGTTTTCCTGCGCGCCTCTCTCCCCCGTTGACGCTGCTCGGCCCTTGACCACCAGCTGCGCTCTGCTCTCTCTCGTCTCTCTCCCCCGTTGATGCCGCTCGGTCCTAAAAACCGGCTGCGCCCCGTGTGCTCTGCCCTCTCTCTCTCCCCCGTCGATGCTGCTTGGTCTTTTTCTGTGCCGCTCAGTCGGGCTCTAGCCTGTCGCTGTCCGGGAAGTGTCTGCGCAGTACCTGTTGCCAGCCCGTTTCACTGGACCACCGTGACTGGAAAGCCAAGCCTGGCTCTCGACAGCCTCCCCTGCGATGTTCAAATCTCCGCTGGATGACTGGGCGGTTGCCCGTGGTCGACGCCCGTGCTTCTGCACTCGACCTTCTTCCACTGTTCTCCAGGAGCGAATCCCTGGGAGGTGATGCAGAGTTGCAGGTAGGTTCGAATCTGCTCGTCACCACTGTTACGTCCGTGTAATAATAAGAAAAGAACTGCAGAGAACGGTACAACAGGTGTTTACTCAACGTGGTTCAAACTGCAACTGACTGTACAGATCACTACTCAGCGTTTATATACAGGTATGGCCCCTGCCGGTACTACAGGATACAGGAGCTGTAAAAAGTAGTTCTCCCCCTTAAAGGTACATACATTACACCTTCCATGGCAAGAACATCCTTCCTCAGATAAGGCGACCAAAACTGCACACAATACTCCAGATGTGGACTCACCAAGGCCCTGTACAACTGCAGCAAGACATCCTTGTTCCTGTACTCAAACCCTCTCGCTACGAAGGCCAACATACCATTTGCCTTCTTAACCTGCATGCTTACCTTCAGCGACTGGTGCACAAGGACACCCAGGTCTCGTTGCACTTCCCCTTCTCCCAATCTATTGCCATTTAGATAATAATCTGCCTTCCTGTTTTTGCCACCAAAGTGGATAACCTCACATTTATCCACGTTATATTGCATCTGCCATGTTTCTGCCCAATCACCTAACATGTCCAAATCACCCTGGAGTTTCTCGACATCCTCCTCACAGCACACACGCCCACCCAGCTTTGTGTCATCTGCAAATTTGGAGATATTACATCTAGTTCCCTTGTCTAGATCATTAATATCTATTGTGATGACAAAGGATGGCTCTAGGTGAAGTGTAATTTGCGCTGGCAGAATGGAAGACAGCTGCCATGTGGGAGGGAAGAACAGAACAAAAGTGTGGATAAAAAATATATATATGATAGGGGCCGGGGTTATGATCTGAAATTGTTGAACTCTAAGTTGAGTCCAGAAGGCTGTAAAGTGCCTAATCAAAAGATGAGGTGCTGTTCCTCGAGCTTACGCTGAGCTTCCATGGAACAATGCAAGAGGCCGAGGATGGTGAGGTCTGAGTGGGAGTGGAGCGGTGAATTAAAGTGACAGGCAACCGGAAGCTCGGGGTCCCCCTTACGGACTGAACGGAGGTGTTCCGCAAAGCGGTCACCCAATCTGCGTTTGGTCTCCCCAGTGTAGAGGAGACCACATCGTGAGCAGCGAATACAGTATACTAAATTGCAAGAAGTACAAGTAAATCGCTGTTTCACCTGGAAGGGGTGTTTGGGGCCCTGGACAGTGGGAAGTGGGGAGGTATAAGGGCATAAGGGCATGGGGAGGTATAAGGGTATAATTGTTTTAAATGTTGCTGGGGAGCTAGGAGGAGCAGGAGTGCTCCCCCGACTCCACAGTATCCTGAACGACTCCTCTTCATTCCGGTTTCACTCCCCCAGGACTTACCTTCAGACCGCTGCCAGCGAGACAAGTGGCCCAATATTAATTTCTTCAAATGGGCGAGATGCTTGTGGAGGTACAACAGGCGCCTGCTGTCCATCCAATTCATGTTAATAAGGCCCCAAGCCCAATTTTGGGCCAGCCTTGAGCCACCTGGTTCGGGCGCCATTGAAGCCACTTCGCCACAAATTTTTATCTCCTTGTTGTTCTAATGTGCTAAACTTTGGAATAAAAGGGTGCGCTTTTGTAACTATATATAAATAGTACAAAGCACTACAATTGATGTAGACTTTCAAAGTACAGCCCTTCATCAGCTGAATTTTCTTTATGCTTCTGAAATATATTAAACATTGTCTGCACTGTGACCAGCCCAATTCAATGATATACTCCACATCAGCAAATGTCAAGGTCATATTCTTGGGAATAAGATGACTGCATAATGATAAATTACTAGATTGTTCAAACACTGTGCCCTGCAATCAAAAGTTAATTTCATACTATATCCAAATATGATTTGACTTCCACGGCGCAACTTTCAGGTTTAATAAGTTTGTGATGAAATATGTCATTCATCAGACTCTGTAGTTAACTACATATATTGTATTGCCTGCTCCGGTGTTTTACCTTGTATTGTGTATAGTGCACCACCCCCTTTGTGTGTCGGCTCCGCCCATACCTGGCCCTACTTAAGACAAGCCCAGGCTTGTCTTGCAGCAGAACAGCAGCATGCTAGGTGAAGCTAGGTGAAGACACAGGCATCTTTTCTTTGCTAATAAAAGCCTTGTTTTATTCAGTTAACTTTGAGCCTTGAAGTCATTGAGGCGCATCAATTTTATTAGCAAACTTTAACGATGGATCAACTTTTGAAACCGGAACGCTTGGATTTGGACCCGCATGCTTCGGATGCATCGGCACGGTTTGGACACTGGTTCCAGTGCTTGGAATTCTTTATGGCCAACTCCGAAGCCGTCACAGCCTCTAAAGCCACCGGAGATGTGAAACTTGGGATCCTGCAGAATCGGGTAAGCCACCGGGTTTTTCCACTCATCCAAGACGCCGCCACCTACCTGGATGCCTGCAGCATTTTAAAGGCCCACTATCAGCGGCCTACCAACGAGGTGTACGCCAGGCACCTGCTTGCTACCTGCACACAGCGACCTGGAGAGTCGCTAGAGGACTTTCTAGTCACCCTAAAAGTGCTTGGCAAAGACTGCAAATGGAAAGACGTGAAAGCCACGGTATACACAGACGAGCTTATTCGGGATGCCTTTATCGCAGGCCTTAGCTCTAATTACATCCGGAAGAGACTGCTAGAGAAAACGGGCCTAGATCTGACACAGGCTGTGGACACAGCGCGATCGCTGGATGTGGCTCAGAAGAACTCTGACTCCTACTCGTCAGGCCGCACGGCCCACGCCGCCTCTGCTTCCCCGCCCGGTAGCCCAACACTGTCGGGGCCCTGCTCTCCCCCGAGAAGCCCTACGACCGCCGCGACGCATCGGGACCCCAAATGCTACTTCTGCAGGCAGCCGAAGCACACCAGGAACCTGTGCCCGGCGAAAGGCACCACCTGTTGTAAGTGCGGTAAGAAGGGGCACTTTGGGAAGGTGTGCAGAGGGAACCCCGCAGGCAAAACCGCCACCGCCGCATGTGCGCCGTGGGAGCGGCCATCTTGGATGCCATCTTGTCCGACCTCGTGGGGTCCGCCATCTCGCGAGCAGACATCGTGGACGCCATCTTACCCGGCCTCGTGTGGCCCACCATCTTGTCCCGATCAGGGCCCTACAGTGGCATCGATCACAGTGGACCAGTCCAGACCGCAGCCACTGTCCAAATCGATGGTGGACATCGAGGTAAACGGGTGCAAGGTTAAATGTTTAATTGACAGCGGGAGCACGGAGAGCTTCATTCACCCTGATCTGGTACAACGACTCTCTCTAACTATAGTCCCTACTCAGGGCAGGATCTCTATGGCCGACAAAACCCAGATATCGACTATTGCGGGTTACTGCGCGGTACGATTGTCCATTAAAGGCACTGTATATAATCATTTTAAACTGTTAATTATGAAGGATTTATGTGTGAGCGTGATCTTGGGCCTGGATTTTCAGTGCCACCACCAAAGCATCACGCTCAATTTCGGTGGGACCCAGCCGCCCCTCACAGTGTGCGGTCTGGCTACCCTGAAGGTAAAGCCGCCTTCGCTATTCACGAACCTTACCCCTAACTGCCGGCCAATAGCGACCAAAAGCAGGAGGTACAGCTGGGAGGACAGGCGGTTTATCGCGACCGAGGTAGACAGGCTCCTGAGGGAGCGCATTATTGAACGCAGCAACAGCCCGTGGCGCGCCCAAGTGGTGGTGGTGAGGGGTAGCGAGAAGAAGCGGATGGTGATTGACTATAGTCAAACAGTCAACATCTATACCCAACTAGACGCCTACCCGCTACCCCGCATATCCGAGATGGTGAACCAAATCGCCCAATACCGGGTGTTCTCCACCATCGACCTCAAGTCAGCGTATCACCAGCTCCCTATCAGACCAGAGGACCATTCGTACACCGTCTTCGAGGCAAACGGACGCCTCTACCAGTTCCTCAGAGTCCCCTTTGGGGTGACGAATGGGGTCTCGGTCTTTCAGAGGGAGATGGACCGCATGGTCGATGACCACCACTTGCAGGCAACCTTCCCCTATCTCGACAACGTCACCATCTGCGGCCACAACCAACAGGACCACGACTCAAACCTCGCGAGGTTTCTGAAAACCACACAAAAACTCAGCCTCACCTACAACGAGGACAAGTGCGTTTTCAACACCACGCGCCTCTGCATACTAGGCAGCGTGGTGGAGAATGGGGAAATCGGACCAGACCCCGACCGATTGCGCCCCCTACGGGAGCTGCCCCTGCCCAACACTCCCAAAGCCCTGAAAAGATGCCTGGGGTTATTCTCGTATTATGCCCAATGGGTCCCCAACTACTCCGATAAAGCCCGCCCCCTCTTGAAAGCATCCTCTTTCCCGCTCTCTGCTGAGGCCCATGCTGCCTTCAAAAGCATTAAGCAGGATATTGAGCGGGTCACGCTACAGGCAGTGGACGAGAACACTCCCTTTCAAGTGGAAAGTGATGCGTCTGACTTTGCCTTGGCGGCCACCCTCAACCAGGCGGGGCGGCCCGTAGCTTTCTTCTCGAGGACCCTCCAGGGGCCCGAGATCAGACACTCCTCCGTGGAAAAGGAGGCCCAAGCCATCATGGAGGCAGTGCGCCACTGGCGGCACTACCTAGCTGGCAAACGCTTCACCCTACTTACCGACCAGCGGTCGGTAGCGTTTATGTTCAATAATAAACAGAGGGGGAAGATTAAAAATGATAAGATTCTTAGGTGGCGGATCGAGCTCGAGTACGACATCATATACCGGCCGGGGGCCCTTAACGAATCCCCCGACGCCCTCTCACGAGGGATGTGTGCCAACGCCACCGGGGATCGGCTACAGACCCTCCACAACGACCTCTGCCACCCAGGGGTCACACGGCTGTTCCACTTCATAAAGTCCCGCAACTTACCCTACTCGATTGAGGAAGCTCGGTCTCTGACCAGGAACTGCCGCACTTGCGCTGAGTGCAAGCCTCGGTTTTACCGCCCTGATAGAGCCCACCTAATCAAAGCTACACGGCCCTTTGAGCGGCTTAGCTTAGATTTCAAGGGCCCCCTCCCGTCCGTCGACCGCAATGTTTACTTCCTGAACATTGTGGACGAATACTCCCATTTCCCATTCGCCTTCCCCTGCCCAGACATGACCAGCGCCACGGTCATTAAATGCCTCAACAGCCTGTTCTGCCTGTTCGGTATGCCAAGCTATATCCACACGGATAGGGGGGCGTCCTTCATGAGTGAAGAGCTACGCCAGTACATGCTGTCCAAGGGGATTGCCACGAGCCGTACCACCAGCTACAACCCCCGGGGTAATGGTCAGGTGGAGCGAGAGAACGGGACAGTATGGAGGGCAGTCACCCTAACTCTAAGGACCAAGGGCCTCCCTATCTCCCGCTGGCAGGAAGTCCTCCCAGATGTGCTCCACTCAATACGGTCACTATTGTGTACCGCCACTAATGCCACGCCTCATGAGCTAATGTTTGTGTTTCCCCGGAAATCCACCTCAGGCGTATCCATACCGTCATGGCTCTCCACCCCAGGTCCGGTACTTTTGCGGAAGCATGTGAGGGGCCACAAGACGGACCCTCTCGTGGAGCCAGTGCACCTGCTCCACGCCAACCCACAATATGCGTATGTCCGGCACGCTGACGGACGGGAGGACACTGTGTCCATAAAAGACCTCGCCCCAGCCGGTAACAACAGCAACAACGACAACGACTACAACAACAACAACAACCACAACAACCACAACAACTATTACCCACCCACTCCACCCACTATTCTTTCATCACCCCCGGAAGAACACCAGCCAACGGTACCCCCACCACCTACTCCTTCAACAACCCCGGTGGCGCCCCCGGCAGAGACCCAGGAGACCACCCAGGACACCCAGCCGGCACCCGCGGCACCGCAACCGTTACGTCGGTCACAGAGGACTATCACACCCCCGGACAGACTAAATCTGTAGAAGGGGTGAATGTGATAAAATATGTCATTCATCAGACTCTGTAGTTAACTACATATATTGTATTGCCTGCTCCGGTGTTTTACCTTGTATTGTGTGTAGTGCACCGCCCCCTTTGTGTGTCGGCTCCGCCCATACCTGGCCCTACTTAAGACAAGCCCAGGCTTGTCTTGCAGCAGAACAGCAGCATGCTAGGTGAAGCTAGGTGAAGACACAGGCATCTTTTCTTTGCTTATAAAAGCCTTGTTTTATTCAGTTAACTTTGAGTCTTGAAGTCATTGAGGCGCATCAAAGTTGTTCTAATCAACAATTAATTAAAGGCCAAACAGATCTCGAATGTTTACTGTGATCTGTTCTTTGTCCCTGTAGCTGGATGGATAATGTTTTCATTTTGTTGACATACAATTTACTGTAAAATTTAAAGTAGGATTTGTGTAGGTGAAACAGGTTGCTCACTGTACAAACTGGGACATTTTCATCACTTTATTACAAAGAGACAACAAAAATCACCATCTGCCAAACACATTTTGCAGCCAGATACAAAATAATCCAAAAGGAGATTTTCAAATCACCTATTGTAGAAATTGTAAAGCCTCAAATACAGTCGACCCCTCCCTCTTTATATACAGACTACTGTATCTTGAATGTCTGTTGTAAAAGATATAGTTAATACAGGTGCAGTTTAGCAACTTCGCTGTGTAGCTCTAATTCTTTTGGTTTACCATGGAGGAGATTAGAGAATCATTGCTTTACCAGAAGCATTAAATAAAGTTGACAAGAAACAACAGAGTGACACATTGAGATTATTTCCCTATTATAGACTGAGTCCAGAATTTATCGTATATTTATTGTATAGGAAAATGCAGCTTTCCAATTGGCAAAAAGATGCCCTTTCAAAAACAATGCAACACACTCAGCGGGCACTGTCACATCAGGGAGTGCAGGGCGCTGTGTCGATCAGATCAGGAGGAGGTCCTGTCAAATTATTCAGTCAGAGCCTGCTGGGAGAAAGAGATAGACACACACACCACACATGACTATTTCATGCATTTCACAACTAGATGTTAATTTATTCAATAAATTTAAAACGCTCTGAGAGAAAAGTTACTCATTGACTTTCATTTTGCCATTAGTTTATTAAGTTTTAATTCATGTCTCTTTTGACGTTCCAGAGGACGAAACATCCATATTATATTTTCTTTCTTATTGTAAATACCTGGATAATAACTTTCTTGTCATCCTTTTCCCTAGGGTAAATATTCTGAGTTCCTACACAATGTTAACATAGAAATATTCAGTCCTTTAGTTTGAAGACTAGCTTTATTGAAATGTTCTCATATTATTATTTGTCATTTGCATTCTGTAAGTCATACTACAGAGTAACCTTTACAAGGAGTCATGCATGACCTGGCAGACAACCAGCACATTTCAGAAAATCATGGAGGGTGCCCTGGCTGTATGCAAGGACTGAACAGTGGCCCGGGGCCTCGCAAAATGTATCCTTTCATCTTCCAGCCTTCTTCATTCACCTCTTCTCTTGATGGCAGTGGCTGAGACCTATTGGCACAGGCACCAAAACCTTCTGATACTTCACTCAAGTGAAGTATCACTTGTAGGGCTTCTTTATTTGTGAGCCTGAACACTGAGCATTAGTGGTCTGTTCAGCTATGGGTATTAGCAGACTGCACGTGGGAATTAAAGTACCGGACAGTGGAAGAAAAAATTGGGAGATATACATTCTCTATGAAAACTAAGGATGAAGCCAAAATAAATCTAGATGTATTAGAAAACTCAGCAATTAATAGGTTCCTTTTCTTAAGAAGAAACTACTTCTTGGACGAAAGTTGGTACAACCCTGCCTCTAATAATATATTTTCTGGAGCACAAGAGGAGGAGAGGGAACTGAACTAAATTTCAGCTCTTACCATCTCACAGCTGGGTAGGCCATTAATACAACCCCAGTAGAACAACAAAATAACGGCCCTCGGCTCAAGAGGCTAGGGACCCAGATCTAAAGGACTCAGTCTTCAAAAGAGCTATGATGAAGGAGCATTGATCTCGTGTGCAGACATTGGAGAGTTTCCACACATATGGTTGAGATAATGGACAAATGGAAAGAGTCCAGAACCCAAATGTGCAACACGTTGCGGGAGGTTTCCTATGACTTGCAGAATACCCTAGAGACTGTGATAGCCGGGATATTTCTGCGGCATTAAGATCCCGGGAGCTGCTTCTAGGGACATTGGTGGCTTCTGGAGCGGCAGCTAACATAGATGCTTTGAACAGAATACTTTCACAGGGCTTGCAAGACCTGGCTGGAACTTTGGGGCACTAACTTCGCCGGGTTTAGCGCCCCGGAAAAATTAGCGCCCCTGCAACGGAAATTGAGTGGTAGTGCCCCAAGAGGGAAGCTGCGAGGGAATATTTCGGCATGTCGCGCCGCGGTATTGCAGGCCTTCCTCCCCTTCTTAAAGGGGAGGGGCCTTGCGCAGCGAGACCTGGGGCCCAGCTGGGCCCCCGGGGATCGGGAGTGCCAGCAAAAGAGCCCGGCACTCAAGAAAAATTCAAGGCTCATAGAGCGCAGCCAGCACTCCGCGGGGGGGGCGCGGGTAAGGAGGCCAGGGACAGGAGCGGAGGCAGATGCTGGCAGGCAGCCAGCAACAAAAATGGCCGCCCTGCACCTCGCCTTTAAATAGCGCCTCCCCGACCGCAGGTAGGCCCCCCTGACCCCGTTGGACATAGCATCTGGCAGTAAGTCAGGGGGCGCTCCTGAAGATCATGGCCGTGGCGCAAGCGGGGCGCTGCAGACGGCGATGACGTCATCGCCAGTGGTGCAACGCTGCGGGGTGCTACCAGTTACTGCTAACCTCCCGCTGAATTTCATGGGAGGCATTGGCGGCACCAGGCCCGGGCGCTAGTTGCTTTGTGCCCCGTTAGTGCCCTCTTAGAGGCACAAAGCAACCGAATTTTTCCCCCATTAAGTCTGTACTGACAGACACCAGTAGCTCATCTGAGACAGTGCCCAACTCAAGTGTGCACATATGTCTCTCTCTCGCTCTCTCTGGAGAGTGGCATTGACCCAACTGCCTGAAGGCCCCCTCCAGTGCCTTTACACGAGGGAGTTTCAAACATGGGCCCGATGCAAGAAAAGGCTAGTGGAAGCTGATTTTTTTGAGACAGCTGCTTGCCTAAGATGAGTCACCTCAGGCCTCTAAGTCATTGGCCCCCCTGATGGCCCTTAAAGAGGACTAGCACCATTTAAGGAGGATGATTCAGGTGCAGTTTTTCAGCAGTGGATTTGAGGCAGCAGCCTCTAAGATCCTATTTTACTTTGTTTACTGCCAAAATTGACCAGTAATATATTATAGTTCTTTCATCTAGTGTGCACTTCCTGTACAGATAGGGAACATATGAATAAAAAGTGGCTCGAAAACTGCCAGTGAGAAACTACTAAGGATTGTGCAAACAACCAATCCTGAATGACCAGCCAGTAGAATCTGCCATAAAAATTGGAGAAAAAAAAGTAAATCAATCGAAGCACTCAAATGCTTTTTGAAAAAAAATTGTCAGCCACTTTTTCAGAAACTTGGGGCTAGATTTTCAGTATAGACAGTTTTGGGGCGCTAAGCTTAGCGCCCGCCCGAAGTTATCGCCCGCCCCAAAGTAGCGCCCCGTTGCCGGAAATTCAGTGGCTTCGCCCTAAGAGGTTGGTGGAGCGCTAAAAGAGGCGTTCCACTAGTATCTTTAGGCGCTAAGCCGGCGGTGGAGAGCGCAACACCCGAGCTCGGGCGCAGCGCACGGCAGACACTCTGGTGCCAGTGAGCTCTTAAAGGGGAAGGGTGCATGTATTTTTTTCAAATGCAAAGTCTGGGGTGAAACGGGAGGAGGAGGAGGAGGAGGAGGAGGAGGAGGAGGAGGAGGAGGAGGAGGAGGAGTAGGAGGAGGAGGAGGAATTGGTGCCCGGAAACATAAATAGACCGTTCAGAACAACACACAGCTTACTTCCACACAACACATGCAGAGTGCCTTTTGTACGAGTGCCCTTTAATTTGCGCTCCCCAGGGTGTGTTGCGTTCCATTTTACAAACGCTCTGGACGCCAGGCGCACAATGGGGCGGTCCGACTGAAGTTTGGATTCGGGGCGGCCAAAGGGCGTTGCACGAGGATGTGACGTCATTTTCTGCGCGCGCATCCGGGCGGCCGCTAAACTTTGCGCCGGCGCTAACGGGCAACTTAATTTGGGGCGGGGCGCAAACTGCGCTGCGCCCAGGCGCTACACACATAGCGCCCGAAAATCACTTCTCTTAAGGCGCTAACTGCTGGCGCAAGCAACTGAAAATCTAGCCCTGAATTTTTTATGTCCTATATAAGTTTTTAAACAAATTAAGTGCATTAATCAATGACATTACAGACAATAACATGATTAAATCTTCCCATTGAATTGACCTTTGTGGCTTTTAATACATTGGCCCAGAAATTCGGGTCTTCACGGGTGAGTACGCACGGGGTACTCACCCATAGGCCCAATGGAAGTGCCGGTTTCCTGCATGCACTGCGCATGCGCGAGAAACCGGCACTTCCGTTCCCCTGAAAGAAGGGGTTCAGAGGTCGAACGTGTGCATGGGAGACGCTGCGCGTGCGCATCAAACGTCGGTTTTTATTACAGGTTTTCCCGGGAGGGTAAGTCTCCAGGAGTTCGAAATGTAAAAAGCAGGCGTAAGGCCTGCTTTTTACAAGGTAAGTGGTGAATTAATTAAAATTAAAACATTTTTTCCACAGGTTTATTATTTTTAAATACTTTAAAGCAAGGTAAGTTTATTTTTAGCCCCGTTAGAAAATAAAATTATTTTTTTCAAAAATTTAAATTATTGTTTAAAATAGTTATTTCATGTAATTTATAGTTTATTTTTAAAATGTGATTTTTTTTTAAATGTATTTGAAGATTTAGTGCTATTTTGGGGCTGTAGTATTTCTAAGTTTTGACAGGTCTTCCTATCAGACTTATGAATGGAGCATTCCCTGCTCCAATTGGCTCCCCATGGCCCACGTGATCCCAGTGGACGCATCGAACTAACTGCGCCCCTGGGATACGCAAGCACTGTGCGCCGGCAGCTGAACCAGGCCCCGGATCGGAATTCCACGGAGGCCCACAGCTCAACGGCAGGCACGGGAAGCCCCCTACCCGAATTTCTGGGCCAATGATTATTTTTTTAACTTCAGAGCCACTACCTATCTGAAAAACCCACGCTTGAACTTAATATTTTGCCCAGATCTGTGGCTCTGTAAGCTAAGGCAGATCGTATTGTTTGAACATGTACAATGTGCAGTTTCCCAGGCTGCATCAGTGGCATTTAATCAGCCCAGCTGGCAGAATGATTCTCTTCAGTTTCCAGCATTCTCTGCTTGGTTGGTTTTCCAAATTAATTGAAGTAAGGTTAGAGGACAAATTTCAAAAACTTTGTTCAGGTAAATTTATTAAGAATTTTTTTACGTGAAACAGTCTGGTCTGTCTGTGAGAGAAAGGGAGAGATAACCAGAGCCCTATTTCAAATATGACAGACTGTCTTCTCTTCTTGTTCTTCTTAGGCAGTCCTTCAGAACCGAGGATGACTTGCTTCCACATTAAAAATGAGTTCTCAGGTGACTGATGAGCCCAACGCAGGACCTACAGTCTCTGTCACAGGTGGGGCAGACCGAGGTTGAAGGAGCGGGTGGGTGGGGTGCTTGGGTTGACGTGCGCTCCTTGCGCTTGGCTTCTGCTTGGCTTCTGCTTGCTCCCGGCGGAGAGACGTGAGGTGTTCGGCGCCTTCCCGGATGCTTCTCCTCCACTTTGTGCGGTCTTGGGCCAGGGATTCCCAGGTGTCGGTGGGGATGTTGCACTTTTTCAAGGAGGCTTCAAATATGGCAGACTGTACTGTTTACATGATTGTAGCTTCTATGTTTGAATTAGAAACATTCTGTTATATATTTTGTCAGTGGAAAAGTCAATTTATGTCTCTGCGGATAACAATAGTTGAGCTTGTGTATATTTAAAAGTGATTTTAAAACTGGATGATTAATTTAAGTAGGCTTTCAACAAAACTTTTAATTAAAAAACTACATTTTAACTTAGAAAACGTCAAGCTGAGACACACACAAAGAGATTCAAACAGAAAAAAGAACACATCAAGACAGTGGCCTCAGCTTCCTGTTAGGCCATTATGCTGACAGAACCTGAGTGGTCCACCACCTTGGAAACAACCTTTTAAATCCTGCAGACAAATGAGCAAGGCCTGGCCCAGACAAGAAGTTTGAAATGGCTAGCCAGAAGAGAGAAGAAACAAGGTCTGCCAATTTTACTGAGGGTGAACTGGAAGTAGTGTTGGCTGAAGTCAGGATAAGAAAGGAAAGTTTATTTGGAGGATGGGAGAAGCATTTCGTTCACTCAATGCCGGGAGCAAAGTCAAAGGAGGTAGTATTGACTTTTAATACCGACTCCTCCTAGCTCCCAAATGGCACGTCAGTGCCGTTAGAAATGTAATAACGTGATGAGAATGTGCAATATAAGATTTGGCACATATTTCTGCTCGGTGACATATGAGTACCACTGTATGTATTAATAGTCGACACGATAGAAGAAAGAAAGAATTTGCATTATATAGCACCTTCCACAATCTCAGGATTTTCCAAAGCACTTTACAGCCATTGAGGTACCTTGAAGTATAGTCACTGATGTAATGTAGGAAATGAGGCAGCCAATTTGCGCACAGCAAGCTCCCTCAAACAGCAATGAGCTAATGATCAGATAACTTGTTTTTTTGTGATATTGGTTGAGGGATAAGTGTTGGCCAGGACACCGGGGAGAATTCCTCTGGTCACCTTTGAAATAGTACCAAGGGATCTTTTTCGTCCACCTGAGAGGTCAGACGGGTCCTCGGTTTAACGTTTCATCTGAAAGATGGCACCTCCGACAGTGCAGCACTCCTTCAGTACTGCATAGAAGTGCCAGCCTAGATATGTACTCAAGTCTCTGCCGTGAAACTTGAACCCACAACCTTCTGATTCAGAGGTGAGAGTGCTACCACTGAGCCACAGCTGGCATCCTACATTTGCTCACCATTTTCATGCAAACCTTGGAACATTCCTTCCACACAAGGGCAGACATGCTCTTCGTCTCACTTGAATGTCTTCATGCTTTAAGTGCTTGGAACATGATAGTGGTCAAAATTTGAAACCCTCAAGTGATTCTTTTCACTTCAAGGCAGCCTGCCCATCACTGTGAATTACTGCTCTAATGTACAGTTGTCTAGCATCTCACAATGCCTACCTTCCCCCCCTCAGGGCAAAAGTGCACACAATTCAAGTGAGAGAGAGAAAGGCTATGGGGGTTGAGGCCTTCATTAGACCTTTGACCCCACCCCCTGCACAAGGAGGAAGATATTGTGATCCTGTGGAGTCCTGTTGCAGGGAGAGTTGTTGACGGAGAAGTGGGAAGGCCTGGGCTAGTAGAAGGTTAACCTTCCAAATATAAATGAAGGATACTAGCTGAGCATTATACACGAGTGGAAAGTCTACGGATAGCCTCCCATCATGTACAGTGGTTATCAGGGCAGGTGGCAGAGTCCACTGCTGATGTTTTCTCCTCCATTAACACACCCAGGCCATGCTCCTCCCACAATGCTCCATGACCCCTCTCTCAGTTCCTGTGGATCCTGATGCCCTGCAAACCGCCCCCCCCCCCAATCAGTACACCTGTACTCAAAGATCATCCCCAGTACACCCAGATCCTGGGAAAATGCACCCAGACCAGAGAAACCCCTGTCAAGTGCTCTCAGATATCAGGACCCCTTTCTGCTGCTTACATATCCTGGGATCCAGTCCCAGAGCTCTTAGATCCACAGTCAGACCCCAGCACAGCACCTACACTGCTTCCACAATCTGGAACGCTCCTCCAAGTGCTCCCCTGTCCCAATGATCCCATACCCCAGAACATCTTTCCCACGTTCAAACACCTGCAGAGCCCCCAACACTCACAAGCCCCAAAATTCCCTGAATGTTTTCAGACTCTACGGCCACGATTTTGCCAGCATTCAGAGGGCGGGTTTGGAAGCAGGTCAGAGGTAAAAGTCGTTTTGATTGACGGCAGGTTCCGCAGCTGCCATCGTCCCGCCTCCACACAACCTTCCCAATTGTCGGGTCCCTGATTTGCAAATGGACCCAACACCTAGCGGCGGGAAATGGATTAAAGGCAATTAACTGCCTATTAACAGGTACTTGTGAGCAGTTTTCAGGGTCTTTTTTGATTTTACAGCTTCTGGGTCAGGTTTTACGACGTCCGGACAACATGCCCGGTAAGTGTGGCGTGTTGTGAGTCTGGTCTGATGTTTGTGGAATGATGACAGCTGCAGAAGTGGTGTCAAGCATGTAATGTTGCACATGGTGAGTTTCCAAGCAAAGAAAATGTTGGTTACTGCATTTTTAATACATATACAGATTTCTTTAGCTTACAAGTTTTTAAATCCAAATGTATGTCCAGTGCCACCTCATTGAGAGAACCTCTCTCACCAGTGACAGATCGCTTCTGTCATCTCACCTGCAGCTGCCATCTATTCCAGCAACATCGGAGCCAATGAAACAATCAGACCTTGGTCCTCCGAATCCTTCCACAATCATCCCCAACACCAGCATCACCAACCTCATCACCAACCTTCGCCACCATCACCTGATGCTGCACTGGACACAGGGCATCAGCCCCTGACAAAATAGCTGGCTGGGAGGCCAGCAATGGCATCACCATGGCTAGACTTTCTTCACTTGATGCTGTAAACCCTGGCTGCCACATGATGCGCCAGGTTGACACCATCTCATATCAGCACCGTGAAGCATCCCTTTAATGTCCAAGCCATTCCATGCACACTCATCACTATAGCGGGGGGGGGGGTGGAGTTATGACTGAACAATCTCTGGAACTCAGTAAGACACTTCTCAAGGTGCGCTCAGATCTGTTCAATAAGGGGCACTTTTTGAAAAAGAGATTTCAATGCATGACAACACATTACCAGAAACTTCACATGGACATTGGCTAAACCTCTCAAGTGCCCACCCTTGTGTGTTGTTAGTTGGTATGCTTGCAGTAGAATGAGGATGAGTGTGAGGGGTGGCTAGTGAGATGCGGAAGTGATAAAGTAGATAGCGAGGGTTGGGTGGAGGTTCAAAGTAAGTTGGTGTCCTGGGGAGGTCTCTTCCGCCCTTGGAAGGGAAGAGAACCTCCCTGCGTGCTGTGACTCCCTCCATAATCATAGAGAAACTGGGTGCAAGTATTCACCTTTGTGCAGTTGATTGTCAGTGTTTTCAGCACCTCAATGCTGTCAAACACTGAAAAATCAACTGTCAAATTAAAATTGTGCATGGTCCCTTTAAGGAAACCAGCAGGTGACGTGTCATCAAATGGTGTCATCAGACCCGCTTAGGCCAATCAAGATAAAATCACATCTGCAGAGCGGAGGCAGCTGGGGGCGGGACTGGAACCCGGAAAACAGCTGACCCACCCCCATCCCGACACCGATGAGACAATTGCGGCCGAAGACTACCCTCCCCAGTGCTCCTAGATGTCAGGAACTCCCAGTTCTCTCACATCTCATGACTCCTTTACTGCTAGGATGCTCCTCTCAGTACTTCCAAACTTCAAAATCCACCTGCCATTGTCCTAAACCCCACAAAGCCCCAACCTAAAAATATCTCAGCACCCCTCCACAATCACAATTGATTCAATGCCCCATCCTAATTCTATCAAAGCCTGGACCGCCCCTTGGTGCGACTAAGCCTGGAACCTCCCCGATTTCCCAGTTCTGTTACACCCCGATACATCCCTACAACCCGGTGCATCTTCCTTACCATCTTCCTCTTCCTGTTTATCTCAAATAGGTAAGATATAAAAGTTGAGTACATAACTAAACTAACATATAACATTAATAATAATCAAAGCTACTGATTTATATTTTCAAGGAAAAATGGACAGAATTGTAGAAGTTGACCCCAAAGCACAGTTCTGCTTCATTATGTGATATTACTAGTGAAATCCAATTTGTTAATATACATATTTTAAGTTAAAATCAATTTGAAAAAATCTCTAGATTATGAAACCAATGCACAAACTAGCATGATTTTTTTTTAAAGGAACATGAAAAAACAAACTTATTACATACAAGCAGAAAATGTTGGAAATGCTCTGCAGGTCAGGCAGCATCTGTGGAGAGAGAAACAGAGTTAACGGGCTGGATTTTGTCAATGGGGGCGCATTGGGGCGGGACTGCTGGTTGTCGGGTTTCAGTCCCGCCCCCAACGACGTCCGGCCAACCCACGCTATTTTCCCTTGATTGACCTTGTTAAGCCTGCCCTGCGGGCTTAGCCGGCCAATTAAGGGAAAGCCACCGACAGAGGACATCAGTGTATGACGTTTCATCTGTCAAAAATTTTTGACAGATGAATTGAGAAGCTGTCAAACACTGACAATTTCTGTTCTAAGGCTCACCAAACCTCTTTCCTCAGCAGAAATCAGCCATTCTGTCATCTCTGCCGTTGAGATGAGGCATCTCCAGATCCCCCAGGGTTGAAGCCTGCAGGATGAAGCAAAGGTAAGTAAACTTTTTCTAACACTTTACACTCACCTCTCATGATTACCTCTCCACACTTGCATCCATCACTCACCTCCACAGCAGACTTTTCGATCCCTCTCAGCCTCGCAGACCCACTGCTCGCCTCGCTGACCCTGGGGAGGTTCATAGCCATCGGGAAGCCCGCACTTGCAAGGGTAAAATGGGGATAAGCCTCTTAACTACCTGTTAACTACCTGTTAACAGGCAGTTAATTGGCTGTAATTCCCTTCCCGACTCGAGGAGACAGGTCCCTACACGAGTCGGGGACCAGCCTCCCGGGAAGATGGCACAGAGGCGGGTTGGGAACGGGTTAAGTACCCGCTTCCCCAGGGTTGGGAAAATTCCCAATGTTTCAGGTCGATGACCTTTCATCAGAACTGGAAAAAGTTAGAGATGTAACAGATTTTAAGCAAGGGTGGGGAAAGGGGGGAGGGGAGGAAAGAACAAAAGGGGTGGTCTGTGATAGGGTGGAAGGCAGGAGTGATTAAATAACAGAAGGTATGATTGTACAAAGCAAAAGGAGGTGGTAACGGGGCAGGTAAAAAAACAAAAGTTGAATCTGGAAGAGGTGTAAATGGAATGGCAGAATCATCAACAGCTGCCAACTGAAAAAATAGGGGTAGAGATTAGGTTACATTTATTTCCAATACCAGATCTTTGATTGGTCATCTTGAAGGCAACACCTGATTTCTGATTCATCCCCTTGGAGGACAAGGCACACCCAATGGTTTATCTGGAATGTGTAATTAGATCCTGCCTGCCTAAGAAATCAATTAGTTTGCAAAGTTTAATTCAAGCCATTCTGACTGCCTTGCTCCAGACAGAACAGAGCTCACATGGAGCAGACAGGGCTCACCCTCGCAGCTCAAAACCTTCTCCCACCCCCCAAACAAGTTCCTGCCCCTGTCCCCCGACATATTCCTAACCTTCTTCCCACCCTCCAAGTTCGTGGCCTTCACCCCCACCCAAGATCTGACCTCCTTACCCCTGTCAAGTTCCTGACCTGTCTCCCCCCCACCCAAGTTCCTGACCTCCCCCCCTGCCCAAATTCCCACACCCCCAAGAACCTGACCTCCCCACCTGCCCAAATTCCTCCCCCCCGCCCGCCAAGATCCTGACCTTCTTCCCCCAACACCCCACGTCGAGTCCCTGACCTTCTCCCTCTGCCCAAGTTCCTCCCCCCCAAGTTCCTGACATTCTCCCAAAAACAAGTTCCTGACCAATGCCCTCCCGCCCCCACTCCGTAGATGGGGAATTGTGTGTGGGTCAAGGATTGTTAATAGGTTTATTAAGTATGAAGTGAATAGTGACAGTGTCATGACTTCCGGATTTCGTCCAGTTCAATGATATCACTTGCCACACGCACCGAGTTTTCCGAAAATTCAACCAGGTCTAGGGGGAGGAGAGGGAAAACATGGTACGGGTGTAAAGGGGGTGGGGTTGGAAGAAAGTGATCCATCTTACCATCTGGATCACGTTCTCGCTCTCATTCCGCCCACCCTTTGGACCTGGATCACGTTCTTCCCCCATCCCCACTGTGCTCTTTACCCTCCCGCCCTCCCTGAGTTGCTCATCTCTCCCCTCCAATCCTCTCTCTCTCCCCTCTGATTCCCTCTCTCCCCCTCCTCTCTCTCTGCCCCTCAGATCTCCTCTCTCTCCCCCTCCAATCCCTTCGCTCTCCACCTCTCTCTTTTCTCCTGCCGATTCCCTCTCTCTCTCCCCCCCCTCTGATTCCCTTCGATCTCCCCTCTCTCTCCCCCTCCAATCTTCTCTCTCTCCCCCCTCCGATCCTCTCTCCCCCCTCCGATCTCCTCTCTCTCTCCCCCCTCCGATCTCCTCTCTCTCTCCCCCCTCCCCTCTGATTCCCTCCGATCTCCCCTCTCTCTCCCCCTCCAATCTTCCCTCTCTCCCCACACTCTGATCTCCTCTCTCTCTCCCCCCTCCGATCTCCTCTCTGTCTTCCCCTCTGATCCACTCTCTCCCCCTCCGACCTTTTCTCTCTCTTCCCCCTCCGATCTCCTCTCCCTCTCCCCCCTCCGATCCCCCCTCTCTCTCTCCCCCCTCCGATCTCCTCTCCCTCTCCCCCCTCTGATCCCCTCTCTCTCCCTCCTCCAAACTCCTCTCTCTCCCCCTCTGATCCCCTCTCTCTCCCCTCTCTGATCCCCTCTCTCTCCCCTCTCTGATCCCCCTCTCTCCCCCTCTGATCCCCTTTCTCTCCCCCCTCTGATCTCCTCTCTCTCCCCCTCCAATCTCCTCTCTCTCCCCCTCTGATCCCCTCTCTCTCCCCCCCTGATTGCCTCCTATCCTCCCTCTCTTCACCCTCCGATCCTCTCTCTCTCCCCCCTCTGATCCCCTCTCTCCCCCTCCAATCTTCTCTCTCTCTCTCCCCCTCCGATCTCCTCTCTCCCTCCCCCTCTGAGCCCCCCTCTCTCTCCCCCCCTCTGATCCCCTCTCTCCCCTTCCATCTCCTCTCTCCCCCCTCTGATCTCCTAACTCTCACTCCCCCTCCCCCTCCGAGCCCCCCTCTCTCTCTCCCCCCGATCCACTCTCTCCCCCCTCTGATCCCCACTCTCACCCCCTCTGATCCCCACTCTCACCCCCTCCGATCTCTTCTCTCTCTCTCTCTCTCCCTCTCCAATCTCCTCTCTCTCTCCCCCTCCAATCTCCTCTCTCTCTCCCCCCTCCGATCCCCCCTTCTCTCCCTCTCCGATCCCCTCTCTCTCCCCCCTCTGATCCCCTCACTCTCTCCCCTCTGATCTCCTCTCTCCTCCCCCTCCAATCTCCCCTTTTCTCCCCCCTCAGATCCCCTCTCTTTTTCTCGCTCCAATCCCCTCTCTCTCCCCTTTGATCCTCTCTTCTCCCCCCCAGCCACCAATGGATCCAGTTCTCCCACGGAGCTGAAAAAGCATGGCCTACTGCAGGCTGCAAGCAACATGCCTACGCAGAAGGGGATCGGGTGCGCATGCGCAGCTCCGGGATGCCGCACACATGCACAGAAGGCCGCAAAAATGTTCATGTAGATAATCACAGCGCCGAGGTTATGGCTTGAAATTGTTGAACTCGATGTTGAGTCCAGAAGGCTGTAAACTGCCGAATCGAATGATGAGGTGCTGTTCCTCGAGCTTACGTTGAGCTTCATTGGAACAGTGTAAGAGGCCGAGGAAGGAGAGGTCAGAGTGCAGCGGAGAATTAAAGTGACAAGCGACCGGAAGCTCGGGGTCACCCTTACGGACTGAACGGAGGTGTTCCGCAAAGCGGTCACCCAATCTGCGTTTGGTCTCCCCAATGTAGAGGAGACTGCATCGTGAGCAGTGAATACAGTATACTAAATTACAAGAAGTACAAGTAAATCACTGTTTCACCTGGAAGGGGTGTTTGGGGTCCTGGACAGTGGGAAGGGAGGGGGTAAAAGGGCATGTGTTGCATCTCCTTGCACGGGAAGGTGCCGTGGGAAGTGGAGGGGGTATTGGGGGTGATTAAGGAGTGGACCAGGGTGTTGTGGAGGGTGTGGTCCTTCGGAATGCTGAAAGGGGAGGCTGTATTTGGTGGTGGGATCAAGCTGGAGGTGGTGGAAATGGTGGAGGATGATCTGTTGAATGTGGAGGCTGGTGGGGTGAAAGGTGTTATGTCCGTGTATGATTGAGACACGGACAGCAGGAGTTGAACAAAACAAGTCTTTACTGAAAGGGGTCAATCGGGAAACTGAAACTACAGAGGCTTACTAGCGCCTTTTATACAGGGGTGGTCACTGCCGGTACCGCAGTCTGAGACCAGTTATTCTCTTAAAGGTACATACACAACAAAAGGTGAGGAAAAGGGGAACCCTACTGTGGTTCTGGGAGCGAGCGGGAAAGGAGGAGAGCAGAAGTATGGGAAATGGTATGGATACAAACGAATGCCATGTCAACCATAGAGGGGAATTTCAGGACCAGTTGTGCAGTTTTGCTTTGTTTTATATCAAGGATCCATTTTATTGCTAGTCATATTAGGCCTATTGGATCTACATAGCCAAATATAGCTGGGCTGAATAACTTTTCACAAAGCATAGATGTAATAAAGCTAGGGGAATAATTCGGTATCGACCATTTTGGGGCACTAACATCGGAGAGCGGAGCGGAGACTTCAGCAGCGTTGCACACTGGGCCGTGCAGCGCTACCGCGTTCAAAGGCTCCTTCCCTCCTTTAAAGGGAAGGACTATCGCTGAAGTCTCTGCAATTTAAAAAGTACCTACCTGGCCCAGCAAGGCAGTCGCGATCTCCCGCGATCAGCCCAGTACTCAAGCAGAGTGCGGAGCTGATCGATCGCTGGCAGGAACCCGAGGAAAAGACGGAGACAAGAAAGGTACTTTTTTTTTTACTTACCTCGGCCACCTCGCCTTTAATCATCGCCCCCCCAACGCAGGCCTCCTGCAGCTGTCGGTGTTTTCGGCCAGCGCTACTGCAGGGAGCAGAACTCAATTCCGGGTCCGGGGTGCTACCAGGGCGATGCGCATGCCAATGATGTGATGATCTCCGGGCAAAGGAAATTGGGCCGCAACACCGTAGCGCCTTCGTAAAACTCCCTCTGAATATGGCGGGAGTCGATGTCAGCGCTGCGCCCGGTCGCAAAGCCATTTGCGACCCATTAACGCCCCCGGGGGCGGGGGCTAACAGGAGGCATAAAGGCACCCAATTTCACCCACCTGGTGTTTTAAATCAGCTGATTAACAAAGTATTCATTGAACTACTGGCATCTGCTAGTAGTTCAATGAATAGTTTGTTACTCAGCTGATTTAAAACAGCATGGCCTAGAAATTCGGCTTCGTAGCGCCCGATTTTTCGGCGCAACCAGCACCGTTTTGAGTCCAAAATGGTGTCTGTGCTTCACTTGCGCCGGACGCCATCTTGGTAAGGGCCAAACAAGAGGTGTCGTTTACCCACATCTGAAGCAGGCATTAGGCCATTAACTTATTCAAACAAGTGATCTAATGCCTGCTTCTGCTCCCTCTTGCAAATTTGGTTTGCGTCTGGGGCAGCCAGTGCCAGGGCTGTTTACCCCAGGGAAAACCAACGCTGAACAGCATGGAATTAAAAAAAGGTAAGTACTTACCATTATCACCGCCGGTCCCGAGATCTCCGACCTCACTCCCAATTCTGACATCCAGCAGCTCCCCGCCTTCCCTCCCTCCTCCCCACTCTGACCACGATCCCGGCCTCCAGGTGCCCCCCACCCCCCGAAAACACTGCCATCTCTCCCAACAATAATGCAGACCCCTCCACCGATCTTCTTACCTGACCCCTGACAGCCCTCTGATCACAGACTCCAAGACCCACCCGTTCCTCCTCCAGATCCACGTTATACAACCCAATCACTTCCCTGGAAATTGGAACTTCAACCTGCGCGGGCTCCTACCACAGCACCATGTACATGATTGAAGTCCGAGGACCAAAATCCGAAGCTCCTTCGACCTCCACATTTGAGCACAGGCTGTTAACACTCTGCGGGTAAGGCGCCTAAAAATGGACGCTACCGAATTTCTAGGCCCACCTTTATTACATCAACATTTGTTCCTCTTTGAATACCAGCAATGCAAATCATGCTGGATTACTGATGTTTGTGAAACCAGAAATATTTGCATCAGGAGAAAAAGTCACTGTAAGAATTCTTTTAATTGTCAGTCATGCAGAATTTCATTAAACCTCCTGCTGAAAGCCAGAGGGTTCTTTGATGGCCACAGAATGCATTCTAGCTAAGGGCAAATTTTCAGCTTTCCTGTACACTGGCTGAGGTTTTTGACTGGCCTGTGTGATGTCCACAGTACAAATGAAGAATATATTTTTGAAGTTGAAACATTTCTATAAATCACAAAAAAATTAAACTGTCAGAGACATAGCCATGCTCCCATTGTTTGATCAAGTGTGAATGTGTGTAAAGGACACTGGACATTGTCATTCTTGCAATGTGTTTGCTGGAATACTGCAAGGGACACTTCTTCTTAGGCAATCCCTCGGAACCGAGGATGACTTGCTTCCACATTAAAAATGAGTTCGCAGGTCACTGATGAGTCCAATGCAGGACCTACAGTCTCTCACAGGTGGGGCAGACGGTGGTTGAAGGTGCGGGTGGGTGGGGTGCTTGGGTTGACGTGCGCTCCTTGCGCTGCCTGCGCTTGGCTTCCGCTTGTTCCCGGTGAAGAAACGCGAGGTGTTGGCGCCTTCCTGGATGCTTCTCCTCCAATTTGTGCGGTCTTGGGCCAGGGATTCCCAGATGTCGGTGGGGATGTTACACTTTTTCAAGGAGGCTTTGAGGGTGTCCTTGAAGCATTTCCTCTGCCCACCTGGGGCTCTCTTGCCGTGCCGGAGCTCCGAGTAGAGCGCTTGTTTTGGTAGTCTCGTATCGGGCATACGGACAATGTGACCTGTCCATCGGAGCCGATTGAGCGTGCTCAAAGCTTCGATGCTGGGGGTGTTGGCCTGAGGAAGAACACCGACGTTGGTGCGCCTATCCAATGGATTTGCAGGATCTTACGGAGGCAGTGTTGGTGGTACCTCTCCAGTGCTTTGAGGTGCCTGCTGTACATGGTCCATGTCTCTGAGGCATACAGCAGGGTGGGTATCACTGCTGCTCTGCAGACCATGAGCTTAGTGCCGGGTTTGAGGTCCTGGTCTTCAAACACTCTTCCTCAGGCAACCGAAGGCTGCACTGGCACACTGAAGGCGATGTTGGACTTCGTCATCGATGTCTGCCCTTGTTGACAGTAGGCTCCCGAGGTATGGAAAGTGGTCCACGTTGTCCAAGGCCTTGTCATGGATTTTGATAATCGGGGGGCAGTACTGTGTGGCGGGGGCAGGTTGGTAGAGGACCTTTGTCTTACAGATGTTTAGTGTAAGGCCCATGCTCTCGTACATTTCGGTGAAGGTGTTGACGATGGTTTGGAGTTCGACCTCCGAGTGATCGCAGACGCAAGCGTCATCTGCATACTGTAATTCGACGACAGAGGATGGGACGACCTTGGATGTGGACTGGAGGCGACGGAGGTTGAACAGTTTCCCATTTGTTCTGTAAATTAGCTCCACTCCAGTGGAGAGCTTACTGAGGGTGAGATGGAGCATTGCAGCAAGGAAGATTGAGAAGAGCGTTGGTACGATGACACAGCCTTGCTTGACCCCGGTTCGTACGTGAATTGGGTCTGTGGTGGAACCGTTGGTCAGGATCACGGCTTGCATGTCGTCGTGAAGCAGGCGGAGGACAGTGGCAAACTTTTGAGGGCAGCCGAATTTGAGGACACTTAAACTGTTGTTTACACATCAAGGAAAAGCAATTCAGTTCTGATGAAAGGTCATCGATCTGAAACGTTAACTCTGCTTCTCTCTTCACAGATGCTGCCTGACCTGCTGAGTGTCTCCAGCATTTTCGGTTTTTATTTCAGATTTCCAGCATCTGCAGTATTTTCTTTTTGTATTAAGGAAAAGCAATTGATGTGGGGAATTATATGTACATGGAGAGAAACAAAAGAGAAAAACTGAGTGGCAAGAACAGGTATAAGAGTTAATGGACCCGTACAGAGGTTGCAAGAAGCTTGCCAAAAGTAACAGGCAGGCTGCCATTAACTACAGAGATGCACATGACTCAGAATCTACTCTTAGATCCCAAGAAGAATAGAACAGAGTACGAACAGCGATGAGACAAAGTCAGAACTCAGAGAATTATTGTTGAGCCAGACCACAGCATGACAATAGTCTCTGCACTTCTAAATGTATTTGCACTTGGATGATTTGCTATGATAAGGTGATCTTTCTGTTCTGGACTTGTTACATGTAGGTAGCGCCCCTAGTGGTAGTTATTGTATAGCAGTGTGTTATTTGACCTTCTTCCTGTCTGCACCGGAAGTAGTATTCGAGGAAGTGTTTTCTCAGTTGTGAACAAGGTCCACGTGTGGCAGCTTGTTTTCTATCCTTCTCCATCCTTCCTTATACGCTAGGCAAGACGCAATGTCTGTGAGTATCCTTGTTTGGTAACATAATAACAACCTTGTCGGTATAGTATTTTGACAATACTTTGTCAAAAAGAAGTTTATTAGCTGCTAGCTACTAAGGGTTAGCTTCAGTGCTATTTACTTATACAGTTACCTACTTATCTGTGTTAAGCAGTCTATTCTGTTTTCATAAACATGTTTTTGCACCTTATGTAACATCTAATGTATAGTATTTACCTCTGTGTACAAAACATACTTTGTCTTTGTTTACAGTTTCACACTTTTATTCAAGTAAAGCTTCAAAACAGCACCCTGCTTCTCAAGGAGTTATTGAATGAGTGTTTAGCTGACTGGATAGCTGGATAGGAGTTACATCTAGTGAGACCAGTACACTTTCAATGGAAGTATTATGATATAAAACATTTTTAAAGAACTTGAACAATCAGTGTTGCTCCCAGGGAGGCTCTCGCACTCTGCAACCCAGAGCTGGAGTGACGCTAAGCAGTATGCAAATCTAAGCAACTAGCATGCACAAAATTGGTGCTACGAGATTTGCTGTCTCCCCAAAAGTAGTTAAGTTCATGCTACACAAAAGCTGCAGCAAGGAAGCTAGAAGATACTGCTATAACCAAGGAGAAATGGTCAGTACGTGAAATGGTAAAGAAAACACAAGCTACCTTGGCATGCTTCAGGGAACAAATGCCCCAGATAGGTTCTTTTCCTAATTTGAGGGAAAGGGATGATTTCTGTAGTAGCCACCACTGTCCTTATCGCCCCATTAATGCTCCGATTTTTTAAGCTCCACTGTTAACTTGGAACCTTACTGGTAGTGAATGCAGATAGCAAAATTGTAGTTCACCACATCGTATGACAAAGAAAGGTGCTGGCTTCTTGGAGGCTGTGCCAATGACCAGCACAAGCCTCATTTTGCCTACAAATTTTATCTAAATTGGCCTACATTGGATTTAGGGGCTTTCTCTCTACCCCCTAATCAATAGCACTACTCACCCAAATTAAAAAACAGAACCACTAGGGGAATAATTACCTGAGCCATGAGCAAATTTGGCTAGGGTAAATAAAATCAGACAGTTAAATGTGTGGCTCAAAGACTGGTGTGGGAGAAATGGGTTTTGCTTCTTGGGGCACTGGCACCAGTACTGGGACGGGAGAGAGCTGTTCCATTGGGATGGGCTTCACTTGGCCAGTGCTGGGACTAGAATCCTGGTGAATCGAATAACTAGGGCTGTAGAGAGGGCTTTAAACTAATTAGTGGGGGGGAGGTTTCAAGAGAGCAAAAAATAAAAATGTCAGCGGAGAAGGCAATAGAGCAAGGTAGCAGTGGGGAAATTAAAAACCAGAGCATGTCAAGAAGGGACAGAATGTATAAAGATAAAGGTAAAGTAGTAAAGGGGGTAAAAGCAGGAATAAATTGTCACAAAACATATTTAAAAGTTCTTTATCTGAATGCACGCAGCATTCGTAACAAAATAGACAAGTTGATGGTACAAATAACTACACATGGGTATGATCTGGTGGCCATTACAGAAATATGGCTGCAAGGTGACCATGACTGGGAACTAAACATCCAGGGGTATTTGACAATTGGGAAGGACAGGCAGGAAGGAAAGGGAGGTGGGATGGCTATGTTAATAAAGGATGGAATCACTGCAATAGTGAGAAATGATATTGGGTCAAAGGATCAGGACAGTGAAACAGTTTGGGTGGAAATAAGGAATAATAAGGGGAAAAAGTCACTAGTAGGCATAGTCTATAGGCCTCCTAACAGTTGCAACTCTGTTGGTCGGAGTATAAATCAGGAAATAGTTGGGGCTTGTAATAAGGGAACAGCTATTATGGGGGATTTTAACTTTCATATTGACTGGCCAAATCAAATTGGGCAGGGCAGCCTTGAGGAAGAGTTCATAGAGTGCATTAGGGATGGGTTCCTTGAGCAGTATGTAACTGAACCAACAAGGGGGCAGGCAATCTTAGATCTGGTCCTGTGTAATGAGACAGGATTAATAAAAAATGTCCTAGTAAAGGATCCCCTTGGAATGAGTGACCATAACATGGTTGAATTCCAAATTGAGTTGGAGGGTGAGAGAGTTGGATCTCAAACCAGCGTACTAAGCTTAAATAAAGGAGACTATGAAGGTATGAGAGCAGAGTTGACTAAAGTGGACTGGGAAAATAGATTAAAGTGTAAGACGGTACATGAGCAGTGGTGTACATTCAAAGAGATATTTCACAACTTTCAAGAAAAATATATTCCACTGAGGAAAAAGGGGCGTAAAAGAAAAGACAGCCATCCGTGGCTAAGTAAAGTAATAAAGGATAGTATCCGTCTGAAAACAAGGGCATATAAAGTAGCCAAATCTAGTGGGAGGATAGAAGATTGGGAAGCATTTAAAAGCCAGCAAAGAATAACTAAAAGATTAATTAAGAAAGGGAAGATAGATTATGAAAGTAAACTAGCAAAAAATATAAAAACAGATAGCAAGAGTTTCTACAGTTATATAAAAAGAAAAAGGATGGCTAAAGTGAATGTTGGTCCCTTAGAGACGAGACCGGGAAATTAGTGGTGGGGAACATGGAGATGGCAAAAACGCTGAACAAATATTTTGTATCAGTCTTTACAGTAGAGGACACTAAAAATATCCCAACACTGGACAAACAGGGGGCTATGGGGGGGAGGAGTTAAACACGATTAAAATCACTAAGGAGGTGGTACTCAGTAAGATAATGGGACTAAAGGCGGATAAATCCCCTGGACCTGATGGCTTACATCCTAGGGTCTTGAGAGAAGAAGCGGTAGGGATTGTGGATGCATTAGTGGTAATTTTCCAAAACTCCCTGGATTCAGGAAAGGTCCCAGCAGATTGGAAAACTGCTAATGTAACGCCCTTATTTAAAAAGGGAAGTAGACAAAAGGCTGGAAACTATAGACCAGTTAGCCTAACATCTGTGGTTGGTAAAATGTTGGAGTCCATTATTAAGGAAGCAGTAACAGGACATTTGGATAAGCATAATTTAATCGGACAGAGTCAGCATGGTTTTATGAAGGGGAAGTCATGTTTGACAAATTTACTCGAATTCTTTAAGGATAAAGGGGAACCAGTGGATGTGGTGTATTTGGACTTCCAAAAGGCATTTGACAAGGTGCCACACAAAAGATTACTGCACAAGATAAAAAATCACGGGATTGGGGGTAATATACTGGCATGGGTGGAAGATTGGCTATCTAACAGAAAACAGAGAGTTGGGATAAATGGTTCATTCTCGGGTTGGCAATCAGTGACTAGTGGTGTTCCGCAGGGGTCAGTATTGGGTCCCCAACTCTTTACAATCTATATTAACGATTTGGAGGAAGGGACCGAGTGCAACGTATCCAAGTTTGCCGATGATACAAAGATGGGAGGGAAAGCAGTGAGTGAGGAGGACATAAAAACCCTGCAAAAGGACATAGACAGGCTAAGTGAGTGGGCAGAAATTTGGCAGATGGAATATAAATGTTGGAAAGTGTGAGGTTATGCACTTTGGCAGAAAAAATCAAAGAGCAAGTTATTATCTAAATGGAGAGATACTGCAAAGTGCTACAGTACAAAGGGATCTGGGGGTCCTGGTGCATGAAACACAGAAGGTTAGTATGCAGGTACAGCAGGTGATCAGGAAGGCCAATGGAATCTTGGCTTTTATTGCAAGGGGGTTGGAGTATAAAAGCAGGGAAGTCTTGCTGCAGTTATACAGGTTACTGGTGAGGCCACACCTGGAATACTGCGTACAGTTTTGGTTTCCATATTTATGAAAGGATATACCTGCTCTCGAGGCAGTTCAGAGGAGGTTCACTCGGTTGATTCCGGAGATGAGGGGGTTGACTTATGAGGAAAGGTTGAGTAGGTTGGGCCTCTACTCATTGGAATTCAGAAGAATGAGAGGTGATCTTATCAAAACATATAAGATTGTGAGGGGGCTTGATCGGGTGGATGTGGTGAGGATGTTTCCACTGATGAGTGAGACTAGAACTAGGGGGCATAATCTTAGAATAAGGGGCTGCCCTTTCAAAACTGAGATGAGGAGAAACTTCTTCACTCAGAGGGTAGTAAATCTATGGAATTTGCTACCTCAGAGAGCTGTGGAAGCTGCAACATTAAATAAATTTAAAACGGAGATAGACAGTTTCCCAGCTGATAAGGGAATTAGGGGTTATGGGGAGAGGGCAGGGAAGTGGACGTGAGTCTAGGTTCAGATCAGCTATGATCCTATTGAATGGCGGAGCAGGCCCAAGGGGCCGTATGGCCTACTCCTGCTCCTACTTCTTATGTTCTTATGTTCTTATGAAACGGGCAGAGCAGTGTATGGAAGGCCTGGCCTGTAAGAGATGGCTTCTTAAAGGTGAGCATCGCTTCTCAATTGGAAAGTCAGACTTTTTTGCCTTATATTGCTTTTTCTGCATTTTCATTAGTAGATTGACTTTATTGGTGTTCGGGCCTGATTTTTTGAACTGAAATACATTTATTTCCAACTCCATGTTTGCCTGGCACTTCTACCCTCCTTTCCAGTCTTTGATCTGCCCCCTGAGTCCCAACTGATCTAATTTGCATATGTCAAGGTAAGTGCCAGTGGGGCTGCAGCTTGAAGTTTCCTGGTTTTGCACTCCGAACGCACCCTGGTAAATTAGACTGAGATTAACAAGGTGCAGCAGCTGCCAGGATCAAAGCAGAAGTGAGGAGTTCATGATACCGAAGTGTCTGATGATTTTGAATACAGATTGCTGCAGCACAGGATGGAGCAAAGGAGACTTACGCAGCATTTAAGGAGGATGCAGCCTACCTGCTATTACTCCCGCCATAGAATATAAAGGCAGCACAGGTCATATAAGGGCCTTTCTGATGAGTTGTGCATAAGAAGAGTGCGCTTTACCAAAGAGGCAATGGAGTAATTCTGTCACATGCTGGGGGAGGGCCTGAAGCCATGCTCATCTGCCCACACTGCTCTCTCTAGGGCTATGAAAGAAAGACTTGCATTTATGAAGGTGACCATCAAGCTCAATTTGTATGACATAGGGTCATTTCAGGCACCCAGTGGTGATCTGTGCAGTATCAGCCAGACAAGTACATTTTAAAGGCTAAAAAGAACTTACTTTTAGCAGTTTTGAGGGCATTTATGGATTTTTAAAATCATCTTTCTTTTTAAGTGGCACATAGGATCTTATGAGCCTTTTTACCAAGTGTCTTAATTTCTTTTTTATCCAGTGTCATTGCTGCCCGATGGGAATTTCCCCTCTCTGAGACACTGGGAAGAAGTCCACTGAAGCAATGACAGGCAGGTTGGGCTGCAGAAGAGGCGATCTATGGCTCTACCCACCCACCAGTGCCCACACATCCACATTTTTAGACAGAATGACCAAACCTCGCTTTAGCAGACAATTAGTGCATGAAGGAGCTCCAACTCATGAGGCAAGTTGTGGCAGCAGGCCTGATGGCACAGGATGTCTGCAGAACTGACTAACCATTTTGCTACAAAAGGCAAAATACTGCGGATGCTGGAAATCTGAAATATAAACAGAAAAAGCTGGAAATACTCAGCAGGTCAGGTAGCATCGGTGGAGAAAGAAACAGAGTTAATGGCTGGAATTTTGTTTGGGGAGGCGGGTTGGGGGGGCGGGGGGCTCCAAGGCGGGCGGGCAACCCAGGATGCTGGGTTTCCCACAGGTCCAGCCGATTTTACCGGCAGGACCTAATTTGAATGTGAGGCTTCTGTTTCCCACCTGCAGCCAGCCTCTCGGGTACGACTCAGTTGCGAGGGGTCAGTCCGGGGGAGGGATCGCGGGAGGGGGGGTCGGGGATCGTCGGGGGCGGGGACGGTCGGCAATCGGGAGGGGGGAGAGAGGATCGGGGGTGTTGCAGGATCAACAGGCGATAGGGTGTGGTCGGGGATCGGTTGGCAAGCGGGGATCGCGGAGGGGTGGTGGTGGCGGAGGATCAACAGGGGGTGCCGTAGGATCGGGGCCAGCCACTGGAGGATCGTGGCCGGCCTCCTCATCATCGTTGGGTGGAGGGAGGCCTGAGGGGTGGGTGGTGGTGGAGGTCTGGGATGGGGGAAGCCTGGGAATGCGATCGGAGGCCTCGTTGGGGGTCCTGGATGCAGCGGTCCCCACCTCGGTTTAACTGCCAGGTTTCACCAATTGTGTGAAACCCATCCACAGGCAGTTAAAAACAAAATGGAGGGAAAATAGAGCCTTCCAGCCTCATTACAATATGTAAATTATGGTAACGCCCCCTGGGAGCAGGTTGGCTGCCCGCTCCCCATCCCGCCTCTGGGAAAACCAGAAGTGGGCGGGTTGGAGGCGGGATCAGGTCGGGATTCACATTTTTAACAATTTAACTGGCCCCATACTACAAACCCACTCGTTTTTTTAATGGGAAAATTCTGGCCACTCAGGTGTGTGATCTTTTGTCCGAAAGATTAACTATTTTGATGAATGTTTCTTTAGAAGCATGTCAAATACAGCTCGTCATGTATTACACGGTGCTACGTGATAGGAGGTGTACAGGGGTGATCATCGGCCAGCAAAGTCTGATTGACCACACCCACCAAAATGTGACCAACCATATTTGTCGGGATTTGTGCACCTGCCTGACAATGGCTGTGACAAAGTGTCTTCACAGGATCTGAGTCAGCAGATCAGATACAGAGCTGTTTCATTGTTGTACGGTGGGTATCCTGAAAGTATTGCCTTCAGACACTCGCAGGACGCTGGAGGAACTGGCAAAATGGAGGGTTTCAGTAACAGAGAAGCAGAAAAAACTATCTGAGTGACCAATTCCAGACTGCAGAGATGAAGTTCCACAGCTTTAAAGTCTGCTCAGGCTGAGAAGTATGTGAGAGCCATAAATCATATCACTATCAGTGATGTGCCTCAATAATTCCGAGACTCGAAGTTAGCAGAACAAAAACAAGGCTTTTATTAACTTAGAAAGTAACACGTAAGAGAGAGAGATGTCTTCCTTCTGGAGACTGAGGCCAGACTGAAGCTAGCTTACAAACGGGGCCAGGTATGGGCGGAGCCCTACATACAGCACATTCCAGCACATTCCAGTATACAATACAGCACATTCCAGTACACAATACAATGAGGTCTGGGGGAAGGGAAATGACACTGAAACCGATCTCAGTCACAGGCAGTGGTGAATGGAATATTTCATCACATTCACCCCTTCTATAGATTTAGTCTGTTTGGGGGTTTGATAGTCCTCTGCGACCGACGTGGCTGTTGTGGTGCCGCGGGTGTCGGCTGGGTGTCCCCGGTAGCCTCCTGGGTCTCTGCCGGGGGTGCCGCCAGGGTTGTTGGAGGGGTAGTTGGTGGGGGTGCCGTTGGTCGGTGTTCTTCCGGGGGTGATGAAAGAGTAGTGGGTGGGTAAGAGTTGCTGTGATCGTCGTTGCCGCTATTGCCGTGGTTGTTGTCGACGCCGGCTGGGGCGACGTCTTTTATGGACACGGTGTCCTCCCTTCCGTCGGCGTGCCGGACATATGCGTATTGGGGGTTGGCGTGGAGTAGTTGTACTGGCTCCACGAGAGGGTCCGTCTTGTGGCCCCTCACATGCCTTCGCACGAGTACCGGACCTGGGGTGGAGAGCCATGACGGCATGGATACGCCTGAGGTGGATTTCCGGGGAAAGACAAACATTCGTTCATGAGGCGTGGTATTAGTGGCCGTACACAATAGCGACCGTATCGAATGGAGCACATCTGAGAGGACTTCCTGCCAGCGGGAGATAGGGAGGCCCTTGGTCCTTAGAGCTAGAGTGACTGCTTTCCATACTGTCCCGTTCTCTCGCTCCACTTGGCCGTTACCCCGGGGGTTGTAGCTGGTGGTACGGCTCGTGGCGATCCCCTTGGACAGCATGTACTGGCGTAGCTCTTCACTCATGAAGGACGCCCCCCTATCCGTATGGATGTAGCTCGGCATACCGAACAGGCAGAACAGGCTGTTGAGGCATTTAATGACCGTGGCGCTGGTCATGTCTGGGCAGGGGAAGGCGAATGGGAACCGGGAGTATTCGTCCACAATGTTCAGGAAGTAAACATTGCGGTCGACGGACGGGAGGGGGCCCTTGAAATCTAAGCTGAGCCGCTCAAAGGGCCGTGTAGCTTTGATTAAGTGGGCTCTATCTGGGCGGTAGAACCGAGGCTTGCACTCAGCGCAAGTGCGGCAGTTTCTGGTCAGGGACCGAACTTCCTCAATCGAGTAGGGTAAGTTACGGGACTTTATGAAGTGGAACAGCCGCGTGACCCCTGGGTGGCAGAGGTCGTTGTGGAGGGTCTGTAGCCGATCCCCGGTGGCGCTGGCACACATCCCTCGTGAGAGGGCGTCAGGGGATTCGTTAAGGGCCCCTGGCCGGTAAATGATGTCGTACTCGAAGGTGGAGAGCTCGATCCGCCACCTAAGAATCTTATCATTTTTAATCTTCCCCCTCTGTTTATTATTGAACATAAACGCTACCGACCGCTGGTCGGTAAGTAGGGTGAAGCGTTTGCCGGCTAGGTAGTGGCGCCAGTGGTGCACTGCCTCCATGATGGCTTGGGTCTCCTTTTCCACGGAGGAGTGTCTGATCTCGGGCCCTTGGAGGGTCCTCGAGAAGAAAGCTACGGGCCGCCCTGCCTGGTTGAAGGTGGCCGCCAAGGCGAAGTCAGACGCATCACTTTCCACTTGAAATGGAGTGTTCTCATCCACTGCCTGTAGCGTGGCCCACTCAATATCCTGCTTAATGCTTTTGAAGGCGGCGTGGGCCTCAGCAGATAGCGGGAAAGAGGATGCTTTCAAGAGGGGGCGGGCTTTGTCGGAGTAGTTGGGGACCCATTGGGAATAATAAGAAAATAACCCCAGGCACCTTTTCAGAGCTTTGGGAGTGTTGGGCAGGGGCAGCTCCCGTAGGGGGCGCAATCGGTCGGGGTCTGGCCCGATTTCCCCATTCTCCACCACGCTGCCTAGTATGCAGAGGCGCGTGGTGTTGTAAACGCACTTGTCCTCGTTGTAGGTGAGGTTGAGTTTTTGTGTGGTTTTCAGGAACCTCTCGAGGTTCGAGTCGTGATCCTGCTGGTTGTGACCGCAGCTGGTGACGTTGTCGAGGTAGGGGAAGGTTGCCTGCAAGTGGTGGTCATCGACCATGCGGTCCATCTCCCTCGGGAAGACCGAGACCCCATTCGTCACCCCAAAGGGGACTCTGAGGAATTGGTAGAGGCGTCCGTTCGCCTCGAAGGTGGTGTACGGGCGGTCCTCTGGTCTGATAGGGAGCTGGTGGTACGCTGACTTGAGGTCGATGGTGGAGAACACCCGGTATTGGGCGATTTGGTTCACCATTTCTGATATGCGGGGTAGCGGGTAGGCGTCTAGTAGGGTGTACCTGTTGATCGTTTGACTATAGTCGATCACCATCCATTTCTTCTCGCTACCCCTTACCACTACCACTTGGGCGCGCCACGGGCTGTTGCTGCGTTCAATAATGCGCTCTTTCAGGAGCCTGTCTACCTCGGTCGCGATAAACCGCCTGTCCTCCCAGCTGTACCTCCTGCTTTTGGTCGCTATTGGCCGGCAGTTAGGGGTAAGGTTCGCGAATAGCGAAGGCAGCTTTACCTTCAGGGTAGCCAGACCGCACACTGTGAGGGGCGGCTGGGACCCACCGTACTTGAGCGTGATGCTTTGGTGGTTGCACTGGAAATCCAGGCCCAAGATCACGCTCGCACATAGGTTCTTCATGATTAAAACTTTAAAATTATCATATACAGTTCCGTTAACGCACAATTGTACCGTGCAGTAACCCAGAATGGTCGATGTCTGGGTTTTATCAGCCATAGAGATGGCACCCTGAGTAGGGACCACCTTTAGGGAGAGTTGTTGTGCCAGTTCTGGGTGGATAAAGCTCTCCGTGCTTCCACTGTCAATTAAGCATTTAACCCGGCACCCGTTTACCTCGATGTCCACCATTGATCTGGATAGCGGGTGCGGCCTGGTCTGGTCCACTGTGACCGATGCCATTGTAGGGCCCTGATCGATACAAGATGGCGTCCACGCTGTCTGCTCACAAGATGGCGAACCCCACAAGGTCGGGCAAGATGGCGTCCAAGATGGCCGCTCCCACGGCGCACACGCGGCGGTGGCGGGTTTTCCGGCGGTTGGTTTTCCGGCGGGGTTCCCTCTGCACACCTTCCCGAAGTGCCCCTTCTTACCGCACTTAAAGCAGGTGGTGCCTTTCGCCGGGCACAGGTTTCTGGTGTGCTTTGGCTGCCCGCAGAAGTAGCAGTTGGGCCCCTGACGCGTCGCGGCTGTCGTAGGGTTTCTGGGGGGAGAGCGGGGCCCAGCCGGTGTCGGGCTGTCGGGCGGGGAAGATGCCTTCCAAGATGGCGGCGCCCTCGGTGCACACGTGGCGGCGTGGACGGCGCGGGCTGAAGAGTAGGCGTCCGAGTTTCTCTGGGCCACATCCAGGGATCGCGCGGTGTCCGCAGCCTGTTTCAGGTCCAACCCCGTTTTTTCCAGCAGTCTTTGCCGGATGTAAGTGGAGCTGAGGCCTGTGATGAAGGCATCGCGAACAAGCTCATCAGTGTACACTGCGGCTTTTACATCTCGGCACTTGCAGTCTTTGCCAAGCATTTTCAGGGTGCTTAGGAACTCCTCCACCGATTCCCCAGGTCGCTGTGCGCGGGTGGCGAGCAGGTGCCTAGCATACACCTCATTCGTAGGCTGCTGGTAATGCGCCTTTAAGATGTCGCAGGCGGCCAGGTACGTCTCGGCGTCTTGGATGAGGGGGTAAACCCGGTGGCTTACCCAATTCCGCAGAATTCCGAGTCTCATCCTCGCAGCGTCCGCAGCGTCTTTGACGGCTGCGGAATTGTCCAGGAAGAATTCCATACACTCAAACCAGTGTCCGAAGCGTGCTGATGCGTCCGGAGCATGTTGATCCAAATCCAAACGTTCGGGTTACAGGAGTTGATCCATAGTGTTGAAAAATAAGTTAATAAAATTGATGTGCCTCAATAATTCCGAGACTCGAAGTTAGCAGAACAAAAACAAGGCTTTTATTAACTTAGAAAGTAACACGTAAGAGAGAGAGATGTCTTCCTTCTGGAGACTGAGGCCAGACTGAAGCTAGCTTACAAACGGGGCCAGGTATGGGCGGAGCCCTACACACAGCACATTCCAGCACATTCCAGTATACAATACAGCACATTCCAGTACACAATACAATGAGGTCTGGGGGAAGGGAAATGACACTGAAACCGATCTCAGTCACAGGCAGTGGTGAATGGAATATTTCATCACAATCAGATGACCATGTGCCATGATTTTTCAGTCTACTCGTATAAATCCAGGAGATTCGTGATTATCAACATCTTCAATGTGGGTGGAGATATGACAATCAACTTTTCACGGTTTTGGCAATGGCTTTGGTAGAGCAGCGCAAAAGTCCCAGGAAATGATGGCATAGTGTTTAGTGTCATAACTCACTTACACCATAATTGCCTGGGACCACGATATAAATACACCTTTCCAATGACGCAAGTCTTCAGGAAATTTCCATCTCTTCGTTAAAGAATGCAGAGGGTGTATTTGAAGTGAGTTTCAAACCTGCCAGCATCATCTGGTCTCATTAGACTGACATTGAAAAAGATTTAATGAGCAATTAACAAATAGAGTAGAATTTGGGAAGCTAAAATTTAGTTGCAACCTCTCCTTCTTAATATTTCTCCATGAAGTTAAACAACCACCTGGTGTTATTCTCAATGATTTGTACCAGTAGGAATTGTCAGAAGTTCCTGACCGCTGGTGTGGCTCGGTCAGACCCTCTGATGCTACATACCATATTGTATCTTCAGGTGAATTCAAAGCACTGTGAGTGCCAGTATTTTCATGACTATAGGCCTGCTCCTGTAAGGACCTTCTGTTTATTGATTTTTATTTTAACATTGCTGTACTTTTGATAAGAAGCAATTGAGTAAAACCATCTTTTATCTTGTGCAGAGAGCACAACAAAAGGTATTTATTCCTTTCAGAGAACAGTGTTGTATTAATTATAAACCAGCAATGTCGGTAGAGAAGTTAAACATGCTTCAAGAATGACACCGTATATCAAAAATGGGGATTCCATTTTTTAATGACAATATTTGGCCCATAAATGCTGTATTTAAATGTAATGAGTAACTGAATGGAATACCCAGGGATGTAACAAAATTATTTTCAAAAAGAGAAAACTACCAGGGATAGTAGATTGGGTATTGAAGTAAGGAAAACATGGTCCTTTCACCTCGAGATCTAAGTTTGAATCGAGCACAGATTGATGGGATAAAAAATTCCTATCCTTCCACTAGGTTCAAGCAATCTCTACCCTCAAAGGTACCCATAATCCAACATTAATTGGCACCCTCAGTTACAGACGATGAGGGTGAATTCCTGGTGCTTGCACCATATTTCCCGGTTTCTGTTTCTCTTCTGCCAGAGTTAAAGGCAGATGAATGGGAGAACCACTGTGGAAATTTACATTCCATGAAGAGGGCTGACACAGGATGTAGAAAAAGTCACTGGTACACGATGAAATAGGCGCAATAATTTGCAGATGGCCTAGATTGTAGGAGTTGACTGGTTAAAACATATTTCATTGTTGATTGGAAAGATGGCATTTTTGGCTTATTATATAGCTTTACCTTTATTTTTATTGCATTAATTTTGGCTGGTGCTTTTGCTTCATTTTTGTTGTTGCAATTCAAGGCTTTTATTTCTAATTCCATTTCTTACAGCAGTCTTATTTCCGGAGACTATTTCACACACAGCAAGAAAAGTGAATTGGATAGGAATTTCTTTTAGGGTTCCAATGACTGTGCTGGAAGAGGTTGAACAGATTCTGAGGGGGCAAAAAGGCAGATGGACTATATATCATGCGCTCTGTACACTTCTGTCCTTTCCCCAGGTCCCGTATTTACTGGCCCACTTAACAAACAAGCAGTCGGGTCCTGCACCACACTAGCAATCCTCCAAAGGCTCCAATACATACCTCCACATTGGGATTTTTTTCATTTAATTTTTCCCTGCTCCTTCTTTCTCTCTCCTCTACCTTTACTTCTTCCACAGCTCTGCCAAAGTCTGACAAATACTGATCATCCATTTAGTGTCCTTATAAGCTCCATGCACCCAGTTACCTTTAAGTGTTTATATTTCTTTAAATTTGAACTGCTAGCCAAATTTTCCACACTCCCCATTAGGCTAGCTGCCAATGCAAGGCCATAATTGTGCTGGGAACTTATGCTAGTTATTACAATGAGCTGACCCCAGAAAATTGCAGGGAATCAGCTCAGTGCACTTTGGCTACATGCATTAGCAACTAACTAGCCATTCCCAGCTCCAGTTCGTTGGGATCACAGAATTGGCCTTTAACGGAGAGGCTTGATATTGTGTATATGGCTTTTCAAAAGGCGTTTGATAAAGTGCCTCATAATAGACTTGTTAATAAAATTGAAGCCCATGGGATTAAAGGGGCAATAGTAGCATGGATACGGAATTGACTAAGAGACAGAAAGCAGAGAGTAGCGATGTACAGTTGTATTTCAGACTGGAAGGAAGTATACAGTGGTGTCCCCTGGGGGTCGTTATTAGGACCACCATTCTTTTTGATATATATTAATGTCCTGGACATGGGTATAGGGGGGCACAATTTCAAAGTTTGCAGATGAGACAAAACTGGAAATGTAGTAAACAGTGAGGAGGATAGTAGTAGGCTGCAGGAGTCTGGGCAGACACATGGCAGATGAAATTTAATGCAGAGATGTGTAAAGTGATGCATTTTAGGAGGAAGAATGAGAAGAGGCAATTTAAACTAAATGGTTTAAAGAGGGTTTAGGAACAGATCAGAAATTCACATACACAAACCTTTGAAGGTGGGAGGACAAGTTGAATAGACTGTTGAAAAAGCATATTGTAGTGTATTTTGAAGAAGGAACTATATTCTGCAGCCCCTGTATACTGCAGTACCAGTAGTGACCACCCCGGTATATAAGCCTGTGTAGTAACTTTGTATAGTCGTTCCAGTTTTGTCTCCATTCAGTAAACACCTGTTATAACCAACTCCTGCAGTCCGTGTCTCAATTACACACGGACGTTACACATATGGGATCCATGGTTTATAAATAGAGGCATACAAAAGCAAGGAACCTACACTTTTATGAATCACTTGATAGACCTCAGCTAGAGTATTATGGATAATTCTGGGCACCACACTTTAGGAAGAATGTCAAGGCCTTGGAGAGGGTGCAGAGAAGAGTTACCAGAATTATACCAGGGATGAGGAACTTACTCGGGAAGTTGGGATTGTTCTCTTTACAGCAGAGAAGGTTAAGGGGAGATTCAATGGAGATGTTCAAAATTATGAGGGATTTTGATAAGAGCAAATAAGGAGAAACTGTTTCCACTGGCAAGAGGGTCAGTAACCAGAGGACACAGATGTAAAATAATTGGCAAAAGGAAAAGATGAGAGATGAGTATTTTTTTTATGCAGCAATTTCTTATGATCTGGAATGCACTGCCTGAAAGGGTGGTGGAAGCAGATTCAGTAGTAACTTTCAATAGGGAATTGGATATATACTTGAAAAGGAAAAATTTGCAGGGCTATGGAGAAAGAGAAGGGAGTGGGATTAATTGGATAACTCTTTTAATTGCTAGGTAAGGAGACTAGAGAAGGAAAATAAACAGTGTGTACATGAACTAAATAAGCTGTAGGCTACAAGACAACACAGGAAAGGCCTCTCTGAGTGCTGGTGGATAACTTCCTGAAACCAAAAGCATATCTGTGTGTAGGAGATAGGGAAAACAAACCAGATTTGGGATGTATAACCAAGGAGGTAGAGCACAAATCCCAGGAATTGGTATGGCCACACCTGGACTATTGTGTATAATTCTGGTTGTCATACTATAGCGAGGATTTCCTTGGACTGGAAACAGTGCAGAACTAAGAAACCAAACTGATATGTAGCTATGAGGAGCGGTTGAAGAGCCTGGGATTGTTTATTGTGGAGAAGCGAAGGTGAAGGTGGAGTAATCATTCAAGTATTCAAGATCGTTAAGGGAATCCATAAATTGAACACTTATATTATGTTTGAGATTGCCTCTACAACCAGGGTACAGGGGCTCAAACTTAGAAGGAAGAAGGTGCAAATACAGCTTAGTTATAACTACTTAGAAGGTGGTGAATGTGTGGAATGGTCTGCCTAGGAACACAGTGGAAAACTTTAAGGGAGAATTGGATAAATATTTGATGAACTAGACAATTGAGAGGTTATCAGTTTTTGGGACTGGCCAGATGAAATGCATAGTTATTTCCAGTCCTGTACTTCCCTATGTTCCCCAGTAGTACTTTATGGTCAGCAATTGTTATATTAATGACCTAGACTTGGGAATAAGAGGTGCAATTTCAAACTTTGGGGATGAAACAAAATTTAGAAATGGAGTAATCAGTGAGGAGGATGATAGCAGCCTTCATGAGGACATAGACAGACTGGTGAGATGGGCAGAAACATGACAGATGAAATTTAATACAGAGAAGTTTGAAGTGATGCATTTTGGGAAGAAGAATGAGGGGAAGCAATATAAGCTAAATGGTACAATATTAAAGGGCATACAGGGACAGAGAGACCTGGGGGTTCACATAAACAAACCTTTGAAGGTAGCAGGTCAAGTTGATAAAGCTGTTAAAAAGGCACACGGGATCCTGGGCTTTATAAATAGAGGCATAGGGGGAAATTTTAACCTAACTTGCTTGGCGGGAAACCAATGAGATCAGATGGCACTCTGGATTTACACCCCGTCTGATATTGGACTTCAATGGAGAGGGAAATCCGACGGGGTGTAAAACCAACAGTGCACCTAATCCTGTCAGTTTCCTGACTGGCAGGTTAGGATAAAATTGCCTCCACAGAGTGCAAAGGCAATTAAGTTATGCAAAACTTTATAAATCACTAGTTAGGTCTCAGCTGGAGTATTGGCCCAGAAATTCGGGTCGGAGGCTTCCCGCGGGTGCAAGCCTCCGACCTACACTTACCTAGCGCGCAGGCCGTTGAGCTGTGGGCCCGCGTGGGATTCCGATCCTGGGCCTGCTCCAACTGCCGACGCGCAGTGCTTGCGTATCCCAGGGCCGCAGTTAGTTCGATGCGTCCCCTGGGATCACGTGGGCCATGGAGAGCCAATGGCAGCAGGGAATGCTTCATTCATAAGTTTGACAGGAAGAGCTGTCAAACCTATAAATACTATAAGCCCCAAAACATCACTAAAACTTCAAATACATTTTTTTTTAAATCACATTTAAAAAATAACTATAGAAATTCGGGTCCCCATGGGTGAGTACGCACGGGCTACTCACCCGTAAGCCCAATGAAAGTGCCAGTTTTGTGCATGCACTGCGCATGCGCAGGAAACCAGCACTTCCGTTCCCCTGAAAGAAGGGGTTAAGAGGTCGAACGCATGCACAGGAGAGGCAGCGCGTGCGCATCGAACTTACGTTTTTTTTCCAGGTTTTCCCGGGAAGGTAAGTCTCCAGAAGTTAGACATGTAAAAAGCAGTCGCAAGGCCTGCTTTTTACAAGGTAAGTGGTGAATTAATTAAAATTAAAACATTCTTCCCACAGGTTTATTATTTTTAAATACTTTAAGGAAAGGTAAGTTTATTTTTAGCCCCGTTAGAAAATAAAATTATTTTTTTCAAAAATTTAAATTATTGTTTAAAATAGTTATTTCATGTAATTTATAGTTTATTTTAAAAATGTGATGTTTTTTTTTAAACTTATTTGAAGATTTAGTGATGTTTTGGGGCTTATAGTATTTATAGGTTTGACAGGTCCTGTCAAACTTATGAATGAAGCATTCCCTGCTACCATTGGCTCTCCATGGCCCACGTGATCCCAGGGGACGCGTCGAACTAACTGCGCCCCTGGGATATGCAAGCACTGCGCGCCGGCAGTTGGAGCAGGCCCAGGATCGGGGCCGTGCACAGCTCAACGGCTGGCGCGGTAGGTAAGTGCAGGTCGGGGGCTTGCACCCGCGGGAAGCCCCCGACCCGAATTTCTGGGCCTATAAATTACATGAAATAACTAATTTAAACAATAATTTTAAATTTTTGAAAAAATTAATTACATTTTCTAACGGGGCTAAAAATAAACTTACCTTTTTTTAAAGTATTTAAAAATAATAAACCTGTGGATAAAATGTTTTAATTTTAATTAATTCACCACTTACCTTGTTAAAAGCAGGCCTTGCGCCTGCTTTTTAAAAGTGTAACTCCTGGAGACTTACCCTCCCGGAGAAACCTGCAAAAAAAACGTAAGTTCCAGGTATACGCGCTGCCTCTCCGGTGCATGCGTTCCACCTGTCAACCCCTTCTTTCAGAGGAACAGAAGTGCCGGTTTCCCGCGCATGCACAGTGCATGCACGAAACCGGCACTTTCGTTGGGCCTACGCATGAGTACCCAACGCGTACTCACACTTAGGGACCCGAATTTCTAACGTGTCCAATTCTGGGTACCACACTTTTGGAAGGATGTCAAGGCCTTGGAGAGGGTACAGAGGAGATTTACCAGATGGGTACAGAATACTAGTATGAGGGACTTCAGTTATGTGGTGAGACAAGAGAAATTGGAACTGTTCTCCTTGGAGCAGAGAAGGTTAAGGGAGATTTAATAGAGGTGTTCAAAATTATTAGTAGTTTTGATAGAGTAAATAAGGATAACTATTTCTACCGTTGGGTGGGCTGGTAAGCAGTGGACACAGATTTAAGACAATTGGCAAAAGAACTAGAGAGGGGATAAGGAGACAAAAGCAAAATACTGTGGATGCTGGAAATCTGAAATAGAAACAGAAAATGCTGGAAATACTCAGCAGGTAAGGCAGCATCTGTGGAGAGAGAAACAAAGTATTCTGTATTCTGTACCCATCTGGTAAATCTCCTCTGTACCCTCTCCAAGGCCTTGACATCCTTCCAAAAGTGTGGTACCCAGAATTGGATACAATACTCTAGCTGAGACCTAACTACTGATTTATAAAGTTTTGCATAACTTAATTGCCTTTGCACTCTGTGGGGGCAATTTTATCCTAATCTGCCAGTTAGGAAACTGACAGGATTAGGTGCATTGTTGGTTTTACACCCCGCCGGATTTCCCTCTCCATTGAAGTCCAATATCAGACGGGGTGTAAATCCAGAGTGCCATCTGATCTCATTGGTTTCCCACCAAGCAAGTTAGGTTAAAATTTCCCCCTATGCCTCTATTTATAAAGCCCAGGATCCCGTGTGCCTTTTTAGCAGCTTTATCAACTTGACCTGCTACCTTCAAAGGTGTGTTTTAGGTCGATCGCCCTTTGTCAGAACTGGAAAAAGTTAGAAATGTAACAGATTTTTAAGCAGTTGCAGGGGCAGGGAAAGGGGGAAGGGAGGAAAGAACAAATGGGAAGGTCTGTGATAGGGTGGAAGGCAGGAGAAATAAAAAGACAAAAGTGATGATGGTACAAGACAAAAGGAGATGGTAATGGGACAAGTTAAGAAACAAAAGATGAGTAGATGAGGTGTAAATGGGAATGGCAGAATCATCAAAAACTGCCATGTGAAAAAAAGGGGCAGAGGTTATGGTCTGAAATTGTTGAACTCGATGTTGAATCCAGAAGGCTATAAAGTGCCTAATCGAAAGATGAGGTGCTGTTCCTTGAGCTTACGTTGAGCTTCGTTGGAACAGTGAGGACGGTGAGGTCAGAGTGGGAGTGGAGCAGAGAATTAAAGTGGCAGGCGACCGGGGTCACACTTACAGGCTGAATGGAGGTGTTCCACAAAGTGATCATCCAATTTGCGTTTGGTCTCCCCAATGTAGAGGAGTCTGCATCGTGAGCAGTGAATACAGTATATGAAATTGCAAAAAGTACAAGTAAATCGCTGTTTCACCTGGAAGGAGTGCTTGGGGCCCTGGACAGTGGGAAGGGAGGAGGTAAAAGGGCAGGTGCTGTGGGAAGGGATGTTGGGGGTGATTGAGGAGTGGACCAGGGTGTCGCGGATGGCACGGTCCCTTCGGGATGCTGAAAGGGGAGGGGAGGGGAAGATGTGTTTGGTGGTGGGATCACGCTGGAGGTGGCGGAAATGGCGGAGGATGATACATTGGATGTGGAGGCTGGTGGGGTGAAAGGTGATGTCAAGGGGAACCCTATCATGGTTCTGGGAGGGAGGGGAAGGGGTGAGAGCAGGAGTGCGGGAAATAGGCCCAGTGTCTGGAGCAGCCAGTGAGTACTTATACTCACTTTTGCGGGCCTTTTTCAGAGACCCAGTGTCGGGAGAAGCCGATGAGTATTTATACTCAGATTCACGGGTTTTTTCAGAGACCCAGTGTCGGGAGAAGCCGGTGAGTATTTATACTCAGTTTTGCGGGTTTTTTCCGAGACTTACCAATCTCACAGACTGGTGGCGGCGTTCCAGAGCCACGTCACGATTCAGGAAGTGATGCAGGCAAGAGGAAGCAGCTGATTAGGCGAGTGTGGTCAGGTTAGTATTTCTACTACTCTATAGTTTGACAGTTAAGGTTAATAGTTTATAAAATTTAGATGGTCGTATTTTTTGTGGTTATAGTTTCTAATGTCTCTGTTGTGTATCAGGGAGTGTTAGTAAACAAGGACCCTTGATTATATCATTTAATTGTAGTGTAATTGGTGGTATTGATTTGATTTAATTTAATTTGAATTAATTAAAGGGTAAGTCATGACAGCACAGCTCGCCCCCATGGCATGCTCCTCCTGCACTATGTGGGAAATCAGGGACACTTCCTGTGTCCCTGATGACCATGTGTGCAGGAAGTATATCCAGCTGCAGCTACTGGCAGACCGCATTGCAGCACTGGAGCTGTGAATGGATCCATACTGGAGCATTCACGATGCTGAGGACATTGTGGATAGCATGTTTAATGAGTTGGTCATACCGCAGGTAAAGGCTGCACAGGCAGGAAAGGAATGGGTGACCGGCAGGCAGAGTAGTAGGTGCAGGCAGGTAGTGCAGGGGTCCCCTGTGGCCATCCCCCTCTAAAACAGATATACCACTTTGGATATTGTTGAGGGAGATGGCTTATCAGGGGATGGCAGCAGCAGCCAACTTCCTGGCACCATGGGTGGTCCTGCTGCACAGGACGGGAGGAAAAAGAGCAGGAGAGCTATAGTGATAGGGGATTCTATTGTAAGGGGAATAGGTAGGCATTTCTGTGGCCGCAAACGAGACTCCAGAATGGTATGTTGCCTCCCTGGTGCAAGGGTCAAGAATGTTTTGGGGTGGCTGCAGGGCATTCTGGAGGGGGAGGGTGAACAGCCAGTTGTCGTGGTGCATATAGGTACCAACGATATAGGTAAAAAACGGGATGAGGTCCTAAAAGCTGAATATAGGGAAGTAGGAGGTAAATTAAAAAATAGGACCTCAAAGGTAGTAATCTCAGGGTTGCTACCAGTGCCACGTGCTAGTCAGAGTAGAAATAGAAGGATATTTCAGATGAATACGTGGCTAGAGGAATGGTGCAAGGGGGAGGAATTCAAATTCCTGGCACATTGTTACCGGTTCTGGGGGAGGTGGGACCAGTACAAACTGGATGGTTTGCACCTGGGCGGGACCGGGACTGATGTCCTAGGGGGAGTGTTTGCTTGTGCTGTTGGGGAGGATTTAAACTAAAATGGCAGGGGGTTGGGAACCTGTGCAGGGAGACAGAGGAAAGGGAAGCAAGGATAGAAACAAAAGACAGGAAGGAGAAAAGCAAAAGTGGAAGGCAGAGAAATCAAGGGTATAAAGCAAACACGGCTACAGTAAATAATAATTCAAAAAGGACTAAGAGTGCTAAAAAAACAAGCCTGAAGGCTTTGTGTCTTAATGCGAGGAGCATTCGTAATAAGGTGGATGAATTAGCTGCGCAAATAGATGTAAACGGATATGATATAATTGGAATTACAGAGACATGGCTCCAGGGTGACCAAGGCTGGGAATTCAAAATTCAGGGGTATTCAATATTCAGGAAGGACGGGCAAAAAGGAAAAGGAGGTGGGGTAGCAATGCTGGTCAAAGAGGAGATTAACGCAATAGTAAGGAAGGATATTAGCTCTGATGATGTGGAATCCACATGGGCAGATCTGAGAAATGCCAAGGGGCAGAAAATGTTAGTGGGAGTTTTATACATATCCCCAAACAGTAATGCTGAGGTTGGGGATGGCATTAAATGGGAAATTAGAGACGCGTGCAATAAGGGCACAGCAGTTATCATGGGTGACTTTAATCTACATATAGATTGGGCTAACCAAATTAGTAACAATACTGTGGAGGAGGAATTCCTAGAGTGTATATGGGATGGTTTCCTGGACCAATATGTCGAGAAACCAACTAGAGATCAGGTCATCTTAGACTGGGTATTATGTAATAAGAAAGGATTAATTAGCAATCTTGTTGTGCAAGGCCCCTTGGGGAGGAGCAATCAGAATATGATAGAAATCTTCATTAAGATGGAGAGTGAAGTAGTTGACTCAGACTACGGTCCTGAATTTAAATAAAGGAAACTACAATGGTATGAGGCACATGTTGGCTAGGATGGATTGGGGAACATTACTTAAAGGGTTGACGGTGGATAGGCAATGGCAAACATTTAAAGATCGCATGGATGAACTACAGAATTGTTCATCCCTGTTTGGCATAAAAATAAAACAAAAAAGGTGACTCAACTGTGGCTAACAAGAGAACTTAGGGATAGCATAAGATCCAAGGAGAGGACATATAATTTGGCCAGAAAAAGCAGCAAACCTGAGGATTGGGAGCAGTTTAGGATTCAGCAAAGGAGGACAAAGGGATTAATTAAGAGGGGGAAAATAGAGTATAAGAGTAAGCTTGCAGGGAACATAAAAACTGACTGTAAAAGCTTCTATGGATATGTGAAGAGAAAAAGATTGGTGAAGTCAAGTGTCGTTCCCTTGCAGTCAGAATCAGGGGAATTTATAATGGGGAACAAAGAAATGGCAGACCAATTAAATACATACTTTGGTTCTGTCTTCACAACGGAGGACACAAATAACCTCCCAGAGATGTCGGGGAACATAGGGTCTAATGAGAGGGAGGAATTGAATGAAATCAGTATTTGTAGGGAAATGGTGTTAGGGATTGAAGGCCGATAAATCCCCAGGGCCTGATAATCTACATCCTAGGGTACTTAAGGAAGTGGCCCTAGAAATAATAGATGCATTGCTGGCCGTCTTCCAGAATTCTATAGACCCTGGAACAGTTCCCATGGATTGGAGGGTAGCTAATGTAACCGCACCATTTAAAAAAGATGGTAGAGAGAAAACAGGGAATTATAGGCCGGGAAGTCTGACATCAGTAGTGGGGAAAATGCTCGAGTCCATTATAAAAGTCGTAATAGCAGAGCACGTGGAAATCAGTGACAGGATCGGACAAAGTCAACATGGATTTGCAAAAGGTAAATCATGCTTGGCTAATCTACTGGAATTTTTTGAGGATGTATCTGATAGAATAGATAAGGGAGAACCAGTGGATGTGGTGCATTTGGACTTTCAGAAGGCTTTCAATAAGGGCCCGCATAAGAGATTAGCATGCAAAATTAAAGCACATGGGATTGGGGGTAAGGTACTGACTTGGATAGAGAACTGGTTGGCAGACAGGAAGTAAAGAGTTGGAATAAATGGGTCTTTTTCCGAGTGGCAGGCAGTGACTAGTGGGGTACTGCAGGGATTGGTGCTAGGACCCCAGCTATTCACAATACATTTTAATGATCTAGACGAGGGAACTTGATGTAATAGCTCCAAGTTTGCAGACAACACAAAGCTGGGTGGGCGTGTGTGCAGTGAGGATGATGCAGAGAAACTCCAGTATGATTTGGGCAGGTTGTGTGATTGGGCAGATGCATGGCAGATGCAGTATAATGTGGATAAATGCGAGGTTATCCACTTCGGTGGCAAAAACAGGAAGACAGATTATTATCTGAACGGCAATAGATTTGGAAAAGGGGAAGTGCAACGAGACCTGGGTGTCCTTGTGCACCAGTCGCTGAAGGTAAGCATGCAGGTGCAGCAGGCGGTTAAGAAGGCAACTGGTATGTTGGCCTTCATAGCGAGAGGATTCGAGTACATGAGCAAGGATGTCTTGCTGCAGTTGTACAGGGCCTTGTTGAGACCACACCTTGGCCTAGAAATTCATTATAGCCACTTTTGGGGCGGTAAAGTCGGGCGGCCGCTAAAGTTTGCGCCCGGCGCAAATTCGAGGCCACTTCGCCGATATTCATTAGCTTCGCCCTAAGAGTTTGCTCGAGCGCTAAAACTGGCGATGCACGGCTCTCTTTAGGCGCTAAGCCGGAGGTGCTGAGCGATACCGCCGAGGCCTGGCGCAGCGCAGGTGCGGCCATTTCTTGATTGACAGCAGACACCCTGGCGCCGGCCAGCTCTTAAGGGGGAAGGGTCGAGTTGGTCTGCTGCCACGCCCTGGACACTGCAGCCCTACAGCTAGGCCTGAACACTGCTGCTGGACCCAAATAGCGCCTGAAAGGATGGAGAAGGCCCGTGAACGAGCGCAGCGCTTCTCAGAGCATGATCTGAGGGTGCTGGTTGGCACTGTGGAGAAGAGACGCCATATTTTGTTTCCGGACAATGGGAAGAAGCCGGCGGCCCGCGTCTACCGGAAAGCCTGGAGGCATGTCGCCACCAGGGTGACATCCAACAGTAAGGTCCCCAGGAGCTCTGTACAATGCCGCAAAAAGCTAAATGACCTCGCCAGGATTGTCAGGGTGAGTACCCTTTCCAGTGTCCTCCTCATCCTTGCATGTGCACCTCACATTATGGGCAAAGGGACCTGAAAGCCCTAATGGCCAGCCCTCATGCAGCAGCTATGGGACAGTCATGAACATCAACTGCACATTGTGCACTTAATACACTGGCCAGGCTATTCGACCATGGGAGGCAGTGCACACAAGATCAGGGCTACACACTGGCCAGGCTATTCCACCATGGAAGGCAGTGCACACAAGATCAGGGCTATATACTGGCCAGGCTATTCCACCATGGGAGGCAGTGCACACAAGATCAGGGCTACACACTGTACTTAGAGGCCGTCCTTTCTCTTGCAGGCCAAGCTGGCCAATAATAAGAGGAGCCGGACTGAGACCGGGGGAGGCGGACCCCAGATCCAGCAGCTCACCGAGCTGCAACAGCGCGTGGAGCGCATCATGGGTGCCCGGGTGATTGGCCCCGTTGCATCTGGAGATGCCGACCCTGTTCTGGGCACCAATGGTAAGGACATCACCTTTTGGACCTCTCTCGTCCCACTTGCGCATCAGATCTACATCCTTTGCCACTGTCCGACCAATGCGCTGAATGCCACCACTCATGCATCCCTCGCTGATGCCCTCTCCTCACTCTAAAGCTACTCTTGTGCCTTCCTGCTTTCAGATGGTGAGGAGGAGGTCCCTGAAGTTGCCAGTGACAGCCCCTCAGAAGAGGAGGAGGAGGAGGAGCAAGAGGAAGGCGGCCCATCAGGGGAACCCTCAGCCGCGGCAAGCCATGCCAATGTAGGGGACACGTCTTCCCTGGAGGGGAGCCTGGGGGAAGTGTCGGAGGGGAGTGTAGCTCCTGGGACCAGCGGCCTGCAGAAACGCGGGAGGGGGTGGAAGCTCAGCGGCCTTCTCCCCAGAGGGGGGAAGGGTCAGAGGGGAGTCCAATTGCTGGGCCCAGCGGCGTCCAGCAACGCAGGAAGGGTCGGCCAGCTCGGCGGCCTTCTCCCCAGAGGGAGAGTCTGGCCTCCAGTCCGGAGACGGTCAACGCCGAGGAGATGCGCCTCCTCGAGGACATGTCCGCGGACTCGGAGCGCCGGCACACGGAGCTCATGGGGGTAGTGGCACGGATGCCTGAGGCCAACGAGTCCCTGTCTCGGAGTGTGACTGAATTCGGGGCCTCACAGGCCACCAGTTTGGTGGAATTCGGGGCAGATCAGGCAGCGAGTCGGGCGGAATTCGGGGCAGCTCAGGCAGCGACTGGCCAGGTGATCAGTGGTGCCGTGCAGTCACTGGCTGCTCTGATGCAGTCACAGAACAGGGCAACACGGGCACTCACTGCTGCCACACTCGCTGTGTCAGCCAGGCATCGCCAGGGCACCCGCCGCGCTGCAGCAGCACAGCGGTCTGTCCCTCGGCAGATTGCTGCGCATGCTGCAGTGCTGGCCCGGGCGAGTGCCAGTGTCTCAGGCGACCAGCGAGCGCCTGCCATCCGCCAGCTTGCCCCCATTCCTCCAGCCGCCACTGCCACTCCCCCAGTGGAGCTGCCACGAGCTGCTGCAGCGACTGATGCTGCCCAGCCACAGCTGCAGCATTCACCAGCCGGCCCCTCGAGGGCCAGACCTCGTCTAGGCCGACCCCCAAGGGCATCTGCCGTCACGACATGTGCCCCTCAGGAGCCTTCCCCCAGCCTTGCAGCAGCCACTGGCCTCACTTTGAGGAGGAGCAGCAGGGCGTGCAGGGGCCGCCAAAGTTTGCAGAAGGCATCGCCCTCGCGGGCCACAAAGTAGAGGGTGTGTCCAAATGTTTTGTTTTTTGGAATGGGTGTTTTGTGAAGGCCGATGATGAAGGCCATTTTTGCTTACATCTTTTGTTAATCCTCCCCAGGTTGTGGGAGTGAGTCATGTATGTGAGTGTTTTTTGGGGGTTTCGTGTGTTTTTGGTTTTCATGTGGGAAGGGCCCTGAGTTTGTACAATAAACCATTTTCTTTATTCAGATTGTCCATGTTTGATCTTTGAAGTGTTTGTTGCCTTAACCGGCTGAGGGCTTGCGGAGCGGCTGCAATCATGTTCTTTCATTGGCACAAGCCATTCCCTGACAGGGGGCCTAGAAGTGACGTTCAATAAGCTGCCGATGGGCGGCCCTTGGACCTTCTGCCTCCCTCCTGGGCTGGTACTTCTCCTCCTCCTCCTCCTCATGCTCCTCCTGCTCCTCCTCCTGAGGTGGTGGTCCAACGTGAGGTGGCAGTGCCTGAGTCCTGCGGATAGCCAGCTTGTGCAGCATGCAGCAAACGACGACGAATTGGGAGACTCGCTCCTGTGAATACTGGAGGGCTCCCCCGGAGCGATCCAGACAGCGGAACCGTTGCTTCAGGGCGCCGATTGTTTGTTCGATGAGGTTCCTGGTCGCTTGATGGCTCTCGTTGTATGCCTCTTCAGCAGGGGTCCTGGGCGCGCGGAGCGGGGTCATAAGCCAGGTACACAAAGGATAGCCTTTGTCCCCGATAAGCCATCCTCTTGGGTGAGGCTGTGCCTGGAACATGTCAGCCACAGTTGTCTGTCGCAGGATAAAGGCATCGTGGCTGCTGCCTGGAAAGCGGGCATTGACAGCTAGGATGCGCTGCCTGTGGTCACACACCAGCTGTACGTTGAGGGAATGGTAGCCCTTCCGGTTGCGGTAATCCTCGGCATGCTCCAGAGGTGCCCGCAAAGCCACATGCATGCAGTCAATGGCGCCCTGCACCATGGGGAAGCCCGCTATTCTTGCAAATCCCACTGCACGCTGCTGCTGCTTGTCCAGGGTCATGGGGAAGGAGATGAATTGACGTCTCCTTCTGAAAAGGGCATTGGTCACCTGATGGATGCAGCAATGCACGGCGAACTGGGAGATGTTAGCGATGTCCCCAGCAGCGGATTGGAAGGAGCTGGTGGCATAGAAGTTGAGAGCCACCGTCACCTTCACTGCCACCGACAGAGACGTCCTGCGCATCAGCTGTGGACGCAGATCTCTGTGATGTAGCTGGCAGATCTCTGCAACCACCTCCCTTCTGAATCGCAGCCTCCTAACACACTGCGCGGCAGACATGTTGAGATAGGAGAACTGCTGGCGGTATGCCCTGGGTGGGTAAGGCCTCCCTTGGCGACGCCTGTTGCCCCCTCTGCGTCTAGCCAGGGCTGCCACTCTCTCACGGCGTCTGTAAGCCCTTCCGACATAATGCTGAAACTCAGCGTTGGCACCCAATGCAGCCCCCATAATATGCTGGCAAACACTGAGATCTCAATGAAGGCAAAGAGAATTGCAAAGCTCTGGCCTGAAGCCAAAAATACCTGTCCTAGTGTTGGGCCAAAGCAGTAAGCTCTCTTCCTTGGTCTCTCTCCAAAAATCCGTTGCACAAGAGTGAATTCTGCAAAATGGCTGCCCTTTATAGTGCAGGGTAAGTGCCCTTTAATTTGCGCTCCCCGCGGCCCGCCTCGGCTGTGTACCGTTCCACTCAACAGTCGTTAGGGCTGCCCGGCGCACAATGGGGCAGCGCGAGTGAAGTTCCGGTTCCGGGCGCACAAAGGGCGTTGCACGACGAAATGATGTCATGATCTGCGCGCGCAGATGAGCGCGCGCAAAGACTTTGCGTCGGCGCTAAATGTCTACTGAAGTTGGGGCGAGGCGCAGATCGCGCTGCGCCCGGGCGCTAAGCGCCTAGCGCTCGAGATCTGCTCCTAAGGCGCTAACGGCTGGCGCAGCCAACTGAATTTCTAGGCCCTTGAGTATTGTGTGCAGTTTTCGTCACCTTATCTGAGAAAGGATGTTCTTGCCATGGAGGGAGTGCAGCGAAGATTCACCAGACTGATACCTGGGATGGCAAGAATGACGTATGAGGAGAGATTGGGTCGATTAGGCTTATATTCACTAGAGTTTAGAAGAATGAGCGGGGATCTCATTGAAACTTATAAAGTTCTAACAGGACTAGACACACTAGATGCAGGAAGAATGTACCCGATGGCGGGGGAGTCCAGAACCAGGGGTCACAGTCTAAGGATAAGGGGTAAGCCATTTAGGACTGAGATGAGGAGGAATTTCTTCACCCAGAGAGTGGTGAACCTGTGGAATTCTCTACCACAGAAGGCAGTTGAGGCCAATTCATTAAATATATTCAAGAAGGAGTTAGATATATTTCTTAAGCCTAAAGGGATCAAGGGATATGGGGAGAAAGCAGGGACAGGGTACTTAATTTGGATGATCAGCCATGATCTCATTAAATGGTGGAACAGGCTCGAGGGGCCGAATGGCCTACTCCTGCTCCTATCTTCTATGTTTCTATGTAGAATGTACACGGTCAAGGACCGTGTCAACCATGGTAGCGGGGAATCCTCGGTTGAGGAAAAAGGAGAATTTTTTTAATACAGCGAGTTGTTATGATCTGGAATGCACTGCCTGAAAGAGTGGTGGAAGCAGATTCAATAGTTAGGGGGTTGGAGTGGAAGTATTTTGATAGCTCTGGCACAGACATGATGGGCCAAATGGCCTCTGACTGTGCTGTAAGATTCTATAATTCTATGGGGACTAAATTTGATAGCCTCCAAAAGTGGGTGTGGCTATCGCGATTAGCCCGTGCCCATTTAGTCTGATGCAGACAGCAAGCAAACTTTGTGCTGCCTGCTAATGTAAATGATTTTAGCATGCAGCCCAGCACTAAATACACTGTTGAGTGGCTGCACGCCTGTGCAGTGGCTAATTTTGTGACAGGCTAGCATCAGTTAAAACTAGCCTACACTGCTTAAAGCCAGCCTGCACCTCTTAAAGTGGAGGTGCATTCTGGTTCGAGCAGGTGCTGTAAGTGGCTGGGGAAGTGAGTCTGACCTGCAAAAACACTGAATTAGGGTGCAACAGGGGAGATTGCGTGTTCCAAGGTTCTCAGACTCTGCACTGGAGGCCTTGGTGAAGGAGGTGGACAGGAGGAGAGAGGTCCTCCATCCACAAGAGGCCCTCCAGACAAACTCCACAAAGACAGTGGGAGCAGATAGCCATGGTGGTCAATGCCAGAACTCAAGCCCCTCAGCAATATAAATAAGGGGCTAGAGTGCAGTTTGTCAAGGAGTGCAGATCAGAACAGAGTGTTAAGGTGTGAGTTTGGTGAGTGAGGGAGTTTGGGGAGGGAGGTGTTCCTTTCTTTTTGTATCTTTGCCAGCTTCCAGGAGAGTAGGAGCTAAAAAGTTGCACAAGAGGGGACAGAAAACCAGCGGTGAGTATTTCTACAGTATTTCTACATTCCAGTCGTTAAAGTAAAAGTAAGGGGGGAAAAATTCAGTTGGTTTGTGCCTCCTGTTAGTGCCTTAAGAGGGCGCTAATGGGGCGCAAAGCAACTAGCGCCCGGGCGCAGCGATATCTGCACCTCTCGCGAAATTGACCAGACATTTTGCGGTGGCGCTAAACAATACCGCCCGATCTCCTGTGCACGCAGATCTTGACGTCATTCGAGCGTGCAATGCCCTTGTGGTGCCCTGGAACGGAAGTTGAGTGGCGCCCCCCTCCTTTCCGCCTGGTGCAAACAATGACAGGTAGACTGGAACGCTTCCCAGTTGCTGTGGGGCTGGGCGCTATTTAAAGGGGGCCTCTTCCTGGTTTTCCTGTGGTAGACATTTTTGCACCACTCGTTCTGAGAGAGAGAGAGAGAGAGAGATTCTGAGAGAGAGAAGGAGAGACTTCTGCATAGAGTCAACGCTGTGTGAAGTAGTTTTGGCTACTGAGCATCACTTTGCAGGTACTTTGGTTTTTGACCTTCATTACTTTGATTGCCAAGAGCCTCAGGGGGCTGCACTAATTGGGGGTGTCGTCCTGCGCCAGCAGAATCGGAGGCCACAGAATCGCAGAGAGAGAGTGGCAATCATGGCCAGACGGAGGAGTACCAACAGGCCTCTATACAGGAAACGTTACCCTCCCAGGGTATTTCGGCAATAATTCTTCGACATTAATATGTTTGAGGAGCAGTGTTTGTGAAGGCTGCACTTCAGCAAGGAGGTGGTCACTGAGCTCTGCCACCTGCTGCAGCCAGATCTGCAGCCTGTACTGAGGACCAGGACATCTCTGTCAGTGGCAGTGAAGATTGTAGTGTATGTAACTGTTCTACCTTTAAGAGAACTATTGTATGTAACCGTCCACCTTTAAGAGAACTATTTTAGGTGTGGCACTACTTTATCCTGGCTGCTGTATACTGTAATACCGACGGTGACCACACCGGTATATAAGTGCTGTGGCAGAATTTATTGGGCAGATTCGCCCTGACCTTCGAATAGTAAAGTCCTGTTTAAGTTACTCTTGTAGTCTGTGTATTACTTCGCTATACAACCCACAGACTTCACAGTGGCGACGAGTTCGATCTTACCCTGCGGCAACAATGCTTCTGAAGAAGTAAACGAGCGTCGAGAAGAGGCACCCGCCCTCGTCGTTTTGCTGAGAGAAAACTCGAGTCTGCAGACCAAGAAAGGAGGAAGATTCAAACACGAAGTCTTCCATCAGCAACAGGCACGGATTGTCCCTTCTGCCACGGTGGTGAGTGAGCCGATCAACACGAGAAGCAAGTCGGCCACGGTGACTGTGAGTAAAGGGAAAATAGAAACAAATAAACGGAGGATAAGGGCGGTGCACTCGACCACGGTCAAGGGGGAAAGGAGCTGGACAGAAGTCGGGCCCAGAGGCGCTGAGACTGGGGCAGCGTGGAGCAGAAGCCGCGGAACAAGCGGGCTGGGGAGCGTCGTGAGACGGCTAGACCGCGACGGCGAAAAAGGCCGGACAACTACCGCGACCACGAGGCGCTGCGACCGGGATCGTAAGGCGCGGGAAGATATAAAAATAAATAAGCCACGGAGAACTCAGCCGCAGCCGGGGAGGAAAGCACCGGACTGCGAGAAGCTGGGAGGCGCGATTGGGGTGAAAAAGGCCAGACAGTGATTGAGGCCACGAAGCGCTGCGACCGGATCGTAAGGCGCGGGACGATATAAAATAAATAAACAGCGGAGAACGTAGCCGCAGCCGGGGAGGGAAGCACCGGACTGCAAGAGGGCTGGAGGCGCGATTGGGAGCCCGAGCGAGCGGGAGAGACAGAGCCCGAGCGAGGAAGGCTGAGCGAGATCCAGCCCAGCGGCTGAAACTGTTCGCCGCCAACGGGTTGTACCCAGCACCGGCTGCCCTGCCGAGAGAAGGGAACGCGCTGAAGCCGACGCGCAGGCTGCAAACCCGAAAGCCAGCGGCCGTCGCCCGAGGGAAGCTTACCCCTCCTGCCAGGGGAAGAAACGCGGGAAGCCGCCAGTAGGCGGGGAAGAAGACAGAAGCGGGAACCGCCATTTTTAAAGTGGGCGGGGAAAGAAGATAAGCGCGGGGAAACCGCCATCTTGGAAAAAAAAAACAGTTAAAGAAATATTTCGTTGTTGTTTATCAGGGAGGTGAAGATGCCTAAGCGTGGTAACATCAACGATTTCGATTCCGTGGTAGAAGATTGGGCCACGTATGTAGAACGCATTGAGATATATTGTGAGGCCAATAAAATAGAGGATGGTGATAAAGCTATAACCTTGCTAAACTCGATGTGGGCGAAGACATACGGGCTATTGAAGCATCTTCTAGCACCAGTTAAACCGGCAGATCAAACCTTCGATAATATTGTTGCTGTTCTGAAGGATCACTTGAACCCCACACCGCTGATGTTGGCGGAACGATTCAAATTTTATGCGAGAACGCAACGGAAAGAGGAAAGCAACGCGGAATACTTGGTCGAACTGCGTAGGCTAGCGAAATACTGCCAGTTTGGAGGAAATCTGACAGAGGCATTGCGAGACAAGTTCGTGTGCAGGTTGTCGAAGGAAGGAACGCAAAAGCGACTGCTCGAAGAGAACGACCTTACACTGGATAGGGCTGTCCTTATTGCAGCATCACACGAAGCCGCAGCGAAAGGAACTGCGGAAATGCAGCTGAAGGCAGCGGTCCTCAGTGTGGATCAAATTACTTCGGGTGCAACGAAATGTTATCGTTGTGGGAAGACAACACACGACCAGAACCAATGCTGGTTTAAAAACCAGGACTGTAGGAAATGTGGCAAACTGGGTCACATAGCCAAAGTATGCCGGTCAGGGAAGAAGGCCAACAACCAAAAAAAAAAGCCATCACAGGAAAAGTACAACAAAGTACACAAGGTGGTTGAGAAGAGTTCAGATGAACAGAATTCGGATTCAGACCCAAGCGGCCAGGAACTGGGTAGTCTGAGAATTCATAATGTGAGTAAGGAAGCTGACCTACAAACTATCTGGGTCATGCTAAAAATAGCCGGAGTCCAAGTGAGAATGGAATTGGACACTGGATCAGCCCTATCAGTCATAAATCGAAGGGATTACAACCGGCTATTCTCACATATACCCTTGAGAGATACCAAGTTCGTATTGCAGACATACACGGGGCATAAAGTATACCCCATGGGAAAGATAAGAGTCAAGGTGAGAGACAGGGGCAAAGAACACCCCGGAATGGACTTATACGTACTACCTGAGGGAGGACCACCACTTCTAGGACGGGAGTGGATCAAGAAAATAGACATGGAATGGCACTACCTCAAAGCAATAACGAGTGAGGACTCGGGGCTGACAATCAGCTCAGACTCTGAAACGGATGACGATAAGACCAGCCCAAGCATGAAAGACAAGTCTAAAATGAACTTGCTGACTAAGGTTGGTAGAACGAATGTGGGCATAAAGGCTTATGCTCCAGAGGAGAACAAAGCTTCAGAACAGAATTCCTCTGAACAACAACAACATAGCTTGACAGAGAATTCTGAGTCTGTTCAAGTTACAGACATATATATTACTGAGGAACATCGAGCTCGAACGCAAACTTATTTCAGATTACGACAGCAATTAGAACAATTGAATTGCCGTCTCGAGCAAGAGATGAAAGCAATGAAAAAGTTCTATGATACCGAATGGGAGAATCTGGAAAGACAACAGAAGCAGCTGGGGAAGAAAAGGGAGCAGGAGCACACAAACCGTCTGCACAAGGAGGCCAAATGAATCAAAGCTGATTCGGCTTCTGAAGGGGCGTGCTCCAATCCGGTGGAACAAGATGTGCCGCAACTGAAGGCGCTGGTTAGCAGGTTGCAGGCAGAAAAAGCTGAGTTGGTCGACATGACTTCCGAGCTCCTACTGAAGTTGGGTGCAGCATCACCGGACGATTCATTTGTGGAAATTCGAATGATGGGGGCTGCGGATGATGGCGAAGTAGAAGCAGCAAAGGAGCCCCAGGACAAGGTTCTAAACAGCCCTGCAGCTAATGGAAAAGGGATGAGGACAGAAGAGTTAACAGTCAGCCAACTCCTCCAGGGCAAGGTTATAAACAGCCCTGTAGTTAATGGAAAAGGGATGATGGCAGAAGAGTTAACAGTCAGCCAACTCATTCATATGCTGAGGGATAAAACTCTAAAATGGGAAAAACTTAAATACGAGCCTCAATCTTCAAAGGGAAGGGAGCTCTCAAAAGTCATTGGAAGAGCTGAGGTGGCAACCCAGACTGAGAAGTCTGCAGCAGAACAGCCCTTGGATGCCAAAAGTACGCTGACGCACGGCAATGTAGAACAACAGAATACTGAAACAGCTACTTCAGTAGAGGGATTGAATAGTCCGATCAATCAATCTCCGAATGAAGTTGAAGTATTGAAATCACAAATGAGGTCATTAGTAAAAGACTTGCAGGAAGCCCAGAAAAAGCGGGATGAATCTGAACGCATGATGAAGTCTCTTCAGGACAGATGTCGGAATTTGGAACAAAAGTCGGCTAACGTCCAGCTGGGTAACGGGGAAATAGAAGACCCTCTCGCTGGCCTAGCTCAGGACGACACCGAATATTACCATGATCTGTTGAGTGACACTGAATATTACGAGGACCTGGTCTGCCCAGCTTGTGCCGAGAACTCCCAAAGTGCCGAAATCAGGATGAATCACTTAAAGTCTAAGGAACATAGGGAGATGGTGGCATTACAGCTGGCAGCTGACAATGGAGCCCCGAGAGTCTCCAAGAAGCAAAAAAGGAAAAGGCGAAGCAGAAGATGTTAACCATCTGAACCATTATTACCTCTACCAGATCACACACGTGGTCCCCCGAACGGAGCCAAATCAGTTGGAAAGTAGGAAAATTTCCCAAGGCAATCCAACTGTTTTTTGTTTGTTTTAAAAAAGTCAGCAATGCTGGTTCAGAAGTGATGGAAGTAAAGCTGTTAAGTCTAGGGAAGGACTATGGGATGAGTCCCTCTAGCAAGGTGACCCGACTACACCACGGAGGCGTGGTCCGGACCGAGTCAAGAAGATCAGAGACTGAATCTGTGAACTGTTTCCCGCAGAGACTGAATCTGTGAACTGTTTCCGCAGAGACTACCTCTGTGAACTGTTGTAACATGAAGTTGGATATATTATGATGTTATGTTAATGGGGAATAAGTATGTTGTAAGCTAAAAAGGGAGGATTGTAGTGTATGTAACTGTTCTACCTTTAAGAGAACTATTGTATGTAACCGTCCACCTTTAAGAGAACTATTTTAGGTGTGGCACTACTTTATCCTGGCTGCTGTATACTGTAATACCGACGGTGACCACACCGGTATATAAGTGCTGTGGCAGAATTTATTGGGCAGATTCGCCCTGACCTTCGAATAGTAAAGTCCTGTTTAAGTTACTCTTGTAGTCTGTGTATTACTTCGCTATACAACCCACAGACTTTACAAAGATCACAGTGGCTCTGAACTTTTATGCCACCGGCTCCTTTCAAGCAGCTACTGGCAACATCGCCAATTTCGCCCAGTTCGCGGTCCATTGCTGCATCCATCAGGTCACAAATGCCCTCTATAAAAAGAGACGAGAGTACATCTCTTTCCCCATGACCCGGGCCAAACAGCATGAACGTGCATTGGGCTTTGCGAGGATAGCGGGCTTCCCCATGGTGCAGGGTGCCATTGAGTGCATGCATGTGGCTTTGCGTGCACTGCATGAGAATGCAGAGGATTTCTACAACTGAAAGGGGTTCCATTCCTTAAACGTCCTGTTGTTCTGTGACCACAGGCAGCTGATACTCGCTGTCAATGCCTGCTATCCTGGCAGCAGCCACGATGCATTCATCCTGCGCCAGGCTACTGTGGCAGAACTTTTCCAGGCACCGCATCACCCAGGTGGTAGGTGTTGTGTATGTACCTTTAAAAGAAGAACTGATTCTATACTGCAGTACCGGCAGTGACCACCACTGTATATAAAGCCATAGCAGGCTTCTGTACGTCAGCCTTAAGTTACCCTCTGTTCCAGCTTATCTGGCTGTGCAGCTGCCTCAGTCAGCAGGAGGAGAAGGAGCAGCCAAACCAGGAGAGTGGAGAGTGTAAAGTGGTGGTCTGCTGACCAGGAAGAGGAGGATAACGATAGACCACCACCTCCACCTCCTCCACCATCATCACAGCAACTGAGGTGCCTGGAGAGAGAGGACAGAGGAGGAGAAGGAGAAAGGAGGCCAGCAACAACACCAACCAGGGGAGAGGCCTTTCCATTACTGCCTCCCCAAATTGGCCTCCACTTCAGGAGAGGGAGAGAGGGAAGAGAAACAACCAACAACCACCAACTGTTTGGAAGGAGGGAAGAACAAAATCATCTTTTCTGAACATCTACAGGTGGGTGTTATTTGGGGCACTCTCCCAAAGACTGTATTTTAGGTGGGGGGAGAAAAGAAGAAACAAGGCCGGATCATCAAGGGGTGTCTGTGTGTGTGTGTGGCTCTTGTTAAAAGCTAGGCCACACACACCACTAATAAGCACCCCTTCTATTGCCTGACCTGGGACAGCTGGAGCTGCCTAGGTGAAGTCCAATTTCATTAATTACATTGTTAAGACCTGGTGCAGGACTGAGCCTGGGGCATCTCCAGCTTTCCCAGGTGAAGACATCTTCTTCCCCTGCCAGAAGACCACCACCATCAAAGACTTTAAATTCCCATCAGAGAGTGCACCCCTGCCAACACCCACCCACCCACCATCCTGAGTGGCAACCCTGCCCTTGCGGCCTCCCTCCTTCCCACCACCCCCCTCTCTCTCTCTTTGTCTCTCTCTGCCTATTTCTCTAAGGCACCTCAATTTCATCTCTTTTTATTAATTGCCTATTGAGCAGAGGGGAGAAGGCCCCTCTCCCAATTTCAATCAATAAGGGGAGAGGTGTGTCTTCATCTTAAACAGCTCCCTCCGCTCAATAGAGGATTAAAAAATACCTGAGGCCATTAACACCTTCAGGCCTGTGACTTGGGGTGAGTGTAGCCCTTATAAAAACACCCCATAATGGCGACTGCATCTTCGCCGGTGGTGGGGCCAGCCAGGACTTATGCGGGAGTGGCAGCCACAGCCACAGCTGCTCCCGCTGCTTCTGCTGCCCCATCACCATTTAAACTTATGACAAAAAAGCTTGGGGTGAAGAGCTACACTCACCCCACTATGACCATTGAGGCGTGCGTTAAAGCCATGGCTGGGGTTGTCGGCCCCTCAGCCATCGTCGCGGCCTCAAAAATGTACGGGAAGGCTGTGTTCTTCCTGGGGTCGGAGCGGGCGGTGTCCCTGGCCGTCACCAAGGGGCTCACCATGGGCGGGACCTTCCTGCCGGTGGATCCTCTCGAGGCCACCGCGCAGAGGATCATCATCTCGAACGTCCCGCCCTATTTTCCTGGTGAGCTCCTCCTCCCCCATTTATGCCAACTTGGGGAGGTGAGGTCGTGGATCATGCCTATCCCGCTCGGCTTCCGGGAGGCCAGCCTTCGCCACGTCTTCTCCTTCCGGCGCCAGCTGTTTATCCAGCTGGAGCGGGAGGAGGACACCGACGGGGCGTTCGTCGTCCACCACGAGGGGACCGCCTATCACGTCTTCTGGACGTCGGACGGTGTGCGGTGCCATGCCTGCAAGGAGGTGGGGCACATCCAGAAAAACTGCCCCGCCTCCAAGGCCGCCGGATCATCTCGTGCGGCCGAGGCTGGCGCCGCCGCCGCTCCTCCCCCCGGATCTGCCCGCGCGTCGGGATAGTCTGATGCGCAGTCGAAGTCGGGGGCCGATGCCACCAAGGCCTCCGGCGGGGGGGAGGGAGCGCATCCGGCCGGAAAGAAGGCGCGGCAGAAAAATAAACACCTTAGGGTGGGTCCCCCCGTGGATGGCCAGCCCTTGCCCCTTGCGCCCCTTACACCCGCGCTGCTCGCGGAGTTAATCGGGGCAGACGCGAGTGGGAGGGGCCTCGTGCCCGAGCCTGTGGCCGCAACCGCCGCAGCGGTAACGCCAATACCTACGGCCGGGCTCGGGCCCGAGAAACCCGACAAACCTGCTCCGCCGGAGGGAGCAGAGGAGGAGGCCTCTGCAGACATGCAGGTCTCCCTCGCTCCCTCCGCGCTAAAAAGGCGCGACCCCCTGAGAGAGGAGGAGGAGGACCGGGAGGAGGAAGGTCCCTCCGAGCAGGGGGAGTAGTCGCCCGCCGGGGCTAATGCGCCCCCCCCCCCCGCTGTCGTCATCACCAGCGATCGGCAGGGGTTGCCTGTTGCCTGTCCCTCGGGAGGCTGAGGCAGATGTGTCTGTCCGGCACGTGACTCCCGGGGATGGGGATGAGACCCTGCCCGTGGGGGGGGTCGCGGAACAACCCGCGGCTATTGACATTTTATCGGTGCCGTTACCCTTCGCCGGGTCGGGCGGCCTGGGGTCTGGGTCGGGCGAGCTCGAGGAAAATGAGCTCGCCCAATGCGACCCGGACATCTCCCAGGGGCTGCTCATCCCAGTGGAGGTTTTAATTGAAAACACCCCATCCGCTGGGTCTGAGGCTGGTGGCGGGGAGGAGGATGGCCCCCCCGGCTGCGTTTCTGGTGCCAGACGTACTGGAGGAGCTGGGAATTGTTCTCTCCCCGGTTTCTCCAGTCGTTCTGGCGTCTGAGGCGGTGGGGGGACTCCGAACTGCCGCCGTCTTCTGTCCCGGCGCCTCTAGAGGAGCCCAGGGAGGAATCCTCTGCCGCCGATCCTGGGGGTGGGATCCGGGCGGAGGCGGGGCCGGCTGGTGCGGCCAAGCCGTTCGCTGCGCACTGCGCGACGGACGGGTCGGCCGCTGGTGACGACCCCCTGGAGGAGGATGGGGACTCGGTGATGGGCACGGAGGACGATTTGGACTCCACCGTCCACGAGGCGCTGGATGACCTCGTGTCCCTCGCCGAGTCTCTCCTCATTCCCGTAAGGGAACTCCGGGATTTTATGGCCACGTGCCGGGGTCGGCAAAATAAGATCCGGCTGGCCCTCGACAGGTGGTCGGAGCTGGCGCTGCTCATCGTGTCCGTCCGCGCCGCCCTTAAAATCATGGGTGCGGACGAGGGCGTGGACCCGCTCGAGCTGCGTCGGCTCAGAACGTTTCTCACTGGGCTGCTGAGGAAGTGGCGGCTGACCAGCAACTGCGCTCCCTCCCCCCGTTAGGTGTAGGTAGAGGTTGCACTATGCTTCTGACATGAAGATAACCATAGCCAGCCTCAACATCAACGGCAGCAGGGAGGCGCGCCGCAGATTCAACAACTTCTCGGTCCTTCGGGAGAGGAACTATGCGGTGTGTTTCTTGCAAGAAACCCACACCGTTCCGGGAGATGAAGCCACATGGCTCCTGGAGTGGCAAGGAGGGGTCTGCATGAGTCACGTCTCCAACAATTCTAGCGGGGTGGCTATCTTGCTGGCCCCGCATTTTCAGCCGGAGATCTTGGGGGTCAAGGAGCACGTGCCGGGCCGCTTGCTCCAGGTCACTGTTCGCCTGGGGGGCGTGCCGCTCCATCTAGTGAACGTGTACGCCCCTCAGACCGGTGCGCAGCAAGTGCGCTTCTTCGAAGAAGTGTCCGCTCTTTTGGGCTCCGTCGACGCGGGCGAGTGCGTCATCCTCGGGGGGGGATTTTAACTGCACCCTCGAGGTGAGGGACCATTCGGGTCCCCCGCGAAGCCCGGCGGCGATGGAGAAGTTGAGGGACCTGGTCGGGTCCTTTGACTTGGTGGACGTCTGGCGAAATCTCCACCCCGACTCCAGCGCCTTCACTAGCGTGAGGTCTGGGGGAGGAAGGCCCAGAATCGACCGCCTCTACATTTCCCAGGCGTACATCTCCTGCGTTCCGGCGGCTTCCATGCGGCCGGTGCCGTGCACGGACCACCACCTGGTGTGGGTGGAGCTCACTCCACTGCGCGCGCGGGGGGGTCCGCGTACTGGCATTTTAACAACCTGCTGCTGGAGGACGCGCGGTTCCGGGATTCGTTTCGTTGGTTCTGGGCCGACTGGAGAAGGAAGCGGGAGGGCTTCCCCTCCTTGAGGCTTTGGTGAGACGTGGGCAAGGCTCACATCCGTCTCTTCTGTCAGGAGCACGCGAAGGGGTCGACCAAAAGGTGGGAAGCCCGAGTCGGGCGGTTGGAGAAGGAGGTGCTCGACCTGGAGTCCCGTCTCGGTCAGGTCATCGAGGACCCGGCCCTGCGGAAGGTGTACGAAGAGAATAAGGGCGCGCTGAAGGACCTGCAGCTCGACGGGTCCCGAGGCGCGTACGTGAGGTCGTGGATCCAGCTCCTGCGGGACCTGGACCGCGGCTCCCCCTTCTACTCGCTGGAAAAAAGACGGGGGGTCCGTAAGCAGCTCTTGGGGCTGCTGGCCGATGACCGATCACTGGTCTCAGATCCGGAGGGAATCAGCGCGGAGTCCCGCGCCTATTACAGGGCTCTGTTCTTTCCGGATCTGTCCAGCAAGGATGCACGCAGAGTTTTGTGGGAGGACCTGCCGAAAAATTGGACGCTCCGCTAAGCCTGGCGGAGCTGACCGGCGCCCTCCGCCAGCTCTCTAGGGGAAAGTCCCCGGGGCTGGACGGGCTGACCATGGAGTTCCACAGGGCGTTCTGGGATGTCTTGGGGGGCGATTACGCGCGGGTCCTGGGGGAAAGTTTGGCGACCGGGGAGATGCCCCTCTCTTGGCGCAGGGCGGTCATTGTCCTGCTGCCTAAGAAGGGCGATCTCCGTCTCCTTAAGAACTGGCGCCTGGTCTCCCTCCTCAGCACGGACTATAAAATCTTTGCCAGGGCCATGTCTGCTCGCCTTGTCACTGTGCTGGCCCACATGATCCACCCCGACCAGTCCTACACGGTCCCGGGCCGGACCATCCACGATAACATCCAACTGGTCCGGGACCTGGTCCACCACTCCCAGAGGGCTGGTCTGTCGGTCGCCTTCCTTTCCCTGAATCAGGAGAAGGTGTTCGACAGGGTGGATCACGAGTATCTCTTCGGGACTCTGCGCGCATTTGGGTTCGGGACGCATTTCATCGCCCAGATCCGACATCTGTACGCCGCCGCGGAGTGTCTGATTAAAGTTAATGGGTCCTTGACGGCGCCCCTTCGCTTCGGGAGGGGGGTGCGTCAGGGATGCCCCATGTCCGGTCAGTTATACGCCATTTGCGTGGAGCCTTTCCTGCGCCTCTTGCGGAAGAGGTTGACGGGACTGGCTCTGCAAGGGCTGGGCATGGGGGTGGTCCTCTCGGCTTACGCCGATGACGTGCTCCTCACGGTCACGGATCCCGCTGACTTGCGGAGGATGCGGGAATGCCAGCAGATTTACTCGGACGCATCCTCCGCCAAGATCAACTGGGAGAAATGTTCCGGGCTCCTGGTGGGTCAGTGGCGGGTGGACTCCCTGCCGGAGGAGTTCAGGCCTTTCACCTGGAGCACCACGCACCTCCTCTATTTGGGAGTCTACCTTAGCCCTGCCGAGGATGCCTGGCCGGCGAACTGGCAAGAGCTGGAGGCCAAAGTCACCGCTCGCCTAGGACGCTGGACAGGACTGCTCCGACTGTTGTCCTACAGGGGTCGAGCACTGGTCATAAACCAGCTGGTGGCCGCCATGTTGTGGTACCGGTTGGTCACTTTGATCCCTTCCCCTGCGTTTGTCGCCAAGATGCAGAAGAAGCTCATCGACTTCTTCTGGGACAAAAGGAAGCACTGGGTCTCTGCTGCGGTTCTGTGTCTCCCGCTTAGGGAGGGTGGTCAGGCGCTGGTGTGCCTTCGCACCCAGGCTGCGACTTTCCGTCTTCAGACGCTGCAGAGATACCTGTACGTCGAGAATCCTCCGAGATGGTGTGCGCTGACGACGGTTTTCTTCCGCCAGCTGCACGGCCTCAATTACGACACGCAGCTCCTGTTCGCGAAAGTGGGCGGCAGGCGTGCCGGCCTGCGGGAGCTGCCTGTCTTCTACCAGGAACTGCTATGGGTTTGGAACTATGTCGCTTCCAGGCGGAGCTCTCCCCCGTCAGGAGCGGCGGCTCTCCTTCGGGAGCCGCTGCTCAGGAATCCGCACCTCCACGAACGTGGGTTCGGGCGGCTGGCGGAGGGCAGGGCTGTGCCTGGCAAGGTGACCAGAGTCGGGGACCTGTTCGATGGTGGAGGAGCGGGCTGGATGGCGCCGGAGGAGCTGGCACGGCGCCTGTCCTGGGCCAACGTCCGGTTCGTGGTCGAAGCCATCGAATCGGTGAAAGCGGCACTGGGCCCTGACTTCACTAGGTGTATCGAGGCGGCTCAAGCACGTGGGGCGATCCCGTCCGAGCTTACCCCCGTTCGGACGGAATTCCTCATCGGCGCCCAGCCCCGAAACTCCCCTCGGGAACCGGCGCCTCACAACTTGAGCCGTCTCAAGGAAATACCCTCTGTGCATTTTCCTTCCGCGCAGAGGGGTTTCTTGTATGGGCTGCTCCTGCACACTCTCCACTTTGCCATCTTCGTCTACCGTCCGGACACGCCTTGGCGTGGCGTCTTGCCGACTGGCAGTGGCGGAGGTCCCCAATGGAGGGCTCTCTACGTGGGAGTCCTCCTTTGTTCCATTGGGGACTTGGCCTGGAGGGTGTTGCACGGAGCGGTCCCGTGCAATAAGGTTTTAAGTAGGTTCATGGACTCCCAGGCCGCCTGCATTTTTTGCGGCCTGGAGGAGTCCGTGTTTCACATTTATATGGAGTGTGAGAGGTTGCAGCCCCTCTTTCACTACTTGAAGGGGCTGCTCCTCGATTTTTCGTTGCACTTCAGTCCCATGCTCTTGATCTACGGTCACCCGGTGCGGAGGGGAGTGGACAGGTTGGAGGACCTCCTTGTGGGCCTGCTCCTGGGCCTGGCTAAAAGAGCCATCAATTGGTCCAGGCAGCGGGCGGTCGAGGGGGTCGTCCAGCCGGATTGCCTGCCTCTCTTCCGCAGCCATGTTCACGCCCGGGTGGCCCTGGAGATGGAGCACGCGGTGTCCGCCGGCGCGCTTGAGTATTTCCACGACCGGTGGGTGCCGCCGGGACTGGAGTGCATTATCAACCCGGAAAACCAAATTTTAATTTGATTTGTTAAGTTTTATTTGAACTTTTGTTTATTTACAGTCCAATTGGGTTTTTTTGGGGGGTCCAAACAAAAAGAGTACCCTCTGCTCAGTAAATACCTGTTATTATTGTTCTCCTGTAGTCCGTGTATTATTTATACTCGGACACTACATTGGCGACGAACAGGTTCGAACTCACCTGCAGTAATGCATCAACTCACGGGGATCTTTCCCTGAGAAGAAGCTTTTGGAGGTCGAAGTCAGAAAAACAGGCGTCGACCGCGGGCAAACGCCCAAGGATCCATCGGAGTTCGGAGAGTTGCAGGAGAGGCTGTGGAGAGCTGGGCTTGGCTCCCCAGTCAAGGTGTTCCAGCAAATCGTGCTGGTAGCAGGTAGTGCGCTGACCCTTCCGGACTGCGGCGGGCTCGAGCTCGATCGAGCGGCTCTGCAAAGGGGCCGTGCAGCGTCGTCGGGAGGAAAAGAGAGAGAGGGTGGAGCGCACAGGGCGAAGTCGGTGCTCAAGAACCGGGCAGCATAGCGAAAATAAAACAAGGGGAAGGAAAAGTGAGATGTGCCGAAGCCGCGGGTCGCCGCCATTACTCTGCAGAATGCTAGGAGCAGCGTGGCAGCAAGGGGAAGAAGGAAAAGCGTGGGAGGCGCCATTTTATTCCATTGGGGAAGATGGAAAAGCGCGGGAGGCGCCATTTTAATCCATTGGTGAAGAAGAAAAAGCACGGGAGGCGCCATTTTAAATCACCCAAGATGCCAAAAAGTGGCAGTATCACTGCTTTTGACAACGAGGTAGAAGACTGGACCACGTATGTGGAAAGAATTGAAGTGTACTGCAAGGCAAATGAGGTGGCCGATGGAAAGAAGGCATCGGTATTATTAAATTTGATGGGCGCGAGAACGTACGGCCTATTGCGGAATTTAATTACCCCTGCTAAACCAATGGAGAAAAGTTTTGAGGAGATTGTTAATATCTTACAGGAACACCTAAACCCTACACCGCTGCTGATAGCAGAAAGATTCAAGTTCCATAAAAGAAACCAGCACAAAGATGAGAGCAATGCTGACTATCTTACGGAACTACGCAAGTTATCGAAGCACTGCCAGTTCAGAGCAGGACTGGCAGACACCTTATGGGATAAGTTTGTCTGCGGGCTCCAGAGTGAAGGAACCCAGAAACGACTACTTTCGGAAAAGGACCCGACGCTAGAACAGGCTTTCAGCGTGGCAGTATCCTACGAAGCAGCAGCATGGGGAGCTGTGGAAATACAACAGAAACCACAGGAATACAGCGCTAACGAAATGGCGTATGGAGCAGAAAAGTGCTATCGCTGCGGCAGAACAACCCATGATCAGAAGGACTGCTGGTTTAAGGACAAAGTATGCAGGCAATGTGGGAAAATGGGACACATAGCAAGAGTGCAGGTCGGGAAAGAAAACCAACACTACAAGAACTACTAAGGAAAAGTACAAGAAAGTAAAGAAATTGACAGACAGTAGTTCGGAAGATCAGGAGAGTGATAAGGACTCCGGGAGCAGGAGACTAAGTTGTCTAAAGTTACACAACGTGATCGCAAAGGAGGATCACCGAACCATTTGGGTCACCCTCATGATAGCAGGGTCCCCAGTAAAGATGGAATTGGACACAGGATCAGCCCTAACTGTCATGAATCGACGAGACTATGAGCGGCTATTCTCACACATACCCTTGAAGGACACGTCCATTGTATTGAAGACATACACGGGGCAAAAAGTCTACCCCAGAGGAAAAATAAGGGTGCCAGTTGAATACAACGGCAAGGAAACACAGAAACTCTATCTATATATACTACCAGATGGAGGACCACCATTATTGGGACGTGAATGGATCCGAGAAATACAATTGGATTGGCATTCCATTCAGGCGCTAACTGTGACTGATAAAAAGGATGATGACGTCACACCTGGCCGACTGTCAAAGATTCTAACTGATGTGAAAGAGGTGTTCCAACAAGGACTTGGAACTCTAAAAGGAGTAACGGCAACGATAAAAATCGAAGATAACGCAAACCCAAAATGTTTTAAGGCCAGACCGGTACCTTACGCGATCCGCCCAGCCATTGAAGCAGAGCTGGAGAGTCTGGAGCATTCGGGTGTGCTGTCCAAGGTGGACTGGAGCGAGTGGGCCACACCCATCGTTCCTGTAATGAAGAAATCATTGAGCAGCACGCCTGAGGAACCGAAGAAGGTTCGCATCTGTGGGGACTTCAAGGTAACTGTGAACCCAGTCCTGCACACAGTACAATATCCACTTCCACAGATAGAAGATATTTTTGCCTCACTATCTGGAGGGAAACACTTTACAAAGATTGATCTGGCCCAAGCGTATCTACAAATGGAGGTGGAAGAAGCATCTAGGAAATACCTCACGATAAACACTCACAAAGGCCTTTACCAGTACAATCGACTGGTATTCGGGGTAGCATCAGCCCCGGCTATTTGGCAGAGGGCGATGGAACAAGTCCTGCAAGGGATCCCGGGGACCCAGTGTTATTTGGACGACATCCTGGTTACGGGCGAAAATGACAGTGAACACCTTGCCAACCTGGAGCAGGTGCTCACGAGATTACAGGAATATGGGCTACGAGCCAACTGCCCCAAATGCGAGTTCTTCAGGAGACAAATCTCGTATTGTGGCCACATGATTGATGAGGAAGGGTTGCATAAGTCGCCGGACAAGATTGAGGCTGTAGTCAAGGCTCCAGCACCGGAAAATGTGTCGCAACTGAGGTCGTTCCTCGGGTTGGTGAACTACTACCATAAGTTCTTGCCGAATTTATCTACAATTCTGCACCCACTGAATGCCCTACTGCAAACTGGAGTAACATGGAAATGGAGTGATGAGTGTAAGCGTGCCTTTCAGAAATGTAAATGCCTAATCACTTCAAAAGAAGTATTGGCCCACTACAATCCAACACTACTGATTCGGTTAGCATGTGATGCGTCTCCCTATGGCATCGGAGCGGTGCTGCCACACAAATTCCGTGACGGTTCAGAGAGGCCAATAGCCTTTGCATCGCGCTCGCTAACCTCAGCCGAGCGTAACTACGCCCAGATTGACAGGAAGGCCCTCAGCCTGGTGTGGGGGGTGAAGAAGTTCAATCACTATCTGCACGGGCAGAAATTCACCCTACTGACTGTTCATCAGCCCCTGGTCTCCATTTTTAACCCAAAGAAGGGCGTTCCGGTGATGACGGCACAACGGCTGCAAAGATGGTCACTTTTTCTAGGGGCACATCAGTACGACATAGAGTACAAGGGTACGAAACAGCATGGAAACACTGATGGGCTGTCGCGCCTACCGTTGCCTACAGCAGAGGAAGCACCTGCAGTGGACCCTGTTGAGATATTCCATGCGACCATAGTCGAATGTCTACCTGTTACAAACTCAAGTGTAGAGAAGGAAACCCGAAATGACCCGACACTCTCTCGGGTCTATGATTTGACGGTGAAGGGGTGGCCAGCACATGGCGACTCACTGTTGCCAGCATTCTCGCCTAGGAGAGAACAGCTGTCAGTGTGCCGGGGGACCTTGATGTGTGGATCCCGAGTGGTAATTCCACCCAAGTTGAGAGATAGAGTGCTCAATGAGCTTCATGAGGGTCATCTGGGAGGGGTAAAAATGAAGAGCCTAGCCAGGGCGTTTGTGTGGTGGCCGGTAATCGATCAAGAAATCGAGGATATGACCAAGAGATGCACAGGATGCCAGAAGGTCCAAAACGCTCCACCACAGGCCCCACTACATCCATGGGAGTGGCCCTCATCTCCATGGCAACGGGTACACATTGATTTTGCTGGTCCATTTATGGACTCAATGTTCCTAATCGCTGTGGATGCCCATTCGAAATGGCCAGAGGTCATCAAAATGTCCTCCACCACCACGGAGAAAACTATTGCAGTCCTACGGACCATCTTCGCCAGGAATGTCTTGCCAGAACAGATTTGCTCCGACAATGGGCCGCAGTTTGTGTCCGAGGATTTCCGGAGGTTTCTGAGGAATAATGGGGTGAAACATTACACATCTGCCCCATATCATCCAGCCACAAATGGATTGGCTGAGAGGTTTGTTCAGACCTTTAAAAAGGCCATAAAGGCTATGTATAATGACGACATACCACTACAACACAAGGTGGATAATTTCTTGTTTGCTTACCGGAATGCGACACATGCAGTCACCAACCAAGCTCCAGCCGTAATGTTCTTCAACCGAAGGCTAAGATGTCGCCTGGATTTGCTCAAACCAAACATAAGACGAGATGTTGAGGATAAGCAATTCCAGCACATAAATGAGAAGCCAACCAGGAGCTTCAAGATAGGGCAACCAGTCTTGGCCCGCGACTACCGAACAGAAAAATGGCAGCCAGGAATGATATGCACACAGCAGGGACCACTAATGTACACAGTGGACGTTGGAGAGAGCATCGTGAGACGCCATGCTGACCAGATTCTAGAGTCACAGGAACAAGCCAAACCCATACCACGAGCAGTGCACCTGGTAATCAACCCGAAGTACAGATTGCGTCTACCTCAGAAGCAGTGATATTGGAAGCTGACGAACCAACCAATGACAATGAGCCAGAATCTACTCCGCCGCAAGAACAGGATACTCGAGAAAGGTACTATCCAGTCAGGATCAAGAAGCCTCCTCAAAGACTGAACTTATAAATGTTTATTTCAGTTGATGTATATAGTACAGAGAAAATTGTAATTGTAATTAGTTATTATTTAGTTGTTAAATGAATGTTATGTACTGTTTATCTAAAAGGGGAGGAATTGTTGTGTATGTACCTTTAAGAGAAGAACTGATTCTATACTGCAGTACCGGCAGTGACCACCCCTGCATATAAAGCCATAGCAGGCTTCTGTATGTCAGTCTTAAGTTACCCTCTGTTCAGTAAATACCTGTTATTATTGTTCTCCTGCAGTCCGTGTATTATTTATACTCGGACACTACAGTAGGCTTCTCGGGGACAAGGGATATCCACTGTACACCTGGCTGATGACACCACTCCGTACGCCCAGCAACCCTGCTGAGCTACGATACAACGAGAGCCATCTCGCTACCGGGAACATCGTTAAGCACACAATCGGCATGCTCAAGCAACTGTTCCGCTGTCTGGACCACTCAGGAGGAGCCCTGCAGTACTCGCCTGAGCAAATCTCCCTCATCGTAGTTGTGTGCTGCACACTGCATAACATGGCAATCCTCAGGACCCAGCCAATACCACCAGGCCTTGGAGCACCACCAGAGGAGGAGGAGGAAGAGGAGGAGGATGATCATCAGCAGCACGAGGGCGGGAGGGAGGCCCACAATGTTGAAACTGGAAGGGCCGTCCGTCAACGTCTGATAGCAAGCTGCTTCTAGGCCCCTGCTGAGGAAATGGCTTCTGCCATTGAGAACAACATGAATGAAACCATCCCGCAACCCCTAAGCCAGCCAAGGCTACAATGATTCCAAAGACCAAACATGAACATTTTGAATACAAAATCTTATTTATTTTACAAACTCTGTGTGTGTCATTTCCTCATGACAAACTAATAGAAAGAAACACAAAAAAACAGTCATTAACATAACTGGTTCTCACAACCTGGAGATAATGTCCAAAACACTAAACAAAAGTTTGACCACGAACCTCGGCCTTTAATAAAAAAATGAACAACATTTTGTCACACCTCCTACTTTTTGCCCTTCGAGGGTGATCTCCTTCCCTTGCGCACTTCCCCCCTTCCCACCCTACTGCTCCTCTGTAATGGGACCCCAGTGGCTGCAGCAAGGCTGGTGGAAGGCTGCTGATTCTCAGAACCTGAGACTGCAGATGCCCTGGAAGGACAGCCTCGACCAGCTCTGGGACTGGAGGGCCCGGCTGCAGACTGCACCAACTCTGCATGGGTGGCAGCAGTCTGTCCTACAGGCGGTGGCAAGTACAGTGGAGAAGTGACAGTGGTGGCAGCAGGAATGCTGTCATCTTGAGAGAGGACAGCAGCTCCCTGCTCGACCGACACACTGACACTCACACGGGGCAGCACTTCAGCATCCGGAGCAATCTGCTGGAGCACAGATTGCTGGCCTGCTGCGGTGCGGTGAGAGCTCTGGGGAAATGTGTCCGTACCAGCGAGAATGGCAGCAGTCAGTGCTTGCGTGACCTCAATCTGAGTCTGCATGAGAGCAGTCTGAGATGGGGTCATGGCAGCCAGTGACTGAATTGCAGCACTAAACATTTGCGTGGCATCTGCCTGTGCTACAGCGAAGTGCTCCACACTGCTTGCCAGTGATTCAATGCATTCAGGCACCCTTTCCACTGCACCCATGAGCTCAGTGTGCATGTCCACCGCCTGGGTGTTCATTTCAGTGATGAGCCGCTCCTCCTCTGCGTCCAGTGCAGTAGGACTCGCTGGCATACTCTCCCTCCGGGGAGAAGGCCCCTGAGCTTTCCTACCCCCAATCACATTGCTGCAGCCCGCTGGGTCCTGGAGCTTCACCCTCATCAGACCCTTCCCCCCTGCTCCCCTCCAGGAAAGACATGTTCCCAGTGTGGGCATGGGCTTCCTCGGGAGAGGGTGGCGCTGATGCTCCGGCTTCATCTTGCACCTCGCCTACAGCTTCACTCCCACTGGTAGCTCGAGGGCCCATCTCCTCAACTGGTGAATCACCATCTGAAAGCAGGGAGGTACAAGCGTGGCTTTAGCATGAGGACAGGGTAGCAGTAAGGGAGGAATGAGTGCAGCGATTTAGTAAGTTTGACTGAAAGTGTCAAAGGCTGGTGTTGTGAGGGACAAGTGGAAGGAGAGAGGACAAAAAGGTGATGACCTTACCATTGCTGTCCTGAACGGGGTCGACCTCTCCAGTGGCAATGGGACCGATCACCTGGCTTGCCACAAGCCTGTGGACATGCGCCTCAAGATCGCTGCGGGGTTTCCGCTGAGGCTGCCCTCCACCCGTCCGTTACTACTGCCTCCTATTATGAGATAGCTTGGCCTTCAAGAAAAAGGACGGCGTCTGAGTAAATATACAGCCATGGTCTTGCCTGATGTGCCTCCCATAAGTGAATAGCCCTTACTGTATGCAGCCATGGTCTTGACTGATGTGCCTCCCATAGGTGAATAGCCCTTACTGTGTGCAGCCATGGTCTTGCCTGATGTGCCTCCCATAGGTGAATAGCCTTTACTGTATGCAAAGTGTGGAATGTGCGTGTGAGTTTCATGAGAGGGCCATAGGTGTTGGATGAGTGTTGGGCATTGGGGTTTTAAGACACTCTGGCCATAGAGTGAAGCTGAGATAGAGGGATGGAGAGGTATTGAAAAAAAGCCACTCACCCTGACGACCCGAGTGAGGTCATTGAACTTTTTTCTACATTGTATATGGATCCTGGGCACCATGCTCCTGGGGGAGACGCTCTGAGCCACCTCCCTCCACACTCTTCTGTACTTGGGCAGCAAAGGCCTCCTGCCACTCTTTGGGTACAGTATTGATCTTCTGCACTTCACCGCACCAACCAGAGCCTCCAAGGCCCGATCGCTGAAGCTCTGTGCTCGCTCCCTGGCTCTCTCCATAGTCCTTGGCTGCAAGATTTAGCCACAGGTCTCTCCAGGCCGAAATTCAAGGCTCCAATGAGCAGGGTGTGGCTGGAGAGCAAGATTGACCCTCCCCTTTAAGAACTGTCCCGTGCCAGTGTGTCTGTGTTACATCGCTAACTGACAGCACCTGCGCTGTGCCCGCGCTCTGAGTTAGCACCTCGCTCCTCGACCTTTGCACCTTAAGACAGTTGTGTAGCGCCTGATTTAGCGCTCCAATCAACTCCAGGGGCAATAAAAGCCAAGTTTGCAGTCGGAGGTGATAATTAGCGCCAGGCGCTAAACTTTGTGCACGGCCGATAATCACGCCCCAAACGGGGCGATACTGAATTTTTCCCCCAAGGACTCTAGTTTAGAGTAAGTAGTGTTTAAAGGGAAGTAAGGTCCTTAGTGTATTTTATATTCTTTAATTTAAAGGAAGTAAAGGGAGTAAATTAAGGGTAGGACATGGCAGGGCAGCTCTGCAGTGTGGACTGCTCCTCCTGTGCTATATTGGAAGTCTGGGACACTTTAGGTGTCCAGGGTGAACACGTGCAGGAAGTGTCTCCAGCTGCAGCTACTCGAAATCTGCGTTTCGGAGCTGGAGCTGCGGCTGGAGTCACTGTGGAGCATCCGCGAAACAGATCTTCATGGATAGCAAGTTTAACGAGGTGGTCACACTGCAGGTAAAGAGTGCACAGGCAAACAGGAAATGGGTGACCGCCAGACAGAGTAAAAGATCTAGGAAGATAGTGCAGGAGTCCCCTGGGTCCATCTCCCTCTCCAACAGATTTTCTGTTTTGGATACTGCTGGGGGAGATGATTTCTCAGGGGAATGCAGCACGAGCCAAGTCCATGGCACTACGAGTGGCTCAGCTGCACAGGAGTGAAGGAAAAAGAGTGGGAGTGCAATAGTGATACAGATTCTATCATAAGGGGAACAGATAGAAGTTTCTGTGGCTGCAGACATGACTCCAGGATGGTATGTTGCTTCCCTGGTGCCAGGGTCAAGGATGTCACTGAATGGCTACAGGGCATTCTGAAGGGGGAGGGCGAACAGTCAGAGGTCATGGTTCACATTGGTACCAACGATATGGGTAGAAAGAGGGTTGAGGTCTTGCAACAAGAATTCAGGGAGCTAGGTTGCAGATTAAAAAGCAGCACCTCAAATGTTGTAATCTCTGGATTACTCCCAATGCCACGTGCGAGTGAGTATAGGAATAGGAGGATAGAGCAGATGAATGCATGGCTAAAGAGTTGGTGCAGGAGGGAGGGTTTTAGTTTCCTGGATCACTGGGTCTGCTTCTGGGGAAGGGGGGAGCTGTACAAGTCAGATGGGTTTCACCTGAACCGGAACGGGACCAACATCCTTTCGGGGAGGTTTGCTAGTACTGTTGGGGGGGTGGTTTAAACGAACTTGGCAGGGGGATGGGATACGGAGTGGAGCTATAGTAGGGGGTGATGCACAGCCAAATATAGAGGAAAAAACAAGTCAGCCTGGAAGGCAGAGCAAATATGTAACGGCACAAGTGAGTATGGCAAGGCTGGATGGCATTTATTTTAATGCAAGGAGTCTTGCGAGTAAGGCAGACGAATTGAAGGTGTTGATGAACACATGGGAGTATGATATTGTTGCTATCGCAGAGACAGGGTTGAGGGAGGGGCAAGACTGGCAGCTCAATATTCTGGGGTATAGAATCTTCAGGCGAGACAGAGGGGGGTGTAAAAGAAGAGGGGGTGTCGCAATATTAATCAAGGAGTCAATTACTGCTGTAAGGAGGGATGATATCTTAGCAGGTTCCTCTAATGAGGCCATATGGGTAGAGCTTAAAAACAAAAAGGGGGCAAGCACTTTGCTGGGAATGTACTATAGGCCCCCAAACAGTCAAGGGGAGATAGAGGAACAGATATGTAGGCAAATCTTAGAGAAGTGTAGAAATAATAGGGTAATAATAGTAGGGGATTTCAACTTCCCAAATATTAACTGGGATAGTCAGAGTGTGAAAGGCTTAGAGGGTGCGGAATTCTTAAAGTGCATCCAGGAGAGCTTTTTGAGCCAGCATGTAGAAAGTCCTACAAGAGAGGGGGCTGTACTGGATCTAATTCTAGGGAATGTAGCCGGGCAAGTGGTAGAAGTGATAGTAGGGGAGCATTTTGGTGACAGTGACCATAATTCGGTGAGATTTAAGGTAGTCATGGAAAAGGACAAAGATGGACCGGAAATAAAGGTTCTAAATTGGGGGAAGGCCGATTTTAATATGATAAGGCAGGATCTGGCCAAAGTGGACTGGGATCATCTACTTATAGGAAAATCCACATCAGAGCAGTGGGAGTCTTTCAGAAAGGAAATAGAGAGAGTACAATGCCAACATGTTCCTGTAAATGTCAAGGGTGGGACCAACAAGCCCAGGGAACCCTGGATGTCAAGGGATATACAAGAATGGATTGGGAAAAAAAGGGGTTTTGGCAGATACAAAGGACTAAAAACAGTGGAAGCCCTAGAGGAGTATAGAAAGTGCAGGGGGGTACTTAAAAAAGAAATCAGGAGAGCGAAGAGGGGGCATGAAAAAACACTGGCGGGCAAAATAAAGGAAAATCCCAAGGTGTTTTATAAGTATATTAAAGGCAAGAGGATAACCAGGGAAAGAGTAGGGCCCATTAGGGACCAAAGTGGCAATTTGTGTGTAGAGCCGGAAGATGTAGGTGAGGTTTTAAATGAATATTTTGCATCTGTGTTCACTATGGAGAAGGACGATGTAGGCATAGAAATCAGGCAGGGGCATTGTGATATACATCAACAAATTAGTATTGTAGGTTTCTCAAAATTCCCACATTCCCCAAAAGCTATGGTTGAAGGGACCATGCATGGACAAGTTGCTAAAAAAGGGGTATCCAAAATGGCTTCTGCAACCTCGTGACCAAAAGTACAGGATTTTAAAAGCAAGGCCCTGCAAACAGGCAGGCACCTTTTTTAAACCTGAAATGAAACTTAAGATGCATAAATCTGTGAAGAGACTTTGCGGAGCCAGACAGCTAAAGCAAACACAGAATATGCATTCATTCTCCTTGAAACAGATCAGGTTAGAATGGGCCTAAATCGAGGCCATTAGGTTTCTGCGTATTTTATCGGTAACAGCTCACAGAAGCCATCAAGTCAGGAAACCCGATTAAGTTTCATAAATAACAAACAGCCAGGACATCGAAGCCATTAAACACAGAGACAACCACTCCAGAAGTCGTTAAAGTAAATGGCTGTAATCATTTTAAACGAGCCCGCCAAAAGTTAGACAAAGGACTGAACTGATTTGGTGCGCAGATAAGGAATGAAGAATCGGGTATAATTGTAGGCCCATTGGTAGTGATCTCTCTCTCTTGCTCTGGCCTCTTATCGTTTGGCTTTTGGCCTGCTGCCTCTCGTTCTCATGCCCTGGCCTCGTGGCGGGCTCTCTTCTCACTCCCCGTGCCGCTCAACACCAAGGACGCCCATTACTACACCAAGGGCCCAACGCGGGAGGAGAACGAGACCCGAGTTCGAAACCACACAGGACACACAGGCCACAAACGGGCAGATGAGACGAGACGAGACGAAGAATACGGTAAACCGATAAAGGCAGAGAAGGGCAGCGGAAAGACGCGTTGGGGGAACAACCGCCAAGTTATAAGCTGGTGTTTGGTGAATAAGTTGGCGTTACATGCATGGACAGTAAAACCCCAATTTAAGAATATGCTGCCGTTCAAAGAATGGGTAGCAAAATCAAGACAAACGGCCTAGTTATAAGCTGGCGTTTGTCACATGGACAGTAATAGCCCGGTTGAAGAATAAGCTGGTGTTCAAAGCTTGGGTAGGAAAATCATTAAACGGTAAAGACCCCCGACCACAGCAATACCGTCGGCGACCGCCCGAAGGAGAAGAAGGCCCATCGTGATGAAGTACTCGACGAAGACGTTAACAGAGAACAAGGGAGGGTGCCTCGCACAAACAACTTCAGCGCCGCGCCCTGTGACCATGTAGTGACGAGATACCCCAAAGGACAGAAAGAGCGAACCTCAAAACACCACCATCTAAAGCAACAGGTTTCGAATTGGTGAGCATGAATTCCTGGCCCCTCATAGCTTAATCTAGTTAGGCATAGGGGGTGGGATAAGGATAAGGGGAATTTTAATGTATTTGTTTCCCTCGATATGCCGTGTGTTCCCCATTCCCATGTAAGTGTATTAACTGTTTATGCCTGTAACTATACCAGTAATTCTCAGTAGTATTGTGTTTTATTCAGCCTTTTAATAAAATTTGGTTTACTTGCACCAAACCACTTGTCTACTCGATTTTCTGTATCGCCGCCTGTACCTAAGTCCGGTGTCTAGAACCCAGGGGGTGTGGGAGCGATTCGAACCACTCAGAGACAGTCAGGGGCAGAGCTGACTGGGCACACGCCACACACCAAAACCCCCTACAGTACTGAGAGGGAGGAGGTACTAGCGGTTTTAGCGGGCTTAAAAGTGGATAAATCCATAGGCCCAGATGAGATGTATCACAGGCTGCTGTGTGAGGCAAAGGAGGAGATTGCAGGGGCTCTGACACAAATTTTCAGAACCTCTCTGGCCACAGGGGAGGTGCCAGAGGACTGGAGAACAGCTAACGTAGTACCATTATTCAACAAGGGTAGTAGGGATAAACCAGGGAATTACAGGCCAGTGAACCTAACATCAGTGGTAGGGAAATTATTGGAAAAAAATTCTGAGGGACAGAATTAGTCTCCACTTGGAGAGGCAAGGGTTAATCAAGGATAGTCAGCATGGCTTTGTCAGGGGGAGATCATGTCTGACCAATTTGATTGAATTTTTCGAGGGTGTGACTAGGTGTGTGGATGAGGGTAGTGCAGTTGATGTGGTCTACATGGACTTCAGTAAGGCTTTTGACAAAGTCCCGCATGGGAGACTGGTCAAGAAGGTTAGAGCCCATGGGATCGAGGGCAATTTGGCACATTGGCTTCGTGGCAGGAGGCAGAGGGTGATGGTTGAAGGTTGTTTTTGTGACTGGAAGCCTGTGTCCAGTGGTGTACCGCAGGGATCGGTGCTGGGTCCTCTGCTGTTTGTAGTGTGCATTAATGATTTAGATATGAATGTAGGAGGTATGATCAGTAAGTTCGCAGATGACATGAAAATTGTTGGAGTGGTAAATAGCGAGGAGGGAAGCCTCAGGCTACAGGACAATATAGATGGGTTGGTTAGATGGACAGAACAGTGGCAAATGGAATTTAACCCTGAAAAGTGTGAGGTGATGCATTTTGGGAGGACTAACAAGGCAAGGGAATACACAATGAATGGTAGGACCCTAGGAAGGACAGAGGATCAGAGGGACCTTGGTGTGCATGTACATAGATCCCTGAAGGCAGCAGGACAGGTAGAAGATAAGGTGGTTAAAAAGGCATATAGGATACTTGCCTTCATTAGCCAAGGCATAGAATATAAGAGCAGGGAAGTTATGATGGAGCTGTACAAAATGCTAGTTAGGCCACAGCTGGAATACTGAGTGCAGTTCTGGTCGCCACACTATAGGAAGGATGTGATTGCATTGGAGAGGGTGCAGAGGAGATTCACCAGGATGTTACCTGGGCTGGAGTGCTTCAGCTATGAAGAGAGACTGGACAGGCTGAGGTTGTTTTCCTTAGAGCAGAGAAGGCTGAGGGGGTACCTGATTGAGGTGTACAAAATTATGAGAGGCATAGATAGGGTAGATAGAAAGGAACTTTTCCCCTTAGTAGAGGGGTCAATAACCAGGGGGCATAGTTTCAAGGTAAGGAGCAGGAGGTTTAGAGGGGATTTGAGGAAAAACTTTTTCACCCAGTGGGTGGTTGGAATCTGGAACTCACTGCCTGAAACGGTGGTAGAGGCAGGAACCCTCACAACATTCAAGAAGCATTTAGATGAGCACTTGAAATGCCATAGCTTACAAGGTTACGGACCAAGTGCTGGAAAATGAGATTAGAATAGACAGGGCTTGATGGCTGGTGCGGACACGATGGGCCGAAGGACCTCTTTCTGTGCTGTATAACTCTATGACCTGGATGCAGTGCTGCAAAAAGTTCAATGACCTCACATGATTGGTCAAGGTCAGTGAATTAATCTTCAAATGCCATATTCCTCCAACTAGCACCACTAGCCTCACACACTGGTCAATGTACTACACGCCCATCACCCACCGACCGACAATCTCGATCAAACGGGACTCATACATAGCGTTCATAGCTTCACCTCACCCTCACACACTTAGCACTGCGGCAAGCCTCACACCCACATCTCATAACTTGCACACACTGTCAGCTATTCAACCATGACTGGCACAATACCCAAACACATTGCACTGACACACTTCCCTCTGTCTTGCAGGACAGGGTGGTGCATAACTGGAGGCAGCAGGGGCTGCCTGTAGGGGGACAGGTGAACCTGCATAACCTAACCCCCATGGAGGAGATAGTGCTAAACATAATGGGAGTGGCCAATGGTGAGCCCGTGGCCAGCGGTGGGTCTTAAGCTATTGAAGATGACGGAATCCTCATACCTAATCCTCCTTCTTACATCCCATTTCCCCCTCCTGCCACAATCTCTTCTGATTTACAAGCTGCAGATGGTGTAAGCATGAACCTCTTGCTTTCCCCCCTCCCTGCACTGCATCCCTACCCTTGTGCCTTTCTCCTTTCAGATACCCAAGAACTGCAACCTGGCCAGGCAGTGCTGGAAGAGGAAGAACTGGAAGAGGAAGAAGACAGTGATGCTGGAGACACAGCACTGTCACTCGATTTCACACTCGCAGCCACCAGCTCAGATACTGACACACCGTGTACTTTAGAGAATAGCTCAGACATGGGATCTGCACGTGGTGAGACACCGGGCATGAGTGGGCTGCAGTCAGGGCAGGGAGCAAGGGTAGCGCAGATGCTAGTTCCCCGGAGGATGAGGTCACACACGAGTTCTGCTGCAGAGGACTCAGATGAGAACTTCGATGGGGCAGCCTACAGAAGAAGGCTGATGGGTGCACACAATGAAATGCTTGGTGTATTGGCAGGCCTGCCAGAAATCCTGTGTGCAATATCAAGGAGCATGGAGGAGTCTGGCACCAAATTGACACAGGGCTTTGCGCAGAGCTTAGAGCCCGTCCTTTCCAACATGGAAGTGATGGCCAACTCCATTAACGCACTTGTAGACCCAACCAGGATGCAGCGTCTGATGGCCAATGTCTCAGCTACATTGCAGCACAAGCAGAAGCCACCCAACGTCTGAGCGCTGCAGTGGAAGCTCAGACTTCTGTCATGCATGGTCAGCTTGCTGCCACGCAAGCTCAGGCTGCTGCCATCATAGCTGCGGTTACCAGTGTTCAAAGGGGCTTGCAGAGTGTCACAGCAGTCCAGCAATCTGTCCTCCAACAGGGGAGTGGCAGTGGCTCCATGGAGCATGAACCTACTGTCCGCTCTCAGGATGACAGCATTTGTCTTCCCACTTCTGCCACTCCACCGGTGCCCTTGCTGTTGCCTGTCACCCAGCCAGCTCAGAGTGTTGCCGCCCATGCCAAGATTGTAGTGTATGTACCCGTCTACCTTTAAGGGAACTATTGAATGTAACCGTTCACCTTTAAGAGAACTACTTTAGGTGTGGCACTATTTGTTTGGCTTCTGTATACTGTAATACCGATAGTGACCACACCAGTATATCAGTGTTGTGGCAGGATTGCTGGGGCAGATTCGCCCGGACCTTCGAATAGTAAAGACCTGTTTTGTTTGTGACTTCTGAAGTCTGTGTATTTATTAACTGCACAACCCACAGACTTTACAGTGGCGACGCGTCCGATCGTACCCTGCGGCAAGAATAGCAAAGTAACAAAGAGCGTCGAAGAGAGGCAACCGCCCTCGTCGTGCTACCAAAAGAAAACACGAGGCTACAACAACAGAAAGTGTGGTACTTTACAGAAGCTGGAAGACTAGCAACAAAAGCTTCATCAGCAACAGGCACTGATTACCCTGCTACCACGGTGTGGAGTGAGCCGACCAGCAAGAAACAAGGCGGCCGAAGAGACTGTGAGTAGGGGAAGGGGTAGAAGTATCCGGAGGAGAAGGGCAGAGCACTCTGTTAAGTCTGTGGGTTGTATTATAAATAATCACAGACTCCACTGTTAACAAAATAAAACACGTCTTTACTATTCAGAGGCTCGGGCGATTCTGCCCTAGTTAACGTATCACAACCCTTATATACTGGTGTGGTCACTATCGGTATTACAGTATACATGAGCCAATAGATAGTGCCACCCTAAAGTAGTGCTCTTAAAGGCGAACGGTTACATTCTATAGTTCCCTTAAAGGTAAACGGTTACATACACAACACTCCTCCCTTCCTAGCTTATTACTTACAGAATCCCGTTAAACATACAATCTTCAACTTTATATAAACAGTTTGCAGATATACTCTCGATGGAGTCAACGTCATATAACAATTTACAGATATACTCTCAATGGAGTCAACGTCATATAACAGTTTACAAACATACTCTCAGTGGAATCAGTTTACAGGTTCAGTCTCTGTGGGAACAGTTCATAAATTCAGTCTCTGGTATTAATTCGTTCCAGACAGCATCCTCCATAGCCTTTTTTTTTTTAACAGCTTGTACTTTCGTCCTGTTGAACCAGCAGTGCAGACTTATACAACCCACTGGCTGTCTTGATAATGTCCCTGGATTTTTTTTACAAATTTAGCACCTTTCGTAGTGTTCGGACTGAGGTAGTAGAAGTAATAATATTTTAAACAGTTATTATTTTCTGCTTCTTCTTTTTCTTTTCTGCCTTTTTGAAACTCTCCGAGCTCTTTTCCCGGCTGCCATCTGTAGCGCCACCAACTCTCTATGTTCCTTAGACCTTAAGTGCTTCCTCAGGATTTCAGCACTTTGGGAGTTCCCATCACAATTTGGGCAGACCACATCCTCATAACATTCGGTGTCACTCAACAGGTCAAAACCCTTCTTCAAGCAATCATATTCATCCTGCTCTTCCTCGGATGTCTGCCCTTCCTTCCCTCCTGGCCTCATTTGTGCGTTCAATCCTTTCCCTTCCTTCAGGGATTTCGTTATCAGGCTATTTAATCCTTCTACTGAAGTAGCTGTTTCCCCATTCTCCTGTTCCCCTGGACGTAATTCAGCGTACTCCTCCATTTCATCCATCATTTTCTCCAATGCTTTCATCTTCTCTTCCTCTTGTACTTTGGCTTCCAGTGCTTGGAGAAGTTGCGCCTCGATGCTCTCTAGCTCATGTTCAGGGCCCATTCCCAGTTGAAACTGTTCTTCAAGTCGGTCAACCTCGGTAATTGCCGCCTCATATTTGTCTTGGGCTTCCTTCCATATTTTTATGAGTTCTGCCATGTCTTTCACCTCTACATCCTCATCTATGTATGGAACTTCTACCGATGAGTCTGTCTTGGCCCTGAGCTCCTCAAGAATTTCCTGCAGCCTTTGGACTTCTTGCTCATGTTCAACCTTTAGTTGCTCATATACTTCCAACGAAACTAGCTTTTCGGAGGTTGCTGAGTTAACCCCCTCCAGAATTGTAGTCTGGGCCTGTTCATGCTGTTTTTTCAACTTCTCGCACTCTGCTTGTAAGGAGTCGTAGAGAAGAACTGGAATAAAATCCTGGCTTCCTGAAGATTCCTCTTCATTTGTTTCTTTCGCAATTTCCTGTTGGAGTTCAGCCAAGGCTGCTATGCTATCTGCCTCTCGAAGTCTCACTGCCATCAACTCTTCTTTATTCTTGCAGTCCATCTCAGCCATTTCCCGTTTACTTTCATTTAACTGAGTGAGTAGTCCCTTATTTTGGGCTGAGAGATATTGCACCTTCTCATGTAGACCCTTGCACTCCTTCTCTGCTTGACATAGCTGATTACCGCTGATTTGGTTCTGCGTTTCAAGTTTCAACATCCTTTGCTTAGCTTCTTTCAGTTTCGCCCCTATAAGCTCCTCTTGCAACATGGCCACATTATTCTCATCAGGTAAAGAAGCGTTTCTCTTTTCCATATCCAAGATTTGTTTCTGCATCTCCTTAAGAGCACCCTGTGATTCAACTTCTCTTAACTTTGCCTGCACTAGCTCCGTCTCTAATTGCAGAACAAAATCCTCAGTGCAGCGTGATTTGCCCTTCTGCTGTATCTCTAGATCATGCAAATATTCTAACCCCTGAACATCATCAGGGAGATGTGATCGGTAATTGGTCACGATGGCTCTATGGTCGCTCTCTGCTTGAGCCAGTAGGTTCTGTTGTCTTTCCAGACTCTCCCATTCGGTGTCATAGAACTTTTTCATTGTTTTCATCTCTTGTACGAGGCGGTAACTTAATTGTTCTAATTGTTGTTGTACTTTGAAATAGCGTTGAGTTCGAGCCCGGTGTTCCTCCGTAATGCATATGTCTGTAGCTTGAACAGACTCAGAATTCTCTGTCTTTATGCACGCCATCGATTTTCCAACCTTAGTCTGTGAGTTAATGTTAACCTTGTTTTTCATACATAAGCTGGACTTATCGTCTTCCGGCTCAGAGTCTGAGCTGCTTGTCTGCACCGAGTCCTCACTCGTCATTGCTTGTCGGTAGTGCCATTCCATGTCTATTTTCTTGATCCACTCCCATCCTAGAAGTGGTGGTCCTCCCTCAGGTAGTACGTACAAATTCATTCTTGGGTGTACTTTACCCCTATCTCTCACCTTGACTCTTATTTTCCCCATGGGGTATACGCGATGCCCCGTGTATGTCTGTAATACGAACTTGGTATTTCTTAAGGGTATGTGAGAGAATAGTCGGTGGTAGTCCTTTTGGTTGATGACTGATACAGCTGATCCCGTGTCCAGCTCCATTCGTACTTGGACTCCAGCTATTTTTAGTGTGACCCAGATCGTCTGTAGATCAGTTACTTTACCCACATTGTGGATTCTCAGACTATCCAACTCCTGGCTGTTTGGGTCTGAGTCTGAATTTTGTTCGTCTGAACTCTTTTCAGCCACCTGATGCACCTTGTTGTACTTTTCTTGTGGTGGTGGCTTCCTTTGTTTGTTGGTCTTCTTTCTGGACCTGCATACCTTCGCGATTTGACCCAGTTTGCCACATTTCCTGCACTCTTGATTCTTAAACCAGCACTGATTCTGGTCGTGCGTTGTCTTTCCACAACGGTAGCATTTGGAAATGCTTGCAGTCATTTGGTCCACCCCGAGTGCCGCCGCCTTTAGCTGCATTTCCGCCGTTCCTTTCACTGCGGCTTCGTGCGATGAAGCTATGAGGACAGCCCTGTCCAGTGTGAGGTCGTTTTCCTCCAGGAGTCGCTTCTGCGTTCCTTCTTTGGCCAAGCCGCATACGAACTTGTCCCGCAGCGCCTCTGTCAAATTCCCTCCAAACTGGCAGTATTTCGCTAGCTTACGCAGTTCGACTAAGTATTCCGCATTGCTTTCATCTTGCCTCTGGGTTCTGACGTAAAATTTAAATCGTTCAGCCAGCATCAACGGTGTGGGGTTCAAGTGATCCTTCAGCACTGCTACGATCTCTTCGAAGGTCTGGTCCACTGGTTTAACTGGTGCTATTAGATGTTTCAAAAGCCCGTATGTTTTTGCTCCCATCGAATTTAACAAAGTTATTGCCTTGTCGTCATCCTCAATGTCGTTGGCTACGCAATATATTTCTATGCGTTCCACATACGTGGCCCAGTCTTCTATTTCAGCATTAAAGTCATTAATATTTCCTCGCTTAGGCATCTTCTTCTCTTTTCGAGTACAGTACAAGTATTACTTTACTTATTATTAATTTTCTTCTCTCTTCTTGAGAACACCACAAGTATTGCTGTACTTATACTTATTTTCCCTCTCTTCTTGAGAACACACCAGCCTTTCTGAAAAATCTTATTACTTTCCTGAAATTCTTAATAATTTCCAAGATGGCGGTTTCCCGCTTCTTCCTTCTTCTTCAGCGGTTTCCCCCGTGAAAAATGGCGGCTTTCCCGCGCTTCTCGCTCTCCCCGCCCACTTCGATGGCGGTTTTCCCGCGCTTCTCGGCGCTCTCCGCCCACTTCAATGGCGGTTATCACCCGTTCCCCGACGCTGACTTTCAGCCCGAGTGCGGCTCTTATCAGCGGATGCGATCGATGGCCCGGCTGCGCCTCGCACTTGAAAGCGGGCCCCGGCCTCTGGCTCACCCGCTCGCGCGGATCTTGCTTGCTCCCTCCCGGGCTCTGGCTTACCCGCTCGCGCGTTTCACCGCGGCTCTTATCAGGGATTGCGATCGCCCTTATCTCCCGATCGGTGGCACTGTCTTTGCAGCCAACGCTGCGGCTTACCCACGAGGTTATGGAGGCTTCAGGGTCCTAATGCCTGTCGTTTCCAGCCTGTCGGTTCCAGACTGGTGAGGATTGAAACCTCTCTTCAACGTCCTGTCTTCGGACGAAGCCGCCGTGGAACAACTGCCGCAGGGTTCGAATCCTGACTCGTCGCCAATGTTAAGTCTGTGGGTTGTATTATAAATAATCACAGACTCCACTGTTAACAAAATAAAACACGTCTTTACTATTCAGAGGCTCGGGCGATTCTGGCCTAGTTAACGTATCACAACCCTTATATACTGGTGTGGTCACTATCGGTATTACAGTATACATGAGCCAATAGATAGTGCCACCCTAAAGTAGTGCTCTTAAAGGCGAACGGTTACATTCTATAGTTCCCTTAAAGGTAAACGGTTACATACACAACACACTCGACCTTGGTCGAGGGGGAGCTGTACCGGCCAAAAGTCGGGTCCAACGGCGTCGGGTGACAGCCGGACCGCGATCGGCGGGAAAAATCCGGGCAGCGACCGCAGCCACGAAGCGCTGAGCTTGCGAGTAGGCGCGGGAGGAGAAACCCAGCCGCAGCCGGGGAGGGAAACACCGGTCTGCGAGAGGGCTGGGGAGGCGAACGGGAACCGTGCGGGTGAGAGCCGGGTGCGGAGTGAGAGACTGCGAGGAGCCAGTCCAGCGGCTGAGCTGTTCTCCACCAACGGGGTACTCAGAGCCGGCAAAACCGAACGTGCAGGAGTGGGAGAGCGAACAGGAGCCGAGAACGGGGAGAGGGACTGCGCGAGAGCCAGTCCAGCGGCTGAACTGTTCTCCACCTACGGAGTACCCAGAGCCGGTAGAACCGAACGTGCGGGAGAGGGAGAGACAGAGCCGAGCACGGGGAGAGAGAGACTGCGCGAGGGCCAGTCCAGCGGCTGAACTGTCCTCCGTTAACGGGGTGTACCCAGAGCCGGTAGAACCGAACGTGCGGGAGAGGGAGAGGCAGAGCCGAGCACGGGGAGAGAGAGACTGCGCGAGAGCCAGTCCAGCGGCTGAACTGTCCTCCGTTAACGGGGTGTACCCAGCGCCGGTAGAGCCGTGCGGGCGGGAGGAAAAGACAGAGCCGAGTAAGGGGAGCTGTGCGAGAGCCAGCCCAGCGGCTGAACCTGTCCGCTGTGGGGAAAGCGTACCCCTTACACCAGGGAGAAACGCGGAAAGCCGCCATTAGGCGGAGAAGACGACAGAGGCGGGAAACCGCCATTGAAGTGGGCGGGGAGAGAAAGGAAGAGCGGGAAACCGCCATTTTCGCGGGAAATGAACCGCCATCTTAACTGCCATTGAAGTGGGCAGAGAGAGAGAGAGAGAGAGAGAGAAGGGAAGAGCGGGAAACCGCCATTTTCGCAGGAAAACCGCCATTTTAGAAAAAAGAAGATAATAAATAATACTTAAAGAAACACTGTGCTGCTTCAAAGAAAGAAAGATGCCTAAGCGAGGGAATATTAACGATTTTAATTCTGAAATAGAAGACTGGGCCACGTACGTGGAACGCATCGAGATCTATTGTGAAGCCAACAAAATAGAGGAAGACGACAAGGCGATAACATTGTTAAACTCGATGGGCGCAAAGACATACGGGCTCTTGAAGGATTTACTAGCACCAGCTAAACCGGCGGATCAGTCTTTCGAAGAGATTGTGGTTGTTCTGAAGGACCACTTGAACCCCACACCGTTGATGTTGGCTGAACGATTCAAATTCTATGCAAGAACGCAACGGAAAGACGAAAACAACGCAGAATACTTGGTCGAACTGCGTAGGCTAGCGAAATACTGCCAGTTCGGAGGGAATCTGACAGAGGCACTGCGAGACAAGTTCGTAGGCGGATTGTCCAAGGAAGGGACACAAAAGCGCCTACTAGAAGAGAACGACCTTACACTTGACAGGGCTGTCCTTATAGCCGCATCACACGAAGCCGCAGCGAAAGGAACGGCGGAAATGCAACTAAAGGCGGCGGCGCTCGGGGTGGACCAAATTACCTCGAGTACAACAAAATGCTATCGTTGTGGGAAGACAACACACGACCAGAATCAATGCTGGTTTAAGAACCAAGAATGTAGGAAATGTGGCAAACTGGGTCACATCGCTAAGGTATGCCGGTCAGAGAAGAAGACCAACAACCAAAGGAAGCCATCACAAGAAAAGTACAACAAGGTATACAAGGGGGCTGAGAAGGGTTCAGACGAACAGAATCCAGACTCAGATCCAAACGGCCAGGAGCTGGGTAGTCTGAGTATCCACCATGTGAGTAAGGAAGCTGACCTACAAACTATCTGGGTCATGCTAAAAATAGCTGGAGTCCAAGTGAAAATGGAGTTGGACACTGGATCAGCTGTATCAGTCATAAATCGAGGGGATTACCACCGGCTATTCTCACACATACCCTTAAGAGATACCAAGTTCGTATTGCAGACATACACGGGGCATAAAGTATACCCCATGGGAAAAATAAGAGTCAAGGTGAGAGATAGGGGTAAAGAACACCCAAGAATGAACTTGTATGCACTACATGAGGGAGGACCACCACTTCTAGGACGGGAGTGGATCAAGAAAATAGACATGGAATGGCACTACCTACAAGCAATGACGAGTGAGGACTCGGTGCAGACAAGCAGCTCAGACTCTGAGCCGGAAGACGATAAGTCCAGCCCACGTATGAAAAACAAGGTTAACATGAACTCACTGACTAAGGTTGGAAAAACGATGGCGTGCATAAAGACAGAGAATTCTGAGTCTGTTCAAGTCACAGACATATGCATTACGGAGGAACACCGAGCTCGAACTCAACGTTATTTCAAAGTACGACAACAATTCGAACAATTAAGTTACCGTCTCGTACAAGAGATGAAAACAATGAAAAAGTTCTATGACACCGAATGGGAGAGTCTGGAAAGACAACAGAACCTGCTGGCTCAAGCAGAGAGCGACCATAGAGCCATCGTGACCAATTACCGATCACACCTCCCTTATGATGTTCAGGAGTTAGAATATTTGCATGATCTAGAGATACAGCATAAAGACAAACCACGCTACACTGAGGATTTTGTTCTGCAATTGGAGACGGAGCTAGTGCAGGCAAGGTTAAGAGAAGCTGAATCGCAGTGTGCACTTAAAGAGATGCAGAAAAAAATCTTGGACATGGAAAAGAGAAACGCTTCTTTACCTGATGTGAATAATGTGGCCATGTTGCAAGAGGAGCTTATCACTCAGTTAAATGAAAATAAAGGGAAAATGACTGAGATAGACTGCAAGAATAAAGAAGATTTGATGGCAGTGAGACTTCAAGAGGCAGATAGCATAGCAGCCTTGGCTGAACTCCAACAGGAAATTGCGAAAGAAGCAAATGAAGAGGAATCTTCAGGAAGCCAGGATTTTATTCCAGTTCTTCTCTACGACTCCTTACAAGCAGAGTGTGAGAAGTGGAAAGAACAGTATGAACAGGCCCAGGCTACAATTCTGGAGGGGATTAACTTGGCAACCTCCGAAAAGCTAGTTTCAGTAGAAGCATATGAACAACTAAAGGTTGAACATGAGCAAGAAGTCCAAAGGCTGCAGGAAATTCTTGATGAGCTCAAGGCCAAGACAGACTCATCGGTAGAAGTTCCATCCATAGATGAGAATTTAGCGGTGAAAGACATGGCAGAACATGAAAGACAAGATGTCCAAGAACTCATAAAAATATTGGAGGAAACCCAAGACAAATATGAGGCGGCAATGACCGAGGTTCAACGACTTGAAGAGCAGAGTCAACTGGGAATCCTTTCAGTGGAAGGGAAGGAAACTGTAAGAAACACAGAGACTGTAAGAATGGGCTCTGAACATGAGCTTGGGAGCATCAAGGCGCAACTTCTTCGAGCGCTTGAAACCAAAGTACAAGAGGAAAGGAAGGTGAAAGCATTGGAGGGAAAGGTGGATGAAATGGTGAAGACTCTGATCCACAGAGTCCCGGCGGAAGAGTTAATGGTCAGCCAACTCCTTCACATGCTGAGAGACAAGACTCCACAATGGGAACACGAGCTTCAACCTGCAAAGGGAAGGAATTCGGAGCTCCCAAAAGTTACAGAAATAACTGAGGTGGCAACACAGATTTTGTGTTACAGTTTACTCTATGCAGAGTTCGTTGAATCACATCAATGTGAACAGAAGAATGTTGAAACAGCTGCTTCAGTAGAAGGATTAAATAGCCTGATACCGCAATCCCCGGTGGAAGGGAAGGTATTGAACTCACAAATGAGGTCAGTAGTGAAGGAATGGCAGACAACCCAGGAAGAGCGGGATGAATATGAATGCATGAAGAAGTCTTTTCAAGAAAGATGTCTAGGGAAGGAACCACCGTCAGCTAACGTCCAGACGGGTGAGGAGGAAGAAGAAGGCTCTCTCGCTGGCCAAACTCAGGACGAACCCGAATATTACCATGACCTGTTGAGTGACACTGAATATTACGAGGATGTGGTCTGCCCAGCTTGTGATGAAAACTCCCAAAGTGCTGAAATCCGGAGGAAGCACTTAAGGTCTAAGGAACATAGAGAGTTGGTGGCGCTACAGCTGGCAGCCGAGAAAGGAGCTCCGAGAGTTTCAAAAAGGCAGAAAAGAAAAAGAAGAAGCAGAAGATAATAACTGTCTAAAATATTAGCACTTCTACCATCTCAGGCGGAACACTACAAAAGGAGCTAAATTAGTTGAAAAATTGGAAAATGTCAAGACAGCCAGTTGGTTGTAAAAGTCCGCACTGCTGGTTCAACAGGACAAAAGTTCAAGCTGTTACGTCAAGAAAAAGGCTATGGAGGAGTCACGCTAGCCAGGTGAACCGGCTACACCAAAGAAATGTTGTTCGGAACGAGTCAAGATCAGAGACTGAATCTATGAACTGTTTCCGCAGAGACTGAACCTGTGAACTGTTCCCACCGAGATTATATCTGTAAATTGTTTTATATGACATTGACTCCACCGAGATTATATCTGTAATTTGTTTATAGGAAGTTGAAGATATGTATGTTTAACGGAGGCTCTGTAAGTAATAAGCTAAAAAGGGAGGATTGTAGTGTATGTACCCGTCTACCTTTAAGGGAACTATTGAATGTAACCGTTCACCTTTAAGAGAACTACTTTAGGTGTGGCACTATTTGTTTGGCTTCTGTATACTGTAATACCGATAGTGACCACACCAGTATATCAGTGTTGTGGCAGGATTGCTGGGGCAGATTCGCCCGGACCTTCGAATAGTAAAGACCTGTTTTGTTTGTGACTTCTGAAGTCTGTGTATTTATTAACTGCACAACCCACAGACTTTACAAAGATGGTCCCTCCCACAGTCCAAAGATGTGCGGGTTAGGTTGATTGGCTATGATAAATTGACCCTTAGTGTTAGGGGGATTAAATACGTGGGGTTACGGGGACAGAATGGGATATGTGTTGGTGTAGGAGTTACGGGGATCGGGTGGGATATGTGTCGGTGCAGGCTCGATGGGCCGAAATGGCCTCTATCTGCACTGTGGGGTTTCTGTGATCTGTTCTGTGATGGTATAATCTGAAGCTGAGCCTTCTAAAAGAAAGAATCTGAAGCCGGACCTTCTAGGCTCAGAGCTACTTGAGGTCTTCATCCAAGGCCATCTGCAGTCTCCTCCACTGAAAATCAGCAGCCTTCCACCAGCCATGCTACAGCCACAGGGGTAGCACTGCATAGGAGCACTAGGATAGGCAAATGCACATGAAAGACAGGCACTAAGGGAATGTACATGGTTGATTAGTTTACATTTGTATGCAATATGGCATGATTTCATTTATAAATCTTGTTTGGAATGTTTATTTTGTGGTGGCTTTTATTTTTGCATTGTGGCCAAGCCGACACTGTGATGGTCAGTGACAGAGGGAAGGTAAAGTGTGGGACTGTTGGTGAATGTGGAATTGGGATTGCGTTTACTGGTATCACAGCTGGATGAGTTGGTTATGGACAGCCAGGCCAGAAAAGGGCTGTTTGGGTTGCCTCCTTCTCTCCTCCTCCTCCTTCTCTCCTCCTCCTCCTTCTCTCCTCCTCCTCCTGCTCCTCAGCTGCCCACTGTATGGCTGGTGGCAAGAGCTGTGCCCTTATGATGACGAGGTTGTGCAGCATGCAGCAGATCACCATGAATCTTGACATGCGCTCTGCCGAGTACTGCAGGGCTCCTCCAGAGTGGTCCAGGCAGCGGAAGCTTTGCTTCAGCACGTCAATGGTGTGCGCAATGATATTTCATGTGGCAGCATGGCTTTCGTTGTATGAATGTTGCCCATGTGTGTGAATGGTGCAAACTGGAGTTATGAGCCATGTTCTTAACGGCTAGCCCTTGTCTCCCAATAACCACCGTCTGGTTTATCGTGGCAGCTCAAATGCAGATGGGACAGCGGAGTGCTGCAGAATGACGGCATCATGACTGCTGCCAGGCATTGACCTGTATGATTCGCTGAGTATGGTCACACACCAGCTGGACGTTGAGGAAGTGGAATCCCTTTCAGTTGTGGTACATCTCAGAGTTAACATGCAGCGCCTGCAAAGTGATGTGTGTGCAGTCAATGACACCTTACACCATGGGGAAGCCTGCAATCCTCACGAAGCCGCATGCTCGCTCTACCTGCTGCTCTCTGGCCAGAGAGAATGAAATGTATTCAGCTTTCTTGGAATCCAGAGCCTCAGTTACCTCCCTCATGCAACAGTACACGGCAAACTGGGAGATGCTGCAAATATCTCCTGCTCCAGAATGGAAGGAGCTCACGCATGAACGTTCATGACCACCGTGACCTTCACAGCTGTTACGTCCGTGAATAATTGGGACACGGACAGCAGGAGTGAACAAAATAAGTCTTTACTGGTGGAAGTCAATAGTGAAACTAAAAACACAGAGGCTCACTAGCGCCTTTTATACAGGGGTGGTCACTGCCGGTACTGCAGTCTGAGACCAGTTATTCTCTTAAAGGTACATACACAACAATTCCTCCCCTTTTAGATAAACAGTACATAACATTCATTTAACAACTAAATGATAACTAATTACAATCACAATTACTGTTGCTAGATACATTGGTTAAGTTTAAGCAATTATAAGTTCAGTCTTTGAGGAGGCTTCCTGATTCTGTCTGGATAATGCCTCTTTGGGGTATCAGGTTCTTCTGGCAATGTTGAGTCGGGATCAATGTCGTTGTTTGGTTCATCTGCTTCCAATATTACCGGTTCTGCGGTAGCTGCAATTGGAACGTCGATTTCATTACCAGGTGTATCAGATCGTGGTGTGGAGTTGACGTTTTCCAGTGACTCTAGAATCTGGTCAGCATGGCGTCTTACAATGCTCTCCCCAACGTCCACGGTATACATGAGAGGTCCTTGTCGTGTACAAATCGTTCCTGGCTGCCATTTCTCAGTGCGGTAGTCCCGGGCCAAAACTGGTTGACCTATCTTAAAACTCCTGGTCGGCCTTTCATTCATATTCTGAAACTGCCTGTTCTCCACATCTCTTCGGACGTTTGGCTTAACCAAATCCAAGCGGCATCGTAGTCTTCGATTGAAGAACATCATGGCTGGAGTTTGGTTGGTAACCGCATGTGTCGCATTCCGGTAGGCAAACAAGAAGTTGTCCACCTTGTGTTGTAGGGGTATATCTTCATTATACATTGCCTTGATAGCCTTCTTGAATGTTTGGACAAACCTCTCGGCCAATCCATTAGTGGCTGGATGATATGGGGCAGATGTGTAATGCTTAACACCATTGTTCTTTAAGAACCTCCGGAACTCTTCAGACACAAACTGTGGTCCATTGTCAGAGCAAATCTGTTCAGGCAGCCCATTCCTGGCGAATATGGTTCGTAAAACTGTGATAGCTTTTTCCGTGGTGGTTGAGGACATTTTTATTACCTCTGGCCACTTTGAATGTGCATCCACCGCAATTAAAAACATCGAGTCCATGAAGGGACCAGCAAAATCAATGTGCACCCTTTGCCATGGAGATGAGGGCCACTCCCATGGATGCAGAGGAGCTTGTGGTGGGGCGTTTTGGACCTTCTGGCATCCGGCACAGCTCTTGGTCATCTCTTCGATTTCTCTATCGATTCCCGGCCACCACACAAACGCTCTGGCTAAGCTCTTCATTTTTACCCCACCCAGATGACCCTCATGAAGCTCATTGAGCACTCTATCCGTCAACTTAGGTGGAATTACTACTCTGGATCCACACATCAAGGTTCCTCTGCACACTGACAGCTGTTCTCTTCTTGGCGAGAATGCTGGCAGCAGTGGTTCGCCATGTGCTGGCCATCCCTTCACCGTTAAGTCATAGACCCGTGATAGTGTCGGGTCATTCCGTGTTTCCTTTTCTATGTTTGCATTCGTCACAGGGAGACATTCGACTATGGTCGAGTGGAATAACTCCATTGGATCCACTGCAAGGTCTTCTTCTTCCACCGTCGGCAACGGTAGACGTGACAATCCATCAGCATTTCCATGCTGTTTAGTTCCTTTGTACTCGATGTCATATTGGTGTGCCCCTAGGAAAAGGGACCATCTCTGCAGCCGTTGTGCTGTCATTATCAGTACGCCCTTCTGAGGGTTGAAAATGGAGACAAGAGGTTGATGATCGGTTAGTAGAGTAAATTTTTGACCGTGCAGGTAGTGATTGAACTTCTTCACCCCCCACACTAGGCTGAGGGCCTCTCTGTCAATCTGGGCGTAGTTACGCTCGGCAGAAGTTAACGAGTGTGACGCAAACGCTATCGGCCTCTCTAAACCATCAAGGAATTTATGTGACAGTGCCGCCCCAATGCCGTAGGGAGACGCATCACACGCCAGCCTGATTGGCAGTGCTGGGTTGTAGTGAGCCAATACTTCCCTTGAAGTGATTAAGTCCTTACTCTTCTGAAAAGCACGCTTACAATCATCGCTCCATTTCCATGCTACCCCCGTTCATAGCAGGGCGTTCAGTGGGTGCAGAATTGTCGACAAATTCGGCAAAAACTCATGATAGTAATTCACCAATCCGAGGAATGACCTCAGTTGCGACACATTTTCAGGCGCTGGGGCCTTAACAACCGCTTCAGTTTTGTCAGGGGACTTATGTAACCCCTCTTCATCAATCACGTGGCCACAATACGATATCTGTTTCTTAAAAAATTCGCACTTGGGGCGGTTGGCTCGCAGCCCATGTTCCCGTAGTCTAGTGAGCACCTGTTCTAGGTTGTTAAGGTGTTCACTGTCATCTTCACCTGTTACAAGGATGTCGTCCAAGTAACACTGAGTCCCCGGAATCCCTTGCAGAACTTGTTCCATCGCTCTTTGCCATATCGCCGGAGCTGATGCTACTCCGAATACCAATCGATGATACTGGTAAAGACCTTTGTGAGTGTTTATCGTGAGACACTTCCTAGAGGACTCCTCAACCTCCATCTGCAAATATGCTTGTGCTAGATCAATTTTTGTAAAACGCTTCCCTCCAGACAGTGAGGCGAAGATGTCTTCTATCCTTGGAAGAGGATATTGTACTGTGTGAAGGACTGGGTTCACCGTCACCTTGACATCCCCACAGATGCGAATCTTCCTTGGCTCCCCGGACTTATTGCTTAACGTTTTCTTCATGACAGGAACGATGGGTGTCGCCCACTCGCTCCAGTCGACCTTAGACAACACGCCCGCCTTCTCCAGATTCTCCAGCTCTGCCTCGACGGCTGGGCGAATTGCATATGGTACCGGTCTTGCTTTGAAAAACTTGGGAACTGCATTCTCTTCTATTTTTATCGAGGCGGTTACGCCTTTAAGCGTGCCCAGTCCTTGTTGAAATAACTCTTTGGCATTAGCTAAGATTGTTGACAATCGTCCAGGAGTGACGTCTTCATCTTTTTTACCGTCCACCGTCATTGCATGAATGGAGTGCCAATCTAAGTTTATCTTCCTGATCCATTCCCGTCCCAATAACGGTGGTCCACCATTTGGCAGTATGTAGAGATACAATTTCCGTATTTTCTTGCCGTTGTATTCGACAGGCACCCTTATTTTTCCTCTGGGGTATACTTTTTGCCCCGTATACGTCGTCAAGACGATGGATGTCTCTCTCAAGGGTATGTGTGAAAATAGCCGCTCGTAGTCTCGTCGATTCATGATGGTTAGCGCTGATCCTGTATCCAATTCCATTTTAACTTGTGACCCTGCTATCGTGAGAGTGACCCAAATGGTTCGGTGATCCTCTTTTGCGATTACATTGTGAAGTTTGAGACAGCTTAGTCTCCTGTTCCCGGATTCACTATCGCTCATCTGGTCTTCGGAACTACTGTCCGTCATCTTTTGTACTTTCTTGTACGGTCCCTTAGTAGCCTTTTTGTTGTCGCTGGTCTTCTTCCCAGACCTGCAAACTCGTGCAATGTGTCCCATCTTCTCGCATTGCCTGCATATTTTGTCCTTGGACCAGCAGTCCTTTTGGTCATGGTTAGTTCTGCCGCAGCGATAACATTTTGCAAATCCCCGTATCATTTCGTGGGTGCCGTATTCCTGTGGTTTTTGTTGAATTTCTGCAGCTCCCCTGGCTGCTGCTTCATACGATACTGCCACGCTAAAAGCCTTATCTAGCGTCAGCTCTTTCTCTGAGAGTAACTTCTTCTGTGTTCCTTCACTCAGGAGTCCACAGACAAATTTGTCCCGTAGGGTATCTGCCAGTCCTGCTCCGAACTGGCAGTGCTTTGATAGCTTGCGTAGTTCCGTAAGATACTCAGCATTGCTCTCATCTTTGTGCTGAGTTCTCCTGTGGAATTTAAATCTTTCTGCTATCAACAGCGGTGCAGGGTTTAAGTGTTCCTGTAGGACAGCAACAATTTCATTAAAACTCTTCGCCTTCGGTTTGGCTGGAGTAATCAGGTCCCGCAATAGGCCGTACGTTCTAGCGCCCATTAAGTTTAGCAATATCGATGCCTTTTTCCCCTCCGCTATTTCGTTTGCCTCGAAATATACCTCGCCTCTTTCCACATACGTGGTCCAGTCCTCTATTGTATTATCAAAAGCAGTGATACAGCCAGTCTTCGGCATCTCGCAAATCTAAAATGGCACCTCCCGCGCTTTGCCTTCTTCCCCGATTTAACAAAATGGCGCCTCCCGCGCTTTGCCTTCTTCCCCGCTGTTGTTAGCGCTGCTTTCCACGGTTTCTTGCGCGTTTAATATTGATTCTTTTTCTTTTATTATTTTCCCGTCGTGGAGCGGACCCTCTGGGACACTTCCCTCCCTCTTCTCAGGTCCGAACGCTGCCTGGATTCGAAGCACCGGCCGCGCCCTGTGTGCTCCACCCTCTCTCTCTCTCTTTGCTTCCCGACTTGCTGCCCGGCCCCGTTGAAAAGCCACCCGATCGAGCTCTAGCCTGCCACAGCCCAGGAAGGATCAGTGCACTACCTGCCACCAGCCCGATTAGCTGGGAAACCACAGACCGAGGAACCCAGCCTGGCTCTGGACAGTCTCTCCTGCAAGTTTTCAATCCGACGATTTGGAGGGCGGTTGCCCACGGCCGACGCCCGTTTCTCGAGTTTCTTTGGATTTTTTTTTCTTTCTTCTGGCTTCGACCTTCAATAACGTCGTCTGAGGTGCTGCCGAGTTGCAGGTAAGTTCGTTTCTTACTCGTCGCCAGTGTTACGTCCATGAATAATTGGGACACGGACAGCAGGAGTGAACAAAATAAGTCTTTACTGGTGGAAGTCAATAGTGAAACTAAAAACACAGAGGCTCACTAGCGCCTTTTATACAGGGGTGGTCACTGCCAGTACTGCAGTCTGAGACCAGTTATTCTCTTAAAGGTACATACACAACAACAGCCATTGGCAAAGCGGTCCTTGCCCTGCTCTGAGGTTGCAGTTGTGGCTGCAGCAGGTGGCAGATTTCAGTGGGGACATCCTTGGTGAAGCGCAGATGTCTGACACACTGTTCCACACTGAGGAACAGGTTGGTGTATCGCTTCCTGAATACCCTGGGTGGATAAAGCCTCCTGCTGATAGCCCTTCTCCCCTCCTTCTCCTCCTTCTTCCAGCAGCTTATCCTGCTCTGTGTCGCCTCTGCTCATTCTCCCTGTCATGCTGTAGGCCAAGTGGGATACCTATTACTGCACCCATGTCTTGGAGCAAGTGGTCTGTGCAGAATCCTTGAAGTCAGGACAAAGTCCTTCAGCAGCTGCCACAACACTCTCTGTAGACTTTAGCAACTTTAAATAACTGTACAAACCACCAAACACCTCTACAAACTCAGCAACAGCCAGTAGAAATCAATCAGCAACTAACTTGTAAGTAGCTGATGATCCTTAAATAGCGCTGGTGGGTGGTCCTTCCTGCTGCTGAACATGTGTTCAGCTGTGCGTGTTTAAGAGAGGATGTTAGCTGGAGCATTGAGGTCTAAAATGGCAGCGCTGGCGTCAAATCAGCGTTGCACGTTGACTGACGTCATGATCTGCCTACGCTGCAGACTACCAGCACATGCTCCTTGCGCTGGCTCAAACGACCTGCCCAAGATAGCGTCCAGAGCAGCCCACACCAGAAGTGTGCACACACGCTGCGGACACCATTTTGGACTCGAATCGGTACCCGTAGCACCCAAAGAATGGGTACTATGGAGCTGAATTTTGTTGCCTATGTCTTTAATGTTAAATTTCTTGGATTCACACAGATCCTTTTAATAAATATTTTATGCAAATATATTCAAATAACTAAACTGTTTCTAATTTGGCACATTCATGAGATGGAACAAATTATTTTACTGATTTAAATAAATCTCAAAAACATCACAATGTAATCTAATTTAAAGATTCTGCACATGTACATCATTACTTGCTCTAAAAAAAAGTTTTTCAGCATCTCTTGATAGTTCTCTACAATTTATTTTTTTGACATTCAGTTTGAACTGAAGCAAAATGCCCAATCTGATGGAGAAGAAAGTTGAAACCTACCTTTTCTGGACTTTGTTAAGGAAACAAAAATTAGGACATTCACATACAGGACATTCCAAAACAGTTCACATCCAATAAATTACTTATGTCGTGTAGTCACTTTGTTATGTAGGCAATCACAGCAGTCCATTTGTGTACAGCAAAGTCCCACAAACAGCAATGACATAAATGACCAGTTAATCAGTCTTTGTGGCCTTGAAATGTATCCAGCTGCAGCTACTGACAGACCGCATTGCAGCGCTGGAGCTGCAAATGGATACATACTGGAGCATTCACGATGCTGAGGACATTGTGGATAGCACGTTTAGGGAGTTGGTCACACCGCAGGTAACGGCTGCACAGGCAGGAAGGGAATGGGTGACCACCAGGCAGAGTAGTAGGTGCAGGTAGGTAGTGCAGGGATCCCCTGTGGTCATCCCCCTCTCAAACAGATATACCACATTGGATATTGTTGAGGGAGATGGCTTATCAGGGGAAGGCAGCAGCAGCCAACTTCCTGGCACCATGGGTGGTTCTGCTGCACAGGACGGGAGGAAAAAGAATGGGAGTTATAGTGATAGGGGATTCTATTGTAAGGGGAATAGATAGGCGTTTCTGCGGCTGCAAACGAGGCTCCAGGATGGTATGTTGCCTCCCTGGTGCAAGGGTCAAGGATGTCTCGGGGCAGCTGCAGGGCATTCTGGAGGGGAAGGGTGAACAACCAGTTGTTGTGGTGCATATATGTACCAACAATATTGGTAAAAAACGGGATGAGGTCCTAAACGCTGAATATAGGGAGCTAGGAGGTAATTTTAAAAATAGGACCTCAAAGGTAGTAATCTCAGGATTGCTACCAGTGCCACGTGCTAGTCAGAGTAGAAATAGAAGGGTATTTCAGATGAATACATGGCTAGAGGAATGGTGCAAGGGGGAGGGATTCAAATTCCTGGGACATTGGAACCGGTTCTGGGGGAGGTGGGACCAGTACAAACTGGACGGTTTGCACCTGAGCGGGACCAGGACTGATGTCCTAGGGGGAGTGTTTGCTAGTGCTGTTGGGGAGGGTTTAAACTAAAGTGGCAGGGGGTTGGGAACCTGTGCAGGCAGACAGAGGAAAGGGGAGCAAGGATAGAAACAAAAGACAGGAAGAAGAAAAGCAAAAGTGGAAGGCAGAGACATCAAGGGTATAAATCAAACAGGGCTAGAGTAAATAATAATTCTAAAAGCACTGAGAGTGTTAAAAAAACAAGCCTGAAGGCTATGCGAGGAGCATTCGTAATAAGGTGGATGAATTAGCTGCACAAATAGATGTAAACAGATAAGATGTAATTGGAATTACGGAGACATGGCTCCAGGGTGACCAAGGCTGTGAATTCAACATCCAGGGGTATTCAATATTCAGGAAGGATAGGCAAAAAGGAAAAGGAGGTGGGGTAGCATTGCTGGTTAAAGAGGAGATTAACACATTACTAAGGAAGGATTTTAGCTCTGATGATGTGGAATCTGTATGGGTAGAGCTGAGAAATACCAAGGGGCAGAAAATGTTAGTGGGAGTTGTATACAGACCCCCAAACAGTAATGCTGAGGTTGGGTATGGCATTAAATGGGAAATTAGAGATGTGTGCAATAAGGGCACAGCAGTTATCATGGGTGATTTTAATCTAAATATAGATTGGGCTAACCAAATTAGTAACAATACTGTGGAGGAGGAATTCCTAGAGTGTACACGGGATGGTTTCCTGGACCAATATGTCAAGGAACCAACTAGAGATCAGGCCAGCTTAGACTGGGTATTATGTAATGAGAAAGGATTAATTAGCAACCTTGTTGTGCAAGGCCCCTTGGGGAGGAGCAATCAGAATATGATAGAATTCTTCATTAAGATGGAGAGTGAAGTCGTTGACTCAGACTAGGGTCCTGAATTTAAATCAAGAAAAACTACAATGGTATGAGGCACATGTTGGCTAGGATGGATTGGGGAACATTACTTAAAGGGTTGACGGTGGATAGGCAATGGCAAACATTTAAAGATCGCATGGATGAAATACAGAATTTGTTCATCCCTGCCTGGCATAAAAATAAAACAAAAAAGGTGACTCAACCATGGCTAACAAGGGAAATTAGGGATAGCATAAAATCCAAGGAGAGGACATATAATTTGGCCAGAAAAAGCAGCAAACCTGAGGATTGGGAGCAGTTTAGGATTCAGCAAAGGAGGACAAAGGGATTAATTAAGAGGGGGAACATAGAGTATAAGAGTAAGCTTGAAGGGAACATAAAAACTGACTGTAAAAGCTTCTATAGATATGTGAAGAGAAAAAGATTGGTGAAGTCAAGTGTAGGTCCCTTGCAGTCAGAATCAGGGGAATTTATAATGGGGAACAAAGAAATGGCTGACCAATTAAATACATACTTTGGTTCTGTCTTCACAGCGGAGGACACAAATAACCTTCCAGAGATGTCGGGGAACATAGGGTCTAATGAGAGGGAGGAATTGAATGAAATCAGTATTTGTAGGGAAATGGTGTTAGGGAAATTGACGGGATTGAAGGCCGATAAATCCCCAGGACCTGATAATCTACATCCTAGTGTATTTAAGGAAGTGGCCCTAGAAATACTAGATGCATTGCTGGTCATCTTCTATGTTTCTATGATTGAGAAATAAATATTGGCCAAGATACTTGGAGAAGTCCACTGCACTTCTTTGAATAATGCCATGGGATCTTTTATGTGTACCTGAACAGGCAGACAAGATCTCGTTTTAACGTCTCATCCAAAAGTCTGCACCTCACAAGCAGCACTGCACTCAGTACTGCGATAAATTGTTAGCCTAGATTAAGTGGCCCTAGAAATAGTAGATGCATTGCTGGTCGTCTTCCAAAATTCTATAGACTCTGGAACAGTTCCCATGGATTGGAGGATAGATAATGTAACCCTACTATTTAAAAAAGGTGGTAGAGAGAAAATGGGGCATTATAGACCCATAAGCCTGACATCGGTAGTGGGGAAAATGCTAGGGTCCATTATAAAAGATGTAATAACAGAGCACTTGGAAAACAGTGACCGGATCGGACAAAGTCAACATGGATTTACAAAAGGTAAATCATGCTTGACTAATCTACTGGAATTTTTTGAGGATGTAACTGATAGAATAGATAAGGGAGAACCAGTGGATGTGGTGTATTTGGACTTTCAGAAGGCTTTCGATAAGGTCCCGCATAAGAGATTAGCATGCAAAATTAAAGCACATGGGATTGGGGGTAAGGTACTGTCTTGGATAGAGAACTGGTTGGCAGACAGGAAGCAAAGAGTTGGAATAAACGGGTCTTTTTCCGAGTGGCAGGCAGTGACTAGTGGGGTACCGCAGGGATCAGTGCTAAGACCCCAGTTATTCACAATATATATTAATGATCCAGACGAGGGAACTAGATGTAATATCTCCAAGTTGGCAGACAACACAAAGCTGGGTGGGCGTGTGTGCTGTGAGGAGGATGCAGAGAAACTCCAGTATGATTTGGCCAGGTTGGGTGATTGGGCACATGCATGGCAAATGCAGTATAATGTGGATAAATGCGAGGTTATCCATTTCGGTGGCAAATACAGGAAGACAGATTATTATCTGAACAGCAATAGATTGGGAAAAGTGGAAGTGCAATGAGACCTGGGTGTCCTTGTGCACCAGTCACTGAATGTAGGCATGCAAGTGCAGCAGGCGGTTAAGAAGGCAAATGGTATGTTGGCCTTCATAGCGAGAGGATTCGAGTACAGGAGCAAAGATGTCTTGCTGCAGTTCTACAGGGCCTTGGTGAGACCACACCTTGAGTATTCTGTGCAGTTTTGGTCACCTTATCTGAGGAAGGATTTTCTCGCCATGGAGGGAGTGCAGTAAAGATTCACCAGACTGATACCTGGGATGGCAGGAATGACGTATGAGGAGAGATTGGGTCGATTAGCCTTATATTCGCTAGAGTTTAGAAGAATGAGAGGGGACCTCATTGAAACTTATAAAATTCTAACAGGACTACACAGACTAGATGCAGGAAGGATGTTCCCGATGGCGGGGGAGTCCAGAACCAGGGGTCACAGTCTAAGGATAAGGAGTAAGCCATTTAGGACTGAGATGAGGAGGAATTACTTCAACCAGTGAGTGGTTGCATATCTCTGGTAAACAGGATCAAGTGCAAACCAATATGGTGGGTATATTGTGTTTAATCGGAGTTTAGGACGGAATATAACATGCTAGTTATACAGCAAAAACATACGACCATGACAAGCAGCTGGTACCGGACCCAATCGAACAGACGGCTTGCGTGTGTGAACAGTTCTCTGGCTTCTGGCTTCTCTCTCTCTCTCGCTCTCTCTAGAACCTACGATAGTGAGCATGGGATCACCCTCAAAAGAGCATTCAACCAGCCCAACCTCTCCTTGCAACTCCTGTTCGGCTCTCCCCTCCACCGTCTGTGTTGGGGTGTCAATTATATTCTCTTTTTTGGGGTGGGCCTGAGGCCAAGTTATTGACAAGACCATTTAACCTATAGAGATTCCTCTAAAACCTCATCAGCCAATGACAGCTCAAGTTCTTTGTCTTGGTTCTTGGATGAAAGCCCTCCCCAAAAGGGAGTCTCATTACTTCATCCAATTTGTCTTATTGTTTAATTTTTCTGAAGGTTCTTCCTTTGGAATTTGTGTCTTATCTCTCTTGACTCTATCCTCCTTGACCCAAGGCCCGACACTGTCCCTCTTAATCATGGCCCCAGACAGAGCTGTCGCACGTTAGCCAGTCGCTATCTCACCTTCATCTAGCAAATGGCCCATTCTAAGATGGATACCTTAGCCTCCTCAAATTCTTTTCATTCTATGGGGGAGAAATTCGGTATCGCCCCGTTTGGGGCGCAATTATCGGCCGGGCGCAAAGTTTAGCGCCTGGCGCTAATTATCACCTCCGACAGCAAACTTGGCTTCTATCGCCCCGGGAGGTGCTTGGAGCGCTAAATCAGGCGCCTCACACCTCCCTTAAGGTGCTAACGCCAAGGAGCGAGGCGCTACCTCAGAGCGCTGGCAAAGCTCATATGATGTCAGTTATCAATGAAACACAGACACACTGGTGCCGGTCAGTTCTTAAAGGGGAGGGTCGATCTTGCTCTCCCGCTACACCCTGCTTATTGCAGCCTTGAATCTCAGCCTGGAGAGACCTGTACATTAATTCTGCTGGAAAGAACAATGGAGAGGCCTAGGGAAAGAGCTCAGAGTACAGCCCCCATAGTCTCTTCTAAATTGATGCAAGGAAGGTCAAATCAAAATGAACCTGCAAAGTGCTGCTCAGTACCCAAAATTCCTTCACACAGCGTTGAATCTCTCCAGAAGTCGCTCTCTCTCAGAATGCATGGTGCAAAAATGTCGCTGACAAAAAAGCGGGAAGCGGCCGCCTTTAAATAGCACTCCTCCAGTCCTTTCCCGACTGCAAAACGTTCCCCTCTACCTGTCGTTGCTAGTGGCAGGCAGAAAGGCAGAGGGCGCCACTCAATATCCGGTCCGTGGCGCTACCGGGGCGTTGCACACTCGACTGATGTCACGATCTGCGGGCGCAGGAGTACGTGGTGGTAGTGTTTAATGCCGCCGCAACATATCTGGTAAATTTCGCGAGCGGCGCAAACATCGCTGTGCCAGGGCACTAGTTGCTTTGCGCCCTGTTCGCGCCCTCTTAGGACACTAACAGGAGGCGCAAAGCAACCAAATTTTTCCCCCTATGTCTTTTCCTAATTAACTTTTAATTGTCTTTGCTAGCAGCTCTGCTAAACAAACTCCAAATTCTATCTGTAGAGATTATAATATGGTTATTAGTAATAATGGAAGAAACATAGGTTGGGCCTTCATTGACCAAATTAAAGATACATTAACAAAGTCAAAACCCTAACTTACAAACAACAGATAACTAGCCTGGCAGGACCATCCTATCAGCCCCCGTGTGGAATGTTTATGTTTCACCTAATCTGACTGATTAAAAAGGCTGTCTCAAATTCTAATGCAAGCTTTCCAGGAAAACAAAGCATATCGGCCCAGTAATTCCGGTCCCAATGCGTGAGTGCGGACGGGGTACTCACGCGTGGGCCCATTGGAAGTGCCGGATTTCAGCATGCACAGCGCATGCGCAGAAAACCGGCATTTCCTCTCCTCTGAACCAAGGGGTTAAGAGGCGGTTCCCTAGCGACGTTTGAGGCAGCGCGTACGCGTTGAACTTCGGTGTTTTTGACAGGTTTGTCCGTGCGTGAAGGCCTCCACTTTTTACGAATGTAAAAAGCAGACATAAGGACTTAGTTTTATAAGGTAAGTGGTCTAATAATTAAAGTTAGAAATTTTTTTCCACAGGTTTATTATTTTTAAAGAATTTACAGTAAGGTAAGTTAATTTTGGACCCGATTTCTTGAAAAAAAAATTTTGGCAGAAATTTGAATAATTGTTTAAAATAGTTTTTTAAAGTTATTAATAGTTAATTTAATTATTGGAATGTTTTTTTAACTTTTATTTAAAGTTTAAGTAGTGTTTTGGGTGCCCAGACTTTTCATGAGTTTGACAGGTCTTATGTCTAACTCATGAATGGACTTTTGTAAACTCCCATTGGTTGCCAAGTGCTCACGTGATCCCAGCCAGCTCATCGCACTAAGTACGCCGCTGGATCACGCACGCACAGCGCGCCGGGAGCTGAACCGGGCCGCAGACCGGAAATCCACGCAGGCCCAGTCTTCAAATGTCAGCGCAATATGTAAGTGTAGGTCGGGGGCTTGCACCCGCGGGAAGCCCCCGACCCGAATTACTGGGCCATCATTTAAACACAGTATTATTCGTGTAGCCATATACATTTTTAGGCACCCCTAGTTTCTAACACTTGAGGAAGCCTTTTTGAATTCCTGCTCCCAGCACAGTGCCAGGACCACATATGTAAAGGGCAGCGGGTCCCCAAGAATTAAAATTAATGAATAGAAAATCTTGTTCAGCATGCTGAACTCCACACTCGAATTCCCGATACGTGCTCCCAGTGCACAAAGCTCTGTGCTGGAAGTGCAAATTCATAAAATCTACCTTTACAACTCTTCGTTAAACACCTATAGAGTTTCATTCCATATTCATGAGCTTTCTCCTACAAACATACACACCCAATGAATCTACATTAGTAGAAGTCCTGATTGTTTCATTGCAATCTTCACATCCCAGGAAATGAATGGAACATGTTCTATGCTGTGCATCTCATTATATCATGACTGGCTTCCAGTTTCAAGTAGTTGTGTGTCATGGTTAATGGTCCCTGTGTAGAAGATAAAGATCTATAAAAATAAAATGACAAGATATAGAAGTTGAACAATTCTAGTTGAGATTGACGTTTAGGTATCTTCTGTGAATCCTGTTGATATTCCTCCACACAACCTCCTTTGTTGTTGCTTAATCCCAAATACTGCTGTGCCACACTTTATAAAAAAGTTCCCTGGGGCAGTTATCATGACAGTAATGCAGATATGCCTCTTTTGTGCTGTGTCTTACATTGCTTATTCAGAGTGCAAACCCCAGAGAGTGATGTCACCTATCATTCATGTCAGTGTGGTAGCAATTTCATTTCCATGTGGATTGTAACAATTGGCAGGATATTAATGTCAATGTCACAGCTGTTGTTTGCACTTGGAAGATGCTGGTGTGAGTATTCATGAGGATAGATGCTATAGTCTCAGGGAAGTAGAGCCAAGACTAGCGCTCTGAAAGTGCTAATGCTCACCAGAAATGGCAAGTTCTGACTTTGCTATAATTTGGAAGATTGGTCAATTAACATAATATATGTGAACTCAGACGTAGTTTTTGACTGCAACCAGGAACGCACCTTCTCATCTTGCTGAACTGCAAGGGACCTGGCAATGGCCTTGACATCCATAGTGTTGGGAAAAAGACTCCTCTGTACTGTTTACTTTTATTGCTACTTTGTGATATTTTAAAAGCTTCACTTCTGTTAAATTCGGTAATGCCAGTTCTGATCTCGAACCTCACTTTTTGATGATTGGCCTTTAACAAGGCTTCAACAAACAAAAATTGTTTTTGTCCTTAATTTTTTGTTAGTGTTCGTTGATCCATTTTCAGGGATCTGGACTCCTCAACGCAACTTTTAATAGTCCATTATCATTTTGTAATTACATTACTTTTTACTCCCTACATTAGTACAATAAACGCTAGAGATGTTTGGGAACTGATGGGCTGGATTTTCCCAGCGGAGGTGGGATCGCGGCGGGAGTGGTGGTTGGCGGGTTCTGGTCCCGTTCCCGACTGCAGCCGTTCTGTCAAAAGGACTTTCCGTTAATAGGGCTTGTTAAGCCCGCCCTGCAGGGTTCCCAGCCAATTAAAAGGAAGCAGGTCTGATGATGTAATTTGATGACGCATCATCAGCCGGTTTCCTTAAAGGGACCATGTCCAAATTGACTTTGGCAGTTGTGCTGTCAGTGTTCTGCAGCATTGAGGTGCTGCAAACACTGACAAGCACTGCACAAAGGTGCATGGCTGCACCTAGGCTCTCACATGACTCCCTTCATGTGCTTATGGAGGGAGTCACAGCACGCAGGGAGGTTCTCTTCCCTTCCCATGGGTGGAAGAGACCCCCCAGGAGACCAACAGAGCCTGGTTGCACATTGCACAGGAGGGCAAAAGCAGGGATGTCGTCAGGAGCACCAGGCTGCAGTGGTGCAAACCTTTCAATGATCTCAGTAACTCACAAAACGTTACTGTAAAGCCACACTCAACCTCATCCTGCTGTGTTACTCATCACATCTCCGTAACTCTGCCTTCCCCACACTACTCCTGCACATCCTTACTCACACCAACTTACCTTGCACCTCCACCCATCCCTCTCTATCTACATTATCACTTCCCCATCACACTAGCCACCCCTCACACTTACCCTCATCCTAGTCCAATCATACCAACTAACAACATACAAGGGTAGGCACTTGAGTGTCTTATGCAATGTTCATGTAAATTTTCTGTTAATGTGTTGTCAAACATTGAAATCTTTATTTTCAACACCTTGCCTTATTGGATAGATCTGTGATCACCTTTGGAAGTGTCTTAGTGAGTTGCAGTGAATGGTGAGACATAACCGTACCCCCCCCCCCACCCCGCAATGGTAATGAGTGTGAAAGGAATGGCTTGGTCATTGTAGGGATGCTTTATGATGTTGGTGTGGGGTGGTGTTAACCTGGTGCATCATGTGTGTAGGGGGTGGCGGGTGTGGCGCGTGCGCCCAGTCAGTTATGCCTCTGACTGTTTGTGAGTGGTTCGAATCGCTCCCACGCCCCTGGGTTCTAGACACCGGACTTAGGTACAGGCAGCGATACAGAAAAGACTCGAGTAGACAGGTGGTTTGGTGTAAGCAAAACCAAGATTTTATTGAACAGGAAAAATTGATACAGTCTTGAAAGAAGTTACTAATATAAAATTACAGGCAAATACAAATAACTACACTTATGCAAGGAATGGGGAACACATGGCACATCGAGGGAAAACAATTATCTTAACAATCCCCTTATCCTTATCCCACCCCTCTACCTAACTAAATTAAACTATGAGGGGCCAGAATTCATGCTCACCAATTCAAAATCAAAGCCAACTGTTGAAAGGAAATGCAGGTTTTGAGTTTTAGCTCTCTGTCCTCTTAGGTACCCCATCGCCACGTAGTCTTCAGGAGCGTGGTGCTCGAGCTGCTGCTGCGACACACCTTCTTCTCCTCCGCTATCGTTGTCATCTCGTCCCGATGGGTTCTCCTCTTCTTCTCCCTCGGGCGGTCGTCGGTGGTAACGTTACGTCGATGAGACGATTAGCAGTTTTTACTGCTTAGATTTTACTACCCATCCTTCGAACGCTAGCATATTCGTCATGGCGTGGACACCTGCGTTTATTTGCAGTGTTCAAGGTGTTTGCCCCCACCGTCCTCAAGGACTTTCTTCCCCAAGCGTCAGCTTATAACTAGGCACTTGGTATAATTAATCGATACGTTTTTCGCTGCCCTGCTCTGCCCGTATCGAATTACTATCGTCTTCTCTCACATCTCACAAGACTGCTATACAAGTCCTGAACTACCTGCTCAACCTCGCCTTGCCCCTTTCTGTGGCCTGGGCGTCCTGGATGGCTACGGACTTGGGTTTCGTTCCCCTCCCAAGAGCGAGGGCCAAGCGCAGGAGAACGGGGGGGGCAGAGCAGGGAGCAAGCAAGCCAGCAGTCACAGCAGGGGCCGATTGCTACCCGGGGCCTTTAGTTATACCCTTTTGAAAACCCTTATCTTCGCGCCAAATCAGGTTAGTTCTTTGTCTTAAACTTGGCGGGCTAGTTTAAACAATGGTAGCAATCTATACTGACGGTTTTTAGATGGCCGGTAATCGCATCTACCAGCCCGATAATTGACTTGTATTGTCCTGAAAGTTCTTGATGGGCTTGTCCAGCCTCGATGGCTGTGTTTAATCTGTTTCTGATTACGTATGCAGACTGTTTGATGGCTTTAGCTATAGGCCTCACTGAATTTAGATCTGTCTCCAATTCGGTCTAATACATAATTCAAAGTCCTGTCTCGTTCCAAAACACAAAGGCCCCGATTTTCGGGCAGCTGTCGGGCGGCTTTTCATGCGGCCGTGGTCCGAAAATCGCGGAAAAAGCGGGTCGGGACCCCCCCCCGCCTGATTCCCCGCCCCGTCCGACTTTTGGACCGCCGTTTCCACGCGCCCCGCTTCAGTCCCACCCGCCGCTGGCGGGACTGCTCGTCGGAGCACTAATCACCAATGATCACCTTGTTAAGGATGATTTTCCCGTGCCGTTGCGACTTTGGGGCTTTCCCCTCCTGAAACCCGCCTGCGGGGAACCCCGCTGATGAGAGCTGGCGTGAAAACAGCTGGCTTGCTTGCTTGCTGTCAGCAGGTCGCTGAGGGCTGAAGAGATTTAAAGAGGCAACATTTGCAGGCTGCAGGACCTTGTTGATCAAGGCTTGGGGGAACTATTTGAAGCCTTAGGAGCAGCTGCAGAAATTTGGAGCCTCACACACTTCTTCAGTGTGAGCTCCTGGGTAGCCCCTCTCACCACCCTAACTCAGGACCTCCTCAACCGAGGCATCTGCTAGAAGCATGGGAGGCCTTTGGCACCTTCCCTTCCTGGCATTAGAGGATCTCCAACAGCAGAGGTGGCAGCAGCAGAACCAGGAACAGCAGGATGATTACCAGGAGCACCAGGCTGCTGCTCACTCACCTGAAGCTGCACAAGCCAGAAGGGGCCAGCGCTTGGAAGTGGCTTGAGAGCACCTTGCTGCGCTTTAGGGGGCCAGTGGGACCCGTTTCTGCACTGGCAGTCCTACTCAGAAGGACTTCCATGAAGATCTGGTTTCTCTGTTCAACAGATGGCCAACGCTCCTCAAGAGATGTCATTCTCTTATGAGCACTCACCATGTTTTCCATATGCTGGCGAGTTATCTCCTCCATGGAGGTTGCCAACCTTTCCATGGTGCTGCGTTCATGCACCAATGACTCCACAAAGGCTCTGCTCATGGTCGCTATGGACTCCTCCATTCGCTCCACACTCGCAGTGACCCTGGAGACAAAACCTGCCAGAGACTCCTGCATCTGTGCATGGAGATCCATCACCTCTTCTCTTGTGGATGGACCCAGAGGCAGAGGGTCGAGATGCAGCGCAGCTGAGCTGAGCTGGCAGAGCCCTGCGCCCTCCGACGAGGACTCTCCACTGCTGTCCCTGTCTCCAGAATCTGCTGAGGCTCACTTGTCAGCTGTGAAACACCAGGTGACAACACTACTCTATGTCCCGAAGGTCCCCCCGAGGTGTGAGTGTCTGCACTGGTGCTGGGTGCGCTTACTTGGAGCTTGGAACTTCCTCTGAGGAGTCTGGCTGCACAGCCTCTTCCTCCTCCACAGTGAGGACGGGGGCTCTGGATGGTACTGTGGGGGAGTAAAGGAAGGAGTTACAGATGTAATGCCAAGGTTCCTCTGGTGACTCCCAGCGAGTTGGCATCTGCTGACACCTGCATCCATGCAGCATTGGTCTCAGTGGGAGGCCTCTTCCTCCCTGACCTAGGGAAGAGGACCTCCCTGTGGGCCCTAACCCCATCCAATAATGCCTGCAGTGAAGCCTCGTCAAATTTGAAGGCAGCTCGGGGTCTGGCACTGTCCACAGCTGCTGCAGGCTCCTCTGCCATCCTGTATGGTTCATTAGGAAACCTTCAGAGGATGCAGTGCTTGCCATGGACCTTGAAAGCACCACGAATGATGACATCATACTGTGGGGATTTCTGACTCGATTTAGACAATTAGCAAGGCTTCCCACATGCTGGGAATTAATTGGCCAATTGAGGGAAAATTGCGTGGGGCTGGCTGACACTTTTTTATGTGTGTCAGAAACCCCACATTCGGGGAAATCCGACCATTCCCCAAAGAAGCCGAAAATCGGGGCCAAAGACTCTCTTCACAGAAAACCTGCAGCCTTAGTTTCGATTTCTCCCAAGCTGTCTGCGCTGCAGAATCCATTTTGGAATCCCACAGGCTTTCTGCCACGAGGCACGAACACCATCTTGGGTACCCTTTTTAATTTTAAAATGTCCATGCAGGGTCCCTTTTATTGATAATAACCTTCGGGGAGATGCAGAAATTTTGCAAATCTTACATGTGGCAGCCAGGGTGTACAGCATCAAGTAAAGTAAATCTGGCCATGGTGATGCCATCGTTGTCCTCCTGGGCAGCAATGTGATTGGGTGCTGATGCCCTCTGTCCTGTGCAGCATTAGGTGATTGCGGAGAAGGCTGGTGTTGTTGTTGGTGATGTTGGTGTGCCTGTTGATGTTGGAGGGATTCAGAGGACCAAGGTGAGATTTATTCAAGGGCACCAATGTTGCTGGAATAGATGGCAGCTGAAGTTGAGATCTGTCAGTGGTGAGAGAGGTTGCTCCAAGGAGGTGATAGTGGATAGAGGGTTTACTTCAAACAGTTCCAAACTGCATACAGCTCAAAAGTGTCTTCCAAGTCCTGAGGGCTCAAGCTTCTGACATTGGAAAGCGACCAGCTGTGAAATGGTAGCTTTCATACCATTTTTACAGCTGTCACCTATTCACAGCAATGGGGAGACATAGAGAACCCGACCTACTTACCTGATGTGATCTCAGAACGACGTGAACCCTGTTAAAAATGTGGGAAAATAGAAAAAGGCTGGCAAAATAGTAGTTAACAAGCACTTAACAAGCAGTTAACTATCTTAAATGCCTCCCCCGCCGCTTGGTGTCGGGTTTGTTCTGAATTCGCAGACCCGACACTTTGAAAACTTACTTGGAGGCGGGTTCCCAACCCGCTGCCAATCATTTCAATTTTGACAGTGGACCCGCCTCCAAACCCGCACTCTAAGCGCCGGCAAAATCGCGGCCAATATCTCAGAACTGAAATTCTGAAACAAAATCTTCTTCCTTTGTGACAGTAGGACTCTAGTAGGGTGCTTAATAACATTTGATTTGTTATTCACTATGCTAATATAACTGTTTCCTCAGGATGATAAATGAGTATGGACATTTTATTTTATTGTACAGACTCAGTTATCCTTAAAATAAATGTATAACAAGATAATAAAAGCTGTTTGTAATAATAGGTGTACTTTTTATTTTGCTTTAATCTTTGAGAAACATAATGGCCCAAAGCTCTTAGTATACAATAACCAGACATTGCTGGCACGTTAGGGGAGTCTGTCTGCTTTCTGCATCTTTCCATTAGTGTTACACTGAACAGGCTACTTTATACAACCCCTTTCATTTTGATGCTATCAGTTATCTATTTAGTAATATTTGCTTCTAATGTAATCCTACTTGTTTTACTTTCACTTTCCTGATTCTTACACGTTCTTGTTGAATGTATTTTGCTGCTGTGCATTAACAATGTTTGGATATCTTTCAATAACCTAATGCTTCTACACTGTAAGGAATAAATTGAACATTATACATTTTTTTAAATAGAATTTAATTTTATAATATATGGAAAATGCAATCAAAGAGTCAGGTTGCAGCTGTAAACAAAATGGTTTGTATCCTGTTTTTGGCAGACTATATCACTTCCAGTGCCCACCAATCACAATGCACAAATACTAACTGTACTGCCCACTAAATCACATAGTCCAAACCCCGTAAGAACAGTTTGTTTTATAAATGAAAGAAATAACTGTGCGTGTCAGCATGATATATTTGAAATATGTTTAGGAGAGAATTCTTGCATTTCACTTCACTTAAGGAACTTTGGTGGTAATAAATACTAAGGCCGGAATATTCCGAGGGGGTAGTGGGCGCGATCGGTGGCGGGTCGGGTGGGAAAGTTGTTATTTTTGACAGCGGGTCGGAAACCCGCTGTCATCTCGCTCCCACACGCCTTTCCCCAAGGCACGACTGTCATTGCTGAGCTGATCCAACCGGCAGCGGCGGGCGACCCAATTGAAATTATTCTCAGGTAGTTTACAGGCACTTAAGAGCCTTTTTCCACTTATTTTTTAAATTTCCCTGCATGGCCACGGGATTCACACAGCTCGGGAATCATGTCTGTCAACCTCAGGTGAGAGTTCTGTGGCCATTGCTCCAGCTGATTACTTAACAGCATCAAATGTACAGTAAAAACTCCCACCTGACAGATGATCACTTTCCCCAGGCAGAAGCTGTTGCTCAGTCCATTTCCAGCACAGATTCTGCAGGCTGCAAGTCTTTCCAGCAAAGTCTCCATCCAGTGTCACCTCATTAGAAGAACTCTCTCACCATTGACAGAATGCTTCTTTCATCTGTACTTCACCTGCCATCTATTCCATCAACATCGGTGCCGTTTATACTGTCTCACCTTGGTCCTCAGAATTGAACCACGATGAGCCCCAACACTAGCAGCACCAGGCACACCAGCAGCACCAACAACAACACCAACCTTCTCCACAATCACCTGATGCTGCACAGGACACAGGGCATCAGCACCCGAGCACATTGCTGCCCAGGAGGCCAGGGATGGCTTCATCATGGCCAGATTTACTCAACTTTACGCTGTACACCCATATGGCTGCCACATGATGTGCCAGGTTGGCATCACCCCACACCAACACCATAAAGAATCCCTACAATGACCAAGCCATTCCTTTCACACTCATCACCATTGCGGGGGGTACCATTATGTCTCACCATTCACTACAACTCACTAAGCCACTTCTAAAAGTGCACGGAACTCTGTCCAAGACTGGGAAATGTTGAAAATAAAGATGTTTGGCCTAGAAATTGGGTTCTGGTCTTGCCAGGGCTGTAGCGCCAGAAAGTTTGCGCCAGCGGTAATGCGGCAGCGCGCGACGAAAATTCGGGTGCGCCGGGCCCAGACGGCGGCGGGCGCTAAAACCCTCCTTTAGCGCCTCAAAACGGGCGTGAACTTGGGTTTCCCGGCGCTAATCCCCCGCTGCGGCACCCGATGCGGTGCGGCAGGCGGGGGAACTGCAGGCCTCCTCCTCCTGTTAAGGAGGAGCTGCCTGCAGCCGACAACTGTCCGGCGGATTGACCCGACATCTGAGCCCGGCACCTCGGGGAAGTGCCGGGCTCGCATCAGACACTGATCAGGGCCGCGGGGGGGGATTGCAGGAGTCCGGGAAGGGAGGTGCGGGCAGGCGGCCGCCGGGAATGCGGCCGGCCGCCGCTCCACCTTTATGCGCCGGCGCACACTGGGGGAAGACTCTGTTGCCAGAGTCTTAGTTGCGCCTGCCACGGGCGAGGCGGGCGCAACTGAATTTCGGCTTGGGGCCGGGTTACCACGGCAACCGGGACGCTGCACACACCGATGACGTCATCGGTGCCGGCGCAGCGCTACCGGTGCAACACCGATTTAGGGCCCCAGGGAATTTCTCAACTGGCCATAACTCTGGCGCTAGGCCCTCTAGCGCCTCAAATGCGGCGCTAAGCCTACCGAATTTCTAGGCCATTTATGTTTGAAACCACATTAACAGAAACTTTACATAAACATTGGATAAAACACCCAAGTGGCTACCCTTGTGTGTTGTTAGTTGGTATGATTACACTAGGATGAGGGTGAGTGTGATGGGTGGCTAGTGAGATGGGGATGTGATAATGTAGATAGATAGAGAGGGATGGGTGGAGGTGCATGGGATGTTGGTGTGAGTAACGTTGTGCAGGAGTAGGGTAGGAAAGGCAGAGTGGTGGGGATGTGATGCGAAGCACAGCAGGATGAAGTTGAGTACTAACTTTTCCTGATTTAATGAGATCATTGAAATGTTTGCGGCACTGCACACAGGTCCTCCATGACCACATTGCTGCTTGTGCCCTCTACAATCTGCAACCAGGCTGTTTTAGTCTCCTGGGGAGGTCTCTTCCACCCATCAGAAGGGAAGAGGACCCCCTGCGAGCTTTGACTTCCTCCATAAGCATATGGAGGGAGTCATGGGAGAACCTGGGTGCAGTCCTCTGCCTCTGTGCAGTCATTGTCAGTGTTTGCAGCACTTCAATGCTGTAGTACAATGACAGCACTATGTTAGATTAAACTTCAAATGTAATGTGGCCATGGTCCCTTTAAAGATCCTGGCTAAAAATGTGTTATGAATGACGTTACCAGACCTGCCCCATCTCATTGCGCTGGGTGGGCTTAATATGCCCTATTAAGGTAAGTTCATTTTCAACAGCAGGATGGAGCCAGCAGCGGGGTTGCGACCCGTCACGGACACCGCCTGCACCGGACCCACCCAGGTAGGCAAAATTCCGGTCTAAATGTGTGTTTGGTAGTTGTATATTTCCATCATGGCATAAAATATTACAAAAATGGTGAAGTCCATAAACTGGTGGGGAATGCTGAAATTATTTGTATATTTGATGGGAACTGCATTACTCTTGTCTCTGGATGATGTCCTTCAAATTGTAAAGTGCTGAGGGGTAAATAACGAAAACAGTAAAAATGTTCTTTAAAAATTCTTGTTAAGGACTTGTGATCTACTTTTTTAATGTCTGAAATGTGCTTGTTGATTTTTTTTTGCCAAGAAATTGTTGTTGCTTTCCTCAAGGGAGAGTCAGTTTGAATATGTTGATATTCTCACCTGGTCATACCTGCCATTAGTTTATGAACAGAGGCCAAGCTGGGCAAGGCACAACAGAACACAGTGGCCTGGAATTTGCGGTCAACGGTGAAACATAGAAACATAGAAGATAGGAGCAGGAGTAGGCCATTCGGCCCCTCGAGCCTGTTCTGCCATTTAATGAGATCATGGCTGATCATCCAAATTCAGTACCCTGTCCCTGCTTTCTCCCCATATCCCTTGATCCCTTTAACCTTAAGAAATATATCCATAAGAAGTGAAGGTATTCGCCGCTGGTTCCAAAGTACACTTCGCTCAAGGATCTCGCGATCTCTGTGTCGAAAACTTTGGGTTTTCTAACGTTCAATTCAAATCAATGGAGGTTAGTGGGGATCCCTTTGTGCGAGCTCCTGTGACTTCAATAAGCTTGTCAAAGCAGCCAATCAAAATGCAGAATTCTCACAGACAGCAAACAAGGAAGTGAGTAAACTCTTAAAATTCTAACTTTTTTAAAATGTAAGAGAGAGCAAAACAAAGATTGGGGCTGTCACATGGCAAAAAGGTAAACCTGAAATAAGAATGAACAAACTTTAAAAAAATGTTTTTTTGAAGTTTTTTAATTTTAATTTTCAATTACAATGGATAAATTTCACACTGCACAAAATTAAAATTAGCTTTTAAGGCCCTTAACTTTTGTTTAGCAGTCAATACGCTGTTAAAACCCCAGTTGCACGTAATCCCTTTGGGTCTAACTTTTCGTGGGGAATTTAACAGCGTAATTACTGCGGAAGAGCTGAAGTTTTCGTCACTTTCCCTGATTTGAGAGATTACACAGACTGTTGGCTCTGTGGAGTGGTTGGGGGGTGGAGGGGAGCGGGTGGCGGGCGGGAGCGGGTGGGCATAGTGCAGCCTTTGTCGGAGCTGTGAATGGCAGACCACAGCTTCAGGATTTCATGGGCCAAATCTCAAAGTTGCGGTCAGTTTGAAAGGCGGAATGACGGCGAATGCTGCCAGTTCACCGTCATCCGGACCACAAATTCCAGGCCATTGTATGTGAAGTCGAGTGGTTGCTTTCAGAGGGATCTAGGTGATCTTTTCTGATCTGACCCCTGCTCTCAGTCATGACCTTAATAACCAACCTAACCTGCCTGATGGAGTTGCGGTTTCAATATAAATTATATGGTATATTGTATGATATTTCCTTTGCAGGCCTAAGATCCACAATCAGCATAGTAAACCTCCTGCAGGGACCTCGCACACACTGTGAACCACCTGATTGGGCCACGAAGGGTGAAGTCATTCTATCACGTTTGCATAGACATGAAACAGTTTTGCCATTTATATCTCTGAGTGTTATTGCCTTCGAACAAACTTCAGCTTATCTATTGTTCTTTTTAACACGGCTAAAGTTACATTTTCTTAGTGGTTGTTATCTGAGAAAGGAAGTAAAGTCTAGAGGAGGTTGGTAAGTGCTGAGCTGAATAGTTGTGTGTCAAGTGAGTCAAACTAACTTAATACAATACCATGTAACTAAAACAAGAAAGTGTGCAGATGTATTAAGATAAAACTAACTACCTTCAGAAGTTATTTGATGGACTAGGGATTGAAACAGCAACGAGCTGAAGACTGCAGCAGAGATTGAGAGCCAGAGGGAAAAGAAGTGATCAGGAACTGTGGGGATGATCATTGAGCTGTAACAGCACCAAAATAAATCACAGAAATGTGAAATAAATGAGGGGATTTTAAAAAAAAATTTGGGGGTTTCTTTTCATAGGATGCCCTAATTTAGGAATTTCATGTTGATGTGAATGTAATGGCTATGGATCCTTGTGTGAAGCAAAGTAGCCCTGTGGAATATCACACTGCCTGTAGCCACATGAAAAGCACTTAGACAACCATATAGCTCTTCCATTGTTTGATATGTATGGTCATAATACAGCAGGACATACTTCACACCTACAAATTACAACTAGAAATATTCTTGTTGCACAGACAAATTTGAAGGGAAGCCCTGAAAATTTCACCCAATAAAACCTACCTGCATGTTTATTCACTGACATACATGCTGGAATACAAGGTGGAACTTAGGTGTCAACATGGGGCCAATAATATGCACTTCAGCACATTGGGCACCTGCTCCTCAGAAAATCAGGCCTGTGGCCTACAACATGCCTGAGGTGTTCAGTCCAGTGCGCCCCAATGTGGATGGAGAGTGCAAAGGGGCCGAGGTGCCAGTACACAAGTTGTACGACAGATTTATTACACCCCCTTGTATTGATTTGTATGTGGGTTCAATGACGACACATTCATGAAAGAGATGTCTTTTTATCTAAAGTATGTTCAACTCAGTTAACAGCATTACAGGAGACACCATCTTAGAGATCCATCTAAAACGAAACTAAAACTAAACTGCTTGTCTCTCACATGCCCTCTGCTGGTCAGGCATAAATAATCAAACAGGCAAATACCATCACTATTTGCTGATATCATTACACCCCTCACTTCTACTTAAATAAGCTCCTCACTCCATATGGCAACTGGACTGTTTGAGCAGCACTCCAGTTGCACAGTGGCGCTGTCATAAATATCAAAAATAGAAATTCAGGCACTCCTACCCTTTACTACACATGGAAAAGTAAAGCAAACAGAATGCAAAATGGCTGCCGATTTGCTATTGCCTGTTTTGCGCTACCGCCAAAGAAAATTTTTATACCCCAGTATCTCAAGTCCCTCCTCATAGCTATAGCATCCCATTCCTGGCATCATCCAGGTGAACTATGCTGCACACTCTCTATGGCTGTAATGCCCTTTCTATAATAGATTGCCCCAAACTATGGCCTAACCAATATTTTGTAGAAATTCATCATAACTTCTTTATTTTGTATTCTAAACCCATTTTTCTTCTTTTACATATTAATCAGTAGAACTGGGAAATATCTTCTGTCATGACTGGAGTTGAAGCTAGATGAAATGATAATGTTTGAATAGATCCTTTCAAGGTTTTCTTCTCTGGTACTGTTAATGTGTTTGAAATGTTAGAAATTTCTGTTCTTGTTATCTTGTTACAGTATTTAAATAAGGATAGCATTGCCTGTGTAAAACCTTCACTTCCACATCAGAAATCTTCCTTTCATGTCTGTAAACATTTATTGTTGCGTTTGTGTTTGTGAGCTAAACGGCAAAAAAAAAGCAATCACAGGGAAAGTTCATTAGATTTGTGAGAAGCTACTCAAGGGTATTGTATCTGCTTCTCCACCACAGGGGTCATTTCAAACTAATCAGAAACCTTCACTTGCTTTCATTCCAGTCAAGAGTGTGGTTAGTAAAACATCAGGTTCAATTTTAGTATGTCTCAAGAATGTAGACACGCGTCTGATCAGCTAGGGTCACAAAGTTCCATTTACAGGATATGAATGACAAGGTATGCTATCCTATTAAGGAGACAATGACCTATTTTAGTGTATTACTTTATTTACAAAACACTCCTTTTATGCCTCACAACATATTCTGTGCAGTCTTTATAACCTAGTATGAGCTGAATTGTTTTCTTAGCATATAAACATACCTATTCTGTTTTACTACACTTAGTGCAGAAGTTGCATTTTGCTATCAAAGGGCAATGCGACCTCTTAAATTATTCTGAATGACAATTTTGGTTTGTCAACACCAACAGATCTGATACAGTGGTGGTAATAGTGAGTTTCAAAGCTGACAGTTTTTAAAATTACTTTCATTAAATTTCTTTTTTTTTAATTAACTAATATTCCTAGTGCTCCTTCACTGAAGATTACCACATTTATAAACCCATAGCAGAGCATCTGACTCCTGAAAAGTGATTGATATCTGGCACAGAACACAGTATGTTACACTGAACCTCAAAGATCAGAGTGGTTGCTGGAACACGTGAATTGATTATTTGATGTTGGATGACATAATTGGAAAAAAGTTTTTGCACTTGATGGAATTGAAAACAGAAGTTGAGTGATTTTTTTAAAAGTATTTTAACCAGTTCATTACTGATTCCCAGGAATCTATGGAATTACAGAGCTCAGCAGTCACTGTGAGAAAGCAACAATGAAAGGCTAGAAAAATTGATAAGGATATTGTTGTAGGCTGTATCTCCTCATGACCAGCTTAGAGCAGTATTGGAGAAGGCCTTGGGCAGATTGTCTGTCTGCACTGTTCCTGATACATGGTGGATGTTGTTGGGAAATGGGAGAAATGTTCCAATGCAGAAGTCTGCAAAGTATTGCAGGGTTCCGGAGGTGGTGCTTCATCTAGAGATGGTGGTACCGGTCATGCTGGGAGAGGTGAAAATTATCAAGTAACTAGTGGCCCTTGTGAAGGAGCTAACCCAATCTGATCATCTCTTTCTGTGCCAGGCTCTGAATCCACATGAACTGACCCTTCCTGTAAGTTCCCCAGTTTATCAGGTTGGGAAAAGGATAGATGTGGTGGAACTTTCAGGAGACATGGACCTGTCTCCATGCTGATGGGGTGCTTTTGGGATTTTGAATGGTAAAATGTGCAGGGGGATTAAGAGAGACCCTGTCCTTTATTGTAGACTAGCTGGAGTGCCCGGCAGTGCCGAGGGTTTTTTGAGGGCATGTTGTTATGAAAAAAGTAGAAATAATTTTTATCTATATATATCAATGAGTCTGTCTGTCTGTCTGTCTGTCTGTCTGTTTGTCTGTCTGTGTGGGAGAAGGAGAGAGAGAGAGTGGGAAGGAGAGAGAGAGAGTGGGAAGGAGAGAGAGAGAGAGAGAGAGGGGGAAGGAGAGAGAGAGAGAGAGAGGGGGAAGGAGAGAGAAAGAGTGGGAAGGAGAGAGAGAGGGGGAAGGAGAGAGAGAGAGAGGGGGAAGGAGAGAGAGAGAGAGGGGGAAAGAGAGAGAGAGGGAAAGAGGGGGAAGGAGAGAGAGAGAGGGAAGGAGAGAGAGAGAGGGAAGGAGAGAGAGAGAGAGAGAGGGAAGGAGAGAGAGAGAGGGAAGGAGAGAGAGAGAGAGGGAAGGAGAGAGAGAGAGAGGGAAGGAGAGAGGGAGAGAGGGAAGGAGAGAGAGAGAGAGGGGGGAGGAGAGAGAGGGGGAAGGAGAGAGAGAGAGGGGGGAAGGAGAGAGAGAGAGAGGGGGGAGGAGAGAGAGAGAGAGAGGGGGAAGGAGAGAGAGAGAGGGGGGAAGGAGAGAGAGAGAGAGAGGGAAGGAGAGAGAGAGAGGGAAGGAGAGAGAGAGAGAGAGGGAAGGAGAGAGAGAGAGAGGGAAGGAGAGAGAGAGAGGGAAGGAGAGAGAGAGAGAGAGGGAAGGAGAGAGAGAGAGGGAAGGAGAGAGAGAGAAAAAAGAGAGAGAGGGGGAAGGAGAGAGAGAGAGAGAGAGAGGGGGAAGGAGAGAGAGAGAGAGAGGGGGAAGGAGAGAGAGAGAGAGAGGGCAGGAGAGAGAGAGAGAGAGGGAAGGCGAGAGAGAGAGAGAAAAGAGAGAGGGGGGAAGGAGAGAGAGAGAGAGAGGGGGAAGGAGAGAGAGAGAGAGGGGGGAAGGAGAGAGAGAGAGAGAGGGAAGGAGAGAGAGAGAGAGGGAAGGAGAGAGAGAGTGGGAAGGAGAGAGAGAGAGAGAGGGGGAAGGAGAGAGAGAGAGAGGGGGGAAGGAGAGAGAGAGAGAGGGGAAGGAGAGAGAGAGAGAGAGGGAAGGAGAGAGAGAGAGAGGGAAGGATAGAGAGAGAGAGAGGGGGGGAAGGAGAGAGAGAGAGAGGGGGAAGGAGAGAGAGAGAGGGAAGGAGAGAGAGAGTGGGAAGGAGAGAGAGAGAGAGAGGGGGGAAGGAGAGAGAGAGAGGGGGGAAGGAGAGAGAGAGAGAGAGGGGGAAGGAGAGAGAGAGAGAGAGAAGGAGAGAGGGAAGGGGAGAAGAGATAGAGCGAGGGAAGGAGAGAGAGAGAGAGAGGGAAGGAGAGAGAGAGAGGCGGGAAAGAGAGAGAGAGAGAGGGTGAAGGAGAGAGAGAGAGAGAGAAGGAGAGAGGGAAGGGGAGAAGAGATAGAGCGAGGGAAGGAGAGAGAGAGAGAGGGAAGGAGAGAGAGGGGGAGAAGGAGAGAGAGAGAGAGGGGGGGAAGGAGAGAGAGAGAGAGAGGGGGGAAGGAGAGAGAGAGAGAAGGAGAGAGAGAGAGAGAGAGAGGGGGGGAGGAGAGAGAGAGAGAGTGGGGAAAGGAGAGAGAGCCGCCGCTCCTCCGGTCGATGTGTTGCGGGCCGACCCCTGATGAGTGCCCGATCCGCTGAGCTGGAGCCCTCGCCGCTGCTTCCCTGCTCGCTGTCTCTCGGGCCGCGCAGTTCTCTGTTTTCCCGCGCAGCCGGCCAGAGAGAAGAAAAACAAAAGAAATGAAGAGAGACGCGACTGAGTGAACGATCTAATTTAAAGCAGCCTCTCCCCCGCTAAAAGGTGAGAGCCAGAGGGAGATTTTGCGGTTGAAGAAGGGCGGCCGCCATTTAATTTCCCACCCGGGGAAGGGCTTGGAAAATTGAGCCAGGCCACGGTGGCCATGCGTGGCCTAGCGCTTCAGGCCCGGCCGGGCTCTCGGGCCGCGACTTACCTCAGCTGAGCTCCCGCTTCGGGAGAGAGAGAGAGACAGAGGGGGGGAAGGAGAGAGAGAGAGAGGGGGGAAGGAGAGAGAGAAAGAGAGAGGGGGGGAAGGAGAGAGAGAAAGAGAGAGGGGGGGAAGGAGAGAGAGAGAGAGAGAGGGGGGGAAGGGCTTAGAGGCAGGCTGCGGTGACCGTGCGCGGCCTAGCGCTTCAGGCCCGGCTGGGCTCTAGGGCAGCGACTCACCTCAGCCAAGCTCCCACTTCGGGAGAGAGAGAGAGAGAGAGAGGGGGGGGAAGGAGAGAGAGAGAGAGAGGGGGGGAAGGAGAGAGAGAGAGAGAGAAATTCCTGAATCATTACTAATGAATCAACAATTTCCTCACCTCCATTACCATTTTTTTAGCTTCAGGCCCGGCTGGTCTTTAATGGCCGCCACTCACCTCAGCTCAGCTCCCGCTCGGCAGTTTGAAGGATTAGGCCCCACCCACAAATGCCATGAAACACCCCCCAATTGGTCAGCCAACACGTCACTCAACGCTAATGAGCGGTAGGATTGGTCAACCGCTAAAGAGTGGATTTTGTCCATTTTTTGAATGTTTTTTGTATACTGTCCGAACAATTTTTGTCTGACCAAAAAGTAAATATGCCTATGAGACTCCCCTAATCATTAGCTTTCTTTTGATATAACATATATGTAATTACGCTCTATGGCCTAGAAATGGGGTATAGCCCCGCTTGGGGCGTTAGAATTGGCGCAGCACAAAGTTTATAACCAGACGCAACTTATCACCACCTGGCGCAATATTGGGTTGCATCGCCCCTAAAGGTGATTGAGGCGCGAATTCAGGCGTTACACGGGACTCCTAAGGCGCTAAACTTCCGGCGCAACCCAATATCAGAGCGGACGGGCGCAGCGCAGGTGCTCTCAATTACCGATGACCACGAGACTTCCAGGCGCCGGCCAGCTCTTAAAGGGGTGGGTCAGTCAGCTTCAGCATCCACACTCTGCGCCTTGCAGGCCTCAGAATCGGCGCAGGCCCTTCTCTGGCGCTAAAAACTTGGACCAGATGGAGAAGGTGAGACAGAGAGCAGAGCGCTTCACCAATGAGGCTCTGGAGCAATTGGTGGCCGCAGTGGAGCGCCGGTGAGATGTTCTCTACCCAGACAATGGCAGGAGGCCGAACCATAAGGACTACCGACGAGCTTGGAGGGATGTATGCCAGAGGGTCAACTCCAGCAGCATGGTGACCAGGAGCCCTGTCCAATGCAGAAAGAAATTCAACGACCTCACTCGGGTCGTGAGGGTGGGTGTTGTTTCTGCAAACTTCTGCATCCCTTCATTTGCACCTGACTTTATGGCTACAGGGTGGCCTGTGCCCCATTGGCCATCTGCCAGCAAGCACCCATGGCTCTTTCTGGGCACACACATGCACATTTGACTCAAGGCCTCATGTAAGGGTTCCTTGCACCATGGGGGGCATGAGATGATCACTCAGGGCATCATGTAAGGGCTCTTCCACCATGGGGGGCATGAGATGATCACTCAGGGCATCAGGTAACATAACTTCCCCTCCTTTCCCCTGCAGTCCAAGCTGGCGAGGATTGGCAAAGACCAGCTTCGCACCGGTGGAGGACCTCCACAAGTGGTCACTCTCACGGATCTCGAGGAGAGAGTCCACCAGATTCTTGGAGGACGCCTGAGTGGTCCTGTAACCACTGCAGCTGCCGACCCCATTGTCGACAGCGATGGTAAGGTTCTCACCTTTTACAACTGTCTCCTTCCACTTGTTCCCCCCACCAGCATGCTTTCTCACTATGGACCCATGTCATAGCCTTGCCACAATCTGGCATCCCTTGCTGCCAAGCTGTCCTTTTGCTAAAGCCACTTTTCCACCTCCCTGCTTTCAGATGCTGCATCACCAGCTCGGGAGCCGGGCCCTCAAGCTACCAGTGCCAGTGCCTCCAAAGGCTCAATGAGAAAAGTACTGTCCAACAGAAGGTCAGCAACTCTCTCCAGCAATGATCAGAATGGCCAGCCCAAATGGCTGCAGCTTTTATACTAGTGCTGTCTCCTTTAAATAGCGCCCCCCGAGTCCGAGAAGGGCCTGGGAACGCTCCATCCAACTGTCACTAATAGCGCCAGGCGGAAAGGTTCCGGGCGCCACCGAATATCCGGTCCGGGGCGCCAAAAAGGCATTGCACACTGAAATGAAATCATGATCTGCCTGCGCCCACGGGCGCGCGCAAAGAGTTAGCACCAGCGCTAAAAGGATACTCAATATGGGAGGTGGCGCTATATTCACTGCACCCGCCTGAAAATTGGGTAACGCCCCAATTCTCGGGCTCTTTAGGCGCTAATCGCTGGCGCTACCAACCGAATTTCTAGGCCTATAACTTTTGAGTGATGCCCCGGACAGACAGACAGACAGACACCATGATCCTTTTATATATGTATAATATAGAAGATAGATATAAACAAAGTAAAATGTCTCCCACAGAAGTGGTGGAATAAAATGACTGGAGCACGGAACATAACTAAAGAGGGAAGCGGAAGACTTTTTGCCCGTGCTTCAAACTCCAGGTTGACCTATGGAACCTATTACAAAGGGACTGAACCAGAAACTCACTACAATGGGTTGTGTGGTAACTTATTCACAATTAGAAACAAGAGCACAAGTTACCATAGGTCTCAAGAACTGCTGAATAACAATGACTGAAAGGAACCGCCAAGTCCTCCTTAACACCATTTTAAAAATTAGACACACCTGTTTAATGTGAAACAAAATAATTTGGGAAAGGTAAGTGTTGTGTGGACTTTTTAACATGAATGATGCAGTCTGCAAAATCAGTCATTTCTGTACACACATTTTTTTCTTTAAAAGATTTTCCAACTTGCATTTAGTATCATCTTCTTATGTATCAATGAAAATACTTTTTTAGAGTAATATTTGCTCAGTTGTGACTGGAAACCACAAAATGAAATTCTAATACTGTCTTGCTCAAAATATGGTAATGTGAATAACCGGGGAATTACTTGCTAATGGCATTTCAAATATAGGTGCTAAATTATAGATGAGGAAGGCATTTGACCAGGGGATAGTGTGCTCTCTGACAGGTTTGCTACGTTTGAATGGCAGGTCCAATTTTCACATGAGGAATTCTGTGTGGGAGATGTCATGTTAAAGAGTAATTATGAAAGTTTCACCTCGACTTCTCAGACTTCTCATTGATATCTTATGGGCAATGTTTCTTCTCCATAACATTTTCTGTACAAGATACTGTAAAGGGAAAAATTAGGTAATTAATGACGCAACGTTATATTGGAGATTTGGCAGGAATTTCAGTTGTAAAACTTCTGCATGCATTTTTTACAGAGCCATGGTAAATTTCACTGACTTGTTTCTTATGCAGAAAGCTCATGTAGCTTCCCCATTTAAAATAGTATCATCACCACTGTCAAAATCTTAGCCAGGTTTGATTGCAATTCTGTCTAAGGAGCATACTTGCCCAGTTTACATGGTCATTAATTTACTGTGGTGAACACTCCATGGATTTGGTGTTGACAGTAGTTTATCTCTTGTAAATCTCTTGTGAATCTCTTATACCTCCACTGAGCCACAATTGGAAGACTTTTTATAAAAGCTGTTAGGACAAAGTAGTTGAATTTTCTAATCCACCCACTCCTAATAATGTTAAACTGAGTCATTTTATTGCACCACTTATGTGGGAGACATTTTACTTTGTTCATTTCTATAACGTTAAACCAAGGCCCTATCAGCCCCCTCAGATGGATATAAAAGATTCTATGGCATTATTTTGAAGCAGAGTAGGGGGGGTTTCCCTGCTGTCCTGGTGAATGTTTATCCCTCAACCAACACCTAAAAACAAATCATCTGGTCATTATCACATTGGTGTTTGTGGGACCTTGCTGTGTGCAAATTGGTTGTCATGTTTCCTACATTTCAACAGTGACTAGACTTCAAAAGTACTTAATTGACTGTAAAACACTGGCATATCCTGAGGTCATGAAAGGTACTATATAAATGCAAGTCTTTCTTTTTTTCACCCCCTCCCCCACCATCCTCAACAATTTTCATCCCTCCATCACATCCTTCAACCTACAATCACAAGGACACACTGCAACACCTCTCTTCCTCATTCCAAACAAACCTTGTTCTCTTAATACCACACATTAACAGCATTCGCTTCACAGTCTACCACTGGCACAACCACCAACTCCTCCCGGCACCCAGGAATGATGAGCCCCAGCCCCAGCCCCATGGATGTGGCAGTGGCATGATGAGAGCAGTACATGTTGCCCTCTCTCTTGATGTCAGAATGTCTGCTCCTTTGCTAGCCCCTCAACCAATACCCACTGTAGTGCCAGCAAGTCAGCTGGGCCTTACTTCCCTGGCAGCAGCCAAGGTGCAGCAGTATGCAGCCTGACCCTTTGGCTCGAGCACCCAGAAGTCACTGGCCACAAGCATCTCAAAGGTCCCCAATTGTGCAACAACAGCCTTCCACCAGCTTTGCTGAGGCCACTAGGGGTGCACCTCATAGGAGTAATAGAGTTAGGAAACCATCTTATAAGAAAGGCACCATGGGTTGACACTAAGGTGAAGAATTAATAGAAGACAATTATTTTGTTGGGAATTAAATTCATCATCTTTATCAAATTTGGCACTTCTATGTGCAGTGTGGTTTTATAGCATCACCCCTGTGCTTGCTGACCTACATTGGCTCCCGGTTAAGCAACGCCTTGACTTTAAAATTCTCATCCTCCTTTTCAAATCTCTCCATAGCCTCACTCCTCCCTATCTCTGTAATCTCCAACAGCCCCACAACCCTCCAAGATATCTGAGCTCCTCTAATTCTGGCGTCTTAAGCATCCCTGATTTTAATCGCTCCACCATTGGTGGCCATGCCTTCTGTTGCCTAGGCCCTAAGCTCTGGAATTCCCTTCCTAAAACTCTCCACCTCTCTTTCCTCTATAAGACGCTGCTTAAATCCTACCTCTTTGACCAAGCTTTTGGTCATCTGCCCTAACATCTCCTTATGTAGCTTGGTGCCAAATTTTGTTTTATAACACTTCTGTGAAGCACCTTGGGACGTTTTACTACTTTAAAGGCGCTATATAAATACAAGTTGTCGTCGTTACATTGTCAGTATGTGATTGATAAAGAAGCTCGCTAAATGGTTTCAATGTTCTTTAATGCAGGATTAAGGTGAAGGATGTAACAAGGGCTGTTAATGCAACGAGACTTTGTCTAAGTTTTCAGGCTAGGGCAAGTCACTGGAATCGCTGAGCAATTAATTCAACTTTTGCATCTCTTGCTGCAAGACGTTGAGATGGCCTTCCTTCTTCTGCTGCTTCCTGGCATTCACCCCGGTCTTCCTTATCCAACAAGGACTGCTGCTGTTCCTGTGCCTCCTCCAAATGCAGTCTTCTCGGTATGGTGACGTTGTGCAGGATGCAGCACATGACTATGATGCGGGAGATTCTTCATGGGGCATATTGTGGGGGGCTATCAGCCACCACCTCTGCTTTAGCAACCCAATAATCATCCTGGTAATCCCATGGCATTGATTAAGAAAGAAGCAATCTGGAAGCTGAAAACTCTTCAAAATGGCAATCAAAATGGCAAACTGATCCTGTAATCCAATTAGCTGCAGGTGCGTGTGCCTTTAAATACTGCTTCAGTGGCTCTGAGAGACCAATCCCAGTAGGTTTTACTGGCAGGTTGAGCGCTGGGCGGGGCTTCCATGATTTCACATTAAAATAGCATTGGGATCTAAATTGCTTTATAGGGCTCCGACTTGCAAATATTTAGGAGGCTCCTGCCTTAATCTGGTGGGCACCTCAGCTGACTAAGAAGACTGCATGGTTAAAATGGTGGTCGGTGGGAACGGAGCGGTAAGTCCCCTACTGCTCACCCCATTCCTGTCAGGCAGGCAGGCAGGGTTAAAATTGCCCTTAACGAACACATCTGCACCACACACTTTGAAATGTTAATGAAAGTGGGGATGACTGATACTGCAATATTTCCCAACAGTTCTTTTGGTATTAAACCTATGTTTGAAATCAGGACAGTAAAAATCACTTCATATTTTCAAAATGTAAATGGTTGTTACTAACGATTGCTGCCTATGCTTCAGCTAGAAAATAAACACCGCAGTAATTACTAACCTAGCCCTGATTGCAGTCTGAATGTTAATGGACATTTCATTGAGAGCATTCTATTTCAAGCTTTTCCTGAAATTAGGATAATTATTGCACATCAATGAGACATTTACTGAAGCACGTATGTTACAATAAATAGATTATCCTGACATGCTCCTTCAGTCATATTTTTCAAAATTTACTGTGTTCCAGCTCATTGGTCTGGTGTATTCACCAGCAGTGCAACATCAAAAAATTAGAATTAACTCAGAACTGTCCCTGCCGGGCTATCCTACAAAATCAGGATTGGATACTTCCATGTGAATCTTTTTTGTATGTGTGGCTTGGATATGCTTGTATTTCATTGGAATAAATCCATTCTGGTCAGCTACACAAAATAATCCATACATTATCTTGGAGATACATAGCAGACATTCGTTGGACAAAGTCACTACAACAGAATAAGATAGTGTATATAAATATAATTTTGAACAGGAACAATCTGAGGCCAGTTTTCAGTCTTGACAGACATAGGGCGGAGAGTTGGTGGAACATGCTTGCCAAATGTTAGAATATATATCACAATGTTTTATTCATTAAAAACCAAGAAAAGGAAATAAATATATTTTTTATGGTTCTTTAGTTTTCTAAAATTCTTCGTTATAATCTTTGCTGCTGAAATGTACAGAAAATATTTTCTAATGATAGTTCTTATTAAATGAAAGCAAATTATTTGTATACTTGTAAGCAATCTAGGTCCTTGAATCCTCAAGGGGTTAAAGTACTGGCAAGAAGCCAGACCATGAAAATTTTGAGCAGTTCATTTACAATCCTCTTTTTTGTACTTTTCTTTAATGGCCTGAAATAGTCCCTTTAAGGACCACTGGTTATGAGGCTTAATTCCAAATGCCAATGGACAGATTATGTGTGATATTTGCTCTGCCCATTGGTACCTCAAAATTGCCATGCTGTCCTATTCACATCATGGGACCCCAATTTTCTTGGGCTAATAAGGCTCCAGCCTGTTTCTGGCAGGTGTTTGGGATGCCCATTATCGAGGACCCCACCAACATAGAAACATAGAATCATAGAAGATAGGAGCAGGAGTAGGCCATTCGGCCCCTCGAGCCTGCTCCGCCATTCAATGCGATCATGGCTGATCATCCAAATTCAGTACCCTGTCCCTGCTTTCTCCCCATATCCCTTGAACCCTTTAGCCTTAAGAAATATATCTAACTCCTTCTTGAATATATTTAATGAATTAGCCTCAACTGTCTTCTGTGGTAGGAAATTCTACAGGTTCACCACTCTGGGTGAAGAAATTCCTCCTCACCTCAGTCCTAAATGGCTTACCCTTTACCCTTGGACTGTGACCCCTGGTTCTGGACTCCCCCGCCATCGGGAATAGCCTTCCTGCATCTAGTCTCTCTAGTCCTGTTAGAATGTTATAAGTTTCAATGAGATCCCCTCTCATTCTTCTAAACTCTAGCGACCTAATCGACCCAATCTCTCTTCATACGTCATTCCTGCCATCCCAGGTATCAGTCTGGTGAATCTTCGCTGCACTCCCTCCATGGCAAGAACATCCTTCCTCAGATAAGGCGACCAAAACTGCACACAATACTCAAGGTGTGGTCTCACCAAGGCCCTGTACAACTGCAGCAAGACATCCTTGCTCCTGGACTCGAATCCTCTCGCTATGAAGGCCAGCATACCATTTGCCTTCTTAACCACCTGCTGTACCTGCATGCTTACCTTCAGTGACTGGTGCACAAGGACACCCAGGTCTCATTGCACTTCCCCTTTTCCCAATCTATTGCTGTTCAGATAATAATCTGCCTTCCTGTTTTTGCCACCAAGGTGGATAACCTCGCATTTATCCACTTTATACTGCATCTGCCATACATCTGCCCAATCGCCCAACCTGTCCAAATCGTACTGGAGTTTCTCTGCATCCTCCTCACAGCACACACGCCCACCCAGCTTTGTGTCATCTGCAAACTTGGAAATATTACATCTAGTTCCCTCGTCTAGATCATTAATATACATTGTGAATATTTGGGGTCCTAGCACCGAACCCTGCAGTACCCCACTAGTCACTGCCTTCCACTCAGAAAAAGACCCGTTTATTCCAACTCTTTGCTTTCTGTCCGCCAACCAGTTCTCTATCCAAGACAGTACCTTACCCCCAATCCCATGTGCTTTAACTTTGCACGCCAATCTCTTATGCGGGACGTTATTGAAAGCCTTCTGAAAGTCCAAATACACCACATCCACTGGTTCTCCCTTATCTATTCTACCAGTTACATCCTCAAAAAATTCCAGTAGATTAGTCAAGCACGATTTATAAATAACAGAGGCTCAGACAGCGGCAGGAAATGCTGCGTCACAATTTTTAGAGTGCTGCCACCCTGTTCCTGCCCAGTGGTGGGGATAAAAATTGGCACCACTGTTTTCTTTTAAAACTTTTTTTTTGTGATTGATATAAAGCCAAGTAATGTTAGAGCTGGGAAATGGAAGGTCTTCCATTTCTGTCATCCAGTGTCAGCATCGAGCACTCCCAAGTTGGGTACAGCATGGTTAGATGCTGAATGAAGCTCCCTCAAAAGTGGCTCAACAAGACCACATCATAGGTTTCAATTTATACCATAGGGCGTTTAATTATCTTTTTACATTAAGTAAATCCTTAACAAAATGTTAGAAGTTATAGTTTGGCTCCATATTAGCAAGAGTACAAAAATAAAATGTCTCAGTTTAATTGGTCAGAAAGGAAAATGAGTTGTGTAAAATAATGAGAAGCTGTAACGTGGAAGGAGTGGCTATGCACTATAGATCTTGAATTGCCCACCACAGAACCTGCACACATTATGCTCTTGAATTTCAAGGTGACTCCTCCATGGAGCCAATATGCTTGTGTAATTCTTTTGACCTTGCCCTTTCCCCATCCCGCCTTCATCTAACAAGTGCTCTCCTAAAAGAAGTACTCCATAAAACACGTGAACATTTATGGAAAAAAGTACATAAAGATAAGATTTAAAAAGCTCTATTTCTGGGGATATACTAGGAAACTGCTCTCACTGAATAATATCTTCATCAGCTTATGTTGTTTCAATGAAACATTTTATTCAAGCTCTGGTCTATTTCCATTATAGTAGCTTTTTATATATACATTTGGTTAGCACAAACTGATTGTGGGCACAGGACTTCCAACTTTTCCATCTTCCGAACCTTGGGAAAAGTTACTCCCCAGGATTTCCAAGGCCACCTCCTCTTCCTGTTGGGTTAAATACAGGATGTCAGGTAACCTGCAGTTCTCTCGAAAAATTGTGTGATAACTTCACTTGCAAGAAGAATGCATATATTTTATTTGGTAGCTGTAGTCTCATAACTTTATCCTTGCTAGCTTTCAAGGTGTGGTGTGAAAAGGAAGGAGCAGTCACAGAGGGATTCATGTGAAATACACACATATGCATGAAGCAATATATGTTCCATGAAGCCCCATAGTGCAAATCCTAATCATTGAGGGCAAGGCGTGATGCCTTCTCTCTGGGAGCCTTACCAGTCAGTCTTGGCAAACAGTTGGCATGTCACTTATCTTTGCTGGCTCTGTCAAGTTATTGAATTTCTTCCAATATTGCAAGGAGGTCCCCAGATGTCACCATCACCTCCTTCCACATCACACTGCCAGCTGCATTAGTATGTTTCTTGCCTCCAGAAACTATCACTTCTCTGTCTTATTTCAGCCAGCTGTACATCCAGATCATGCTCTGTGAGGTTTGAGTAGCAATTCTTTGCTCTTTTTGTAGGTGACATCTCTGTGTCTGTTCCAATGCTTTAGTTCATTTAACATGCCGTGGCCCTTTAAATATAGCCTTGCACCTTGAAGTCTGCCTTCTCCCTGAATTTTCCAGGACTCCCTATGTATTATTGCCCTTCTGCTGATGAAACTCTTAACAGTGTCCTGCCCAATGATATCCAAAAGAACTGACCCCAGGATTTCTAACATGACCAGTGTCTATCACGATGGACGTTTCATCTCCCGCTTCCTGTACTTCTGTCAGTGGAGCTGGAGACCACGAATTTCAGGGCCTCTAGAGCTTCTTATCTTATTGAGTGCTGGCATACTTGTAGACTGGTATCCCAAGGTTACTATACTCAGGCCTAATAGATTTTCCGATGCTAGTCAACAGCCTTCTATAATAAATTAAAGGTTTTGACATGGTAAAATGTATATGTGATGAAACTTAGACATATCCTGCTTTAGATAAATCCTATTTCAAACTATAATATTGATTACATCTTTTACATGAAATGTTGTCTTTGATTACTGTATGAATACAATGATTAAAGATTCCAGGTGGGAGGTATAGTGAAATTACTTGGTTTCATCTTCTAATAGGAATGGCATTTGATGACCGAGTGTTTATCATTAGCACCTGAAGCCATTTAATTGGCATGCATATACAATATTCAAAGAGACAAGGCTTTCCTTACAACAAGAACCAGTACTTTAACCCTTTGAGGATTCAAAGACCTAGATTGCTTACAAGTATACAAATAATTTGCTTTCATTTAATAAGAACCATCATTAGAAAATATTTTCTGTACATTTTAGCAACAAAGATTATAACAAAGAATTTTAGTAAACTAAAGAACCATAAAAAATATATTCATTTTATTTTCTTGGTTTTTAATGCATAAAACATTGTGATATATATTCTAACATTGTGCTAATTTTTGTTTCAAAATGCCACTACAGTCCTCAGACAGAGAAATGCAATACATCAGAGGTACCAAATGACCTGGAAAATTACCAAAAAAATGAATGAAAAGAAATAAGAAACTTTAATTTTGACATGTAAATATTTGGTATAAATTTACTATTATCCTCAATATGAAAATAAAATGTTTGAGTTATACATCCTAATGACAAAGCTCTCTTAAATGTAACTTCAATATTCTGGCCAAATTGTTGAGTATCAGCTAATTTATGCAGAAACCCAGTGGTGTAAGCGAGATGCCAAATGCATCCACAACATCAGATTAGTGAAATTGGTCCACTTAGACTAGTAGAGAGCTCCATTGATGTAATCTAAGCACGTGTATGCTGCCACACATTTGCGCATGTACATAGATGTTTCTTTATAAAATATATTTTTATGCAAATCCATGTTAGCGGTCAGAGTCAGCAAGCACTATGGAATGAGATCAATGGCTAGGCATCAGGATCCTATTATCACTGATACTGAAAAGGCTTTGGATTAGTTGGCCTTTATTTTGGGTAATTTGTGCAGTTTTGAATTTAGGAAGGCTTTTATAAACAAATCTTAATCTTATTTTCCAGCTGCAGGATGTGTCTAAGAACCAGTGGGATTAAATAGTTTCCTTACATGTTAAATTGGATGGGATGTCTTTTATTGCTGCTTCTATTTGTGTTGGCAATAGAAGCTTTACCAGCAGCAATGTGAAATGGCACTGATGCTGCCTGAATAGATGCCAGTGGAAGCAGAATAAAAAGACTTTTTGTAACATTGTTATGAGGTTAATATGTGATGAAACTTGGATATATCCTGTTCCAAACTATAACATTGACTACATCCTTTTACATAAAATTTTAATGGTGTGGGAATATGTCTATTGTAATGTATTATCACATGGTTTGTCGCATGGTTTGTCACATGGTTTAGTATGAGCATGCTCAGTTCGCTCTGGCCTAGTAAAGCAAGCACATGGACCAGCAACTCATCCTGTCTCTGTCCTTCATTTGTTCTACCCACATATATTACATTTTGGTGACAAGGATGGGATCCCAAAACCATTTTTAGGGATTATGGAAGGACACAGTGTTCAACCTTCAAGTGGAAAAGTTTAAGGCGAATTTGTGGTACCTAAACTGAATTTTTTTGCGATGTTTTACTGTTAATTGTCTGTGCTTCACCTTCCTGTGTACGTATACACAGCAACAGCGGCGTTGCTTCTCACAGGTACACAGGTAGCATGCTGAGTCACTGTTCGATGGGATCGGGACAATCATGGCTGCGCCTACAGGATTCATCAGAAGTCTCGGCATGTATGACCGAGCTCGCGAACCATTCAGTTCTTACATTGAGCGGATAGAGATGTTTTTTAAGGCGAACAACATTATTGAGATCAAAGGTGCAGATGAGATTGCTCAAGCTCAAAATAAAGTAATTCGTGAATGGAAGAAAGCAATTTTTCTTACCGAGATCAGGCCAGATGTCTATGGAACATTGACAAACCTACCCGCGCCAGGGAAAGCGAAGGATGCATCGTTTGAAGACATTGTCGAGGAACTCGAGGACCATTTCAACCCAAAGCCGTTAGAAATAGCAGAGAGCTATAAGTTTGGTACCAGAAACCAAAAACAAAGTGAAACCATCAGTGAGTACATTGTAGTTCTTAAAAACCTGTCTTTGCATTGCAACTTTGGCACATTTTTAGATTGTGTGTTGCAATTTAAGTTTGTGTGTGGACTGGTGGATGAGCATACACAGTCCAAGTTACTGAACACTGCGAACCTAATGTTTGACATAGCATGCAAAATTGCCCTATCTATGGTGTCTACAAATGCTAGGGAGCTCCATCCAACCCAAGTGCATCTGAGGTCTACAGTCACAAAGCCACCGCCAAACCTAAAGTTGTGAGACCAAGTCAAAAGCATTTCAGTGAGAGCAGTTCAGTGAATTGTTATTGCTGCAATGGAAATCATTCACCGCAGTCCTGCCAATACAGAAATGTGAAGTATTTTCACTGCCAGAAGCAAGGCCATATTTCAATAGCTTGCAGAGCTAGATCTAAAGCAGGAAGTAAGAACCATTCTAGTGGCAATGCAAAGCAGTGAAAACAAAAGGGAGGAGTTCACAACATTGAAGTGAACACACCTGATGTTGAAGAACTTAGGCATCTACAGATCTATGGCAGTAACAACAACACCAGCAGTCGTGAGAAAGACTTCCGTACAAAACATTTGGTCAATGAGCAATATTGTAGGAGTCTCTGCACTCCTAACAAAGAATCTATAACTTACTGGAAGTTAACAAACTGAATTTATTGTCTAAGAACTTTACAAAACAAGAAACTACAGGAGAAGCTCAAAACAGGTCTTTTCTCTTTCAATCCACACGAGGACTGCTGGTCCCGCCCTCTACCTATGACGTCATCACGTTTCCCGCCGAAGGGGACGTCACGTGACCCACGTGATGACGTCATCGCGTCAGATCGTGATGTTGTCGATCTAGCTCTGTTTAACCAGAGCCAACTTGAAAGGTAATAACATTGGTTACAGACAATTAATGCTAGAGGTAATAACATTGGTTACAGACAATTATGTAAGTCACTTAGTGGTTTTGCCACATACGCCCCCCCAGAATTGTCTTTAACGAAAAGAGTCAATCGCTGAGGAGGTCAGACAAGTCTGTTGGACCGACTCCGAAATTCCTGGAGGGGAAAACGCTGAGCAGGCGGCGAACTGGTAGGCTGCGCCAGCTAGATCGGTCGTTCGAGGTCCAGGTGCGCAGGCTTGAGGCGATCGACAGAGATGTGACCCAGTTTGCCCCCGACGTCAATCACGAAACTCTTGTCCCCTGCCTGCAAAACCTTGAAGGGTCCGGCATACGACGGTGCGAGCGGGGTACGATGGCCGTCCTGGTGCACAAACATGAACTTGGCTTTCGACAACTCCCCCGGGACGTTGGACGAAAGCAAACCGTGCTGTGAGGTCGGAACTGGACGGAAACAGCGGGCCACATCCCGGAGGGTCTCTTTTTGTGTGGCCGCGGACCATGGTCGCGTAGGTAACGGCAGGAATTCACCTGGGACTTGAAGCGGTTGTCCGTAAACCATCTCCGCCGCCGACGACTGGAGATCTTCCTTCGGCTCCGTGCGGAGTCCTAACATCACCCACGGTAGTTTGTCGACCCAGGATGCATCCAGCAGGCTGGCCCTGAGCGACGCCTTCAAGGAGCGGTGGAACCGCTCGCACAAGCCGTTCGCCTGTGGGTGATAGGCCGTAGTGCGGTGGAGTTTAACGCCCAACACGGAAATCACCTCGTTCCACAGTTCGGACGAAAATTGCGGACCCCAATCCGACGAAATGTCCGCAGGGACACCAAAACGGGCTACCCAGGACGAAATGAGAGCTCGAGCAACGTCCGCAGATGTGGTGGACGTCAGGGGAACTGCCTCCGGCCACCTCGTGGTGCGATCCACCATCGTCAAAAGGTACGTAAAACCCTGGGAAGGTGGGAGTGGCCCCACTAAGTCGATGTGAATATGGTCAAATCGCCGTTCCGGGACCTCGAAGGTGGCGAGTGGGGCTCTGACTTGGCGCTGCACCTTGGACCGTTGGCAAACAACACAACTGTTCGCCCAGTCCCTGACGTCCTTGCGTAGTCCCCTCCATACGAATTTGGAGACCAGCAGTTTTTGCGATGCCCGCACCCCGGGGTGCGATAGGCCGTGTAAGGCATCGAAAATCGTACGACGCCATTTAGACGGGACGATCGGACGGGGTGCAGCCAGCAAAACGTCGCAGAGCAGAGTGGTACCTGCGGAATGGAAAGGCACATCCCTCGGCTGGAGGCTGTTTGGAACCGAACGAAAACCCTGGGTCTCCGGGTCGTCCGCTTGGTCAACCGCCATCTGTGCGTAGTCAATGCCCAATTGGACGGCCTGGACGGCGGCGCAGGATAGGCAATCGGCGATGACGTTGTCCTTACCGGCCACATGTCGGATGTCGGTGGTGAACTCCAATATGTACGTCAGCTGCCGTTGCTGCCGAGCCGACCATGGTTCCGCAGACTTGGCCATTGCGAACAGCAATGGCTTGTGGTCGACAAACGCGATGAAGCGTCGTCCTTCGAGGAGGAAATGGAAATGGCGGATGGCCAAAAACAAAGCCAACAGCTCTCGGTCGAAAGTACTGTACCGGCATTCATGCCGTTGTAGCTGGCGGCTAAAAAAGGCCAGGGGTTGCCACGCGCCATCGACCCACTGCTCCTGGACAGCCCCCACCGCGTAGTCTGACGCGTCCGTCGTGAGAGCGATGGTGGCTCCCGGCAGGGGGTGTGCTAACATGGTCGCATTGGCGAGTGCGGCTTTCGTCTCCTCGAAAGCACGATCCATGTCCTGTGACCATTCCACAGGGTCGTTTCCCGTCAAGCCTCTGAGGGCCTCATATAGAGGACGCATGAGCTGTGCAGCCCTGGGGATGAAACGATGGTAGAAGTTAACCATCCCCAGGAACTCCTGTAAAGCTTTCACGTATTCCGGTTTCGGGAACGCCGCAATTGCCCCACCTTGACCCGAAGTGGCGTTGCCCCCGTGGGGGTTATGCGGTGACCCAGGAAATCCAGTTGCGATAGGCCGAAGCGGCATTTGTCCGAGTTAACGATGAGGCCGTGCTGCTGAAGCCGCCTGAAAAGGACCCGAAGGTGCTCGAGGTGTTCCTCCTTGGAGGTGCTGGCAACCAGAATATCGTCCAAATAAACAAAGAGAAAATCAAGGTCCCGCAGGACTGAATCCATGAGGCGCTGAAACGCCTGTGCCGCGTTCTTAAGCCCAAAGGGCATTCGCAGGAATTCAAAGAGTCCAAAGGGGGTAATTACCACTGACTTTTCGACATCCTGAGGGTGCACCGGCACCTGATGGTAACCACGGACGAGGTCGATTTTGGAGAAGATGGACGTCCCCGCCAAATGTGCTGAGAAGTCCTGTATATGGGGAATGGGGTAGCGGTCGGGCGTCGTTATGTCATTGAGGCGGCGATAATCCCCACAGGGCCGCCATCCCCCGCCGGGCTTGGGGACGATGTGGAGCGGGGAGGACCAGGGGCTACTGGACCGACGGATGATCCCCATTTTTTCCATCACGGCGAACTCCGCCTTTGCTGCCACTAGCTTACTGGGCTCTAAACGTCGCGCCCTGGCGTAAACGGGTGAGCCGGTAGTCGAAATATGGTGCTCCACCCTATGCTTGACGGTCGGAGCCGAAAAGTTGGGCTTCGTCAGCTCGGGGAAATCCTCGAGGAGCCGGGCGAAATCGTCGGGCTGCGGCCGCGCACATGAAATCGTGTGTGACGCAGCCGTGCTGCGCGTCCCCAAAATATCGTCGAGCATGGCGGCGCGAACGAGGCGTCGATTTTTCACGTCCACCAACAGGCCGTTGGCGCCTAAAAAGTCAGCACCCAACAGGGCCTGTGAGATTTGAGCGGTGAAGAAATTCCAGCTGAAAAACTGTCCACCGAAACATACTCGGACGAGGCGCTTCCCGCAAGTGCGGATCGAACCCCCGTTGGCCGCTTGCATAGGGGGACCACGGCTGCCGGAGCGAAGGTCTATGACCAAGGCGGGCAGTATGCTGCATTGCACCCCTGTGTCGCATAGAAAACGACGGCCAGAGATGGAGTCGGTTATATAGGTGAGATTCCCGGAAGCACCGATCGCCATCGCGGCAGCGGGGGAAGTACCGGGACCGGCGTGCATGACTCGCAGTGGTCTATTCGACGGTCTGGTAACGAAAGTGCACAGCGAGCGGCAGCAGCGGACCTTCGGGCCGAAACGAGCGTGGTAGTAGCAGAAACCGGTCATTGGAGGCGCCTTTGTCGGAGCCGGGACCGGGCTCTTCGTGGCGGGGCATTGCGCGAGGGCGCAGTATTGTTCCCGGACCGCGTATATCTTATCCGCCTCTTTGGCGAGCGCGACGCAGTCTGTGGTTTCTGCTCGGGCGAGGGATGCCTGTACTTGCTCAGGAAGTTGAGTAAGGAACAGTTCGCAAAACAGAAAGCACTGGGGCTCGGACCCCAGGAGAGTCAGCATATGACTCATCATTTCCGAGGGTTTGGAGTCTCCTAACCTTGGTAGAGTCAGTAAACGGCGAGCGCGCTCCGCTTTGGTGAGACCAAATACCTGCAGCAATCGTGTCTTGATGGCAACATACTTGTCAGCAGTCGGAGGACTCTCCAGCAGGCTGATGATTCTCGACGCTGTCGAGCTCTCGAGGGCGGAGACCACATGGAGATATCTGGTCTGATCCTGAACGATGTTGCGGAGCTCAAATTGTGCCTCGGCTTGCACAAACCAAGAGGCTGCCTGTTGTTCCCAGAATTGGAGGAGCTTCAAGGCCACTGCGTTGGCCTCCATCACTGGCCTGTGTTCGGCGTTCACCGCGAAAAACGATCGCGAGGAATCGGGGTCACCAATGTAGGAGTCTCTGCACTCCTAACAAAGAATCTATAACTTACTGGAAGTTAACAAACTGAAATTTATTGTTTAAGAACTTTACAAAACAAGAAACTACAGGAGAAGCTCAAAACAGGTCTTTTCTCTTTCAATCCACACGAGGACTGCTGGTCCTGCCCTCTACCTCTGACGTCATGACGTCATCACGTTTCCCGCCGAAGGGGACGTCACGTGACCCACGTGATGACGTCATCGCGTCAGATCGCGATGTTGTCGATCTAGCTCTGTTTAACCAGAGCCAACTTGAAAGGTAATAACATTGGTTACAGACAATTAATGCTAGAGGTAATAACATTGGTTACAGACAATTATGTAAGTCACTCAGTGGTTTTGCCACAATATATTGATATGTGTATTGACTGCTCTATCATGAGTAAGGACACATATGAGAGTAAGTTTAATCAAATACCACTTACAAAGAGTATCGTAGAGTTAAAAACCTACTCTGGAGAAATCCTAGAGACATGTGGACAAATGGAATGTACAGTTCAACACAAATGCCAGTCAGTAAAGCTGCCTATTATTGTAGCGAGCTACAACAACATGCTAACCCTCATGGGCAAAGACTGGTTGAGAAAGTTAAAACTACACTGGAAAAACATCTTCACTGTAGATGCTTCAAAGAAGCGACTTGACACAATGCTGAACAAGTATGAAAGCATGCTCACAGACAGTTATAAAGGCATCACTGGATATTGTTAATCCGTGAATCTTGACGTATGGTGTCCTTCAAGAAATAGACAGAGACTGCAGAGGAACAATCAACAGGTGTTTACTGGATGAGGGTTACTCTAAAACTAACAGTACAGATCCCTACTCAGGGTTTATATACAGGTGTGGTCACTGCCGGTACTACAGTATACAGGAGCTGTAAAAAGTAGTTCTCCCCTTAAAGGTATATACACTACAATTCCTCCCCTTTTAGATTAACAGTACCATAACATTCATTTAACAATTAACACTTTTAACATGCAACATTAACTGAAAATAGTCCATTTATAAATTCAGTCTTTGGGACGGCTTCCTGATCCTTTCTGGATAGCGCCTTTCCTGAGTGTCTTGCTTTTGGTGCAGAGGCGATTCTGGCCCCCTGTCGTCGGTTGGTTCATCAGCTTCCGATACTACTGTTTCTGGGGTAGATGCTACCTGTATATCGGGTTCATCACCAGGTACGCGAGACATGGGGTTGACTCGTTCCTGTGACTCTAGGATCTGGTCGACATGGCATCTCACAATGCTCTCCCCAACATCCACTGTGTACATTAGTGGCCCCTGCCGTGTGCATATCGTTCCTGGTTGCCATTTCTCTGTTCGGTAGTCGCGGGCCAAGACTGGTTGCCCTACATTGAAGCTCCTTGTCGGCTTCTCATTGATGTGCTGGAATTGCTTATTCTCAACATCTCTTCGTACATTTGGTCTGAGCAAATCCAGACGAGATCTCAACCTTCGGTTAAAGAACATCATGGCCGGGGTCTGGTTGGTGACTGCGTGTGTCGCATTTCTGTAGGCTAACAGGAAATTCTCCACCTTATGCTGCAGTGGAATGTCGTCATCGCACATGGCCCTTACTGCCTTTTTAAAGGTTTGTACGAACCTCTCAGCCAATCCATTTGTGGCTGGATGATACGGGGCGGATGTGTAATGCCTTACCCCATTCTTTTTAATAAATTTCCGAAACACTTCGGACACAAACTGTGGTCCGTTATCAGAGCAAATCTGCTCTGGCAAGCCATTCCTGGCAAATATGGTCCGTAGGACTGCAATCGTTTTCTCCGTGGTGGTGGAGGACATTTTGATCACCTCAGGCCATTTCGAGTGCGCATCTATGGCTATTAAAAACATTGAGTCCATGAATGGACCAGCAAAATCAATATGCGCCCGTTGCCATGGAGAGAAGGGCCACTCACATGGGTGTAGAGGGGCATGTGGTGGTGCATTTTGGACCTTCTGGCATCCTGAGCAGCTCTTTGTCAGGTCCTCGATTTGCTGATCGATCCCCGGCCAACACACATAAGCCCTAGCAAGGCTTTTCATTTTCACCCCTCCCAGATGGCCTTCGTGAAGCTCATTGAGCACTCTCTCCCTTAACTTGGGTGGAATTACCAATCGGGATCCACACATCAAGGTCCCCTGGCATACTGACAGCTGTTCTCTTCTGGATGAGAATGCTGGCAACAGTGAGTCACCATGTGTTGGCCATCCCTTCACCGTCAAGTCATATACCCGAGACAGTGTCGGGTCATTTCGGGTCTCCTTCTCTATATCCGCGTTAGTTACTGGCAAGCGTTCAATTATAGTCGAATAAAATATTTCGACAGGGTCCACTGCTGGTGCTTCCTCCGCCATTGGAAGTGGCAGGCGTGATAGCCCATCAGCGTTTCCATGCTGTTTCGTGCCCTCATCCTCGATTTCATATTGGTTCGCCCCTAGAAAAAGGGACCATCTTTGTAGCCGTTGCGCAGTCATCACCGGAACGCCCTTCTTTGGATTAAAGATGGAGACAAGTGGTTGGTGGTCAGTCAGCAAGGTGAACTTCTGCCCGTGCAGATAGTGGTTGAACTTTTTCACTCCCCACACTAGGCTGAGGGCCTCCCTGTCAATCGTGGGCGTAGTTACGCTCGGCTGAGGTTAGTGACTGAGACGCAAAGGCTACTGGCCTCTCCGAGCTCTCCGGGAATTTGTGCGACAGCACCACTCCAATACCATAGGGTGATGCATCACACGCCAACCGAATTGGTAGTGCTGGGTTAAAATGAGCCAACACCTCTTTTGATGTGATCAATTCTTTGCACTTCTGGAAAGCTCGTTTACATTCGTCATTCCACTTCCATGGTACCCCCGTTTGCAGTAGGGTGTTCAGTGCGTGTAGTACTGTAGACAAATTCGGCAAGAACTTATGGTAGTAGTTCACCAGCCCGAGGAACGACCTCAGTTGTGACACATTTTCCGGTGCTGGAGCCTTGACTACTGCCTCAATCTTTTCAGGGGACTTATGTAACCCCTCTTCATCAATAACATGGCCACAATACGAGATCTGCTTCTGGAAAAACTCGCATTTGTGGCAATTAGCTCGGAGCCCATATTCCTTCAATCTAGTGAGCACCTGCTCCAGGTTGGCGAGGTGATCACTGTCATTTTCGCCTGTGACCAGGATGTCGTCCAATTAACACTGGGTCCCTGGAATCCCTTGCAGGACTTGATCCATTGCCCTTTGCCAAATAGCCGGAGCTGATGCTACCCCGAACACCAGCCGATTGTATTGGTAGAGACCTTTATGAGTGTTGATCGTGAGGTACTGTTTCGAGGCTTCTTCTACCTCCATTTGCAGGTACGCCTGGGCCAGATCAATCTTAGTGAAGCGTTTTCCTCCAGATAGCGAGGCGAAAATATCTTCAATCCGCGGAAGCGGATATTGTACCGTGTGAAGGACTGGGTTCACTGTCACCTTAAAGTCCCCACAGATGCGAACCTTCTTTGGTTCCCCAGGCGTATTACTCAATGACCTCTTCATTATAGGAACGATGGGTGTAGCCCATTCGCTCCAGTCCACTTTGGACAGTACTCCAGAACATTCCAAACCTTCCAGCTCTGCTTCGATGGCTGGGCGGATCGCATAAGGCACCGGTCTGGCCTTAAAAAACGTTGGGCTTGCATATTCCTCTATTTTGATCGTCGCTGTTATGCCTTTTAGTGTTCCGAGTCCCTCCTGGAACACTTCTTGTGCATCAGTTAGCATTTTTGACAGTCGTCCAGGTGTGACGTCGTCATCCTTTTTGGCATCTACCGTCAGTGCTTGTATGGAATGCCAATCTAGCTGTATCTTCCGGATCCATTCACATCCTAGTAGTGGTGGTCCTCCATCTGGCAATACATATAGGTCCATTTTTGGTGTTTCCTTGCCGTTGTATATCACGTTCACCCTTATTTTTCCTTTGGGGTAGACTTTTTGCCCCGTGTACGTCTTCAAGACAATCTCTGTATCTCTCAAGCGTATATGTGAGAATAGCCGCTTGTAGTCCCTTCAGTTTATGACTGTTAGGGCTGATCCTGTGTCCAATTCCATTTTCACTTGGACTCCGTCTATCTTGAGCGTGACCCAGATAGTTTGGTGATCCTCCATTTTGATTACATTATGTAGTTTCAGACAACCCAGCTCCTTGCTTCCGGAGTCTGTATCACTTTTCTGTTCGTCTGAACTACACTCTGTCACCTTATGTACCTTTTTGTACTTCTCCTGTGGAGATTTCTTGCTGCTGGTTTTCTTTCCCGACCTGCAGACTCTTGCTATGTGTCCTACTTTTCCACACTGTCTGCACACTTGGTCCTTGAACCAACAATCCTTATGGTCGTGTGTTGTTCTGCCGCAGCGATAACACTTCACTGCTCCATATGACATTTCATTTGTGCCATATTCTTGCGGTCTCCATTGTATCTCTGCAGCGCCCCGTGCGGCTGCTTCGTGTGATACTGCCATGCTGAAAGCCTTGTCCAGCGTAAGATCCTTTTCTGATAGAAGCCGTTTCTGGGTTCCTTCACTTTGAAGCCCACACACAAACTTGTCCCTTAAAGTATCTGCTAGTCCCATTGCAAACTGGCAGTGTTTCGATAGCTTGCGCAGTTCCGTTAAATACTCAGCATTACTTTTGTCTTTATGCTGGTTCCTTTTGTGAAACTTAAATCTTTCTGCTATCAGCAGCGGTGTGGGGTTTAAGTGGTCCTGTAGGATTGCCACTATGCTTTCAAAATCCTTTTCCACTGGCTGCTCTGGGGTTACTAGGTTTCACAGTAAGCCATACGTTTTTGCACCCATGGAATTCAACAATATCAGTGCTTTCCTGGCATCTGGCACTTCATTCGCCTTGCAGTACACTTCTATGCGTTCTACATATGTCGCCCAATCTTCGACTTCATTGTCGAACGCTGTGACACTGCCACTCTTCTGCATCCCTGGGTGTGGTTAGACTGGCTAAAAATGTCGTCTCCCATGCTCTCCCTTCTTCTCCGCTGTGGCTGAAAATGGCGTCTCCCACGCTCTCCCTTCTTCTCCACTGCGGCTCAAAAATGGCGTCTCCCGTGCTCTCCCTTCTTCTCCGCTGTGGCTCAAATGGCGTCTCCCGCGCTTTCCTTTCTTCCCCCGTGGACGCTGCTCAGCCCTTGAACACCGGCCGCGCTCTGTGCATTTTCCTGCGCGCATCTCTCGTTGACGCCGCTCGGTCCTGAACCCCGGCTGCGCCCTGTGCGCTTTACCCTCTCTCTCTGCTCCCGTCGACACTGCTCGGCCTTTTCCTGTGCCGTCGGTCGGCTCTAGCCGCCGCTGTGCGGGAAGGGTCTGCGCCATACCTGTTGCCAGCCCGCCTCGCTGGAGTCTCCGCCGGATGGTCGACGCCTGTGCCTCTGGAATCGGCCTTCCTCTGCAGAGTTGCAGGTAGGTTCGAATTGCCTCGTCGCCAATGTTAAATCCGTGAATCTTGATGTATGGTGTCCTTCAAGAAATAGACAGAGACTGCAGAGGAACAATCAACAGGTGTTTACTGGATGAGGGTTACTCTAAAACTAACAGTACAGATCCCTACTCAGGGTTTATATACAGGTGTGGTCACTGCCGGTACTACAGTATACAGGAGCTGTAAAAAGTAGTTCTCCCCTTAAAGGTACATACACTACAGATATGACACATATATCCGCATCAAGTCCAACGTGAAGCCTGTCTATTGTAAGGCAAAACCGGTTCCCTGTGTGTTGAAAAGTCAGGTGGCGGAAGAGCTAGTGAAGCTGAGAGAACGGAGTGCTAGTAAAAACAGACAAAAGAGAATGGGCTACCCCGATTGTTGTAGTGCCCAAAACAGACAAAACTTATGCTTGTGCGGTGACTACAAAGTTAGTATCAACTAAGCAGTTGACGATGAGCAGTACCCATTACCTACATCACAAGATTTGTATGCAGTACTCTCTGGGTCAAAGGTTTTCTCTAAGCTTGACCTGTCGCACGCTTACGCTCAGCTGAATGTTGACAAAGTGAGGCAACAGTATCTCACCATCAACACACACAAGGGACAGTACTCATACACCAAGCTGCTGCATGGTGTAAAGTCCTCCCCCAAAATCTTCCAGGCTATGATTGATAAGATTTTGCAAGGAGTTCCAAATTGCTTATGCAATCAAGATGATGTGCTGATTGCAACAAGCAGTGAGGAAGAAAATCTAGAAGTGTTAGATTTAGTGCTTCAAAAAAAAAAAAATGCCCACAACGTAAAATTGAAAAGGAGCAAATATGCTTTTGTGCAGCCCGAGGTTGTGTACCTTGGTCTGAAAGTTGATGCAAATAGCTTGCAACCAGTTAAGGAAAAGGTTGATGCTGTCATCAATGCTCCAAAGTCACAGAATATGTCTGAGTTAAGCTCTTTCCTTGGAATGGTCCAGTACTACGCACGTTTCTTACCTGAGTTAGCAACCATGTTAGCTCCATTGCACGAGCTCCTCAAGAAGGATGTCCAGTGAAAGTGGACGAAAGCACAACAGGAAGCTTACGACGCTTGCAAGAGAAGTCTCTCTAGCGATGCTCTACTTGTGCACTACGACACATAGCATGAGCTTAAGTTAGCATGTGATGCTTCTAGCTATGGTGTGGGAGCTGTCATGAGCCATGTAATGGATGACGGCCAAAAGAAACCAATTGCATTTGCATCGTGAACCCTCATAAAGAGCGAAGGAAACTACACGCAAATTGAAAAGGGAGCACTCGCCATAGTGTTTAGAATCAAGAAATTCCAACAGTTCCTGATCAGCAGAAAGTTTACCCTGATAACCGATCACAAACCACTCCTTGCATTATTGGGGTCCAAGTCTGCCTTCCCTGCAATGGCCGCATCAAGAATGCAATGTTGGGCAGTGTTGTTGTCACAATATGACTACACGATTGAATATCGCACTTCAAAGCAAAACGCAGTTGCAGATGTCTTGTCCAGGTTGCCACATGAGGACTCGTGTTGGGAGTGAAGGTGCTATTTTCACACTAGGTGCAGGTGACAAAGACTTTCCCGTGAATGCAACTGAGATTGCAGATGAGACTCAAAAAGACTCAATACTGAAAATAGTGTATGAAAACACCTTGACTGGATGGACTGATCAGTGTCTGGACATAGAGTTGAAACCATTTCATAACTGTCGTACTGAATTGTCTTGTGAGCAAGGTTGTATCAAGTGGGGAAACAGAGTGGTGGTACCTACTTCTGAGTTCAGAACCAGAACAAAACCGCCCAAAAATTGGTTCAACACCAAAACCTTTTGTAAGGAGATCAGGAAGACTCCACAAACCTGTTATTGGACTGGATTTGTAGGCCATTTAAAAGAAAAAAAGGAGTTTTTGTTATGTGGTACATGTTATGTTGGGAAAAGGGTGGACCACAGTTTTCTTGTATTTGAGAGGGGAATACATATGTTATTTTTAATAGGAGAGTAGTGCAATTTATTATCACATGGTTTGTCACATGGTTTAGTATGAGCATGCTCAGTATGCTCTGGCCTAGTTAAGCAAGCACATGGACTAGCAATTCATCGTATCTCTGTCCTTCATTTGTTCTATCCACATATATTACACCTATGTTTTGAACAAATACACATCATTCATTCATGAAGCATTACAAATGAATTAAATTTAAACTGCCTTCTGTTAACTGCTCCTCCTGTTGAGGTTTTCTTTATTCTTTTGTCTTGATTAACCTGCAAGTAGAAACAAATACACAGGAACTGTCTGGAAAATGTTGCTAGCTGCAAAGGATATCAAACATCTGTTTATATTAATATACTTGAAGGAAAAATTGGTTTGGTTAATTGTTCAGACTATATTTGCATGTTTGCCAGTTTGAAAAAAGGAGACAGAGGCATTGGGGTAGAAATTCATTTTTGGGCACGCAGGGTACATGCCATGTAAGAACATAAGAGTTAGGAGCCGGAGTAGGCCATACAGCCTGCTCTGCCCTTCAATAAGATCATGGCTGATCTTCGACCTCAACTCCACTTTTCCGCCTGATCCGTATATCCCTTAATTCCCCTAGGGGGAAAAATTGGGTATCGCCCATTTTGGGGCGCTAATATTGACCGGGCGCTAATTCTCGCCTCCGACTGCAAAATTTGCCTCTATCGCCCCTGGAGGTGATTTGAGCGCTAAATCAGGCACTACACAACTCTCTTAAGGCGCAAATGTCAGGGAGCGAGGCGTTACCTCAGAACGCGACCAAAGCTCAGGCGATGTCAGTTACCATGGAAGGCAGACAGTCTGGCGCTGTCCAGTTCTTAAAGGGGAGGGGCCAACTTGCTGGCCAGCCATTCCCTGCTCATTGCAGCCTTGAATCTCGGCCTGGAGAGACCTCTAATTGTGTTGGAAGCACTAATGGATAGGCCCAGGGAAAGAGCTCAGCACTTAGGCATCTCAAAAGAGGTGCTGAGGACCAAAACTCCTTAGGATAGCGTTAAATCTTTCCAGACGTCTCTCTCCCTCTCAACCTATGTGCCCCAAAAATTTTGCCGACAAGAAAAGGCAGGAAGCGCCCGTCTTTAAATAGCGCGCCCCCAGCCCCTTCTCACTTGAAAACAGTCCCCCCTACCTGTCGTTCCTAGCAGCAAGCGCTAAGGCAGGGGGCGCGACTCAATATCTGGTCCGGGGCGCTACCAGGGCGTTGCACACTCGACTGATGTCAAGATCTGCGGGCACAGGATATCGTCGCAGTCGTGCTTAGCACCACCGCAAAACGACTGGTCAATTTTGCGAGCAGTGCTAAAATCGCTGCACTCGGGCGCTAAGTTCCTAGATTCCCTCAGAGGCGCTAACGGCAGGCGCTAACCAACCAAATTTTTCCCTCCTAGAGTCCAAAAATCTATCTATCTCAGCATTGAATATACTCAATGACTCAGCATCCATAGCCCTTTGGGGTAGAGAATTCCAAAGATTCACAACCCTCTAAGTGAAGAAGTTCCTCCTCATCTCCGTCTTAAAGGACCGACCCCTTATCCTGAGACAATGGCCCTCAGTTCTAGACTCTCCAGCCAGGGGAAACAAGCTCTCAGCATCTACCTGGTCAATCCCCCTCAAAATCTTATGGGGGAAAAATTCGGTATCGACCATTTTGGGGCGCTAACATCGGTTAGCTGCAAACTTTAGTGCCCGGCGCAAATTAGCGCTGGCAACCGTGAAATTCATCTCCAGCGCCCCTGGAGGTGATTGGAGCGCTAAATCAAGTGCCACACACTTCTTTTAGGGCGCTAACGTCGGGGAACGGGGCACTACCTCAGAGTGCTGCTCAAGCTCAGGCGCTGTCAATTAGCTAATCCTCAGACTGACTGGCGCCTTCCAGTTCTTAAATGGGAGGGTAAATCATGCTGCACAGACTCACCCTGATCATTGCTGCTTTTGACCTGGGCCTGCAACGAGGTGCTATTCTTCCACCAGGAATATCATGGCTGCTCAGAGGCCCAGGGAGAGAGTTCGCCGGTTCAGTGACCAGGCATTGGAGGCTCTGGTTGCGGCTGTGGAATGCCGACAGGCAGTGCTGTTCCCAGACACTGACAGGAAGCCATTGCCGCAGGAGTTCAGGAGGATGTGAAGGGAGGTGACCCATTACATCTCGTCCGGGAGTGTGGTCCAAAGGACTCGCACCCAGTGCCGCAAGAAGTTCAACGACCTCACTCGGGTGGTCAGGGTGAGTAAATGCTTGAAATACCTCTACATCCCACCATCGCAATCTTACTCTGTGCACAGACAGTATAAACTGCCAAATCCCCAACACTCACCCAACAACTATGCCCATCTATTAAAGTCACATCCACATTTCACACCTTGCAGACATTAATGGCTATTCAACTATGGCAGGCACATCTGCTAAACACATGGCTGCACTCTCATTCACACACTGTCCTTTTTCTTGCAGGACAGGAGGGAGCAGCCACACACAGGAGGCAGTCAGGCGGAGCTGCACCCCCCTCACACAGCTGGAGGAGCAAGTGCTCAGAATCATCACGAGTCATGTCGTGGGCGCAGTGGCAGTCGGAGACATCGACCTCCTTGGGGACAGCAACGGTTCATCACCTCTCCCTCCTCTCTCATACTACTTCCCCCTCACAACACGAGCCCTTCCCACTTTCCATCTAAGTATACTGTCTCCATTCCTTGTTCCCTTCCTGCCCCCCTCCTCTCACGTTAAACCCACTCTTGTGCCTTCCTGCTTTCAGATAGTGAGACACAATCTGAACAGCCTGCCCCTCAGCCTCCCAGTGGCTGTGACACGAGAGAGGATCACCAAGCCGGAGATTTACTGCCTGCATCTCCCGAGGGCGAGACATCGGGTACTGGGGCCACACGGTCGCTGGAGGGGAGCAGAGCAATTGGCTCTGATGTGGGTGAAGCTCCGGGACCCAACGGGCTGCAGCAACACCATGGGGGAAGGGAAGCTCGGGGGCCATCTCCCCGGAGGGCGAATGCGTGCGCGAGTTCTGCTGCACAGGACTCGGATGAGGACCTCGATATCGCGGTGATGAACACACAAGTGATGAGCATGCATACTGAGCTCATGAGTGCAATGGCAAGGGTGCCGGAGAGCATGGATGCACTGGCTAGGAGCGTGGAGGAGTCCGTCACTAGTACAGCTGTCATCTGTGCACAAACCCTCAAGCCTATCCTTGCCTCTTTGCGGAGGATGGTTGATTTGCATGGAGACCTTGGGAAACCAGACTCCATGCCATGTGTAATGAGTGAGGTGGCATCATCTATTGCAGCACAGGCCGAGGCATACCTGGGATGGCAGGAATAACGTATGAGGAGAGATTGGGTCGATTGGGCTTATATTCGCTGGAGTTCAGAAGAATGAGAGGGGATCTCATTGAAACTTATAAAATTCTAACAGGACTAGACAGACTAGATGCAGGAAGGATGTTCCCGATGGCCGGGGAGTCCAGAACCAGGGGTCACAGTCTATGGATAAGGGGTAAGCCATTTAGGACAGAGATGAGGAGGAATTTCTTCACCCAGAGAGTGGCGAACCTGTGGAATTCTCTACCACAAAAGGCAGTTGAGGCCAATTCATTAAATATATTCAAGAAGGAGTTAGATATATTTCTTAAGGCTAAAGGGATCAAGGGATATGGGGAGAAAGCAGGGACAGGGTACTGAATTTGGATGATCAGCCATGATCTCATTAAATGGCGGAGCAGGCTCGAGGGGCTGAATGGCCTACTCCTGCTCCTACCTTCTATGTTTCTATGTTTCTAACGCAATGGCTTAGTGCTGGAATGGAGTCAGTGATTGGTGCTTTCCAGTCTCAGACTGCTCTCATGCAGTCTCCGATTGATGCCACGCAAGCGCTGACTGCTGCCATTCTCACTGGGCCGCCCACTGTCTACCAGGGATCTGACAATGCCACAGCCGGCCAGCAATCTGTGCTCGAGCAGATTGCTCCAGATGCTGAGGTTCTGCCCCAGGGGAGTGGCAGTATGTCGTTCGAGCAAGAAGGTGCTGTCCTCTCTCAGGATGACAGCATTCCTGCTCCCACCACTGCCACTCTGCCATTGCACTTGCCGTAGCCTGTAATCTAGCCATCCCAGACTGCTGCCGCCCATGCAGAGTTGGTGCAGCCTGCAGCCGAGCCCTCCAGGCCCAGAGCTGGTCGAGGGCATCCTGCAAGGCCATCAGCAGTCTCTGGCTCCCAGATTCAGCAGCCTTCCACCAGCCTTGCTGCAGCCACTGGGGCCACATTATGGTGGAGCAGTAGGGTTGGGAGGTGGGCAGAAGTGTGAAGGGGAGGGAGATAATTGAGGAAGGCCCACTAAGTAAAATTTTTACACCAAATGGGGGTAGTGTTTGTACCAAAATTGGATGTGTTTGTAAATATATTGTTCAGTTTGTTAAGAATTATTTCAATGTGCTAAGAACCAGTTCTGTTTGTTAATAAATTGTTGTGTTTGTTTGTTATTGGTTGTTCAGAATAATACATTTTTTTTATTTCAACATTACAAATTTCCTCAAGTTTCTCATTGGAACTTGGGCCGGTCATAGGGGCTGCGGGCTGGCTGTAATGATGCGGTTGTTTATTCCAAATGCCATCTTCTCTGTCATTCATCGGAAGAGCTGTGTTATGAGGTGCTCACGCACGGCCCTTGCAGAAGCAACATTGAGCGACTCCCTCCCACGTTGTTGCTGCTGCTCCTCCTCTTCATCCTCCTCTCCCTCTTCCTCCTCCTGAGGTGGTCCACCAATCCCTGGTGGCAATGGCTGGGTCCTTGCGTGGCGAGGTTGTGCAGCATGCAGCACACAACAATGAAAACCGATACTTGATCAGGGGAGTACTGCAGGGGTCCTCCAGAGTGGTTAAGACAACGGAACCGTTGCTTCAGCACGCTGATCGTCTGTTCAATGAGGTTCCTGGTGGCACTATGGCTCTCATTGTATCAGAAATCAGCAAAGGTGGACCAACAAATTGATAAAGAAAGGGAAAATGGAATATGAGCACAAACGAGCGAAAAATATAAAAACGGATTGTAAAAGCCCCTATAGGTATGTGAAAAGGAAAAGACTGGCAAAGGTAAATGTAGGTCCTTTACAGTCCGAAACAGGAGAATTTATAATGGGGAATGAGGAAATGGAGGAGGAATTAAATAAATATATGGAGGAAGACACAAAAAACCTCTCAGAAATATGAGAAAACCAAGGGTGTGGCGAGAATGAGGAACTTAAAGAAATTATTATTAGTACAAAAACAGTACTAGCAAAATTAATGGGACTAAAAGTCGATAAATCCCAAGGACCGGATGATCTATATCCTAGGGTTTTGAAAGAGGTGGCCATTGGGATAGTGGATGCATTGGTTGTCATCTTCCAAAATTCTATAGATTCTGGAACGGTTCCTGCAGATTGGAGGATAGCAGATGTAACCCTGCTATTTAAGAAAGGAGGGAGAGAGAAAACGGGGAACTACAGACCTGTTAGCCTCACATCAGTAGCTGGGAAAATGCTGGAATCTATTATAAAGGATGCAATAACTGGGCACGAATAAACTAATAGTAAGATTGGGCAGAGTCAGCATGGATTTATGAATGGGAAATCCTGTTTAACAAACCTATTGGAGTTCTTTGAGGATGTAACTAGTAGAGTAGACAAAGGGGAACCAGTAGATGTGGTGTATTTGGATTTTCAGGAGGCCTTCGATAAGGTCCCACACAAGAGGTTGGTGAACAAAATTAGGGCACATGGAATTGGGGGCAATATACTAGCATGGATTGAGAATTGGTTAACAGACAGAATACAAAGAGTAGGGATGAACAAGTCTTTTTCAGGATGGCAGGCTGTGACTAGTGGGGTACCGCAAGGATTGGTGCTTGGGCCCCAGCTATTCACAATCTATAGCAATGATTTGGATGAGGGGACTAAATGTAACATTTCCAAATTTGCTGATGATGCAAAGCTAGGTGGCAGCGTCAGTTGTGAAGAGGCTTCAAGGGGATCTTGACAGGCTCTGAGTGGGCGAGAACATGGCAGATGGAATATAATGTGGATAAATGTGAAGTTATCCACTTTGGTAGAAAAAACAGAAAGGCAGAGTATTTCCTAAATGGTGAAAGATTGGGGAATGCAGATGCTCAAAGGGACCTGGGTGTCCTTATACATGAGTCACTGAAAGTGAATGTGCAGGTGCAGCAAGCCATTAGGAAGGCAAATAGTATGCTGGCCTTCATTACAAGAGGATTTGAGTATAGGAGTAAAGAAGTCTTACTCCAATTATATAGGGCCTTGGTGAGACCACACCCGGAGTACTGTGTACAATTTTGGTCTCCTTACCTAAGGAAGGATATACTTGCCATAGAGGGAGTGCAACAAAGGTTCATGAGATTGATTCCTGGGATGGCAGGACTGTCGTATGAGAAGAGATTGAGTAAACTAGGCCTGTATTCTCTTGAATTCAGAAGAATGAGAGGGGATCTCATTGAAGCATACAAAATTATTACAGGGCTTGATAGGGTGGATGCTGGGAGAATGTTTCCCTTGGCTGGGGAGTCCAGAACCAGGGGCCACAGCCTCAGGATAAAGGGTAGGCTATTCAGGACTGAGATGAGAAGAAATTTCTTCACACATAGGGTGGTGAATCTTTGCAATTCTCTACCCCCAGAGGGCTGCGGAGGCTCAATCATTGGGTATATTCAAAACAGAAGTCGATAGATTTCTGACTAGTAAGGGCATCGAGGGATATGGCAATATGGCCGGTGAATGGAGTTGAGGCAGAAGATCAGCCATAATCTCATTGAATGGCGGAGCAGGCTCGAAGGGTCAAATGGCCTACTCCTGCTCCTATTTCTTATGTTCTTATGTATGCGAGCTCAGCAGGAGTGTTGGGATTATGGAGCGGTATCATCAGCCAGGTGCAGAGGGGATAACCCTTGTTCCCGAGGAGCCAGCCGTGAGCTTGATGCGATGGTTGGAACAGTGCTGGGACTCCGGTCTGGCGCAGGATGAATGAATCACGGCTGCTGCCAGGATAGCGGGCATTGATGGTGAGGATGTGCTGTCTGTGGTCGCACACCAACTGAACATTCAGAGAATGGTAGCCTTTGTGGTTGCAGAACATCTCTGCATTTTGATGAGGTGCCCACAATGCCACGTTGGTGCAGTCAATGGCACCCTGAACCATGGGAAAACCCGTTATCCTAGCGAAACCACAAGCACATTCATGGTGTTTGTCTCAGGTCATGGGGAATAAGATGTATTCCCTTCTCCTTCTGTAGAGAGCATTTGTGACCTCCCAGATGCAGCAATGGAAAGCGAACTGGGAGATGTTCTCAATATCCCCTGTTGAAGCCTGGAAGGAGCCGCTGGCGTAGAAGTTGAGGGCGATGGTGACCATCACTGCCACCGACAGAGACATCCTAGTCCTGAGCTGAGGCTGGAGCTCTGGCTGCAGGAGGTGGCAGAGCTCTGTGACCACCACCTTGCTGAAGCGGGGCCTTCTAAAACACTGCTCCTCTGACAGATGGATATAAGAGAACTACTCCCAGAATAACCTGGGAGGGTAAGGTCTCCTGTGGAGAACCCTGTTGGCCCTGGGGGGGAAGAGAGAGCGACTGGGGGGGAAGAGAGAGCGACTGGGGGGGAAGAGAGAGCGACTGGGGGGGAAGAGAGAGCGACTGGGTGGAAGAGAGAGCGACTGGGGGGGAAAAGAGAGAGCGACTGGGGGGGAAGAGAGAGCGCGACTGGGGGGAGAGAGAGCGATGGGGGGGAAGAGAGAGCGCGACGGGGAGGAAGAGAGAGCGCGACTGGGGGGAGAGAGAGCGACTGGGGGGGAGAGAGAGCGACTGGGGGGGAGAGAGAGTGACTGTGGGGGGAGAGAGAGCGACTGTGGGGGGAGAGAGAGCGACCTCCCCCCCTCTCCCTCACACTCCCCCCCTCTCCCTCACACTCCCCCCCTCACACTCCCCCCCTCTCCCTCACACTACCCCCCCCTCTCCCTCACACTCTCCCCCCTCTCCCTCACACTCACCCCCCCTTCCTCTCCCTCACACGCCCCCCCTCCTCTCCCTCACAATCCCCCCTCTCCCTCACACTCCCCCCCTCCCTCACACTCCCCCCCTCCTCTCCCTCACACTCCTCCCCCCCTCACAATCCCCCTCACACTCCCCCCCTCCTCTCCCTCACACTCCCCCCCTCCTCTCCCTCACACTCCCCCCTCCTCTCCCTCACACTCCCCCCCTCCTCTCCCTCACAATCCCCCCCTCCCTCACAATCCCCCCTCTCCCTCACACTCCCCCCTCCTCTCCCTCCCACTCCCTCTCTCCTCACACTCCCCCTCCTCCTCTCCTCACACTCCCTCACACTCCCCTCTCCCTCACACTCCCCCCTCCTCACACTCCCTCTCCTCTCCCACTCACTACTACCCCCTCCTCTCCCTCCCCCTCTCCCTCACACTCCCCCCTCCCCACTCCCCCCTTGAGCTGAGCGGCGGCTGGCACCGGGAGCGGGAGAGCGGGCTCTCGCGGGCGGGCGGGCGGCGCAGGCGCGGTCAGTGCCAGCGGCGCGAGGCGGCCCGCGGGGAGCAGGCAGGGAAACCCCGCGGCCCGGCGGCCGTTAGCAAGCGGCTAACTTCGGGCAGCCCGCACTCACGGGAAGAGAGAGAGGGGGAAGTAGAGAGAGAGAGAGAGGGAAGAGGAGAGAGAGGGAAGAGGAGAAGGAGAGAGAGGAAGAGGAGAAGGAGAGAGAGGGAAGAGGAGAAGGAGAGAGAGAGAGAGGGAAGAGAGAGAGAAATTTTTTGAGCTTCAGGCCTGCCTGCAGCGTGCCTGGAAAGCAGCCCCGAGTCCCCCCTGCGCGAGGGTGAGGAGGAGGGGGGGGGACGGCGGCGGTTAGGGGATCACTTAATTTCCTACTGTTGCTAAACACAATTTAAAACTCAAATAAATTGTTATTTAATTCCCTAACACATAATTCAAATATTTACCTTAGTTCCCGAACACACAGAAAGTGTGGGGAAAAAATCGTGAAAAATCAAGATGGCGGCCACTCGCCTCGGTTCAGAACGATAAGGCCCGCCCACACACGCACCGATTGGTCGACCGTCAGGTCACCGAAGCGTAGGATTAGTCAATCGTCAAGTCACTCAACACTCAACTGTAGGATGGCCCGGCAGCGATTGGTCGACCGTCGGTCAACTGTCGACCGCACGATTGGTCAACCTTCACGTCACTCAATGCTAATGAGCAAATGAGCGGAACTTTTCCCATTTAATGAGCGGAATTTTGAACGTTTTTTGGATACCGCGGGCGGGATTTTTGTCCGGCCGAAACGTAAATACGCCTATGACCGGTCCGGAATCGCAAACTTTCTTTTGACGTGATGCGCGCGTAGGTACGCTCTATAACTTTCAAACGTATAGAGAACGGACGGACAGACAGACAGAAGAGCTGCTTTATATATATAGATACTTGAAGGAAAAATTGGTTTGGTTAATTGTTCAGACTATATTTGCATGTTTGCCAGTTTGAAAAAAGGAGACAGAGGCATTGGGGTAGAAATTCATTTTTGGGCACGCAGGGTACATGCCATGTAAGAACATAAAAAAAAGGAAGCGCACGCCTTTAAATAACGGTCCCCCAGCTCCCGGCTGACTGAAAACCGTCCCCCTCTACCTGTCGTTCCTAGCGGCAGGTGCTGAGGCAGGGGGCTAGAATCAATTTCTGGTCCGGGGCACTACCGGGGCAATGCACACTTGGATGATGTCGTGATCTCCAGGCGCAGGAGATTGTGGCGGTAGTGTTTAGCACCACTGCAAACCGCCAGTTCAATTTCGCGGGCTGCGCTAAAATCGCCGTGCACGGGCGGTAAGCCGTTAACACCCCGGTAGCGCCCTCCCCGAGGCGCTAATGGGAGGTGCTAACCAACCGAAATTTTCCCCCTATATGTCTCAATGAGATTACCTCTCATTCGTCTAAACTCCAGCGAGCATAGGCCCAATCTATACTGTGTCTGAATGATGAAGCCTGAGGCACACCTGATATTGGCTCTTGGGTCTTATTACATTGGAGTGGGCGTGACGCGAACAGCCAGCCAGCGAAGAATCAACCAAAATCGGGCCATTGCTCGCCTCGCAGTGGTCCTAAGGTAAGTGAAGCTGGCGGGGAGACTAGGAGGCCGGAACGAAGGATCAGATATGAAGCCGGGGTTGGGAAAGGAGGCCAGAGGGGAGGTTAGGAGGTTCGGTGGACGGGGGGGGCGGGTGGGGGTGAACAGTGGATAGGACACCTGGGATGAGGATCAGAGGCCCAGGGTGGGAGTGGCGGTGATTGGAAGGTGGGGGTGGGGGGCATTGGGCAGGGGGGCTACAGTGGCAGCAAACCTTGTTTAAATGTGGGGTGAGGTGGAGAACTCCTGCTCCTCCAGGCTCCACATTTAAGTAAGTAAATTTCCAAAACTTAACTTTTTTGTAGCTTTGTCTTTACTGAGTGAAGCTGGCTGCCACAGGGCAAGCCGATTTTTAAAGTGCGGGCCTCAAACCGGCATTAGGCACCTTATTTGCATATGCAAAGGACCTAACACCTGTTTCAGACATGGACCCTGGTCACCCAGGCAATGAAATTCGATAAGGCCCTGTCGTGTATTGATTGCGAGTTTGACACCAGTTAATACGGTAATGTAATGTGCGAGTTTAACACCAGTTAATACGGTAATGTAATGTGCATTGCATTATGGGAATTACCCGGGAAAGCTGCAGTCAGCCATTTTACCAATAAAGTAAAAATCACAGTCTGCCTGACTCTGATTTAATTCGACGTATCTACATGCTTGATTGAACGTATTAAAGCATAGACACAACATTGGCGATGAGGATAACGAAAGGAATCATTTTTAAATAGGTAGTTGCCCAAGTTTTAGTTAGCTAGGATGGAGAAGACTGGCATTCAAAATTTTGCTTGCTTCGCCGAGCCAGCCACGTTGGGTCCAAGATGGATGAGGTGGTTAACGTCTTTTGAGCTTTATGCCGACGGCAAAGGACTCATTATCGACGATACCTCTACAGGTGCCACAAAGCAGAGGAGAAGAGCTCTACTTCTACACCTAGCAGGACCAGATGTCCAGGATATCTTTTCGACTCTACTGGACACAGGAGAGCCAGCAGACTACACGGCGGCGGTTAGTGCTTTGAATCACTACTTCATGCCCCAGGTCAACGCAGCATTTGCTAGACAGGCTTTTCATAAGTTGTCCCAGAAGACAGGTGAGACTGTGCAATAATTTGTTACTCGCTTACGGCAGGCTGCTAAAGACTGTGCTTTTGGGGGGGTTGCGGAGAATCAAGTAAGAGACACTATCCTGAGTAGGTGCACGTCAGCCTATGTGCGGAGGAAATTGCTAGAGGAAGGGCATGATCTAACGCTCATCCGCACATTACAATTGGCCTCACAATGTGAAAACGTCGAGGAGCAGATGTCAGCCATGTCATGTACAGGGAAGGTGGAGACAGATACTGTTCGTCGTGTTACATGGAAAAGAGGGTATTATGTGAAAAGCTCGACAGAGAAACCAAAGGGAAATGGTGATAGGAACGAAAGGAAATGTTACAGATGTGGACACACAGACCACATGGGCAGAGATCTGAAATGCCCAGCACGTGGACAAACGTGTCATAAGTGCAAGGGAAAGGATCATTTCTCCAAAGTATGCCGCACAAAGGGTACAAAGAAACACAGTGTGAACAATGTAGAGGAACAAAATAACTGTGCATTTGCTGTTACTGGAAATAACGTGACAGAGAGACTTACCTTTTGTGTGGGGGGAGTAAACCTGAGAATGTTAATTGATTCGGGTGCAACTAATAATGTGATAGATGAGAATACATGGGAAGGATTAAAGTCAGAACACATTAAGTGTCAGTCACATGCCCCTAAGACAGAGAGAAAGTTATTCTCTTATGCTTCTAGCCGACCACTGTCAGTTAAAGGTGTATTCACATGTGGGATTACAATAGGTAAGAGAACTGAGCAGGCGGAGTTCATTGTGGTTAAAGGCCATGGAGAACCGTTGCTAGGAAGGGAGACAGCCATGAAACTGGGAGTTTTAAAAATAGGCGCAGATGTCTCAGCTGTGGTAGATGTAAGACAGCTACTAGAACAGCGGTATCCAAAGGTGTTCCAGGGAGTAGGAAGGCTGAACACAAAACAGATCAGTTTGTATATCGACCCACAAGTGAAGCCTGTGGCCCAGCCACTCAGGCGTATACCATTCAACTTAAGGGAGGCAGTAGAGGCCAAAATAAAACAATTGAGGGACATGGACATTATCGAACCGGTAACTGGTCCCACCCCATGGGTAAATCCTGTGGTTATTGTACCAAAAGCAGATAAGGATGTAAGGTTATGCCTAGACATGAGACGAGCAAACCAGGCAATAGTGAGGGAACGATATCCAATCCCCACAGTTGATGAGATACTCCAAGGTATGAACGGCTCGACGGTGTTTAGTAAGCTAGACCTGAAATGGGGTTATCACCAGCTAGAACTGACCCCTGAGTCACAAGAAATCACAACGTTTGCAGTACATAACGGAGTATACAGGTACAAGAGGCTGATATTCGGTGTATCTTCAGCTAGTGAGCAATATCAGCATGAGATAGCTAATGCCTTAGCTGGAATAGAGGGTGTTGAAAACATCTCAGACGACATTATCGTGCATGCACACGACCAGGAAACACACGACAGACACCTGCACGCTGTCATGACCAGACTAATGGAAAGTGGACTGACATTAAACTCAGAGAAGTGCCAATTCAACATGGACCGATTGATTTTCATGGGAATCCTGTTGTCTGAAAAGGGCATCGGACCAACAGCAGAGAGAGTGCGAGCGGTGGCAGAATCTCGGGAACCAGAGAATGCTACAGAGGTGAGGAGTTTCTTGGGACTCATTAGGTACAGTGGCAGATTCATCCCGCAGTTTGCAACGCTATCAGAGCCACTGCGACGCCTGATGAGAAAGGACACACCATTTAAATTTGGATCACAACAGAGACAGTCATTCAGTGCACTCAAGGAAGAGTTGGCCAGAGCCGGCACTTTAGCAAATTTTGATAAGGATGCACCAACCAAGGTGATAGCAGATGCCAGTCCTGTAGGTTTAGGCGCAGTACTAGTTCAGGACCAACAGGGACAAGAGGTACCAATATATTATGTAAGTCGTAGTTTAACAGACTGTGAGAGGAAATACTCTCAAACAGAGAGAGAAGCCTTAGCTCTTGTATAGGCTTGTGAGAGGCTGCATCCATATGAGTATGGCCGAAAATTTAACTTGGTAACTGACCATAAGCCATTACAAGTGATATACGGCCCACACTCTAAACCCTGTGCCCGTATAGAGAGATGGGTACTTAGATTACAGCCATACGATTTTAAGGTGATACACATTCCAGGCAAGCAAAACATTGCAGACCCACTGTCACGATTGCTGGGGGAGGCAGCAAAACAGGAGAGACATTCTCACGGCTCAGATGAATACATGAGATTTGTAGCTGTGAGTGTGACACCAAAAGCACTCACTACTAGAGAGGTGGAGGAAGCCTCTGCTACCGACGCAGAGCTGATTGAGGTACGGAAGGCAATCACAAACGGACATTTTGAGAACTGTAAAGCTTATGCAGCAATTGCAAACGAGCTGTGCGTAGTGGGGTACCTAGTTCTTCGGGGAACACGCATCGTGCTACCCACAGTGTTACACGCATGAGCCCTGGTGTTAGCACATGAAGGACACTTGGGAATAGTTGGAACAAAGCAACATCTCAGAACCAAGGTTTGGTGGCCTGGCATGGACAAGGCAGCTGAAAAACACTGTAAAGCATGCCACGGCTGTCAGATAGTAGCCAGACCCGACCCACCTGAACCATTGAGACCAACACCATTACCGGAGGGCCCCTGGCAGGATGTAGCTATAGACTTACTGAGACCCTTGCCATCCAACCACTCCATTCTTGTGGTAGTTGATTATTATAGTCGCTACTATGAATATGACATCATGACCTCCACAACAACAGAGAAGGTTATTGATAGTTTAGAGTCAATCTTCAGCCGTCATGGTTTGCCAATCACCTGCAAATCTGATAATGGTCCCCAATTCAGATCTGAATTATTCAAAGAATACTGTGAAAACAACGGGATCAAACACCTGAAAATGACAGCAAAATGGGCTCAGGCTAACGGAGAAGTCGAGCGCCAGAATGCATCGCTGATGAAGAGAATCAGAATTGCTCAGTCAGAAGGACTAGATTGGAAACGTGAACTTAGAAAATATGTGACTGTGTACAGGAGCATTGACCATGCCACGACAGGAAAGAGCCCGGCAGAGCTGCTCTTTAAACGGAAAATTAGAGGAAAGCTGCCAGACATCACAGAGTCGCGCGCAGACATGGAAGTACATGACCAGGACACCAAACAAAAAGGCAAGTCCAAACTGTACGCAGATGAAAAGCGGAGAACACAATACTCAGAGGTGGAAGTTGGCGACACGGTGCTGGTACAGCAGGACAAAGTGGACAAGTTCACCACTCCTTTTAATGCCACACCGCACAAATTTTTGAATAAAACAGGGAGTCAAGTAGTAGTGGAATCTCCAGAAGGAGCACGCTACTCGAGAAACGCTACGTTTGTGAAGAAATACAGAACCAATGGACCAAAGGAGACACTCCATGAGCAGGAGGAAACACAAGGGACTGAGGACAGTATAGTGGACCCTGACACACATACCACTGTGACACAGGCAATACCCACTGACACCAACATGTCAGACATACCCAATACAGCCAGACCTCAAAGGGTTAAAAGAAAACCCCAAAGACAGTCTGATTATGTCACAACATAAACTGTGCGAGAACTGCATGGGTGATGTTAAATGTTTAAACCTGGGAATTATTTAGTTGTGTGGTAAGACACAAGTTTGTAAAAAGTTTATAAATCAAATAAGTTATGCAGTGTTATTGTAAGCAACTGTTTGTAAACTGCAAGTTTGTTTCCAAGGAAAAGGGGGATGTCGTGTATTGATTGTGAGTTTGACACCAGTCAATACGGTAATGTAATGTGCGAGTTTAACACCAGTTAATACGGTAATGTAATGTGCATTGCATTATGGGAATTACCCGGGAAAGCTGCAGTCAGCCATTTTACCAATAAAGTAAAGATCACAGTTAGAAGCCTGTCTGCCTGACTCTGATTTAATTCGACGTATCTACATGCTTGATTGAACGTATTAAAGCATAGATACAACAGGCCCGAAAACGGGTGTGGGCAACGCGATGCCCACGCCCGTCTAGAAAGCACAGGCAGCGGGTCAACTTGGTGCTGCCTGCTAATTATCATGATTGTAGCGCACAGCCTAGCGACTGACAGGCTGTGTGCTCAGCAGGGGGCCTAAGTCCGCATCGATGAAGGGAGACTGGCTTTACTTAAAGCTAGCCTGCTCTTTTCATGGTAGTCTCTAGCTCTTAAAGCTGAACTGCCTTCTGCAAAATAAAAGTCCTTCAGCACTAGGCACTCTAGCCTCACACACTGCTCAATGCACGCCACCCCCATTACTCTCCTACCAACAATCTCTACCAAACACAACACACACCTCACATTCCTAGCTTCACCTCACCCCCTTGGAGGAGACGGTGGTGGTTATTCTTGGCAGGGGCATGGCTGAGCCTTTGGTCAGCGGTGGGGGTGAATACAAGGTGCCAGTATCCTCATACGCTATCCTCCTTCTTACATCCCACTTCCCCCTCATCCCACAATATCTTCTGATTTACAAGCTGCACATGGTGTAAGCATGCACCTCTTGCTTTACCACTCCCCCCCCCTTCCCTCACCACAACCCTACCCTTGTGCCTTCTTCATTTCAGACACCCAAGAAATCCAGCCTACCCAGCCAGTGGTTGACCAAGAGAAGGGAGAGGACAGTGAGGGAGAGGAGAGTGAAGAAGAAGAAGAAACAACACCGTCACTCGATTTCACACCCCAGCCACCAGCTCCTCAAGGTCGTCCTGCAAGGCCATCTGCAGTCTCCCCCACTGAAAGTCAGCAGCCTTCCACCAACAATGCTGCAGCCACTGGGGTAGCACTGCATAACATCACTAGGATAGGCAAAGACGCACACAAGACAGTCACTAAGGGAATGCACAAGGGCAATTAGTTGATTTTTTTGTTCTAATATTGGATGCATATATGGATAAAGTTGGATTGGAAAGTTTGCTTTGTGGTAGCTTTTATTTCAGCATTGTGGCCAAGAGGACACTGTGATGTTCAGTAACAGAGGGAAGGTGAGATGTGGGACAAATGGTGAAAGGAGAATTGGGTTGTGTTCACTGGTACCGCAGGCAGATGATTTGATCCCAGATATCCCGGCCAAAAAGGGACTGTCTGGGTTTCCTCCTTCCTCCTGCTTCCTTCTCTTCTGTTTCAACCTCTTCTGCTTCCTCTTCCCTCTGCAAGCAGCTTGTCCCCTTTGCTGCATCTGCTTCATCTCCATGTGATGCTGCAGCCCAAGGGGGACTGCAACTAGAGCCCCCCCAGGACTGTGAGCAAGTGCTTCTCAGAGGCATTCCTTTAACAACTAAAGCCTTGCAAATGTCCAGCAGTATGTCTTGCACACTTTAACAACGTTTTAAATGTATTTTACCAAGCCACTACTCCAATAAAATGTAAAAAAGTCCAAAAGCAAAAATCTAAACTTACCTGAAAGATGTGTTTGTCCCTTTAAGAAGCACTGGACGTAGCTCCGTTGTACTGCTACACACACGTTCTTCCATGCATGATTTGGAGAGGGCGGTATCAAGAGCAGTGACATCCAAAATCACAGTCGAGCGTCAATTCAGGCGTTGCACGCCGATTGACAACACGATCTGCATCTTTTAAATGTGGATGGTGAGCACAAGCAATGGCAGCGCTGCTGACCGCCGCAAAATGGTGGCCGCCATGTTCCACGGCGGAATCTAGGCAGCGATACACCTGCCAATTTCACGGCTGTATATTTTTCCCTTCACCAATATGGCGGGCAGTGCACTTTGGTCTGGAAATCTGCGTGTGCTTCCTGAATGCCAGATTGGGGGCTTAGTGGGCCAGTTAGTGCCTGAAAAATGGGTGCTACCTGGCTGGATTTATGGGCCAGTATCTATAAAAGCTGCCCCATCAGGTGTAGGAAGCCAGCACTGTATCAAAATTCATAACTATGTCATGAAGCATTTTTTTGTGGCAGACTGGCCTTGTTTAAATAAACATAAACACCATAGCCTAAAATGTCATGGGGCCAGTTGCCCCAGAGAAGTGTTCCTCAGCCGGGATTTCCGACTGCGCACTGACCCCACCATAAATTACGGAGTCAATTCATTTGCATACCCAGTGGAATTGGTTTAACACAAATCCTGTGTGACATGGAAAATACTGCACTTGGAGGGGGAGCAAACTTCAGATTTAGCCTTTAAAATCAATGATGACTTTACATTTTCAGCACTAGGCTGGAAAGTAGCAGGAAAATAATGAGCCTGATGCAATACTGAATTTAATGTCAGTTAGTACTTGCTTTGCATGATGAAACAGGCTCAATAGGGAGGCTGCGACTGAGGTGTGCTATCTGGTCTATAATGTCCTGCAGGGAGAGTCACAGAATCACAGAAACCCCACAGTGCAGATAGAGGCCATTTCGGCCCATCGAGCCTGCACCGACACATATCCCACCCGATCCCCGTAACCCCTGCACCAACACATATCCCACCCTATCCCCGTAACCCCACATATTTTAATCCCCCTAACACTAATGGTCAATTTATCATGGCCAATCAACCTAACCTGCACATCTTTGGACTGTGGGAGGAAACCGGAGCACCCGGAGGAAACCCACGCAAACATGGGGAGAATGTGCAAACTCCACACAGACAGAGGCCGGATTCGAACCCGGGTCCCTGGCGCTGTGAGGCAACAGTGCTAACCACTATGCCACCGCGCTGCCCAAGTGCTGTCAAGACTTATAAATACTACGGCCCCAAAATAGCACTAAATTTTCAAATAAATTAAAAAAATATATCACATTTTTAAAATAAACTATAAATTACATGAAATAACTATTTTAAACAATATTTTAAATTTTTGAAACAACCATCTGCATTGCATGACCAGTGAAAGTGAAATGCACTGCTGCCCTAAGCCATTGGCCCAGAAATTCGGGTCTCCACGGGTGAGTACGCACGGGGTACTCACCCGTAGGCCCGATGAAAGTGCCGGTTTCCTGCATGCACTGCGCATGCGCGGGAAACCGGCACTTCCGTTCCCCTGAACGAAGGGGTTCAGAGGTTGAACGCGTGCGCGGGGGAGGCTGCGCGTGCGCATCAAACTTAGTTTTTTTTTTACAGGTTTCTCCGGGAGAGTAAGCCTGCAGAATTTAGAAATGTAAAAAGCAGGCGTAAGGCCTGCTTTTTACAAGGTAAGTGGTGAATTAATTAAAATTAAAACATTTTTCCACAGGTTTATTATTTTTAAATACTTTAAAGCAAGGTAAGTTTATTTTTAGCCCCGTTAGAATATTTTTTTTTTAAATTCAAAAATTTAAATTATTGTTTAAAATAGTTATTTCATGTAATTTATAGTTTATTTTAAAAATGTGATATATTTTTTAAATTTATTTGAAAATTTAGTGCTATTTTGGGGCCGTAGTATTTATAAGTCTTGACAGCACTTCCTGTCAGACTTATGAATGGAGCATTCCCTGCTCCGATTGGCTGCCCATGGCCCACGTGATCCCAGGGGACGCATCGAACTAACTGCGCCCCTGGGATATGCAAGCACTGCATGCCGGCAGCTGGAGCAGGCCCCGGATCGCAATTCCACGCGGGCCCACAGCTCAACGGCCGGCATGCAAGGTAAGTGCAGATCAGGGGCTTTCACCCGCGGGAAGCCCCCGACCCGAATTTCTGGGCCATTATGTTAGAAGGTCCTTCCACTAACCTAGCTGTCATCAATTTCAATTTCATCCACTATTGAATTAAGGAGGTTATTGAATCTCTGTTCACCACACAACCATTTACATACACTTCAGTAGTAGTGGCCAGTAGCAGAGGCAACAACGGTTTTATCAACTGACTGCCATCTCCAAGGTACAATGCACAATTGACTGCACGCACATAGCCATTCATAGGCCTGTGAGGTACCTAAATAGAGATGAATGTTAGGTTAGATTTTCTAATCAGTTATGCCAATTGTGCAAGTCCAGAATAGGGAGGGGAGGGAATCGAAAAGCTGGGCAAGAAGTCCTTAGACATCTTTTGTGCCCAATTCCTTTTGGCCAGCTGAATTTTGTGTGCTATTACGTTTGCGCACACTTCAAGGTCTCGCCTCATTGAGGTCCCAGGATTCCTGCAAAAATTTGAAATGAATACCCCTGGTGTAAGTTCCTGGCTTCAAAGCCCATTTTAAACAGGCATAAGGGAAGCGTCATGTGCATTGGAGCTCTTAAAGAGGCACAGACGTTGGATGACTTGTTTTACTGCAATGTTTACATTACCCATTTTAGTATTGTGTTTTTATTAAACATTTTTTTCAATATGTCAGAAATTTGTTTTAATAACTAGCTGATATCTTGTGATATTATTCATGGTAAATACTGGAATGAGGTCTAGTAGTACTTTGAGGGGGTCCCAGAATCAGAGAGCTTTGGAAGATGGTCCTGGAGTATAGGAGAACTTCAGAGAAAGGTTCTGAGAGCATTGTGGCAGTTCCCAGGATATGGGATTGCTGGGTGAAGTGTGCAAGTATCTGAGAGCATTGGAGAGGGAGGGACCTAGAGTCTGGAAACATTGGCCGTGGTCCTGGGAGCAGGAAGCAGTGGGAGGGCTCTCTAGGGATTTTTGAATACTGCAAGGGGGTCCTCTTCTGGGAGCAAAAGGGAGAGTGAAGTCCTGTGGCGAACAATCATAAGACATGGGAGCAGGAGGAGGCCATTCGGCCCCTCGAGCCTGTTCCGCCATTCAGTAAAATCATGGCTGATCTGACCTTGGCTTCAACTCCACTTCCCTGCCCACTTCCCATAACCCTTGACTCTCTTACCTTTCAAAAATCTGTCTATCTCCACCTTAAATATATTCAATGACCCAGCCTCTACAGCTCTCTGGGGAAGAGAATTCCAAAGATTCATGACCCTCTGAGAGAAGAAATTCCTCCTCATGTCCGATTTAAAAGGGTGCCCCCTTATTCTGAAATTATTCCCCCTAGTTCTAGATTCCCCCACGAGGGGAAACATCCTCTCTGCATCTACCCTGTCAAGCCCCTTCAGAATCTTATATGTTTCAATAAGATCCCCTCTCATTCTTCTAAACTCCAATGAGTATAGGCCCAACCTGCTCAACCTTTCTTCATAAGACAACCCTTTCATCTTCAGAATCAACCTCGTGAACCTTCTCTGAACTGCCTCCAATGCAAGTATATCCTTCTTTAAGTAAGAAGACCAAAACTGTAGGCAGTACTCCAGGTGTGCCCTCACCAATGCCCTGTACAGTTGTAACAGGGCTTCCCTACTTTTATACTCCATTCCCTTTGCAATAAAGGCCAACACTCCATTTGCCTTCCTAATTACTTGCTGTACCTGCATGCTAACTTTTTGTGATTCATGTACAAGGACCCCCAGATCCCTCTGGACCTCAGCATTTTGCAATCTCTCCCCATTTAAATAATAATTTGCTTTTTTATTTTTCCTACCAAAGTGGATAACCTCGCATTTTCCCCACATTAAACTCCATCTGCCAGATTTTTGCCCACTCACTTAGCCTATCTATATCCCTTTGGAGATTCTTTGCACCCTCCACACAATTTGCTTTCCCACCTATCTTTGCATCATCAGCATATTTGGCTACATTACATTCGGTTCCTTCATCCAAGTCATTAATATAGATCCTGGGGTAGCTTAAATAATAGGACGACTGGAAGAACCAAGGACTGGCAGCCACAGTCTGTTCACCCCCCTGCCATCTGGGAGACGCTACAGATGCATTTGCACCCGTACGACCAGATTTAGGAACAGCTTCTTTCCCAGGGCTGTTATCCTACTGAACTCCACAAATAAACTCTAAAGCCTGCACATCTGCCAATGCACTTTATTATGGTTATGTTTATGTAATGTATTACAAGCCAAATGTATGCTGAATGTTTAAATGTCTTAATCTAAATGTACACTCTCGGGAGCCGCAAGCCTACATTTCGTTGTACTGCACTTGTGCACTAACAATGACAATAAAAGTTGATTTGATTTGATTTGATTTGATTTACTGGAAGATTGTACATTGCATTGAACCTGGCTGCCAATACCTGCCAGGCATGCAGTACTGCCACCTTCTGAGGGGAGTGCAGTAGAGTGTCAAGTATGGCAACCCTCCCAGAACCCACCTCGTGTAGCTACATTACCAGCCATCAGATTGGGTGAGGTACTCTGCAACTTGCCCATAGCCTCCATTTTATGTTACATTAGATTTACCTAATTTAATTTTTGTCTGTCATTTTCTCTCCACCCACCCCCACCCATACAGCTTGGGGAATATGATCTAAATCCATTTGAGACTTTATCCAAGTGCATAGAATGTTTTCTCCCGTATGCACCAAATGACCTTTAAGTGGTTACTACCCTTTAAATTTGATCTGGAGCCCTTTCACAAGATTTTCTTCCTCGAGCAAGCTCCCTATGCAAAACACAATCATTTCAGAAAGCTCAGAATATTTTTCTCACTGAAATGCCCCAGAAACTAGTTTGAAGTCCACTCAATATGAAAGTGGTATCCTTTGCCACATGGGGGATTTACGAGTTCCAAAGTCTCGCTGGAGAATCTACCCTGTTACTCCATCAATGTGCAATTAGTGTGGAACTGCTGCCACATTGATTGGTCATGATTGAACAATTTTCTGTCATTATTGCTATTGAATGAATAGTAAAATCACACACACATGTCATTTTGATTTTGGTTCATTACATCCAAAACATAAGGGCGATTAACCTGTTCACAAAGCAAGAAAAATATGGTCCTAAATTACACGGAAAACTGCTCCCTCTGTGCAACTAAATCCCATACCACAAATCACTGGGTTTACAGGCTGTTGCTTCTTTCATTAAGGGCTGTGGTGCACAAGCACCTGACAAATAGTGCTTGTGCAATGGGGCATATGTACAAGAAGGTGGCATACACATGTTGCATTGCTTTGCATGGTTCAAGTGATGTTATTTAGTTCTCCATGTTTACACTTGTACACATTATTCACCTACTCAATGCATTTTGGTTGAAAAATATAATTGCAGGGAACCAGAATGTTTGATGACACAAAAAAGTAATATAATTTCATCAGAGAGCCCACATATGCAGGATTATTGTGCTGCTGAGGGTCAGATATGGCAAGTTCATCTATAATTTACTAATGAGGCTCTCTAGTAAATAGCCTGCCTGAAAAGTTTGCTTTCTTTAACCAGGACGAGTAAGACACAACAAGCTTGCACTGGTAATCTGGGTTTATGCATTACAAATTGGCAGGAGTTCTGTCCTGAGAAATTATGAATATGTCTTATGATGAGTCCAGAAATGGAAGAGAATTATTCCATAATGACTAAGTCGTTGCTTTATTGAATTAAATGGAACTGTTTTCCTATGTGGTCTGCACTGTTTCAAATGATTTATCAAAGAAATAAATGTGCATTCAGCCATTGTTAAATATGTCTGTATTCTGGAATTGAAAGTTAAACAATTGTGCACCACTGAAGGGATAATTACATGTCCTAGCCCATTGGAGCTAGCCCAGATCAGGCGGATTCCCCAGACATTCACCTTCAACTAAAGTTAGAGATAGCCGAATTCTACCCCAGATCAGGCGGATTCCCCAGACATTCACCTTCAACTAAAGTTAGAGATAGCCGAATTCTACCCCAGATCAGGCGGATTCCCCAGACATTCACCTTCAACTAAAGTTAGAGATAGCCGAATTCTACCCCAGATCAGGCGGATTCCCCAGACATTCACCTTCAACTAAAGTTAGAGATAGCCGAATTCTACCCCAGATCAGGCGTATTCCCCAGACATTCACCTTCAACTAAAGTTAGAGATAGCCGAATTCTACCCCGGATCAGGCGGATTCCCCAGACATTCACCTTCAACTAAAGTTAGAGATAGCCGAATTCTACCCCGGATCAGGCGGATTCCCCAGACATTCACCTTCAACTAAAGTTAGAGATAGCCGAATTCTACCCCAGATCAGGCGTATTCCCCAGACATTCACCTTCAACTAAAGTTAGAGATAGCCGAATTCTACCCCAGATCAGGCGGATTCCCCAGACATTCACCTTCAACTAAAGTTAGAGATAGCCGAATTCTACCCCAGATCAGGCGTATTCCCCAGACATTCACCTTCAACTAAAGTTAGAGATAGCCGAATTCTACCCCGGATCAGGCGGATTCCCCAGACATTCACCTTCAACTAAAGTTAGAGATAGCCGAATTCTACCCCGGATCAGGCGGATTCCCCAGACATTCACCTTCAACTAAAGTTAGAGATAGCCGAATTCTACCCCGGATCAGGCGGATTCCCCAGACATTCACCTTCAACTAAAGTTAGAGATAGCCGAATTCTACCCCGGATCAGGCGGATTCCCCAGACATTCACCTTCAACTAAAGTTAGAGATAGCCGAATTCTACCCCGGATCAGGCGGATTCCCCAGACATTCACCTTCAACTAAAGTTAGAGATAGCCGAATTCTACCCCGGATCAGGCGGATTCCCCAGACATTCACCTTCAAGTAAAGTTAGAGATAGCCGAATTCTACCCCAGATCAGGCGGATTCCCCAGACATTCACCTTCAACTAAAGTTAGAGATAGCCGAATTCTACCCCAGATCAGGCGGATTCCCCAGACATTCACCTTCAACTAAAGTTAGAGATAGCCGAATTCTACCCCGGATCAGGCGGATTCCCCAGACATTCACCTTCAACTAAAGTTAGAGATAGCCGAATTCTACCCCGGATCAGGCGGATTCCCCAGACATTCACCTTCAACTAAAGTTAGAGATAGCCGAATTCTACCCCAGATCAGGCGTATTCCCCAGACATTCACCTTCAACTAAAGTTAGAGATAGCCGAATTCTACCCCAGATCAGGCGTATTCCCCAGACATTCACCTTCAACTAAAGTTAGAGATAGCCGAATTCTACCCCAGATCAGGCGGATTCCCCAGACATTCACCTTCAACTAAAGTTAGAGATAGCCGAATTCTACCCCAGATCAGGTGGATTCCCCAGACATTCACCTTCAACTAAAGTTAGAGATAGCCGAATTCGACAAGACGCTTAAATGGGTCTAAAGGTTCAGGCTATCTCTCCCTAAAGGAAAGGAACAACTGAAGATGTTACCATCCTCTAGATAGCATTTTTAATAAGTTTAACTAGACTGTAACCTTCCGGATATTATAAGGGTCCAGAATACCAGCCAAAACTCTGCAACACTTCACCAAAGAATGTACAGAGATTTGAGTTTGCGAGTTTTATACAGAAATATTAATGAGCCAATTCTAAAAATACATAAATTTATTAAAGAACAGACATGTAGTTAAAAGCTGGTGAGTCCATCACAACATTACAGTCCAAAAACAAATAACTTTCTCAAAGATCCGTATTTTCAAGTCTTAACTTCGTTACATTTCTACTTTTCTTACTTATTTCTAAATCCAGAACATCCACCAAAATCAAATAATAGTACCTCTTTGATCACCCGAGACTCAAAGTTAAAGACTTACAGAGATTCCTCTGAAGAGTTGAGAAATGCTTGGCCCGTTCAATGACTTCTGACTTTCTGTTTGAAAAGCTCTTATTTTTATACCCTTTTGGCAGTGGTTTATTCTTTGAAGTTCTCTGCTGATGACAGCTAATTGTCTTTATTGATACCTCTTTTGAATGCTTTCTATCTTACTGTCAATTCAACTATTGCATGCATAATTATGTCTCTACCTTTAGGTGTTTCAAAAACTATCATAAAAACAATATGACAGCTATGGTTTCTGTTTGATGCCAAGATTTTCCATTTAATTCTTAATATTGGCTTTACTGGTTTAGCAGACATTGTGACTCCGTGGTGATCCAAGTTTAATACAAACACAATGTAATTGCTTGGTGTCTCTATTGAAGTCATATCTTCAAAGTGTTCTTGTTGGTATGGTTTTTACTATATATAAATCAAAACCACTTTAACTGAATGTTTCATGCATTTCTAGCTATCTCAATTGGTTGCATATTTAATCTTATGTTTCCTGTCATCCAAGTTTAACATAAAAACTATTTGACCAGCCGGTGTGTCTTTTGCTTGATGTCATCTTTTCAAAGGCACATGGTTCTTTTAATGTTTGTGTTTCTGTTCAACGTGTTAGCTTGTAACACCTTAAACTGGGTCTTCTCATTGTGTTGGTTGCAAACCATGGACCTTTCGGAAGCACCAATGGTTTGCTTCAATCTTTCATTGTTTTAGTATTTTTAACTAATTCCCATTTCAAAGCTTGTGGTGTTTTACAACTTTGTTTAACAACTGATCTTATCTCAGAAGCCTACATTTCTGTTTACAACTTATGTCTCTGAGGTTTTTTAGACTTTTAAACCCAGTTCCTCATGTATTAATAATGGCTTATTCCTTCACACGCCATTCAAGCTTTATTTAATCAGTAGAAAGGCATAACTATATTGTTCTTAAATTATAAAAAGAAATCCTGTTTAATGTGAAAACTCCAATTATTTTGAAAAGTATGCTTCCCAACCATACTAGTGTACGATCCAGCTGGCTAAATGATGAACTGGAATGCCATTTTCCTTACTGCGCTAATGATAAGGAAAGCCATTTTTCATGATCTGTGTATGTCTTGTGTACTGTGAGGTAACTTTGAGTAAAAAGATGCATGACAGTGATCAGAGGTCCTTTCACAATGTGACTGCAGTCAAAAACCTGTCACATTGATTATTAGAAATATACCCCATGACAGCTATGGTTCTCTTTCAATTACTTTCTTCCCCACTTCTGCTCCATTTACTGGATGTTCATGCTGCACCAAATAATCATGGCAAAAATGACCAATTGAAGAAGCCACATGTTGTTCTGGTGTATTTTGACTATATAAAGATCTGACATGAGGAAATAACAAGGATTCATTTTATTTTCCTGTAATGGAGGTTTAAAATGGCTTTTTCCAAGTGAGTCAGTGTACTAGAAACCAGACAAAATAGGAAAAAGTTGACACTATCAGTCTCTATTATGAGAAGTAATAACATGAAGATGTATCCAGACTTTTGGATACATTTTCAATAACATTTGAGCCCATACAAACAAATAGTAACATATGTCATTTCTAGTATCTGTAAGTACTGTTTTGGGCTATGTATTTTATGCCGGCTCAGATTGTGCCTGTTTAAGGTCCCTGGGAAATTAGTCAGCGCTGAATGGAGCAGTCTGTGCTGGCTCCTAGCTGTTTCAGAAAGAAACAAATTGTACATCAAAAGTCCAAGGAAATGATGGAAATTTGCATTTAAATTTGCAACGGTGTTTGTTTATATTTTGGGGGAAAAATTCGGTTGCTTAGTGCCTCCCGTTAGCGCCTCCAGGGGGCACTAACAGGGCGCTAGGAAGTTAGTGCCCAAGCGCGGGGATGTTCGCGCCGCTCATGAAATTGACCAGACATTTTGCAGCGGCATTAAACACTACCGCCATGATCTCCTGCACCCGCAGATCGTGACATCAGTCGAGCGTGCAACACCCCGGACCAAATATTGAGTCGTGCCGCCTGCCCTTCTGCCTGCCGCTAGCAATGACAGGTAGAGGGGAATGTTTTGCAGTCAGGAAGGGGTTGGGGGAGCGTTATTTAAAGGCAGCCGCTTCCTGCCTTTTTTTGTCGGCAATATTTTTGCACCATGCACTTCTGGAGAGATTCAACACTGTGTGAAGGAGTTTTGGGTTCTGAGCAGCACTTTGCAGGTTCATTTTGATTTGACCTGCATTGCAGTGATTTAGAAGAGACTATGGGGGCTGCACTGATTTGGGGCGTCATCCTGCACCTGCAGAATCGGGGGCAGCACAGAGAGAGTAGCAAACATGGCCAGAGGGAGGAGGGCCAACAGGCCTCTGCACAGGAGATCTTACCCTCTGAGGGTATTCCGGGGGCAATTCTTCTGCATTTATTTGTCTGAGGAGCAGTGTTTGCACAGACTGCGCTACAGCAAGGAGGTGGTCACTGAGCTCTGCCACCTGCTGCAACCAGATCTGCAGCTTCAACTGAGGACCAGGACGTCTCTATCGGTGGCAGTGAAGGTGACAGTGGCTCTGAATTTTTAATGCCAGCTGCTCCTTTCAAGCTTCTACTGGGGACATCGCCAATATCTCCCAGTTCGCTGTTCATTGTTGTATCTGGGAGGTGACAAATGCTCTGTATAAACGGAGACACTAGTACATCTATTTCCCCATGACCCGGGCCAAACAGCATGAACGCGCGCATGTGGCTTTGCGAGGATAGCGGGCTTCCCCATGGTGCAGGACGCTATTGACTGCACGCATGTGGCATTGCGGGCACCGCCTGAAAATGCAGAGGTATTCCGAAACTGCAAGGGCTACCACTCCTTAAATGTGCAGTTGGTCTGTGACCACACACAGCTCATACTTGCCGTCAATGCCCGCTATCCTGGCAGCAGCCACGATACTTTCATCCTGCGCCAGACTGGTGTTCCAGGCACCGCATCACCCAAGTGGATGGCTTCTCGGGACAAGGGTTATCCACTCTGCACCTGGCTGATGACACCACTCCGTAACCCCAACACCCTGCCGAGCTGCGGTATAATGAGAGCCATATCACCACCAGGAACATAATTGAGCAGACATTCCACTGTCTGGACCACTCAGGAGGAACCCTGCAGTACTCTCCTGAGCGAGTCTCCCTGTTCATAGTTATGTGCTGCATGCTTCAGAACCTGGCAATCCTGAGGACCCAGCCAATGCCACCAGGGATTCGTGCACCACCTGAAGAGGAGGAGGCGGGTAAGATGGAGAATCAGCAGCAGCACCAATGTGGGAGGGAGGCCCACAATGTTGCCACTGCAAGGGCCATCCATGAACGGCTGATAAGAAGCCGCTTCTAGGCCCCTACTCAGAAGATGGCCTCTGGCATGGAGAACAACATCATGGAAAGCAACCCACACCCCCTATAGCTGGCGAAAGCGGCAATGATTCCAAAGGCCAAACATGTAAAGTTTGAATAAAAAACTTTTTTCTTTAACAAACTCTGTGTGTGTCATTTATTCAGGACAAACAATTAGAAACCAACACAACAAATCATGAATTAACAGAACTCATTCTCAGAAGATGGAGGTTAATGGCAAAACAGTAAACAAATGTAATCACACCAACCTCGACCTTTACCACAAACATTCCCACCATTTATTTAGACCTCCTACTGTTTGCCCTTCGAGGGTGATCTCCATCCCCTGCGCACTTCCCCCCTTCCCACCCAACTGCTCCTCCGTAATGGGGCCCCAGTGGCTGCAGCAAGGCTGGTGGAAGGCTGCTGAATGTCAGATGCTGAGACTACGGATGCCCTTGAAGGACACCCTCGACCAGCTCTGGGCCTGGAGGCCCCGGCTGCAGACTGCACCAACTCTGCATGGGCGGCAGCAGTCTGGGCTGGCTGGGTTACAGGCTGTGGCAAGTGCAATGGGGAAGTGCCAGTGGTGGGAGCAGGAATCCTGAGAGAGGACAGCACCTTCCTGCTCGACCGACACACTGGCACTCCCACGGGGCAGTACCTCAGCATCCGGAGCAATCTGCTCGAGCACAGATTGCTGGCCTGCTGCGGCACCATGAGACCCCCGGGGCAATGTGGCCGAACCAGCAACGATGGCAGCAGTCAGTGCTTGCGTTACATCAATCTGAGACTGCATGAGTGCAGTCTGAGACTGGATGGCACCAGCCAATGACTGAATTGCAGCACTAGGCTGTTGCATTGCGTCGGCCTGTGCTGCAGCGGACTGCTGCACACTCCTAGCCAGTCCATCCATGCTTTCGGGCACCCTTGCCATTGCACCCATGAGCTCAGTGTGCATGCTCAAGGCCTGGCTATTCATGGCCGCAATGACGCAATCCTCATCTGATTCCTGTGCAGCAGGACTCGCTTGCCTACTCACCCTCCGGGGAGCTGGCCTCCGAGCTTCCCTACCCCCATGGCATTGCTGCAGCCCGCTGGGTCCCGGAGCTTCACCCTCATCAGACCCTTGACCCCTGCTCGCCTCCAGGGAAGGCGTGGTCCCATTGTCAGAATGGGCTCCCTCAGAAATGCAGGCAGTGAGGCTCCGGCATCCTCTTCCTCCTTGCCTGGGGCGTCGCTGCCTCTGGTAGTTTGAGGGACAGGCTGGTCAGCTGGTGGTTCACTATCTGAAAGCAGGGAGGTACAAGAGTGGCTTTAGCGTCAGGACAGAGGGGCAGTAAGGGAGCAAGGACTGGAGACTTTTAGTAAGTTGGATTGAAAATGTAAAAGGCTGGTGTTGTGAGGGGCAAGTGGAATGAGAGAGGAGAGAAAGCTGATGAACTTACTATTGCTGTCCCCAAGGGGGTCGACCTCTCCAGTGGCCACGGCACCTATGACCTGGCTGGCAACGATCCTGTGCACGCGCGCCTCCAAATCGCTCAGGGTGTGTAGGTCAGCCGATCCTCCTCCCGTGCGTTGCTGCTGCCGCCTGTTATGAAAGAGCTTGGCCTGCAAGAAAAAGTACAGCGTCTGAGTGAATGTGCAGCCATGTGCTTGCCTGATGTGCATCCCATAGTTGAATAGCCCTTAATATATGCAAGGTGTGGAATGTGCGTTTATGTTTTATGAGATGGTCATAGGTCTTGGATGAGTGTTGTAGGGGTTCACAAAATCCCCTCAGCCCCGAAGATCGGGAAATATTAATCCACATCGTGGACGAAGACTTTGCGTGATTTAAATTGTCTCTGGGTTGGACAATGTTTTAAAACGTGCCCAGAACCGCAAAAGGCTGTGTTAAGGAGCCCATGAGCTAAGCAGCACTTGGACACTGGAATCAAAGGACTTTGTAAAAATCGCACTCTTTAAGATAGTACATTTTATTAAAGAAAAGGATGTACTCTTGAGTTTTGAACCTCATGGAAACAGAATTTTCAGCAGGAAAAAGGACAGACAGACCATTAGCATTTGAATGGAGCCCAAGCTGTCAATCACCCTGTGGTATTGGGCGGGTCAGGTAACCTACAAGCTGTTTGTTTACACTGGGAAGTAGCCCGTTTGAATCTGCCAATCAAAGGCAGTTCGGGATGCCCCTCCCTGCAGAGACAATCGATTTGTTTACAGAAACTGCTACAAGGATGTTTGCACAAGGAGTAACCACTTGAGACTGCAGTCTCAGTTGACCACAGACAATGAGTTTCTGTTTACATAGTAATACAACTCCATTCAAACCCATCAGGTTGAATGAAGACACATTCAAAACTGCAGCTATCACAGAAGAGACACTTAAACTGAGAAGAGGAACAGTTTAAAATTGAATGGGTTTGAATCACCCATTACTGGACAATGGGGACAGTTGGATCCCTTTTGTTTTAGCCCAGAAACTTCCGGATCTGGGCGGGAACATTTGGGCCCCAAAATTGGAGTATAAGAGATAGCTTCTCACAGGCATCTCTCTCTCTCTCTGGCTTGCCTCCGTGTGCCCTCTACAGCATGGGAGTCTGTCTGAAGAAGTAAGAACACCAGCAGTTTACTTTTATAACACTGGGGTGTTTCTTTACTTCAGGACAGTGAAGATCTCGTGGGACACGGAGCTGGCACTGCAGTGGTAAGCATATATTTTTCTGGCCTTCCACAAGGCAACGTAGGATAGGCTTAGGGGTGGGAGTAAAGTGGGGATTTCGTTAGAATTGTATTTTAGTCGATTTCCCTCATTGTGTCCGTTTTTTTTTCCTCCCCTATTTAAGCAATTTTACTGTGATTACAAGATCGTGTGGTGTAGTTTCTTAGTTTTAATAAAGTTTGACTTTCTTGCATCCAGACCATTTGTCCGTTTTAATATATCATTAATTATAAGTTCCTCCAGTCAGAACTGGAATGAGGGGTTTAGCGATTCGAAACCGCTGATTGGAGCTGGTCAAAGTGCAGTGGCAAAAAGGCTGCCTGACCAGGTAAATTACCATAAACCAGGTAAAGGAAGGTAAATTACCGTAAACCAGGTAAAGGATGCCCCCCTATTGTGTTGGGAATCTGGGCACTGTGGTAAACCACTGTTTGTTATTGTTGTTGTTGTTGTTGCACACTGTTGTGCCTATGCATGCCTCAGCTGACTCCGCCCCTGGCTCCACCCACATGCCCGGGTATAAAGGTGACTGCTCTGCAGCCCCTTGCCCTTTTGGATACCAGGCAACCACGAGAGGCATGCTCTGTTCTTTGCTAATAAAAGCCTATTAATTAACTCTCTGTCTTTTATGAGGAATTGATAGTGCATCAATTTTATTAGCAAAACAAAATGTCGGGTCCAAATGCTGAACAGCAGGAGCTGCATCAACCGACGGCGCCAAACGCTGAGCAGCAGGCTCTGCTGCGAGCCCTCAGACCAACATGCCTGGACCTAGACCCCCAAGAAGCGGGTTCGGCTACCAAATTCGCACAATGGCTGCGTTGCTTCGAGGCTTACCTGGAAGCCTCAACTGTGACCCTTGATGAAAACAAGCTGAAAATCCTGGCCTCAAAGGTGAGCCACCAAGTTTATACACTAATCCAGGACGCGACGACCTACGCGACGGCTATCAACCTGCTTAAAGGGCAGTACGCACGCCCGGTAAATACGGTCTATGCCAGGCACCTCTTAAGATCCCGCAGACAGCAGCCTGGGGAATCGGTGGAGGCCTTCCTACGGGCACTACGGATACTCGGCCGAGGCTGCGATTGCAAAGAAGTATCAGCCGCAGCACACACGGAGGGACTGATACGAGATGCTTTCATTGCGGGTCTAAGGTCCGACTACTCCCGGCAGAGACTGTTGGAGAAGGGAGAAATAGACCTGAAAAAGGCAGTGTCCCTCGCGCTCTCGCTCGATGCGGCCCACAGGAATATGGACGCTTTCTCCCCTAACCACTCCGCACCATGGACGCCGCAACCTTGGGTCATGGGACCGCCACCTCCAACTGTGGCAGCGATGTCCAAGGCACAGAAATGTTATTTTTGTGGCCAAGCAAAACACCCCAGAGCACGCTGCCCGGCGAAAAACGCTACCTGCTCCGGCTGCGGGAAGAAAGGACACTATGTCAGCGCCTGCAAAGGTAAAACCGCTAACGCCAGCAGCGCCGCGTGCGAACCGTGGGGGCAGCCATCTTGTCCGCCATCTTGGGCTCCCCCAGCTGCATGGGGATCGGGATCATGGGCGCCGCCATTTTGTCCGCCATCTTGGATGCCTCCAACTTCAATCACGGGGGACCCGGACTCAACCACCGCCTCATCTGACGACCACATTGACTCGCTTGACCATACGCTGGCCTCCGTGACGCTGGACCAATCTCTCCCTCATCAACTGTCCAGGTCCATGATGGACATCACGGTAAACGGCCGCGCCACTACCTGCCTTTTTGACAGCGGGAGCACGGAGAGCTTTATCCACCCCGACACGGTGAGCAGTTACTCTCTCCCGGTCCTGCCGACGCGCCATCGGATCTCTATGGCTTCCAAAGCCCAGTCAGCGGACGTCGGTGGCTACTGTGTAGTGACCCTTTCAGTACGGGGCACAGAATAAAAAATTTTAAACTTCTGGTCCTGCCCCATCTCTGCGCTGCCGTTCTACTGGGGTTGGATTTTCAGTGCCACCTTAAAAGTGTCACATTAGCGTACGACGGACCCCTCCCCCCACTCACAGTCTGCAGCCAGCAGCTTTTAAATCGCCCGCCGCGCACCATTTGCAGCCTCTCCACCCTTAAAGTCTCCCCCCCCTCCTTGTTCGCTAACCTCACCCGCGACTGTAAGCCCATCGCTACCAAAAGCAGGCGTTACAGTGCCGGGGATAGGAGCTTCATTAAATCCGAGGTAGCGAGACTCCTGAAGGAAGGGATTATTGAGAGTAGCACCAGCCCATGGCGAGCACAAGTGGTGGTGGTGAAGACTGGCGGAAAACAGCACCTAGTTATTGACTACAGCCAGACGATCAATCGCTACACCCAGTTGGATGCATACCCACTCCCCCGCATATCTGACATGGTCAATCAGATAGCACAATACCGGGTGTTCTCGACGATTGATCTGAAGCCGGCATACCACCAGCTCCCCATCAGGGCTGAGGACCGCCAGTACACAGCTTTTGAAGCTGACGGTCATCTCTACCACTTCCTCATAGTTCCCTTCGGCGTCACCAACGGGGTTTCAGTCTTCCAACGGGAGATGGACCGGATGGTTGACCAGAACGCGCTCCAGGCCACTTTCCCCTATCTAGACAACGTCACCATCTGCGGCCACGACCAGCAGGACCATGATGTTAACCTAGAGAAATTCCTCCGTACGGCCCAGCGGCTGAATCTAACATACAACAAGGACAAATGTATGTTTCGTACCACGCGCCTTGCCATTCTTGGCTGCGTAGTGGAGAACGGAGTCATCGGCCCCGACCCTGACAGAATGCGCCCCCTTATGGAGCTCCCCCTCCCCCACTGCCAAAAAGCACTGAAGAGATGCCTAGGGTTTTTCTCTTACTATGCTCAGTGGGTGCCCAACTATGCGGACAAAGCCAGACCCCTCATCAAGTCCGCCTCCTTCCCCCTGACAGCAGAGGCATGTGCAGCCTTCACTCTCATAAAAAGAGATATTGCGAAGGCCACAATGCACGCAGTGGATGAGTCCATCCCTGTCCAAGTGGAGAGCGACGCATACGACTTTGCCCTAGCTGCAACCCTTAACCAGGCGGGGAGGCCCGTGGCCTTTTTCTCAAGGACCCTCCAGGGCCCCGAGATTCGACACTCCTCTGTCGAAAAGGAGGCCCAGGCCATTGTGGAAGCTGTGCGACATTGGAGGCATTACCTGGCCGGAAAACGATTTACCCTGCTCACTGACCAGCGTTCAGTAGCTTTTATGTTTAATAATAAGCAGAGGGGCAAAATCAAGAATGACAAGATCTTGAGGTGGAGAATCGAACTCTCCACCTACAATTACGATATCTTGTACCGGCCCGGGAAACTCAATGAGCCCCCAGATGCCCTATCACGTGGTACATGCGCCAACGCGCAGGTTGATAGACTGAAGACCCTCCACAATGACCTCTGCCACCCGGGCGTCACCAGGTTCTTCCATTTCATCAAATCCCGTAACCTGCCCTACTCCATCGAGGAGGTCAGGACCTTGACCAGGAACTGCCAAATCTGTGCTGAGTGCAAACCGCATTTTTATAGGCCAGACAGAGCGAGCCTGATCAAAGCCACGCGCCCCTTCGAGCGGCTGAGCGGCGATTTTAAAGGGCCCCTCCCCTCCTCTGACTGCAATGTGTACTTCCTCAATATAATTGACGAGTACTCCCGTTTCCCGTTTGCCATCCCTTGCTCAGACATGACCAGTACCACGGTCATTAAATGTCTGAATGACCTCTTCGCCTTGTTCGGTTTCCCTAGCTATATTCATAGCGACAGGGGCTCATCCTTTATGAGCGACGAACTTCGTCAGTACCTGCTCGCGAGAGGTATTGCTACAAGCAGGACCACCAGCTACAACCCCCGGGGGAATGGCCAGATGGAAAGAGAGAATGCGACGGTCTGGAAGGCAGTCCTTTGAAACTTGAAATCTAAGGGCCTTCCGACCTCTCGCTGGCAGGAGGTCCTCCCTGCAGCGCTCCATTCCATTCGGTCACTGCTCTGTACAGCCACCAATGCCACCCCTCATGAGAGAATGTTCTCCTTCCCCAGGAAGTCCACATTGGGGATCTCGTTACCGATATGGCTGACTTCTCCAGGACCCGTCCTACTGCGGAAGCACGTGAGGTCCCATAAGACGGACCCCCTGGTCGAGAGGGTGAGCCTCCTCCACGCCAACCCTCAGTATGCTTACGTGGTGTACCCGGACGGGCGGGAGGACACAGTCTCCATACGAGACCTCGCACCTTCGGGTGCTCCCGAAACACTTCCTTCGCCACCCACCACTACCCACGCCTACCCCCAGTATGCTTACGTAGCGTACCCGGACGGGCGGGAGGACACAGTCTCCATACGAGACCTCGCACCTTCGGGTGCCCCTGAGACACCACCATCGCCACCCACCACTACCCACACCCCGACCCCTGTAGACGGCATGCCGCAGCCCCAGGACCCGCCATTGACTACACCACCTCTCAACGAGATGCCAGGTTCGGCGTTGGGTGCTGCACCATCACCACCGCTGCTACGACGATCAGGACGGCATACAAGGCCACCTGATAGACTTAATTACACGAACTTTTAGTTTACACGAACCTTTAGTACACTTCACCCCGCCGGACTCAATTTTAAACAAGGGGTGAATGTGGTAAACCACTGTTTGTTATTGTTGTTGTTGTTGTTGTTGCACACTGTTACATATACATAGATACATAGAAGATAGGAGCAGGAGTAGGCCATTCGGCCCTTCGTGCCTGCTCCGCCATTCGATGAGATCATGGCTGATCCTTTAATTCAGTATCCCGTCCCCGCCTTCTCTCCGTAACCCTTAACCCCTTTTGCCCGTAGAAATATATCTAATTCCCTCTTAAATATATTTAATGAGCTGGCGTACACTGCCCTCTGTGGCAATGAGTTCCACAGGTTCACCACTCTCTGAGTGAAGAAATTCCCCCTCATCTCTGTCCTAAATGGTTTAGCCCTTATCCTTAAATTATGTCCTCTAGTTCTGTTCTCACCCGCCAAGGGAAACATTCCTTCTGCATCCAGTCTGTCTAGACCTGTCAGAATTTTATACACTTCTATGAGGTCCCCTCTCAATCTTCTAAACTCCAGTGTGTACATCCCTAAACTACATAGTCTCTCCTCATAGGTCATTCCCGCCATTCCTGGTATCAGCCTGGTGAATCGCCGCTGCACCCCCTCCATGGCAAGAACATCCTTCCTCAGATGAGGCGACCAAAACTGTACACAGTACTCGAGGTGTGGTCTCACCAGTGCCCTGTACAGCTGCAGCAAGGTATCCCTGTTCCTGTATTCTAACCCTTTTGCTATGAAGGCCAGCATACCGTTTGCCTTCTTGACCGCCTGTTGCACCTGCATGCTCGCCTTCAGTGACTGGTGTACAAGAACACCCAGGTCTCTCTGTACTTCCCCCTCTCCCAATCTATTGCCATTTAAATAATAATTTGCCCTCCCGTTCCTGCACCCAAGGTGGATAACTTCGCACTTGTCCACATTATAGTGCATCTGCCATTTATCCGCCCAATCGCCCAGTCTGTCCAAATCGCTCTGGAGCTTCCTGGTCTCTTCCTCTGAGCCCACCCCCCCTCCTAGTTTAGTGTCGTCTGCAAATTTGGAAATGCTGCATCCGACTCCCTGATCCAGGTCATTAATGTAAATTGTGAACAGCTGGGGGCCCAGGACAGATCCCTGTGGTACCCCACTTGTTACTGCCTGCCATTCAGAAAATGAGCCGTTTATTCCAACTCTCTGTTTTCTATCTGACAGCCAGTTCCCTATCCACGCCAAAACTTTCCCCTTTATCCCATGAGCCTCAATTTTCCATGCTAATCTTTTATGTGGGACCTTATCGAAGGCCTTTTGGAAGTCCAGGTACACCACATCTACTGGCTCTCCCCCATCTATTCTACCAGTTACTCCCTCAAAAAATTCCAATAGATTAGTCAAGCACGATTTACCCTTTGTAAATCCATGTTGACTCTGTCCTATCCTGTCCCCATTTGCTAAGTGCTCCGCTATTTCATCCTTAATGATGGACTCCAGCATTTTGCCCACAACTGATGTAAGGCTTACAGGTCTGTAATTACCTGCTTTTTCCCTACCCCCCTTTTTGAATAGTGGGGTAACGTTAGCTACCCTCCAATCCATCAGCACTGTTCCCGAGTCTAATGAATTCTGAAAAATCATCCTTAGTGCATCCGCTATCTCTAGGGCCACCTCCTTCAGTACCCTAGGATGCATGTTATCAGGCCCTGGGGATTTGTCCACCTTCAATCCCTTTAGCTTCCTTAACACCATATCCTTAGAGATATTGATTTGCGTCAGTTCCTCCTTTGCCAATGTCCCTATTTTTCCCGATATCCCAGGGAGGTTTTTTGTGTCTTCCTTCGTAAAGACTGACCCAAAGTATGCATTTAGTTGATCTGCCATTTCCTTATTTCCCATTATATATTCCCCCGTATCTGACTGCAATGGACCAACTTTGGTTTTCACCAGTCTTTTCCTTTTGATATACTTATAAAAGCTTTTGGAGTTAGTTTTTATATTTTCCGCCAGCTTGTTTTCGTAAGCTATTTTGCCCCTCTTGATTATGCCCTTTGCCCTCCTTTGCTCTATCTTAAACTGTTCCCAATCTTCCGCTCTGGCGCTTTTTTTGGCTATTTTATACGCCCTATCTTTGGATTTTATGCTGTCTCTAATTTCCCCTGTTATCCACGGTTGAGTCACCTTTTTAGATTTCCTTTTATGCCAGATTGGTATAAACAATTTTTGCAATTTTGTCATTCTATCTTTAAATGTTTGCCATTGTTTATCTACCTCCAGTCCTCCCAGGAACGTTGTCCAATCAGACCTACTCAGTTCCCGTCTCATGGCATCATAATTCCCCTTGTTTAAATTCAGGACCTTAGTCTCTGAGTCAATTTCTTCGCTCTCCATTTCGAGTGAGAAATCGATCATGTTATGATCGCTCTGACCCAAGGGTCCCCGTACAACAAGATTACTGATTAGTCCCTTCTCATTGCACAGTACCCAGTCCAATATAGCCTGTTCCCGAGTTGGTTCCTCGACATATTGATCCAGATAACCATCCCTTAAACACTCAAGGAATTCCTCCTCCTCCTCATTATTTTTGTGCCTATGCATGCCTCAGCTGACACCGCCCCTGGCTCCACCCACATGCCCGGGTATAAAGGTGACTGCTCTGCAGCCCCCTGTCCTTTTGGATACCAGGCAACCACGAGAGGCATGCTCTGTTCTTTGCTAATAAAAGCCTATTAATTAACTCTCTGTCTTTTATGAGGAATTGATAGCGCATCAGGCACAGAGTGAAGTTGAGATGGAGGGATGTAGAGATATTGAAAAGCAGGTACTCACCCTGACCACCCGAGTAAGGTCGTTGGACTTCTTCCGACATTGGGTGTGGGTCCTCTGCACCAGGCTCCTGGAGGAGATGTGCTGAGCCACCTCCCTCTGGACTCTTCTGTATTTGCGGGGCAATGGCCTCCTGCCACTCTGTGGGTAGAGCACTGCCCGTCACCGCTCCACTGCGCCAACCAGAGCCACCAAGGCCCGGTTGCTGAAGTGCTGAGCTCTTTCCCTGGGCCTATCTATTAGTGGTTCCAGCATAATTGCTTTACAGGTCTCTCCAAGCCGAGATTCAAGGCTGCAATGAGCAGGGTGTGGCTGGACAGCAAGATCGACCCTTCCCTTTAAGAACTGGCCGATGCCAGTCTGTCTGTGTTCCATTGCTAACTGACATCACCTGAGCTTCACCAGCGCTTTGAGGTAACGCCTCGCTCCTCGACGATAGCACCTTAAGACAGGTGTGTAGTGTCTGATTCAGCACTTAAATCACCTCCAGAGGCGATAGAGGCCAAGTTTGCAGTTGGAGGTGATAATTAGTGCCAGGCGCTAAACTTCGCGCCCGGTTGATAATAGCGCCCCAAACAGGGCGATACCGAATTTCTCCCCCTTTAACTTGTCATTGTGCCTTTGTTCTTTTGTTGTCCTGCCTACTGCGTTCCATGTTGAACAGGTCTGGCAGTTTAATGAGCAAACTTGGATTATTTCGTAGGAATTATTTTAATAAAAATGACCTAATGCCTCATTTCTGCCATTGTTGCTGAGGCCATAGCAGTAGAAATGTTCACCAGGATCTACCACTGGGCAGCAGTAGCGGCTTCTGCAGGGGTCAGTGCTGGGTCCCCAACTCTTTACAATCTATATTAACGATTTGGAGGAGGGGACCGAGCGTAACATATCAAAGTTTGCAGATGATACAAAGATGGGACGGAAAGTAGTGCGTGAGGAGGACATAAAAAACCTGCAAGGGGACATAGACAGGCTAAGTAAGTGGGCAGAGATTTGGCAGATGGAATACAATACTGCAAAGTGTGAGGTTATGCACTTTGGCAGGAAAAATCATAGAGCAAGTTATTATCTTAATGGCAAGAAACTGGAAAGTACTGAAGTACAAAGGGATCTGGGGGTCCTGGTGCACGAAACTCAAAAGGTTAGTATGCAGGTGCAGCAAGTGATCAAGAAGGCCAATGGAATGTTGGCTTTTATTGCTAGGGGGATGGAATATAAAAACAGGGAGGCATTGCTGCAGTTGTACAAGGTATTGGTGAGACTGCACCTGGAATACTGCATACAGTTTTGGTGTCCATACTTAAGAAAAGACATACTTGCTCTCGAGTCAGTACAAAGAAGGTTCACTCGGTTAATCCCGGGGATGAGGGGGTGGTCTTATGAGGAGAGGTTGAGTAGATTGGGACTCTACTCATTGGAGTTCAGAAGAATGAGAGGCGATCTTATTTAAACATATAAGATTGTGAAGGGGCTTGATCGGGTGGATGCGATGAGGATGTTCCCAATGATGGGTGAAACTAGAACTAGGGGGCATAATCTTAAAATAAGGGGCTGCTCTTTCAAAACTGAGATGAGGAGAAACTTCTTCACTCAGAGGGTGATAGGTTTGTGGAATTTGCTGCCCCAGAAAGCTGTGGAAGCTACATCATTAAATAAATTTAAAACAGAAATAGATAGTTTCCTAGAAGTAAAGGGAATTAAGGGTTACGGGGAGCGGGCAGGAAATTGGACATGAGTCTAGGTTCAGAATGGTCATGGCCCTGTGGGTAGTGGAGTGGGCCCAGGGGCCGTGTAGCCTGGTTCTGCTCCTACTGTGTTCTAATTCTGCGTTAGATTTCAGGAGATGGTTTTATTCCTGTTCCTGGCTGGGGTGGAGATCGCCTTTACAGAAGGTAAGTACTGTAGAAAATATAGGGACAGAGTGATCTCCTGGAAGAATTTCGATCGCGTAGATGGGTCGGAGAGGAATTTCCCAGATTTTTTTCTCCCAAATTGGCCATTGGGTCTTTATCTGGTTTTTCGCCTCTCCCGGGAGATCATATGGGTTTGGGTGGATGCACAGTGATAGAAGATTTGAGGTTAGGATCAGATCAGCCATGATCTTATTGAATGGTGGAGCAGGCTCGAGGGGCTGATTGGCCTACTCCTGCTCCTATTTCTTATGTTCTTATGTTCTTATGTTCAGAGGCAGGCGGTAAATCCATTTAAAATGGACCCCGATTGCCATTTTTGGACTGAACTGACCAGAGCGTGTGCCATGCAAACTCTGACCAGTATCAACTGGTGGCCCGGCCAAAGAGAATCCCAAAGGTAAATTCCTCCTTTCTGAGAGGCCGGAAGGAGCAGAATTGCTCCTCCAGGCTCCACAAATCCAGTCTGGGCTGCTGCCGCTCCGGCTCCCCCCCTCCAAACATCCGCCCAATGGACTTATCTTCTTCGGCCCGGCTGACTGGAATCCCCCGGTATTGTGGCAGCCGGGCTGCCACGTGGTGCTTGAATTCCGGCCACAGCCCACCATCCCGAAGCAAATGAGTCCTCAAGTGTACTCGGGGAGTATTCACCCCTTCATTTTAAAATCAAGTGACCGTGAATACTGTTCTATTATCAGCACTCAGTGCTGTGCATGATTGATAATCACAATGAATGTGCTAAGCTTAACTGAGAATCTGTTATCTGATGTCTAGATATTATACAGGTAGACTATCCTTTATCCGAAAACCTCGGGACCAGCCGTGTTTCGGTTTTAGGAAAATTTCGGATTTCGGAAGGTGCGCGAAAACACTTCGGTTTTCAGAGGTAATTCGGTTTTCGGGAGTGCGGATAAAGGATACACTATCCCTTATCCGAAAGGGTGGGATAAATAACGACTATAAATACTGTAGTTACAGGGATAAATACTGTAGTACAGTTTATTTGTAAGGAAAACATTCAGTAAAACTTCAAACTTTCGGCTTTCAGAGGTTTTCTGGTTTCGGATGTGCGGATAAAGGCTGGTACACTTACGCTGAGCGATTTCGGTTTTCAGAAGTGCGGAAAAATGCTACACTATCCCTTATCCAGCTAGGCCTGTAAGTCGTGCGCCACTCTGGTCATGTCGTGCGCACGACTTACGCTGACCGAAAAAACCTTCGGTTTTTAGAGGGTTTCGGTTTTCGGAAGTCCGGATAAAGGGTAGTCTACCTGTACTGATTTGAGCCATTTATGATTGTTGTTAATACTGTTAAGGTTTTATATCACATTGAATTAAGTTTTATTTTTCTATTCAACTTATATGCTTTATAAATTAGATAGATTACGAAAAATCAGGGGACATGCACATAAGTTACATAAGCAAAGAACTAGGTTAGATGTCAAGAGGTTTTTCTTTTCATAGAGGGTCATCGCCCTTTGGAACAAGTTGCCCGCTCGTGCAGTGAGGGCAGATTCATGGCAAGTGTTCAAAGGAGAGCTGGACAAATTCCAAGTGAGGGTTAATATCACTGCGTACAAAAGGTAGATGTAAGGTTGGATGATGTGTTTCATGGTCACAGTGGTCACTTTGAACTCGTTTTGATCACTGTTTGGAGAGGAATTTCCCAGAATTTCTTTCTCCTGAATTGGTCTTAGGTTTTCCCTATCCATCTTTTTGCCTCTACCAGGAGATTCCATGACTACTGGTGGGTGGGGAGCATTAGGGTGCACTGATGCTCAGTGCAACATGACTATATGGGACAGGCTCGATGGACCAGCTGGTAATACAGATATGAGAATGTGGGGCCAGGAGAATGAATGTGGGGTTGACAAGAGAGAAACTTTAAGAATCTAGAGAGAAAAAAGAAAAAAGTTCTTCTGTGAATTCTCAGTCCAAAGGTCATCTGTACAGAAACACATAAACAGACTCTCATTAAATTGTCCCCAACAAATAATACCTTTGCTAAGGTACCAATGTTTAAATTGGGATTGCTGTATATTGCAGATAAAGAACAAGTGATGTGTGTCGGCCTATTAAATAAATTGTGCAATTAAAATCTGTATTCAAACAACAGTTTAATATGTGAACAATTAGACTTTAGTGAAATTGGCAATGGGTTGTCAATAATCATTGTTCTGGGCTCCAAAACATAAATGACTAGAGTAAGACTATACTGTACATGAGCCAGCAGTATACATTTAAATTGAGTTTTTAGGACCATAAATTCTATACAATGGTAGTGAAAAGGAAAGTAATTTGGTAAATTGGAATTTTGTGCTTGGCAGTACTTTAATCAAGTAGCGACTGCAATGGGGAAAGATTTGGAAGGTATAGTTTACTTGGGTTATCCTATGATTGAGCTTATGATTATATAGTCATTTTGCACATCAGAGTCTGGTATAGTGAATCTCTAAATCATAGACCAATCATACCAGCCTAAAAGTGTCACACAACTGTCTTTTATTTCACACAACATGAAGAAAAAAACAGATCTTTGTCAAGAAATGACATCATGATAGAACAGCTCAGATGAAAGACCTGACAAATAAAAGCACACTCTGGTAATGTCACAAAGTGCATCATTATTATGACAGTAACACCAAAAGCAACCAGAACCATGGTTCATACACAGTTATTTTTTCTGATGGTTTGAATTGATAAAATGGGTTTACTTCTGGAAAAATTATACTTATAAAGAAATTATAACTGCCAAGAAAGTAACTGAAACAAAGCACAATTTAGAAATGGTTGCTAAAACAAACTCCTCTGTGATAAAGAATTCTTAACAAGTTTTCAATTGCTACTGACAAGATCATGTGCAGAGCATTCCAAATAGTCATTTTTATCATCAAAGAGGGAATTTCACCTACAGTAACTACAGGATTGGAGCTGGTCTGATTTTAACTTCTTTGTAACTGTGATTGCTTTGTTCATGTTACTGTAAGTAGTTGAATTAACATTGGATGCAATGATCTTCTTTAAGGGTTGTGCAGTTCACACAGGCTTGTTAAGTAAGCAAATATCAATCAATCTTTTACATAATGTGATGTTCTATACCTCTATTATTGCATCAAGTATCAGAAGTAACAAAACAACAAATAATGTTTCTCGGTACATTCATTGTTGCAAGTAGTGAGAAAAATCTATCATAGAAATTTACAGCACAGAAGGAGGTCAGTTGGCCCATCTTGGCCATGCCAGCCGACAAGAGCTATCCAGCCTAATCCCACTTTCCAGCACTTGGTCCGTATCCTTGTAGGTTACGGCACTTCAAGTCAACATCCAAGTATTTTTTTAATGTGCTGAGTGTTTCTGCCTCTACCACCCTTTCAGGCAGTCAGTTCCAGACCCTCACCATCATCTGGGTGAAAAAAAATTCTCCTCAACTCCCCTCTACACCTCCGACAAATTACTTTAAATCTATGCCCCCTGGTTATTGACGCTTCTGCTAAGGGATATAGGTCCTTTATATCCACTCTATCTAGGCCCATGATGTTATACACCTCAATTAGGTCTCCCCTCAGCCTCCTCTGTTCCAAAGAAAACAATCACAGCCTATCCAATCTTTACTCATAGCTAAAATTTCCCAGCCCAGGCAACATCCTCGTAAATCTCCCCTGCACCCGTTCCAGTGCAATCACATCCTTCCTGTAATATGGTGACCAGAACTGCATTTTAAAAAATTCATTTATGGGATGTGGGCGTCGCTCGCAAGGCCAGCATTTATTGCCCACCCCTAATTGCCCTCGAGAAGGTGGTGGTGAGCCGCTTTTTTGAACTGCTGCAGTCCGTGTGGTGAAGGTACTCTCACAGTGCTGTTAGGGAGGGAGTTCCAGGATTTTGACCCAGCGACGATGAAGGATCGGCGATATACTGCTAAGTCAGGATGGTGTGTGACTTGGAGGGGAACTTGGAGGTGGTGGTGTTCCCATGCGTCTGTTGCCCTTGTCACAGAATCACAGAATGACTATTTGGAATGCTCTGCACATGATCTTGTCAGTAGCAATTGAAAACTTGTTAAGAATTCTTTATCACAGAGGAGTTTGTTTTAGCAACCATTTCTAAATTGTGCTTTGTTTCAGTTACTTTCTTGGCAGTTATCATTTCTTTATAAGTATAATTTTTCCAGAAGTAAACCCATTTTATCAATTCAAACCATCAGAAAAAATAACTGTGTATGAACCATGGTTCTGGTTGCTTTTGGTGTTACTGTCATAACCCCACAGTGCAGATAGAGGCCATTTCGACCCATCGAGCCTGCACCGACACATATCCCACCCGATCCCCGTAACCCCTACACCAACACATATCCTACCCTATCCCCGTAACCCCACGTATTTAATCCCCCTGACACTAAGGGTCAATTTATCATAGCCAATCAACCTAACCCGTACATCTTTGGACTGTGGGAGGAAACCGGAGCACCCGGAGGAAACCCACGCAAACACGGGGAGAATGTGCAAACTCCACACAGACAGTCACTCGAGGCTGGATTCGAACCCGGGTCCCTGGCGCTGTGAGGCAACAGTGCTAACCACTATGCCACCGTCCTTCTAGGTGGAAGAGGTCGCGGGTTTGGGAGGTGCTGCCGAAGAAACCTTGACGAGCTGCTAAAGTGCATCTTGTAGATGGTACACACTGCAGCCATGGTAGGCCGGTGGTGGAGGGAGTAAATGTTTAAGATGGTGGATGGGTGCCAATCAAGCGGGCTGCTTTGTCCTGGATGGTGTCGAGCTTCTTGAGTGTTGTTGCAGCTGCACTAATCCAGGCAAGTGGAGAGTATTCCATCACACCTCGTACTTGTGCCTTGTAGATGGTGGAAAGGCTTTGGGGAGTCAGGAGGTGAGACATTCGCCGCAGAATTCCCAGCCTCTGGCCTGCTCTTGTAGCCACAGTATTTATATGGCTGGTCCAGTTCAGTTTCTGATCAATGGTAACCCCCAGGATGTTGATGGTGGGGTATTCGGCGATGGTAATACCGTTAAATGTCAAGGGGAGGTCGTTAGATTCTCGCTTGTTGGAGATAGTCATTGCCTGGCACTTCTGTGGTGTGAATGTTACCTGCTACTTATCAGCCCAAGCCTGAATGTCGTCCAGGTCTTGTTGCATGCGGGCATGGACTGCTTCATTATCTGAGGAGTTGTGAATGGCGCTAAACACTGTGCAGTCATCAGCGAACATCCCCATTGCTGACCTTATGAAGCAGCTGAAGATGGTTGGGACTAGGACACTGCCCTGAGGAACTCCTGCAGCGATGTCCTGGGGCTGTGATGATTGAATTTCAACCACCACAACCATCTTTCTTTGTGCTAGGTATGACTCCAGCCAGTGGAGAGTTTTCCCCCCCTCTGATTCCCATGGTCTTCAGTTTTACTAGGGCTCCATGATGCCACACTCGGTCAAATGCTGCCTTGATGTCAAGGGCAGTCACTCTCACCTCACCTCTGGAATTCAGCTCCTTTGTCCATGTTTGGAGCAAGGCTGTAATGAGGTCAGGAGCAGAGTGGTCTTGGTGGAACCCAAACTGGGCATCAGTGAGCAGGTTATTGGTGATTAAGTGCCACTTGATAGCATTGTCGATGACACCTTCCATCACTCTGCTGATGATTGAGAGTAGACTGATGAGGCAGTAATTGGCCAGGTTGGATTTGTCCAGCTTGTTGTGTACAGGACATACCTGGGCAGTTGTCTACATTGTTGGATAGATGCCAGTGTTGTAGCTGTACTGGAACAGCTTGACTAGAGGCATGGCTAGTTCTGGAGCACAAGTCTTCAGCACGATAGCCGGGATGTTGTCGGGGCCCATAGCCTTTGCTGTATCCAGTGCGCTGAGCCGTTTCTTGATATCACGTGGAGTGACTCGAATTGGCTGAAGACTGGCTTCTGTGATGGTGGGGACCTCAGGAGGAGGCCGATATGAATCATCCACTCGGCACTTCTTGCTGAAGATGGTTGCAAACGCTCCAGCCTTGTCTTTTGCACTCATGTGCTGGGCTCCACCATCATTGAGGATGGGGATATTCATGGAACCTCCTCCTCCCATTAGTTGTTTAATGGCCCACCACCATTCACAACTGGATGTGGCTTGCTACAGAGCTTTGATCTGATCCTTTGATTGTGGGATCGCTTTACCCTGTCTATAGCATGCTGCTTCTACTTTTTAGCATACATGTTGCAGCTTCCTCAGGTTGGCACCTCATTTTTACATAAGCCTGGTGCTGCTCCTGGCATGCTCTTCTACACTCCTTATTGAACCAGGGTTGGTCCCTGGCTTGATGGTAATGATAGAGTGAGGGATATACCGTGCCATGAGGTTACAGACTGTGGTGGAATATAATTCTACTGTTGCTGATGGCCCACAGCGCCTCATGGATGCCCAGTTTTGTGCTGCTAGATCGGTTCTGAATCTATCCCATTTAGCACGGTGGTAGTGTTACACAGCACGATGGAGGGTGTCCTCAGTGTGACGACAGGACTTTGTCTCCACAATGACTGTGCGGTGGTCACTGCTACCAATACTGTCATGGACAGATGCATCTGCGACAGGTAGATTGGTGAGGATGCGGTCAAGTAGGTTTTTTCCCCTTGTGTTGGTTCTTTCACCACCTGTCGCAGGCCCAAACTGGCAGTTGTGTCCTTCAGCACTCAGCCAGCTTGGTCAGTAGTGGTGCTACCAAGCCACCCAGAGTACATTCTGTGCTTCTTCCAAGTGGTGTTCAACATGGTGGAGTACTGATTCATCAGCTGAGGGAGGGCAGTAGGTGGTAATCAGCTGGAGGTTTCTTTGTCCCATGCTTGATCTGAAGCCTATGAGACTTCATGGTGTCCAGAGTCAATATTGAGGACTCCCATGGCCACTCCTTCCCGACTGTAATGGATAAGTTTTGAAAGGTATGATTCTGTGAGTATGACTATGTCAGGCTATTGCTTGTCTAGTCTGTGGGACAGCTCTCCCAATTTTGGCACAAGTCCCTAGATGTTGGTGGGGAAGACTTTCTAGGGTCGACTGGGCTGTTGCCGTGTCCATAGCCAGTGCCAAGGTCAATGCCGCGTGATTCGTCCGGTTTCATTCTTATTTTTGTGTTTTGTAGCGGTTTGTTACAACTGAGTGGCTTGCTAGGCTATTTCAAAGGGCAGTTAAGAGTCAACCACATTGCTGTGGGTTTGGAGTCATATATAGGCCAGACCAGGTAAGGATGGCAGATTTCCATCGCTAAAGCACATTAGTGAACCAGATGGGTTTTTACAACAATCTGATAGTTTCATAGTCACCATTACTGATACTAGCTTTTTATTCCAGATTTATTTAATTAACTGAATTTAAATTTCCTAGTTGCCATGGTGGGATTTGAACTCCCATCTCTGGATCATTAGTCCAGATTTCTGGTTTATTAGTCCAGCGACATTACCACTATGCTACCGTTCCCCTGCATGTAGTATTCTAGCTGCAGCCTAACTAGTGTTTTATACAGTTCTTATATTCTATGCCTCGGCTAATAAAGGCAAGTATCCCGTATGCCTTCTTAGCCACCTTATCTACCTGTCCTGCTATCTTCAGGGTTCTGTGGACATGCACTCCAATGTGTTGAATCCGTGATTCTTAAAGTATGATGTTTTCCAATAACTAGACGGAGGCTGTAAATTAACAATCAACAGGTGTTTACTGGAGAAGGGTAGTCTAAAGACTGACAGTACAGATGCCTGCTCAAGGCTTATATACAGGTGTGGTCACTGCCGGTACTACAGTATACAGGAGCTGTAAAAGTAGTTCTCTCTTAAAGGTACATACACTACAATTCCTCCCGTTTTAGATTAACTGTACCCATAACATTCAAATAACAGTTAACACTTTAACATGCACATTTAACTGAAATAGTCCATTTATAGATTCAGTCTTTGGGGCGGCTTCCTGATCCTTTCTGGATAGTGCCTTTCCTGAGTGTCTTGTTCTTGGTGCAGAGGCGATTCTGGCCCCCTTTCGTCGGTTAGTTCATCAGTTTCCGCTGCTACTGTTTCTGGGATAGATGCTACCGGTATGTCGGGTTCATCCCCAGGTACGCGAGACATGGGGTTGACTCGTTCCTGTGACGCTAGGATCTGGCCGACGTGGCGTCTCACAATGTTCTCCCCGACATCCACTGTGTACATTAGTGGCCCCTGCCATGTGCATATCGTTCCGGGTTGCCATTTCTCTATTCGGTAGTCGCGGGCCAAGACTGGTTGTCCTACATTGAAGCTCCTTGTCGGCTTTTCATTGATGTGCTGGAATTGCTTATCCTCAACATTTCTTCACACATTTGGCCTGAGCAAATCCAGACGAGATCTCAACCTTCGGCTAAAAGAACATCATGGCTGGGGTCTGGTTGGTAACTGCATGTGTCGCATTTCTGTAGGCTAACAGCAAATTGTTCACCTTATGCTGTAGTGGAATGTCATCATCGCACATGGCCCTTATTGCCTTTTTAAAGGTTTGTACGAACCTCTCAGCCAATCTAATTGTATCTTCCGGATCCATTCACGTCCTAGTAGTGCTGGTCCTCCATCTGGCAATACATATAGGTCCATTTTGGGTATTTCCTGGCCTTTGTATGTCACGTTCACCCTTATTTTTCCTTTGGAGTAGACTTTTTGCCCCGTGTACGTCTTCAAGACAATCTCTGTAGCTTTCAAGGGTATATGTGAAAATAGCCGCTTGTAGTCCCTTCGGTTTATGACTGTTAGGGCTGATCCTGTATCCAATTCCATTTTCACTTGGACTCCGTCTATCTTGAGCGTGACCCAGATAGTCTGGCGATCCTCCATTTTGATTACCTTATGTAGTTTCAGACAACCCAGCTCCTTGCCTCCGGAGTCTGTATCACTTTTCTGTTTGTCTGAACTACTGCCCATCACCTTATGTATCTTTTTGTACTTCTCCTGTGGAGATTTCTTGCTGCTGGTTTTCTTCCCTGACCTGCAGACTCTTGCTATGTGTCCTGCTTTTCCACACTGTCTGCACACTTGGTCCTTGAACCAACAATCCTTCTGGTCGTGTGTTGTTCTGCTGCAGCGATAACACTTCCCTGCTCCATATGACATTTCATTGGTGCCATATTCTTGCGGTCTCCATTGTATCTCTGCAGCACCCCGTGCGGCTGCTTCGTGTGATACTGCCATGCTGAAAGCCTTGTCCAGCGTAAGATCCTTTTATGATAGAAGCCGTTTCTGGGTTCCTTCGCTTTGAAGCCCATACACAAACTTGTCCCTTAACGTATCTGCTAGTCCCAATCCAAACTGGCAGTGTTTCGATAGCTTGCGCAGTTCCGTTAAGTACTCAGCATTACTTTCGTCTTTATGCTGGTTCCTTTTGTGGAACTTAAATCTTTCTGCTATCAGCAGCGGTGTGGGGTTTAAGTGGTCCTGTAGGATTTCCACTATGCTTTCGAAATCCTTATCCACTAGCTTCTCTGGGGTTATTAGGTTTCGCAGTAAGCCATAAGTTTTTTGCACCCATGGAATTCAACAAAACCAGTGCTTTCCTAGCATCTGGCACTTCATTCGCCTTGCAGTACACCTCAATGCGTTCCACATATGTCGCCCAATCTTCGACTTCATTGTCGAACGCAGTGACACTGCCACTCTTCGGCATCCCTGAGTGTGGTTAAACTGTCTAAAATGGCGTCTCCCGCTCTCTCCCTTCTTCTCCGCTGGCTCAAAATGGTGTCTCCCGCGCGTTCCTTTCTTCCCGCGCTCGCCCTTCTTCTCCGCTGCGGCTTCTAAAATGGCGTCTCCCGCGCTCTCCCTTCATCTCCGCGGCTCAATGGCGTCTCCCGCGCTTCCTTTCTTTCCCCGCGGATGCTGCTCAGCCCTTGAGCCCTGGCTGCGCTCTGCGAGTTCTCCTGTGCGCCTCTCTCGTTGCCGCCGCTCGGTCCTGAACCCCGGCTGCTGCTTTACCCTCTCTCTCTTTTTGTTTTCCGTCGACGCCACTCAGTTTTCAACCCCCGGCTGCGCCCTGTGCGCTTCACCCTCTCTCTTACCCCGTTGACGCTGCTCGGCTTTTTCTGTGCCGTCGGTCGGCTCCAGCCACCGCTGTCCGGGAAGGGTCTGCGCTGTACCTGTTGCCAGTCTGTTGCTGGATCGTCGTGGCTGGAGAACCAAGCCCAGCTCTCAACAGCCTCCCCTGTGATGTTCACTCTCTGCCGGATGACTGGGTGGTTGCTCGTGGTCGACGCCCGTGCTTCTGGACTCGACTTTCTTCCACCGTCCTCCCGGAGCGAATCCTTGAAAGGAAATGCAGAGTTGCAGGTAGATTCGAATCGACCTCGTCGCCACTGTTGAATCCGTGATTCTTAAAGTATGATGTTTTCCAATAACTAGACGGAGGCTGTAAATTAACAATCAACAGGTGTTTACTGGAGAAGGGTAGTCTAAAGACTGACAGTACAGATGCCTGCTCAAGGCTTATATACAGGTGTGGTCACTGCCGGTACTACAGTATACAGGAGCTGTAAAAGTAGTTCTCTCTTAAAGGTACATACACTACACAAGGTCCCTCTGATCTTCTGCCCTTCTCAGTGTCCTACCATTTATAGTGTATTCCCTTGCCTTGTTAGCCCTCCCCAAATGCATTACTTCACACTTCTCCAGATTGAATTCCATTTGCCACTGTTCTGCCCACCTGACTAGTCCATTGGTATCTTCCTGCAGTCTACAGCCTTCTTCTTCAACTACACGGCCTATTTTTGTATCATCTGAAAACTTCTTAACCATACTTCCTATATTCAAGTCCAAATCATTGATATATACCACAGAAAGCAGAGGACTCAGTACTGAGCCCTGCGGAACCCCACTGGAAACAGCCTTCCAGTCACCAAACACACTTTGACCATTACCCTTTGTTTCCTGCCTCTGAGCCAATTTTGGATCCAGCTTGCTACTTTGCATTGGATCCCATGGGCTTTTACTTTCGTGACCAGTCTGCCATGTGGGACCTTATCAAAAGCTTTGCTAAAATCCGTATAGACTACATCAAACACACTACCTTCATCGACCCTCCTTGTCGCCTCCTCAAAAAATTCAATCAAGTTAGTCAGACACGACCTTTCCTTGACAAATCCATGCAGACTGGCCCTGATTAATCCGTGTCTTTCTAAATGAAGATTTATCCTGTCCCTCAGAATTTTTTCCAGTAGTTTTCCCACCACCGAGATTCAGCTGACTGGCCTGTAACTACTCGGTTTATCCCTTTCTCCCTTTTTAAACAACGGTACCACGTTAGCAATCCTCCAGTCCTCTGGCACCACACCTGTAGCCAGAGAGGATTGGAAAATGATGGTCAGAGCCTCCACTATTTCCTGGTTCTCTGAACTATCATGGTTCAAGAACTTGTCACACTGTCATTTTCCCCCCACCACATTATGGAGTGCAATGCAAAAATTCTATGTTATCGGAAACATTAAAATCCAGTATTGTGTTTGAACACAGCTAACAGTTTAAGTACTACACATGGCACTAACCATAATGCGCAGTGGTTTTACCCTTGTTGTGCAACAGACATGTTAGCTTGTACTGTTGTGATTGGGCTCCCGGACCACCAACAAGTTCGTTCATCTTATGGCACCATTTCTTGTTTTGCTAAGTTTTCATGTTTCAGAAGATTTGCCTGCAACTGTGTCAATCTTTACATTTTTGGCATATGACTGGCTGAAAAACTGACCTCTGGAGGTCGTTTCAAGTCAATAAGTGAACAAGGTCCCAAAATTCTTGGGCTCCACTCCGCTAGCACAAATTCAGTGGAGCAGAACTCCCACCTGCCCATGCCTGCAGCTGGAGACTCGATCTTGAATCCCGGGGAAAGAGTCATTTGCATGGCTGGGAACAGGCATCACGCTTGCAAGGGCACTTCAGCAATGCCCAACTGACTGGCTGAATTGTCAGAGTGGCACCATGCTATACCAACTGTGGAGGGAAGGCCCAGTGAGGGCCCTAAGAAAATCTTCTTTTTCACATCTTTTCCCAAATGGAGCAATACGCCTCCTTGGGGAAGGTAATTGATTCCCTCCGGCATCAATTACCTTTCCCTAGTAAAGGCTTGGGGCCTCTTAATGGATTTAATGGGCCAGTACAAATGAGGGTGGAGTCCCAGCATAACTAGGCTGTGCCTATATTTCCAGTTCTCTTGCTGATGGAAAACAGGTTTTCCACCTTCTTTGACCCAAGAATTTCAGGGCCCAATTATTTTAGTAGATTCCCCCACCACCAAAGTAAATGTTGGGAGCTAGGAGGAAGAAGAAAACAGATATGGAAAGTGTTTTAAAGTGGAAAAAAAAGTTTATTTTGTTAATTAAAAAACGGTTTTGGAGGAGAAAATGTCAATTTAAACGTAGATGGGCTTGTTGGGTTAGATTTCTCCCCAGAGCAGAGTAGAAGTGGGCTCTGGACGATGCGATTGTTCCAGCTAGCCAATCACGTGGCTGGAAGACAACTGGGAGATTATGACAGCTGAGCCTTATTTGCATCTCATGACAGGCAGCCCGCTCAATTCGGAGGTGGGATTTCCACCGGCCATCCTCAGTATTTAAAGGACGAATCTACCTCTTAAAGAGAGGTATCCATTCGCTCCTACATCAGTGCCGAATTTTTCCATTCTGGATTTTAGCCGATTGCTGCATAACTGAAGTCACTGCTGGCTGCTGTTTTAGTGTACGTGCTGATGAATGGCTGGCAGTGGAGGTGGTGCTGGAACAAGTGAGGGAACCGAGGCAGATCATCTTCCGCAGGGATGGCGCCAAACTGCCTAATCATACCCAGCAAGAAAGCTGGAGGGAAATTGTTGAAGCAGTGATCATGCAGAGCTTCACCTTGCACACCTGGATGCAATGCCGAAAGAGGTTTAATTATTTTACCAGGATAATAAGGGTAAACTACAGGTCTTCCTGTCTGGCCTTATGGTGGAGGGAAGGTGATTGATGAAGCAGCTGAAGATAATTTGGCTTAGCACACTGCCCTGATGAACTCCTGCAGTGATGCCCTATGGCTGAGATGATTAGCCTCCAACAATCGCAACCTTTGTGCTGGTACGACTGAAGCCACTGGAGAGTTTCTCCCTGATCCACATTGACCAGTTTTACAAGGGCTCCTTGGTGTCACACTTGGTCGAATGTTGCCTTGATGTCAAAGCCAGTTACACTCACCTCACCTCTGGATATCAGGTCTTGTGTCCATGTTTGAGCCAAGGCTGTAATGAGGTCTGGAGCCGAGTATTCCTGGAAGAACCCAGACTAAGCATCGGTGAGCAGGTTATTGGTGAGTAAGCGCTGCTTCATAGAACTTTTGACATCTTCTTCCATCAATTTGTTGATGATTGGAAGTAGGCTGATCGGGCGATAGTTGGTTGGGTTGGATTTGTCCTTTTTATGGACAGGAGTTGGGCAAGTTTCCATATTGTCATGTAGGTACCAGTGTTATAGCTGTAGGGAACTGTTTAGCTAGGGATGTGTCTAGTCCTGGAGCACAGATCTTCAGCACTACTGCTGGGATGTTATCAGGGCCTGTGATAAATCCATGTAGTGAAACAAGGAACTTGAAGAGGCGATATCTTAGAACTAGTACGAGTATTTTATTAAACAAACAGAGTAACAAACATCAGGCCTGCATCCTGGCATTCCACCTTTGCTGACCTTAACAGGAAGCAATCCCCTGACCTTAGCAGCAGCATTGGCTACAGCACCACCTGGTGGATAACCTTAATCATAACATCCCAGATTACTATATCCCTCCTCCCTTAAGATTTCAGTATGAATTTCTTAACAAACAACCATTCCTAAGGGTCACATAAGAAGTCTCCATTCACCATGTTCCATACTTGACAAATTTAACAGGTCAGTATCAATCTCTCTGGTGGCTTGCGAGATCCTTTGTGAACGTCTAACAGTAAAGTCCCTGCTTGGTTGTGGTGAAGTATCTGACTCTGCAACAATGGTTTCCTCTTGATGAATAGGTTCATGTGGAATTGTCTCTGTCCCTGGCGGTGGCACCACAGATGCACTTGGATAACTGGGGGCAAACCTGTCCTCAGTCATTGCAACTGGAACCTTCATTTCAATTTCCCCTTGTCTGGGAAGTATCTGATCTACCATACCATCTCCCAACATGACCTTGTATGATACTGGACCTGTCATTGAGTCTATGAAGCCAGGAATCCACTTTGGTCCATAACTGAAATTCCTGTTAAGGACCGCATCTCCTTCTCCAAAACTTCAGCTCTTTGTTCTTTTGTCATGGTTCTCTTTTTGTTTGTTTTGTTTGTTTTCCATTTTCCTTTTTAGGTCTGTGTGGACAAGGTCAAGAGTGGAGCGTAGTCTATGACCTAATAACATCTCAGCAGGAGAGAGTCCTGTGGTGGATTGAGGTGTTATTCTGTAGCTGAACAGAACCTGTGACACTTTGGCTGCTAAACTCCTTTCTGCACTTTTTTTCATCATCTCTTTAAATGTTTGTACAACTCTCTCCGCAAGTCCATTGCAGGACGGATGATATGGAGCCGAGGTCACTTGCACTATGCCATTTTTTCTCAAGAACTCTTTTGTCTCTGTACTCACAAAACAAGTGGCATTGTCACTCACCACGATCTCCGGTAGCCCTTGATTACTGAAGCTCTGACGCAGGCAGTCTATAGTAGTAGTGGCGGAAGCAGAACTTACAGGATAAACATCCATCCATTTGGAATGTGCATCAATGATTATGAGGAACATCTTCCCCATGAATGGACCTGCATAATCTAAGTGCAATCTTCTCCATGGTTTATCCGGCCACTCCCAGGGGTGGAGAGGAGCCGCTGCTGGCGCCTTCCTGTGTACCTGACAAGTGCTGCATGTCTTGACTAGATTTTCTATCTCCTCATCTAGCTTTGGGCACCACAAGTAACTCCTAGCCAAGGCTTTCATACGCGAGACCCCAGGATGACACTGATGTAGTTGCTCTAGGATAGACTATCGTGCTGGCTGTGGAATAATCACTCGTGCTCCCCACAACACGCAACCATCCTGCACACTCAGCTCTGTTTTCCTGACACTGTAGGGTGTGAAGTCAGCCCCTTCTGGATGCTGTGGCCATCCGCTCACCACATATTCTCTTACTCTAGACAGTACTGGATCTTTACCTGTCCATGTTCTTACTTGCTCTGCAGTCACAAGTGCCGTGTCAGTGTCCTCCAACATCAAAACTCTGTCCTCTGGAGCTGCACGGATAGGTGTGCCTGGCAGTGGAAGACGGCTCAAAGCATTTGTGTTCCCATGGTACTTGCCTGCCTTGTAGACGATGACATACTCATATGCCCTCAACGTCACTGCCCACCTCTGGATCCGGGGTGACACCATCTGTGGAACTGCTTTCATTTCATTGAAAAGAGAGAGAAGTGGTTTATGATCGGTGCATATTGTGAACTTCCTGCCATATATGTACTTGTGGAACCTCTGTAACCCAAACATAACTGCTAACCCCTCTTTGTCTAACTGGGAATAGTTTTTTTCTGCTGGTGTTAGAGTTTGGGACATAAACCCTATTGGTCTTTCAGTTCCATCTTCCATGCGGTGTGAAAGAACTGCCCCCACCCCGTAAGGTGACGCATCACAAGAGAGAATGATGTCTTTCTCTGCATTGTAGTGGACCAGCACATCCGACAACAGCATCAGTTTCTTGGACTGTTCAAATGAAACCCTCTGCTCCTCTCCCCACTGCCACTGTGTCTCCTTGCGCAGTAGTTTGTGAAGAGGTGCTAACACTGTTGACAAGTTTGGTAAAAAACCTATTATAATAGTTCAACAGTCCCAGGTAAGCTTTTAACTCAGTCACATTGGTAGGAGCAGGGGTGTCCTGCAGTGCTTGTACCTTCTCCTTGAGTGGATGGAGCCCGGTGGCGTCCACTCTGTGTCTCAGGAACACTGCCTCATTCCCCAGGAAAGTGCACTTAGTCCTCTTGAGTCGTAACCCTGCCCTCTCCAATCTCTGTAGTACCTCTCTCAGAGTGCTCAGATGCTCCTGGTCGGTTCTTCCCGTCACCAGAATGTCATCCAGATAAATGGAAACATGTGGAATCCCTTGCAGTACACCTTCGATTGTCCTCTGGAAAATAGCTGGACTAGATGAGACATCAAACGGTAAGCGGTTATATGTAAACAAGCCCTTGTGTGTATTTATGGTAACATACTTCTTTGATTCGTCATCCAGTGTAATCTGCAAGTATGCATGACTCATATCCAAATTTGTGAATTTCTTCCCTCCAGCCAGGTTTGCAAAGAGATCCTCTGTTTTGGGAATCGGATACTACTCTAGTTTGGACACCCGATTTACTGTCAATTTATAATCTCCACAGAGTCTTACCAAATTGTCCGGTTTTAAAACAGGTACTATGGGAGCTGCCCATTCTGAACATTGCACTGGCTCCAGTATGTTCTCTCTCAATAGATGGTCAAGCTCACCCTCTACCTTTGGTTTCATGGCATAAGGCACAGGTCGTTGTTTAAAAAACCTTGGCGGTGCCTCCTTGTCTACATAAATCTTAGCTGGGGGACCATTAAATGTGCCAAGTTCCTCCTTGAACACATTCTCATGTTCATTCAACACTTCTTGCAAAGTCAACTGTTTGCCCTCATCTATTTGATTTACTGCTCCCCAGTCTAATTTAAGTACTTTTATCCAGCCCCGACCTAACAGGTTTGGTCCGGTACCCGATACTATAACTACAGGTAGCTGTTCCACTGTGTCCCTGTGTTGCACAGTTACATTAGCTGTACCTAATGTCACTACTCGTTCACCTGTATATGTTTTAAGAAGCAGGGAGCAAGGTTTTAACTCTGGAACTTTTGCACGGTTCCACAATTTTGAGTACTCTGCCTTGTTCATTATGGTCACACCGCACCCTGTATCCACTTCAAAGTTCACCTTAGAGTCATTTACTGTCAGTTGCAATGTGATAGGAGCCACTTTTGGAATGTTCTCTAACATGCTATACATCATGAACATGTCCTCTTCTTCCTCAGCTTCCCCGCTGATGTGGTGTGCTCCATGTTTTTTCACTTCTCTTCCTTGGTTTTGCTTTCCTCCCCCTTTTGGTTTGGATTCCTCCACAGGTGATTTTGCCCTGCATGCTCGTTTTATGTGTCCTTGTTTCCCACACGTGTGGCATTTTTTCTCCAGAAACCGGCATTCACTCGCCAAGTGATCGCCCTTGCATCTATAACATGCCTTCACATGCTCACGTTGTGGTTTCTGACGCATGTTTAACTTGTGCACAACAACCTAACCTGCAACTTGCTTAGCATTAGCCCTGTCCGAACCCTGTATTTCTTTTACATCTCGGTTCGCTGTCTCTATGGCTAGAGCAAGTTCCAATGCTTTTTCATAAGTAAGCCCAGTCTCGGATAATAATCTCCGCTGCATTCGGTCGTCCATAATTCCGCAAACTAGCCTATCTCGCAGCATTTCCTTCAGGTTGTTCCCATAATTGCAATCTTGTGCTAATTTATGCAACACTGCTACATAGTCCATTACGCTCTCTTCCTCTTTCTGTTCCTTGAATTAAACTTGAACCGCTGTACAATCTCACTAGGCTTAGGGTTGAAATGTTCTTTTAGCAAGGCCACTAATTCAACAAATGATTTGTCTCTAGGCTTTTCAGGACTGAGCAGATTCTTCATCAAACTGTAGGTTTGGCTTCCCACTGAACTCAGCAGAATGGCTTTCCTTTTTCCGGCATCATTTATTTCATTTGCTTCGAAAAAATAACCCAACACTTCACAGTATTCCTCCCAGGTTTGTGCTTGAATATCAAAAGCGGATACCGTTCCTACCATGGCAGCCATGCTCTCTTCCAACTGGTAGCTAACTTTAGCTCGTGACTTTGTTGTTTAAATGTCCTGGCAGACTTCTCTTCTTTATTCAAGGTCCTTTTTATTCGTCGCCAAATGTGATAAATCCATGTAGTGAAACAAGGAACTCGAAGAGGCGATATCTTAGATCTAGTACGAGTATTTTATTAAACAAATAGAGTAACAAACATCAGGCCTGCATCCTGGCATTCCACCTTTGCTGACCTTAACAGGAAGCAATCCCCTGACCTTAGCAGCAGGATTGGCTACAGCACCACCTGGTGGATAACCTTAATCATAACATCCCAGATTACTATAGGGCCTGTAGTCTTTGCTGTGTCCAGAGCACTCAGCCGTTTCTTGATGTCACTTGGAGTGAATCGAATTGGCTGAAGACTGGCATCTAAGATGGTGGGGAATATCAGGAGTAAGCTGAGAAGGATCATCCACTCAGCACTTCATGTGTTGGGCTCCACCATCATTGAAAATGGGATTGTTCAAGAAGCCTCCTCATCCCGCTATTTGCTTAATTGTCCACCACCATTCTTTTACTGAAAGCACTCTTCTATGAGCTGATGTCTAATAGCCCTGGTTGCTTGCTGTGCAGGTCTTACAGCAACTTCTCATTCATCCTCATTTTCCTGAGGATGACTCCCCCTCAGCTATTGCTGGCTCAATGTCTTTTCCCAGTTTCAAGGTGAGGTTACGCAAGACGAAGCAAACTTCTAAGATGAGAGAGACCCATTGGGGCCGGTGATCGGTGAAAGTGTTGAACTCGCACAACGAAACACACCAGACCTGCCCCTGCTCTCCATCCAAAACGCGGTTGGATGCTGTTTTCCCTTTGCTATGAGTTGCCTTGTTGGAGCGGTTCGTTATTGGTTGGGCTTGCTTTTTCTGCTGGACCGGAGTGGTTATGCTGATTTGTTGAGCTGCCCACGGTGACAGCTCTCCTCTCCATACAGTGTTTCTCGTGTTTCCATGGTGCTGCAGTCCAGCGTTTTCACTCGCGTTACACACCATTTTAATAAATAACCAAAGAAGTAAAGCACACACAAGGATCAAAAGAACACTCACACCCTCTGCTTTTTTCTTACCATTTTACTAATAAGCACACAAAAAGGTTAAAGTATGATATACCTATCAATTCATCCAATGAAAAGCGACGAGTTAAGATAGTAACTATAGGTTTTTATTGGCTAAATAACAGAGCCCACCCTCGTGGGTGATCGGGTCCAACAAGGAGGAATACCAGCCAGTCGACCACCTTTATACCTGGGCAAGCAGGCGGAGTCATGGGCGGAGTCAGCTGTGGTCAGCCCAGGTATAACAGCGTGACAAGAGGTGACCTTGTGTAGTGATACAACAGCGTAAACAGTGATAACCATAGTGTAACGATATAAACAGTGATAACCATAGTGTAACGATAGTGAACGATAAAAGTGGTTTACCACATTCACCCCTTGTTTAGATTTGAGTCCGGCGGGGTGAAGTGTGCTACCAGTTCGGGTATGTCAGTCTGTCCGGAGGCCTCGTAAGTCTCTCTGATCGGCGCAGCAGCGGCGGCGTTGATGCAGTATCCGATGTTAATGCTGGTGTCTGCGTGGTCGGCGAAGGCTCGTGGGGTTCCGGCATGCCGTCTACCTGGGGTGGATTTGGGGGGGTGGTGGGGGGTAACGGTGGTGTCTCAGGGGTGCCCGAGGGTGCAAGGTCTCGTAAGGAGACTGTGTCCTCCCGCCCGTCTGGGTATGCCACATAGGCGTACTGGGGGTTGGCGTGCAGGAGGCCCACCCTCTCGACCAGGGGGTCCGTTTTATGGGCCCTCACGTGCTTTCGCAGCAAGACGGGCCCCGGAGAAGTCAGCCATGTTGGTAGCGAGGTTCCCTCAGTCGACTTCCTGGGGAAAACAAACATTCGTTCATGGGGGGTGGCGTTAATGGCCGTGCAAAGCAGTGACCGGATGGAATGCAGCGCTGCCGGGAGGGCTTCCTGCCAGCGAGAGGTTGGCAGGCCCTTAGACTTTAAGGCTAAGAGAACGGCCTTCCAGACAGTCGCGTTCTCTCTTTCCACCTGGCCGTTCCCTCGGGGGTTGTAGCTGGTGGTCCTGCTTGCAGCAATGCCTCTCGCTAGTAGGAACTGGCGAAGTTCCTCGCTCATGAAGGATGAGCCCCGGTCGCTATGTATATAGTTCGGGAACCCGAACAAGGCGAAGAGGTCGTTCAGGCATTTGATGACCGTGGTACTGGTCATGTCTGGGCAGGGGAAGGCAAAGGGGAAACGGGAGTACTCATCAATGATGTTGAGGAAGTACACATTACGGTCAGAGGACGGGAGGGGCCCCTTAAAATCAATGCTCAAGCGCTCGAAGGGGCGGGTGGCCTTGATCAGGCTTGCTCTGTCCGGCCTAAAGAAATGCGGTTTGCATTCGGCACAGGTTTGGCAGTTCCTGGTCATGGTCCTGACCTCCTCGATGGAGTAGGGCAGGTTGCGGGCCTTAATGAAGTGGTAAAGTCTGGTGACCCCGGGGTGGCAGAGGTCGTTGTGGAGGGTCTGCAGTCTATCAATTTGCGCGTTGGCGCATGTACTTCGTGATAGAGCATCTGGGGGTTCGTTCAGTTTACCAGGTCGGTACAAGATATCATAATCATAGGTGGAGAGCTCGATTCTCCACCTCAAGATCTTGTCGTTCTTGATTTTGCCCCTCAGCTTGTTATTAAACATAAAAGCGACTGAACGCTGGTCGGTGAGGAGGGTAAATCGTTTGCCTGCCAGGTAATGCCTCCAGCGTCGTACTGCCTCCACGATCGCCTGGGCCTCCTTCTCGACCGAAGAGTGTCGGATCTCAGGGCCCTGGAGGGTCCTTGAGAAGAAGGCCACAGGTCTCCCCGCCTGGTTAAGGGTTGCTGCTAGGGCGAAGTCGGATGCATCGCTCGCCACTTGGAAAGGGATAGACTCATCCACCGCGTGCATTGTGGCCTTAGCAATGTCTCCCTTTATGAGGGAGAAGGCTGCGCACGCTTCTGCCGTCAGGGGGAAGGAGGTGGACTTCATGAGGGGTCTGGCTTTGTCCGCATAATTCGGCACCCATTGGGCATAGTAGGCGAAGAGCCCCAGGGTTCTCTTCAGCGCCTTTGGACAGTGGGGGAGGGGTAGCTCCATGAGGGGGCGCATTCTTTCGGGGTCGGGGCCGATGACCCCGTTCTCTACTACGCAACCGAGGATGGCGAGACGCGAGGTGTTAAACACACATTTCTCCTTATTGTAAGTGAGGTTCAGCCGTTCGGCCGTACGGAGGAATTTCTCCAGATTAACATCGTGGTCCTGCCGGTCGCGGCCGCAGATGGTGACGTTATCTAGATAAGGGAACATGGCCTGCAGCCCGTTCTGGTCAACCATCCGGTCCATCTCCCTTTGGAAGACCGAAACCCCGTTGGTGACGCCGAAGGGAACCCTAAGGAAGTGGTAGAGGCGGCCATTCGCCTCGAAGGCGGTATACTGGCGGTCCTCAGGGCGGATAGGGAGTTGGTGATAGGCCGACTTAAGGTCGATGGTGGAGAATACCCGGTACTGTGCAATCTGATTGACCATATCAGATATGCGGGGAAGGGGGTATGCGTCCAGCTGGGTGTACCGGTTTATGGTTTGGCTGTAGTCGATGACCAGGCGGTTTTTATTGCCGGTCTTAACGACTACGACCTGGGCACGCCAGGGGCTGTTGCTCCTCTCGATGATGCCCTCCTTCAGGAGACGCTGCACCTCACAGCTAATAAAAGCTCTGTCCCCGGCGCTGTACCGCCTGCTCTTGGTGGCGACGGGTTTACAGTCGCGGGTGAGGTTAGCGAACAGGGAGGGGGGCGGGACCTTGAGGGTGGATAGGCCGCAGGTGGCATGCGGTGGGCGGTTTAAAGGCTACTGGTTGTCGACTGTGAGTGGGGGGAGGGGTCCACCGTATGCCAAAGTGACACTTTGAAGGTGGGATTGGAAGTCCAGCCCTAGGAGGACGGAAGCGCAGAGCTGGGGCAGGACGAGGAGTTTAAAATTTTTATACTCCGTGCCCCTAACCGACAGGGTCACAACACAGTAGCCGCTGATGTCTGTAGAATGGGACCTCGACGCCATCGAGATCCGGTTGCGCGTTGGCCGGACAGTGAGGGAGTAGTGGCTCACCGTGTCTGGATGGATGAAACTCTCCGTGCTTCCGCTGTCGAACAGGCAGGTCGTGGCGCGGCCGTTTACTTTGATGTCCATCATGGACTTGGACAGGTGATGCGGGCGAGCTTGGTCCAGTGTGACGGAGGCTAGTGTATGGCTGAGCGAGCTGCTGTAGTCTGCGGGTGAGGCGGTGGTCGGGTCTGGAGGCAAGGTGGCGGTCGAGTGTGGTGGACAAAATGGCGGCGCCCACGAGGTTGAATAAAATGGCGGAGAAGATGGCCGCCCCCACAACTCACATGAGGCACTGCTGGTGTCGGTGGCCTTGATCAAAGATGGCCGCCCCCACGACTCACACGAGGGGATACTGGCATCTGTGGCCTTGATGAAAGATGGCCGCCCCCACAACTCGCATGAGGCACTGCTGGCGTCTGTGGCTCTCCCCCTGCAGGCCTTCGCGAAGTGGCCTTTCTTGTGGCAATCGGAGCAAGTCGCGTTTCTTGCAGGGCAGCGCGTCCTCGGGTGTTTCGCCTGGCCACAGAAGAAGCAGCCGGCGGCCCGATCGCGGGGCTCCGATGTTGCAGCCGGTACCGGGGGTGGCGGTCCCGATCGGTTCTGGGACGCCGATGCTGAGGTAGGTCCCAGGGGCGGCGGTGCGAGGGGTATTGCGGCCGGGGTCGGGCCGGAGTCCCAGGGTCGCGCAGCACAGTACCTGGAATACGCCTTGAGGTCCCGATGGGCCACTTCCAGAGAGCGAGCGAGGGCTGCAGTTGTATTCAGGTCGAGGTCCTTTGATTCGAGCAGTCTTTGCCGTGAGTAGTCGGACCGAAGGCCTTTCACGAAGGCATCGCGGATATTCCCTTCAGTATTTTCTGCAGCCGTTACAGCTTTAAAGTCACAGTCCCTGCCGAGTGTTTGTAGCGCCCGTAAAAATTCATCTACAGACTCTCCTGGCTGTTGCGAGTGGGATCTTAGGAGATGTCTGGCATACATAGAGTTTACCGGGCTCCGGTACTGCTCTTTCAGCAGGTTGAGGGCGTCCTCGTATGTAGTAAGGTCCTGGATGATTGCAAATACTTTAGGGCTCACTTGGGCGGTCAGAACTCTTAGTTTGGATCCCGGAGGCACGCCGGATTCTCCCAGGTAGGATTCGAAACAGCTCAGCCAGTGTTTGAAGTCGAGGGCTGAGTTTGCTGCCTGTGGGTTTAGATCCAGGTACGGCGGTCGGAGGGCTCGCAGCCAGGCCGGCTGCTGTGGCTGTTATAGCTGGCCGTTTGGCTGGTCGTTTGGCTGCTCCGATCCACTCATTTCAAAATTTAGCCAATAAAATTGATATACCTATCAATTCATCCAATGAAAAGCGACGAGTTAAGATAGTAACTATAGGTTTTTATTGGCTAAATAACAGAGCCCACCCTCGTGGGTGATCGGGTCCAACAAGGAGGAATACCAGCCAGTCGACCACCTTTTTACCTGGGCAAGCAGGCGGAGTCATGGGCGGAGTCAGCTGTGGTCAGCCCAGGTATAACAGCGTGACAAGAGGTGACCTTGTGTCGTGATACAACAGTGTAAACAGTGATAACCATAGTGTAACAATATAAACAGTGATAACCATAGTGTAACGATAGTGAACGATAAAAGTGGTTTACCACAAAGTACACATGCATATGCCATGTGACCATAGGAATGAGATCACATGACCAACAAGTGTCTATTACTCATTTTATTTACTAATCAAAAGTATAATGAGCCACATCTGGATTCCATATTAACCATTTAATGGCTAATTCATTTGACAACACCATTATATTTATTCTTCATTTATATATCTGCTTGTCAAAAATATTATATCAAATATTTACCACAGATGCTTATATCTTATTCATGCACCTATAGGATTATAGCTTTATTTGCATGAATGAGAGAATAACATGCCAATCATCATTAGTTCTCTCAGGTGTCTGTAGACTCCATCAACATAAATTAAACATCTACAGGAAAAATTAAAGAAAACATTCTCTGAGAGACAACTCAGATCTGTCACTTTAATAGTGATGGAAAGGTTTACTTTCTTGCTCTTCTAATTGATTGATGCTGCACCACAGTTAATTTGTATCATTGGTATGGCCTACATGCAGTTATAGAAAACTTTCAAAGGTGACCTATCAAACTAAACCTGATGTTGCTGACAGATAATTATAGTGCACAACTAGAGCTTCCCCAAGTAATTAATGTTTCACTCCTTATGTTATTTCTAAATCCCTTCTAGCTAACTTGATAAGACACTTAGGGGGAGAAATTAGTGTTAGCCAGCAAAGTTGCCAGTGTCACTGGCAACTAGCGTTAAAGGCCGTTGAAAATGGCCGCATTGCTAATGGAGCAAAATTGGTCTGGGGGGGCGTAGAGATTGGTGGCACAGCACTTACCTTCCTTGCAACACCGTCTTGCTGGAGGCATCTGAGATGAATTTCCTGTGCAGGTGCAGCATTGCAGCTTCCCACAGCCTCTGGAATCAAGGCTGTGGAGCTCGCAAGGAATTGTGGGTAATGACGAGGTCATGCACACGGAAGCAATACAGATTAAAATGACGTGAAACAAATCAGTTTTCAGCCCTTTCTGCCTTTTAACAAATATTTAACATTAAAAATAAGTCCCAAATGTGAATGTTCAGCTCTTAAAGCTGAATTACCTTCCTAACCTCAACAAATGGGAAAACTGCCTCAGCACTAACACAGCCATCCAGGGAAGAGGCATCCAGGGTCTCGCATGCAGCATTCCAGCTTTATGCAGGGGTCAACACTGCAAGACAGGCCCTCTACCCACAAGGGCTAGGAGGCCCTCCAGAAAGAATGATGTGGGAGTACATCACCGAGGCCATCACTGCCAGCAGTGTCGCCCCACCATCTGGCTCCAGTGCCCAAGAAAGTTTCATGACCTCAGACCACTGGTCAAGGTCAATGAATGCATTTTCAAAAGCCGTCTCTGACCAACTGCACCACTGCTCAATACATGATCCCCAATCACTCACCTACCAACAATCTGCATGAGGCACATTTCCCATTCCTAGCCTCACCTCACCCACTTGGAGGAGACGGTGCTGGCCATTCTTGGCAGGGGCATGGCTGAGCCCTCAGGCTTTCCCACCCTCCCGTCAGCACAACTCCACTCTTATGCCTTCCTCATTTCACACACCCAAGAAATGCAGCCTGCCAGCCAGTGGGTGACCAAGAAGAGGCAGAGGAGAGTGAAGAAGATGAAGAAACAGTCACTTGACTTCACACTCCCAGCCACCAGCTCCTCAAGGTCAACCAACAAGGCCATTTGCAGTGTTGCCTTTTGGAAATCCATGTACACCACGTCAATTGCACTGCCCTCATCAACCCTCTCTGTTACCTCATCAAAAACTCAATCAAGTTGGTTAAACACAATTCGCGTTTAACAAATCCGTGCTGGCTTTCCTTAATTAACCCACACTTGTCCAAGTGACTGTTAATATTGTCCCTGATTATTGTTTCTAAAAACTTCCCCACTACAGAGGTTAAACTGACTGGCCTGTAGTTGCTGGGTTTATCTTTACACCCTTTTTTGAACAAGGGTGTAACATTTGCAGTTCTCCAGTCCTCTGGCACCACTCCCATTTCTAAGAAGGATTGGAACATTATGGCCAGTACTTCCGCAATTTCTTCCTTCACTTCCCTCAGCATCCTAGGATGCATCCCATCTGGTCCTGGTGACTTATCTACTTTAAGTACAGTCAACCTTTCTAGTACCTCATCTTTATCAATTCTTATCCCATCCAGTATCTCCTCTACCTCCTCCTTTACTATGTCTATGGCAGCATCCTATTCCTTGGTGAAGACAGATGCAAGGTATTCATTTAGTACCTCAGCCATACCCTCTGCCTCCATGTGTAGGTCTCTTTTTTGGTCCCTAATCAGTCCCACCCCGGTTTAGGAAGAGAGTCTCAGAATGTGGGGGCAAGTTAGTACTGCCATTGATAGTTTGGAGGGAGGGAGGGGGAGGGGGGGGCGGTATGTACAGTAGACCAGAATTGAAACAGCAAAGGGAGCAGGCAGGAACAGAGAGCTGAAGTAGATTGCAGAGGTAAAAAGGAGGGAGGTCATGGAGGGCTTTGAAGATAAGGAATAGAATATTAAAATTGATTCAATAAGTACAGATAGATAAGCAAGAATCTGTATGGGATGAATTGTGACTTGTGCAGTTCTTCATATGCTGTAATTCATGCAGGATGCAGCTTGGAAGGCCAGCAACAGGAGCACTGGAAAGGTTGAATCTGTAAGGGGACTAACATATTGATAAGAGCAGCTGTGGGAGTGAGGCAGGGATGGAAATGAATGATGTTTTGAGATGGACTGGATGTCGGGTTTGCAGCTCAGCTCAAGGTTGAGCAGGACACCAAAATTTAACATCATCAGCTGGAGCTTGAGCAAGGACCTTTTTTAAATTTGATTATGGGATGCGGATGTCGCTGGCAAGGCCAGCATTTATTGCCCATCCCTAACTGCCCTTGAGAAGGTGGTGGTGGTGAGCCGCCTTCTTGAACTACTGCAGTCCATGTGGTGAAGGTGCTCCCACAGTGCTGTTAGGTAGGGAGTTCCAGGATTTTGACCTAGCAACGATGAAGGATCGGCGATATACTTCTATGTCAGGATGGTGTGTGACTTGGAGGGGAACTTGGAGGTGGTGGCGTTCCCATGCGTGCTGCCCTTGTCCTTCTAGGTGGAAGAGGTCGTGGGTTTGGGAGGTGCTGCCGAAGAAACCTTGGTGAGTTGCGGCAGTGCATCTTGTAGACGGTACACACTGCAGCCACGGTACGCCGCTGGTGGAGGGAGTGACTGTTTAAGGTGGTTAGAAACATAGAAATATAGAAACATAGAAGATAGGAGCAGGAGTAGGCCATTTGGCCCTTCGAACCTGCTCCGCCATTCAATGAGATCATGGCTGATCATCCAAATTCAGTACCCTGTCCCTGCCTTCTCCCCATATACCTTGATCCCTTTAGCCTTAAGAAATATACCCAACTCTTTCTTGAATATATTTAATGAACTGGCCTCCACTGCCCTCTGTGGCAGAGAATTCCACAGGTTCACCACTCCCTGGGTGAAGAAATTCCTCCTCATTTCAGTCCTAAATGGCTTACCCCTTATCCTTAGACTATGACCCCGGTTCTGGATGCCCCGGCCATCAGAAACATCCTTCCTGCATCTAGTCTGTCCAGGCCTGACAGAATTTTATAGGTTTCGATGAGATCCCCTCTCAATCTTCTAAACTCCAGTGAGTATAAGCCCAATCGACACAATCTCTCCTCATACGTCATTCCTGCCATCCCAGGTATAAGCCTGGTGAATCTTCGCTGCACTCCTTCCATGGCAAGAACGTCCTACCTCAGGTAAGGGGACCAAAACTGCACACAATACTCAAGGTGCGGTCTCACCAAGGCCCTGTACAACTGTAGCAAGACATCCTTGTTCCTGTACTCAAACCGTCTTGCTACGAAGGCCAACATACCATTTGTCTTCTTAACCGCCTGCTGCACCTGCATGCTTACCTTCAGCGACTGGTGCACAAGAACACCCAGGTCTCTTTGCACTTCCCCTTCACCCAATCTATTGCCATTCAAATAATAATCTGCCTTCCTGTTTTTGCCACCAAAGTGGATAACCTCACATTTATCCACATTATAGTGCATTTGCCATGTTTCTGCCCAATCACCCAACCTGTCCAAATCATACTGGAGTTTCACGACATCCTCCTCAGAGCATTCCCTCCCACCCAGCTTTATGTCATCTGCAAATTTGGAGATATTACATCCAATTCCCTCATCCAGATCATTAATATATATTGTGAAAAGCTGGGGTCCTAGGACCAATCCTTGCGGTACCCCACTAGTCACTGCCTGCCACTCGGAAGACAACCCGTTTATTCCAACTCTTTGCTTTCTGTCCGCCAACCAGTTCTCTATCCAAGTCAATACCTTGCCCCCAATCCCATGTGCCTTAATTTTGCACGCTAATCTCTTATGCGGGACCTTATCGAAAGCCTTCTGAAAGTCCAAATACACCACATCCACTGGTACTCCCTTATCTATTTTGCCAGTTACATCCTCAAAAAATTCCAGTAGATTAGTCAAGCATGATTTACTTTTTGTAAATCCATGTTGACTTTGTCCGATCCAGTCACTGCTTTCCAAGTGCTCTGCTATTACATCTTTTATAATGGACTCTAGCATTTTCCCCACTGCCGATGTCAGGCTTACCGGTCTATAATTCCCCGCTTTTTCTCTACCACCTTTTTTGAATAGTGGGGTAACATTAGCTACCCTCCAATCCATGTGTACTGTTCCAGAGTCTATCGAGTTCTGGAAGATGGCCAGCAATGCATCTACTATTTCTACGGCCACTTCCTTAAGTACCTTGGGATGTAGATTATCTGGCCCTGGGGATTTATTGGCCTTCAGTCCCATCAATTTTCCTAACACCATTTCCCTACAAATACTGATTTCTATGTTCCCCGGCATCTCTGGGAGGTTATTTGTGTCCTCCTTTGTGAAGACAGAACCAAAATATGTATTTAGTTGGTCAGCCATTTCTTTGTTCCCCATTATAAATCCCCTGATTCTTGCTGCAAGGGACCTACGCTTGACTTCACCAATCTTTTTCTCTTCACATATCTATAAAAGCTTTTACAGTCAGTTTTTATGTTCCCTGAAAGCTTACTCTCATATTCTATTTTCCCTTTCGTAATTAATCCCTTTGTCCTCCTTTGTTGAATCCTAAACTGCTCCCAATCCTTAGGATTATTGCTTTTTCTGGCCAATTTATATGCCCTCTCCTTGGACCTTATGCTATCCCTAATTTCCCTTGTTAGCCACGGTTGAGTCACCTTTTTTGTTTTATTTTTATGCCAAACTGGGATGAACAAATTCTGTAGCTCATCCATTCGGTCTTTGAATGTTTGCCATTGCCTATCCACCGCCAACCCTTTGAGTGCCATTCCCCAATCAATCCTACCCAACTCGCTCCTCAGACCATCGTAGTTTCCTTTATTTAAATTGAGGACCCTAGTCTCTGAGTCAACTACTTCATTCTCCATCTTAATGAAGAATTCGATCATATTATGATCGCTCCGACCCAAGGGGCCTCGTACAACAAGATTGCTAATTAATCCTTTCTCGTTACATAATACCCAGTCTAAGATGGCCTGATCTCTGGTTGGTTCCTCGACATATTGGTCCAGGAAACCATCCCGTAAACACTCCAGGAATTCCTCCTCCACAGTATTGTTACTAATTTGGTTAGCCCAATCTATATGTAGATTAAAGTCACCCATGATGACTGCTGTGCCCTTATTGCATGCTACTTTAATTTCCCTTTTAATGCCATCCCCAACCTCCGCTTTACTGTTTGGAGGTCTATATACCACTCCCACTAACGTTTTTTTCCCTTTAGTATTTCTCAATTCTACCCATACAGATTCCACATCATCAGACCTAATATCCTTCATTACAATTGTGTTAATCCCTTCTTTAACCAGTAATGCTACCCCACCTCCCTTTCCTTTTTGCCTATCTTTCCTGAATATCGAATACCCCTGGATGTTGAGTTCCCAGTCTTGGCCATCCTTGAGCCATGTTTCCGTAATCCCAACCAAATCGTATTCATTTACCTCTATTTGCGCAGCCAATTCATCCACCTTATTACAAATGCTCCTCGCATTAAGACACAAAGCCTTCAGGCTTGTTTTTTTAACGCTCTTAGACCTATTAGAATTATTATTTACTGTGGCCACGTTTGCTTTAAACCGTTAATTTCTCTGACTGCCACTTTTGTTTTTCTCCTTCCTATCTTTTGTTTTTATCCTTGTTTCCCTTTCCTCTGTCTCCCTGCTCAGGTTCCCAACCCCCTGCCATTTTAGTTTAAACCCTCCCCCACAGCACTAGCAAACACTCCCCCTAGGACATCGGTCCCGGCCCTGCCCAGGTGCAAACCGTCCGGTTTGAACTGGTCCCACCTCCCCCAGAACCGGTTCCAATGTCCCAGGAACTTGAATCCCTCCCCCTGGCACCATTCCTCTAGTCACGTATTCATCTGAAGTATCCTTCTATTTCTACTCTGACTAGCACGTGGCACTGGTAGCAATCCTGAGATTACTACCTTTGAGGTCCTGTTTTTTAATTTATCTCCTAACTCCCTATATTCCGCTTTTAGGATCTCATCCCGCTTTTTACCTATATCGTTGGTGCCTATATGCACCACGACAACTGGCTGTTCACCCTCCGCTTCCAAGATGTTCTGCAGCCGCTCGGAGACATCCTTGACCCTTGCACCAGGGAGGCAACACAGCATCCTGGAGTCTCGTTTGCGGCCGCAGAAACGCCTATCTATTCCCCTTACAATTGAATCCCCTATTACTATAGCTCTACCCCTCTTTTTCCTCCCATTCTGTGCAGCAGGGCCACCCCTGGTGCCAGGAAGTTGGCTGCTGCTGCCTTCCTCTGATAAGCCATCCTCCCCAACAGTACCCAAAGTGGTGTATCTGTTGGAGAGGGGGATGGCCACAGGGGACTCCTGCACTACCTGCCTGCGCATTGTACTCTGCCTGTTGTTCACCCGTTCCCTTTCTTCCTGTCCAACCTCTACCTGCGGTGTGTCCAACTCCGTAAACATGTTATTCACGATGTCCTGAGCATCGTGAACGCTCCAGTATGCATCCAATCGCAGCTCCAGCGCCGCAATGCGGTCTGTCAGTAGCTGCAGCTGGATGCACTTCCTGCACATGTAGTTGTCAGGGACACAGGAAGTGTCCCTGAGTTCCCACATAGCGCAGGAGGAGCATATCACGGGGCCCGGCTGTCCTGCCATGACTTACCCTTTAATTAATTGAATTTAAATTAAATCAATCAATCCCACTATTACACTACAGCTAACTGGTTTACCAACAGTCCCCGCTACACCAGAGAGACCTCAGAAACTATAAACCACAGAGTTAAAGTTTAAAAAAGAGAAATACTCACCAACCAATCACTTACCTGCTTCCTGGTGACGTCACACTTTGATTACTTTTTACCTCTCTCCCCTGCTGTTGAATTGGTCGGGCTGCTCCTCACTCACTGCCGCCGATTTTAAACTGCCACTGATGCTCAGTGTTCCCACGCAGGTCCGCTCTTGTCGGGCCGCTCCTCACTCACTGCCGCCGATTTTAAACTGCCGCTGATGCTCAGTGTTCCCACGCAGGTCCGCTCTGGTCGGGTTGATGGGGCGCCAGTCAAGCGGGCTGCTTTGTCCTGGATGGTGTCGAGCTACTTGAGTGTTGTTGGAGCTGTACTCCTCCAGGCAAGTGGAGAGTATTCCATCACACTCCTTAGTTGTGCTTTATAGATGGTGGAAAAGGCTTTGGGGAGTCAGGAGGTGAGACACTCACCACAGAATACCTAGCCTCTGGCCTGCTCTTGGTGCCACAGTATTTATGTGGCTGGTCCAGTTAAGTTTCTGGTCAATGGTGACCCCCAGGATGTTGATGGTGGGGGATTCGGTGATGGTAATGCCGTTGCATGTCAAGGGGCGGTGGTTAGTCGCTCGCTTGTTGGAGATAGTCATTGCCTGGCACTTCTGTGGCGCGAATGTTACCTGCCATTTATCAGCCCAAGCCTGAATGTCGTCCAGGTCTTGTTCCATGCGGGCATGGACTGCTTCATTATCTGAGGGGTTGTGAATGGTGCTGAACACTGTGCAATCATCAGCGAACATCCCCATTTCTGACCTTATGTTGGAGGGAAGGTCATTGATGAAACAGCTGAAAATGGTTGGGCCTAGGACACTGCCCTGAGGAACTCCTGCAGCGATGTCCTGTGGCTGTAATGATTGACCTTCAACTGTCACAACCATCTTCCTTTGTGCTAGGTATGAGTCCAGCCAGTGGAGAGTTTTCCCCCCCCCAATTCCCATTGACTTCAGTTTTACTAGGGCTCCTTGATGCCACACTCGGTCAAATGCTGCCTTGATGTCAAGGGCCGTCACTCTCACCTCACCTCTGGAATTCAGCTCCTTTGTCCATGTTTGGACCAAGGCTGTAATGAGGTCGGGAGCCGAGTGGTCTTGGCAGAACCCAAACTGGGCATCAGTGAGCAGGTTATTGGTGAGCAATTGCTGCTTGGTAGCACTGTTGATGACACCTTCCATCACTTTGCTGATGATTGAGAGAAGACTGATGGTGCGGTAATTGGCCGAATTGGATTTGTCCTGCTTTCTGTGTACAGGACATACCTGGGCAGTTTTCCAAATTGTCGGATAGATGCTAGTGTTGTAGTTGTACTGGAACAGCTTGGCTAGAGGTGCAGCTAGTTCTGGAGCACAAGTCTTCAGCATGATAGCCGGGATGTTGTCGGGGCCCATAGCCTTTGCTGTATCCAGTGCGCTCAGCTGTTTCTTGATATCACGTGAATCAAGTTGGCTGAAGACTAGCTTCTGTGATTGTGGGAGTATGCCGATATGAATCATGCACTCGGCACTTCTGGCTGAAGATGGTTGCAAACACTTTAGCTTTGTCTTTTGCACTCACGTGCTGGGCTCCACCATCATTGAGGATGGGGATATTCATGGAGCCTCCTCCTCCCATTAGTGTTTAATGGTCCACCCCCATTCACGACTGGATGTGACAGGACTGCAGAGCTTTGATCTGATCCGTTGATTGTGGGATCGCTTAGCCCTGTCTATATCATGCTGCTTCTGCTTTTTAGCATGCATGTAGTCCTGTGTTGCAGCTTCCCCAGGTTGGCACCTCATTTTTAGGTACGCCTGGTGCTGCTCCTGGCATGCTCTTCTGCACTCCTTATTGAACCAGGGTTGGTCCCCTGGATTGATGGTAATGGTAGAGTGAGTGATATGCCGGGCCATGAGGATACAGATTGTGGTGGAATACAATTCTTCTGCTGTTGGCCCACAGCGCCTCATGCCCAGTTTTGAGCTGCTAGACCTGTTCTGAATCTATCTCATTTAGCACGGTGGTAGTGCCACACAACACAATGGAGGGTGTTATTAGTGTGAAGACAGGACTTCGTCTCCACAATGACTGTTCGGTGGTCTTGCTAACAATGGACAGAGGCATCTGCGACAGGTAGATTGGTGAGGACGAGGTCAAGTAGGTTTTTCTCTCACCTCCTGTTGCAGGATGTACATTGAAGTCTCCCACCCAGAGTACATTCTGTGCCCTTGCTACTCTCAGTGCTTCTTTCAAGTGGTGTTCAACATGGAGGAGTACTGATTCAGTTGAGGAAGGGCAGTAGGTGGTAATCAGCAGGTTTCCTTGCCCATGCTTGACCTGAAGCCATGAGACCTCATGGGGTCCGGAATCAATGTTGAGGACTCCCAGGGCCACTGATTCCCGACTGTACACCACTCTGCCGCCATCCCTGGTGGGTCTGTCCTGCCGGTGGGACAGGACATGCCCTGGGATGGTGATAGAGGTGTTTGGGACATTGGCTGAAAGGTATGATTCTGTGAGTTTGACTATGTCAGGCTGTGCTTGACTAGTCTGTGGGACAGCTCTCCCAATTTTGTCACAAATCCCCAGATGTTAGTGAGGAGGACTTTGCAGGGTCGACTGGGCTGGGTGTGCTGTTGCCGTGTCCGTAGCCGGCGCCGAGTTCAATGCCGGGTGGTCCGTCCGGTTTCATTCTTATTATTGTGTTTCAGTAGCAGAGTGGCTTGCTAGGCCATTTTAGAGGGCAGTTAAGAGTCAACCACATTGCTGTGGGTCTGGAGTCACATATAGGCCAGACCAGGTAAGGACATTAGTGAACCAGGTGGGTTTTAACATCAATCCGATAGTTTCATGATTACCATTATTGATACTAGCTTTTTATTCCAGATTTATTTAATTGGTGGGATTTGAACTCACGTCTACTAGGATCATTAGTCCAGACCTGCTGGATTACTAGCCCAGTGACATTACCACTATGCTACTGTCTCCTAGGATGAGGAATTACGTTTCTGGCAGTGATGAAACATGATGGTTTTAGGTTTTTCATTATTGAGCTCCCATGATGTCAGCTGGGTAAACCAGACGGCATTTTGACAGTCATAGAATCAAGTATGGTAGTGGAGAGTTAAAGCTGGGTAGCATCAGCATACACGGAAGCTAACTCCCTGCTTACAGGTACCTCCTGCTATGAGAGGCAATGTATAAATGAGGATTTGGAAGGGGCCAACGATGAAATATAAGCCAAATAGTTGAACAAGATCATAAATCATGACTGCAATGTGAAATAGCCCAGTTCTAGATGGGGCAACTATATTCTGAATGAAATCACCAGATATTAACTCCAAGTGGCTTTTGGGCAGGTGGGTAACGAGGTGAGTTTCCAACGTACCCGCTGCTCTAGAAATATTTTAACTCCGGGACCTCATCTAACTCTCACTGCTGACTTCCTTCTCATTCCAGGCAGGAAGCCGACAGGAAGCAGCGGAAAATTGCATTGTCGGAGGTTGCCCAGTGACATCAGGTAGGTAGCGGGATTTTGGGACCGTCTCATGTTCAGAAAATGGGGGGAGTCCGGGGCAAGTGGGCCTAAGCTAGGGAAAGCCTAGGGTAGTCTATTAAACCTCTCCATCAGTGGTATGGAACTAACTAAATGCTGTAATGGACTTCATCTACCTGGGATGCATGAAGTCAAACACCACCTTAATTGATCAAGAAATGCTTGCTCATATCAAAAAGGACAGTTGTTCCTTAGACATACTAAAGAGTGATTCTAGGTCAGCACAATATCAATTCTTGATATGTGCTCCCAGTTCCTGAAACTCTACGCCAAATGAACAAAATCTGATGTGTTCCTTGATGTACAATTTTTGCAATGAAGAGACCAAAGAGGCACAGTACAAAAGACAAAAACCTATTCCAGGGTGGGCAATGGATGTGCTTTAATGTAATATTGAAGCACAACCTGAAGTAGTGTGACATTGATACCAACAACTGGGAGATGCTTGTAGCAGAGCAACCAGTGCGGCATTCAATACTATAACACTGAGTGGACAACTTTGAATGCAGTGCTGTCAACAGCAGCAAGTAAAGCAATTGCTCTGAAACATCATCAACAACAATAGCAGAAACAACCAAGTGACTAAAAAGGGTGTTTATATGCACACACTACAGGAAGCCTCATAGCATTGGGCAACACAGCGGCAAGCATGACTATAGGAAACATAACCTTCAAACAGTCATCTTTGCGACTGAACCTACAGTGGTACTATCCACTTTCCTGTATGGGAATGGAATAGTTAAAGGTTAGTCACTGTTTGCTACACTGTATCTTGTACATTCATATATTAATAAAATATTGGCCAACTGTTGAAGGAAAAGGGGCCAATGCCTATCCAAATAAAACTGGATAAGGTGCTTCACTGATTAACTGAGTTGTATCATGGAGTAGAAGGACATTGGTACTTCTCTTCAATTCCCTGAGTGATAAGATCCCAATCTCAGGTTGCTGAACTAAGTAATACATTTCCCAGAGGAAACACTCAAACTGCAGAGCAGGGAACTCTCAGCACCCCAATGAAGCTTTTAACAGGGAATAAAAGGGCATTGGAAGAGTCTTGGAATTAGGGACATGCCTCTTTTCTGGGAATGTGTTAGGCAGACCTAAGGAGGGGGAGAAAATCATTTACAAAATGGGCTAGGGAAAGTAAGATTAACATAGACTGATATTGACCATTCCACTCTGAATAAGAATTTCATTACACATTGCAGTGGAAAAACCAATGTGTAATTTATTCTATATTCATGAATAAAGGCAACATCATGTTCTCTTTCCAAACTATTATATCCATAAATAAAAGAATATGCATGAATCGGCAATGAATTAAATCCATTTCCCCAACCCTCATTGTGAAGTAACCACCTTAGAATAAGTTGAAATGTTTTCAGACTTTTAGCTTCATAAATTTCATCCTGTACAAATGTAAAAGCTCTGAAATGAGGACAGACAATTCTTGCAGAAAGTTTTAATAAAAGTACAACCGATGAAGATTATTGTAGCCCACAGCAAGTGAACTGGAGTAGGCTGAATGTGAATGGTAATACCATTGGAGTCTTGGAGAAGTGTCTGGCTTTCACACCTTGCTTTCCAAAGGAGGCTTCATATAAAGATTCAATATGGGAACAAATCAAGCTCTTAATCTTTCTGGCTGAAACACGTTACACTCTAAATTACATGTGACTCCCACAGGGCATTATTATATATTGAAATAATAAGAATCACATATTCCATTTCTCCAAATGATTACAGTACTAATTTAATTTGGGTTTTAAAAGTCTATGTCATTCTTACCATGTTGGCAACAGTCATTGTTTTGCAATTTGATTTATATGCATTGTTGAAAAATGTTTTTTTTTTATAGTAGATTTCAGTTGACATCCAATTACTAAAGATTTTCCTGCATCCAGCACATAATTAAACGTTTTACCTGTAGCTATTTACTCAGTTTAGTGCAGTGAATTTCAAATGAGTATTAATCAGCCAGCTGTACAGTACAGATTACTTCTATCTGTGTTTAATTTCTTTATTAATCAAAAATAAAATCCATTAAAGGAACAGGGATAGACAATATATAATAAAAACAGAAAATGCTGGAAATACTCAGCAGGACAGGTAGCATCTGTGGAGAGAGAAACAGAGTTAACGTTTCAGGTCGAAGACCTTTCATCAGAATAAACAATGGGCCAGAATTTGCAGTGGTTATGACGGCCTATTCTCAGAGTACGCCGTCATATCGCCTTTGAAATGGACCGCAAGTTCAGGATTTCCCAAACTTGCGATCTGTCAAGTTTCAACTTGACAGATCATCCACTCCGACATTGAAAACCTAATTGCTGCCGCTGAGTTGGGCTAATTGCCCACCAACTGCCCAGCAATTATGTATGAAAATTTTACGGCTGGTGGAAACGGGCACAGGGCCTGTTTCCACAGTGTAAGGGTACATCTCCTGACAAATGCAAGTAATTTAAAAAACTTATGAAGCCGCAAATGGAAGGATTTTAGGATTCTGTCCATGGAAAGTATTTATTTGTCCATGAAAAGTTTGGAGGAAGCGGTTGCTACATTGATAAAATTATTTATTTTTTGGCACCTATGTGGAGCATAAGCTTAAAAAAACTCCAAACTGAAGGTATAATGTTTATCCCGGCAGGCTCTAGTAAAGAGGATTGTTTTTTCCTTTCTAGAGATTATATATGAATGAGATATAAATGCAAGTCTTTCTTTCCTTTTTTTTTTGAGAGACATTCTGTTTGATGATTGGAGCACCAGGCCCACGTGATCCCAGGTACGCTTCGCACACGTGCCCCTGGGATCCGTGGGACATTATGCTGCCTTCAAGAATGCAGCGTAATTAGATTTCCCACAATTATAAAAGATCTGTTGATCCCAGATATCAGTCTACAGATTATTTTTCTCCTGTAGCTTCAAGTAAACTATGCCCTATAGTGGAAATCTTTGGTACATGGAGTGTCACTCAAAAACAAATGCCAATAGTAGAGTTCCCGCTGCTGTTGAATATGCAATATTTGATTCCATTTTAAAATAGAATCAGGTTGCATTTTTAAAAAGCATGGGATTACTAGTTAGGGTTATTCTTGCACAAAGACTGGATCATGCCAATGCAACAGCTCACCAGTAAATGCCCCCTTACCCAGCATTATCTATGCTGTTACCTATTTAGGTTATAGTTTACCTACAGCAACCAATACTGTGTAAACTTTGCCATGAACAAAACCCCTTTGAACTCTAGCTCCACACCTTGAAAGGCTCCCACAGACATATGTCCTTCCTATGCCATCTCTTTGTTTTCAAGTTTGGTTACAATGTAAACTCTAAAGGGGGCCTCGGGTGGGTAATCCATGTTTTTTATAATTTGTTCCTGGGATGTGGGCGTCGCTGGCAAGACCAGCATTTATTGCCCATCCCTAATTGCCCTTGAGAAGGTGGTGGTGAGCCGCCTTCTTGAACTGCTGCAGTCCGTGTGGTCAAGGTACTCCCACAGTGCTGTTAGGTAGGGAGTTCCAGGATTTTGACCCAGTGACGATGAAGGATTGGCGATATACTTCTAAGCCAGGATGGTGTGTGACTTGGAGGAGAACTTGGAGGTGGTGGTGTTCCTATGCGCCTGCTGCCCTTGTCGTTCTAGGTGGAAGAGGTCGCGGATTTGGGAGGTGCTGCCGAAGAAGCCTTGGCGAGTTGTTACAATGCATCTTGTAGATGGTACACACTGCATCCATGGTACACCGGTGGCGGAGGGAGTGAATGTTTAAGGTGGTAGATGGGGCGCCAATCAAGCGGGCTGCTTTGTCCTGGATGGTGTCGAGCTTCTTGAGTGTTGTTGGAGCTGCACTCATCCAGGCAAGTGGAGAGTATTCCATCACACTCCTTACTTGTGCCTTGTAGATGGTAGAAAAGCTTTGGGGAGTCAGGAGGTGAGACACTCGCTGCAGAATACCTAGCCACTGACCTGCTCTTGTTGCCACAGTATTTATGTGGCTGGTCCAGTTAAGTTTCTGGTCAATGGTGACCCCCCAGGATGTTGATGGTGGGGGATTCAGCGATGGTAATGCCGTTGAATTTCAAGGGGAGGTGGTTAGACTCCCGCTTGTTGGAGATAGTCATTGCCTGGCACTCCTGTGGCGCGAATGTTACCTGCCACTTATCAGTCCAAGCCGGAACGTCGTCCAGGTCTTGTTGCATGCGGGCATGGGCTGCTTCATTATCTGAGGAATTGTGAATGGCACTGAACAATGTGCAGGTCATCAGCGAACATCCCCATTTCTGACCTTATGTTGGAGGGAAGGCCATTGATGAAGCAGCTGAAGATGGTTGGGCCTAGGACACTGCCCTGAGGAACTCCTGCAGTGATGTCCTGGGGCTTTGATGATTGACCTTCAATCACCACAACCGTCTTCCTTTGTGCTCGGTATGACTCCAGCCAGTGGAGAGTTTTCCCCCCGATTCCCATTAACTTCAGTTTTACTAGGGCTCCATGATGCCACACTTGGTCAAATGCTGCCTTGATGTCAAGGGCAGTCACTCTCACCTCACCTCTGGAATTCAGCTCCTTTGTCCATGTTTGGACCAAGACTGTAATGAGGTCGGGAGCAGAGTGGTCTTGGCGAAACCCAAACTAGCATCAGTGTGCAGGTTATTGGTGAGTAAGTGCCACTTGATAGCACTGTCAGTGACACCTTCCATCACTTTGCTGCTGATTGAGAGAAGACTGATGGGTCGGTAATTGGCCGGATTGGATTTGTCCTGCTTTTTGTGGACAGGGCATACCTGGGCAGTTTTCCACATTGTCGGATAGATGCCAGTGTTGTAGCTGTACTGGAACAGCTTGGCTAGAGGCCCGGCTAGTTCTGGAGCACAAGTCTTCAGCACAATAGCCGGGATGTTGTCAGGGCCCATAGCCTTTGCTGTATCCAGTGCGCTCAGCCGTTTCTTGATATCACGTGGAGTGAATTGAATTGGCTGAAGACTGGCTTATGTGATGGTGGGGACCTCAGCAGGAGGCCGATATGGATCTTCCACTCGGCACTTCTGGCTGAAGATATTTGCAAACGCTTCAGCCTTGTCTTTTGCACTCACGTGCTGGGCTCCACCATCATTGAGGATGGGGATATTCATGGAGCGTCCTCCTCCCGTTAGTTGTTTAATGGTCCACCACCATTCACGACTCATCTCTTACTTGTTGCCAAGTAAGAGATGAGTAGAGGGTCATGTGGTGAAAAACCATCATGTGCAGCAGGCTATATGCAGGTTTACTTAAAATAATTCACTGTGCATACCACAAGCCATATAAACTGTCTTCCACAATCACAGATGCCTACTGAGGTGTTGTGGCCAGCCTGGAAATGTGCTGTATGTATTCTAGGTGTGTCTGCAAATTCAACCATTCTTCTTGGTAGTTTAGGAGGGCTTGAAACCCTACAGAATCTACATTTTCTTCTGTTCATGTAGAAAAAGCTGATTAGGATTGATGTCTATTGTTTTATGATAATTTACTGTGAATTGTCCCTGCATAAAAAAAACATTCAAATGGATCACAGCTATTGATAGTAAATGTATTCTGCAACCCTGCCAAGAATCACTAATTCGCTTTTGACTTACGTTAAAGCCATCAAGGATTCAACACAATTGGCCCGGATTTTGCGGTAGAAATAATGGTGAGGCTATCAGTGCTCACCGCTATTAAAGTGTAAATCAGACAGCAACTTTCAGCGACCTCACATGCGTAGTTAAATGCGGAAATCCGAAAATTGATGCCCAAGTTGCCTTGCTCCTCCAGAAGCTGTGCTATAATGGTAACTCAACGAGATACTCGGCATTGAAACACATGGAAGGGCATGAAGTACCAGTACTTATGTGATACATACCCATCAAACTCACCAGAAAAAGTTTAGGCTTGTCCATTCCAATGTAAGTAAATTTTTAAAAGGCATGATAAGTCTCAATTACTGCCAAACAACCTTTGGCATTGAAAATTAACTTTTACAAGTGTTGAGTCTCATTCCTTCAGATTTTAATTATTGTTGGAGATTTTTTTTAATTAAAAAATTTAAATAATTTTTTAATTTTTTCTTTTCATCTCTTTTATCTCTCTTAATCCCATCTTTCTTTCCTTCTCTTTATTTCATTTTCTGTACATGAGTTGGCATTGAATTAACTATTCTAATTTACACTTCCTGGTTCAGAATCTGCGCACCTCAGTAAGGATTATTCAACCTGATTGGTTAAGAAGATACACAGTTGCTTGCCCTTTTCACACTGGATTGTATAACATTTGGGAATCTTACTTAGATCCCCTGTAGAGGGTGCCACACTATTTTGGCTCCCTAATCATAGCAAGTTCCAGTGCAAAAGCCCATAAAAAGCTTGTGAGCAAGTGTAAGTGCAATGAATGACTGTTTTTTAAAATTCAATCACTGTGGGCGTCACTGAAAATGGCAGCATATATTGCCCATCCTCAATTGCTCTTGAGAAGATGGTGGTGAGCCGCCTTCTTGAACCACTGCAGTCCATGTGGTGAAGGTACTCCCACAGTGCTGGTGCTGTTCATTCACCGCTAACGGCAAAATCCGGGCAAAATCCGGGCCATTTATGAATAACTAGATGAAGCTATATGAGATTATTGAACGGTACAGCACAGGGGAAGATGTTATTAAGCAGCACAAAAGCCTTTAACCTTTTCAGTTTGCAATAAAATGTATGACCCCTTAATGTATCTACAAATAGTTGAAGTAAAGTTTTGGCATCTTCTGAAGGGAATACTCAATCAATCTGTCCATTCATTTGTTGTGTTAATACAAATATACCTTAAGAATAATAATTTCTGATTATTGTGATATAGATAATTCTGTTGCAGCTCAATTCCTTAGGCATTTCTTTAAGAGTCATTTCATTTTCTTCAATTGTGACAAGGAAAGACAGTTACTTGTCACAAGATTCAGCATGTTAAGTGCATACTAAATTTTGTCTTCAAAAGAAAATGTCTTTATAGACATCAATACGAGTTGTTAAACCCAGCACAAGTGGAGAATGCCAAAGCAGTGCAGAATCCCTGATATAAAGCCACATAGTGACACTTAAATCAGCAATTGTATCGTCATCAAGTAAACGTTATTTTTATAAAGTACCTAAACATGGACTCTGTGCCTGGAAATTTGAGGTTATATACTGTTGTTGATGAGAATGCTATCAGTGATTCAAGTGTACAGTGTCATCCTGACCACCTCTTCATCTCATTGATGTGCCAAGCTCCCATCTGATACCGATGAGAACTTCTCGATTTTCTCTTTAGTCCTTCACATGAGAATTAGATTTTTTTAATGGTTTCAATTTGATCCCTTATATTGCTGGTGTAAGCTAAGTACGATTCCCAAATGTTATACAATCCAGTATTGTTATTAAAATGAACAGCACCAAATGTTATTATTTCTCTTATGCACTTCTGCTGAGCTCCTAATCTGGGCTATGCTTTCTTGAGAAGCTGATGAATGGAGGAAAAGAAAAATCAGAGACATCAGGTGCAGTCTATCTCCTTCCAATGGGCTTCAGAATAGCATTGGTGATGCCCAGGAATTGGTCACCCACCCACTAGCTTCTCAAAGAATCTGGCAAGTGCTTGATGCTGATAGAGCAAGAAAGAGAAGTTCAAGAAAAAATACTTTGAAGGTTCATCTTGGGTTGAAAGAAATGTGTCTTTAATAAATTGAATATTTTGACAGTGTAATTTTGAAACCAATTTTTTTGTGCTTTGCACTGTCAGGCTGGGAAGCAGAATACTGAGTTTTCCTTGATGGAGTTGTTAACACAAATTTAAAATATAAGAAGTTGTGATTTTTTTTGCTGTTTTTAAAAATATAGCTGGAAAGTAAAGTATTGAAGGCTGTTATTATTTTACTAAATTAAATATTAGTAGTAATACTCCTCAGAAAATGAAGCAGTCCATGCCCACATGCAACAAGACCTGGATGACATTCAGGCTTGGGCTGAAAAGTGGCAGGTAATATTCGCGCCACAACAAGAGAGAGTCTAACCACCTCCCCTTGACATTCAATGGCATTACTATCGCTGAATCCCCCACTATCAACATCCTGGGGGTCACCATTAACCAGAAACTTAACTGGACCAGTCACATAAATACTGTGGCAACAAGAGCAAGTCAGAGGCTAGGTATTCTGCGGCGAGTGTCCCACCTCTTGACTCCCCAAAGCCTTTTCACCATCTACAAGGCACAAGTAAGGAGTGTGATGGAATACTCTCCACTTGCCTGGATGAGTGCAGCTCCAACAACACTCAAGAAGCTCGACACCATCCAGGACAAAGCAGCCCGCTTGATTGGCACCCTATTCACCACCTTAAACATTTACTCCCACCACCACTGGCGTACCGTGGCTGCAGTGTGCATCATCTACAAGATACACTGCAGCAACTCGCCAAGGCTTCTTTGGCAGCACATCCCAAACCCTCAACCTCTTCCACCTAGAAGGACAAGGGCAGCAGGCGCATGGGAACACGCCCACCTCCAAGTTCCCCTCCAAGTCACACACCATCCTGACTTAGAAGTATATCGCCAGTCTTCATCGCCGCTGAGTCAAAATCCTGGAACTCCCTCCCTAACAGCACTGTGGGAGTACCATCACCACATGGACTGCAGCGATTCAAGAAGGCGGCGCACCACCACCTTCTCAAGGGCAATTAGGGATGGGCAATAAATGCTGGCCTTGCCAGCGATGCCCACATCCCATAAACGAATAAAAAAAAGTACAAGATTTCAAGTATTTATTTTTATGGCAACATTTTTTAACAATTTGAGAAGGCTAACAATTCCTAAAAAATAAACAAGTTATCTGACTGAAATGTTGTTATTTATAGAATCACAGAGTAGTACAGCACAGGAGGCCATTCGGCCCATGCTCTCTTTCGAAGAGCAATCCAGTTAGCCCCACTCCCCCGCTCTTTCCCCATATCCCTGCAATTTTTTCTCCTTCAAGTATTTATCCAATTCTCTTCTGAAAGCTATTATTGAATCTGCACCCACCACCCTATCAGGCAGTGCATTCCAAATCCTAACCACTCATTGTGTAAAAATGTTTTCCTCATGTCACCTCTGGTTCTTTTGCCAATCACCTTAAATCTGTTCCCTCTGGTTATCGACCCTTCAGCCATTGGAAACAGTTTCTCCTTATTTACTCTAAACCCTTCATGATTTTAAACACCTCTATCAAATCTCCTCTTAACCTTCACTGCTCTAAGGAGAACAACCCAACGTAACATCTATCCACGTAACTGTAATCCCTCATCCCTGGAACCACTCTAGTAAATCTCTTCTGTACCTTCTCCAAAGCCTTCATGCCCTTCCTAAAGTGTGGTGCCCAGAATTGGACACAATATTGCAGCTGGGGCCGAACCAGTGTTTTACAAAGGTTTAGCATAACTTCCTGGCTTTTGTATTCTATGCCTCTATTTATAAAGCCCAGGGTCCTATATCATTATTAACTGCTTTGTTAGCTTGTCTTTCCCCCTTCAAAGATTTGTGAACCAACACCCCAAGGCCTCTCTGTTCTTGCACCCCATTTAAATGGTTTTTTAAAATCCAGGTCTGTGAATTACAGGTTAAGTTGATTTTGGTGCCCAATGAATAATATTAGACATTGATTGTCCTTTCCTCTAATGTTTCATTAAGCCAAAACAATTTTTTGAATCCTGTCAAGTTGCTACAAGATAAAGTATTACAGTTTCTTGTTTCTTTTCTTCCGTGTCCACACCATTCTACAAGGTTATTCTGAAGCTGAGACAATAGACAATATATTATGGGGTAGAGAGTCGGTCATGACTCATGTGAACTTGTTCTCTCATTTCACAGACCATTCTGAGTGACTAAAGCTTTGAATTTTGATTCACATAAAATGGATTTAAATCTGATTTTAAATCCAGCTGCTCACTGCATAAATGGTTGGAATCCAAGATTCCAAAGAGGTACAGCAGCAAAATTCCAATAAGAACAGCATTTAATGAGCATGATTTGGGGCTCCACAATGGCTGAATGGGTGAATACATGATATGGTATTGATCCATATAAACGAGGAACCTTCCAATTTGATTCTTACTCCACGCAGGGTTAGCTGATCTCAGCCAAGGCAACAGTGGAAGAAATATAACAAAAATTAATAGGGTCTCCATTTAATTTAATTTGAAACAGCTTACTGACTAGACAATGGTTCATGTGTTGAAAATCTTTCTGTCCAAAGCAAAAAGTAACAACAATGGAGATAAGCGCTTATTATATTGATTCACTGATTCTGGAACAGTATTGATGCAGTTTAATGCTATCTGCCCAAAGTATGTGCGAACACTAGCAGTATTTGCCACGCGAAACCCTAAAATAGAACAAAAGATTGCCATGAAGTATCAATAGTCATGCTTATGTTGCATTTCATTTAAATGTAGTTTCTTTCGATGTATATGCTCTAATTTCTCACATCTGCAGGAATTCTGGCATTTTGTAGAAAAATATATCCAAATTAGACAGAGGAAGAAAAATAACAAACAACAGAATTAATTAGTTTTGTTTAGATTCTAAAGTGAATGGAAATTCTATTGTGGCCTACTTTATCACGCAAATGATGTTACATTTAACAGATTTGTATTTAATTTCTGCTTAACCAAATACCCTAGCAATTTCACTGTTACCATGCTTTCATTGATAAGATTTCACTGATGGAACTATAAGGGGAAAAAAACATTAAACTAACTGGGAAAACTGCAAAATATACAAGAAAAATCTGATCAAGGTGTGAGATCAGATTAACATTATTTTCCCAGAAAAGAAAATGAGAAAATAGTAACATTATTGTGAACTGGTGCCATCTGCAGCTTGATATAAAGAATAACAGCTCACTGGGAATCTGTCGTACAACCTTATAAAAGGCCGAGTACAAAGTCATTAAAAAATGTGAACGAAACTTGAGCAATTTAGTGACACCTGAATTCCAAAATGACGTGAGCACAGTGATAAAAGTACACACAGGGTTATAGCTTCACATCACAGGAAGAACATGACTGCAGCTGTAAAGGGCAGCAGATTTATCCAGTTCTCAAAGTCACCTACAATTGCAAACAATGGCTGTCAACAATTAGGGATGGGCAATAAATGCCAGCTTTGCCAGCGACGCCCAGATCCCATGAACGAATAAAAAAACTTATAAATTGGCAGACAAGGTGGATCAATTAGTAGCCAAAGCAGCCTTGACTACAGGAGTCATCACCAAACATCAATCTTAAAATCATAGAATGATACAGCACAGAAGGAGGCCATTTGGCCCATTGTCCCTGTGCCGGCTCTTTGGCAGAGCTATCCAATTAGCCCCACTCCACTGCTCTTTCCCCCCTGTAAATATTTTCCCTTCAAGTATTTATCCAATTCCCTTTTGAAAGTTACTATTGAACCTGCTTGTACCACTCTTTCAGGCAGTGCATTCCAGATCATAACAACTCGCTGCATAACATTTATTCTCCTCATGTCGTCAATATGTGGATGTGATAGTGCGGAACAATGTTTCCTGTAATTTTCTTTCCCATGCGCGGTCCCTTTAAATTTGCTGCACTGTATCTTCTCCAGTGTCAACAGCTGGTGAGCGGCCTGTGCAGATCTGGGGGAACATTGGTGAGGACCCAGGAATGCTACTGAATCTGATTACATTAGACAAACATGGAATTGGAAATGCAAATCAAAGAATCTGGGAACATCCGTGAATACTGACTGGGCTTAACAACATGGGGAAAATGTTAGCACAAGAATCAGACCTTTTTCTGTAAGTGAGAACAAAAGAGCCAAAATCAGGGATCCCACAGGAAGTGACCCAGTTCAGCTGAGATCAACTACTAAAGAATAAAGGGAAGGGAAGAAACTGTGCTTGAATATAGAATAAGGTTGTCAATTAGATGACACCAACAAACAAAGGAGCCTACTGAAACAATCTGTGGAGAGGGCCTAGGACAAGCCAGCTAAGGAGCTGTCCGTGTGTGGCAAAAAAAGTCCCCTATTTTGTTTGTTTTTTGCATCTTTTTTATTTTGTTTTATTGTTTTAGCAGAATTATATCTGATATTTCCAACCCAAATTTGAATGAAAGGTCATTGCCCCAAATGACTCCCTTCTGCCCATATCTATCCCTGCTGGGTCTATCAACATTCATGCCACTCCAACTCTCTAACTACAAACTATCTTCATTTTTTTTTAAGGGAGTATTCCTGACCCAGTATAAGGCCCAACATTTGCAATGTAAAACAATTGTGAGACTTGGTAGTTGTGTGTTCATGCTTCCCCCTCCCGGCTCTGAATGTGTATATTCCGGTGACAGTGTAAATTCACTATTACACATCAGTCACTTGTTAGAAATTAGGGGTACCTAAAATATTAATGGTTATGCAAATGAGATTGTGCCGTGAATAATACTGTGTTTAAATGATTGTATAAGCGCTCGAGACAAGTAAGGGGTTAATGTATAAGTTGTGTTTTACTGGAACTGTGTAAGTTTCAGTTTCCTGGAAAACTTGTATTAGAGTTTGAGACAAAGGGGGGATAATTCGGTATCGACCATTTTGGGGTGCTTACATCGACTGGGCAATAACTTTAGTGCCCAGTGACTGTGAAATTGAGTTTTAGCGCCCCAAGAGGGAAGTGGAACGCTAAATCAAGCGCTACACACTTTTCTTAGGGTGCTAACGTCAGAGAGCAGGGCATTACCTTCAGAGCGCTAATCAAGTTCCGGCGTTGTCAATTAGAAAATCGTCAGACAGACTGGCACCTTCCAGTTCTTAAAGGGGAGGTTTATTCATGCTGCACAGCCTCACCCTGATCATTGCTGCTTGTGAACTGGGCCTGCAAGGAGCTGCAAGCCTTCACTCAAAGAAGTCATGGCTGATCAGAGGCCCAGAGAGAGAGAGAGAGCCAGTTCAGCGACCACACTTTGAAGGCTCTGGTCGTGGCCGTGGAACGCTGATGAGCTGTGCTCTTCCTGGACACTGGTGGGAGGCCATTGCCACAGGCCTTTAGGAGGATGTGGAGGGAGGTCGCCCAGGACGTGTCGACCAGAAGTTTGGTCCACAGAACTCTAACCTAGTGCTAGAAGAAATTCAATGACCTCACTTGGGTGAGTACATGCTTCAAAAACCTCTATATCCCACCATCTCAACCTCATTCTGTGCACAGACGGTATAAACCATCACATCCCCAACACTCACCCACCAACTATGCCCACCTACTAAAAGTCACACCCACATCTCACGCCTTGCATACATTAACAGCTATTCAACTATGGTAGGCACATCTGCCAAACACATAGCTGCACACTCACTCACATGCTGTCCTTTTTCTTGGAGGCCAAGCTTGCTCACAACAGGAGGGAGCAGCTACAAACAGGAGGAGGTGAGGCGGACCTGCACCCCCTTACAGACCTGGAGGAGCGAGTGTGCAGCATCATTATGGCTCAGGTCATAGGCGCTGTGGCCGTCGGAGATGTCGACCCCCTTGGAGACAACAACAGTATGTTCATCACCTCTCCCTCATCTCTCATACCACTTCCCCCTCACAACACAAAGCCCTTTCCACTTTCCATCTAAGTATACTGTCTTCATTCCTTGCTCCCTTCCTGTCCCCCTCCTCTGACCTTAACCCCACTCTTGTGTGTTTATGCTTTCAGGTAATCAGCCACCAGCTGACCAGCCTGTCCTTCAGCCTTCCAGTGGCAGTGACACGGGAGAGGAGGAAGAACAGTCAGAGCCTCACTGCCTGTGTGTCTTGAAGGCGCTAGGTCCGATAATGGGGCGACGTGGCCACTGGAGGGGAGCCTAGTACATGGGTCTGATGTGGGTGAAGCTCCGGTATTCAGCGGGCTGCAGCAACGCCATGGGGGAAGGGAAGCTCGGGCCATCTCCCCAGAGGGTTAATGTGCACATGAGTTCTGCTGCACAGGACTCAGATGAGGACGTTGATGTGGAGGCAATGAAAAGACGGGCGATGAGCATGCACACCAAGCTCATGGGTGCAATGGCAAGGAGCGTGGAGGAGTCCGCCTCCAACATTGCACTCTGCTCTGCTCACACCATTGAGCCCATCCTTGGCAGTTTGCAAAGGATGGTCGACTCGCAGAGAGACCGTGGGACCCAGACCTCATGCCGCGTGTCATGGGTGAGGTGGCAGCAGCTATTGCAGCACAGGCTGAAGCAACGCAAAGGCTTAGTGCTGGAATGGAGTCAGTGCTTGCTGGCATCCAATCTCAGACTGCTCTCATGCAGTCTCAGATTGATGCCACGCAAGTGCTGACTGCTGCCATCGTCGCTGGGTTGACCACTGTCCACCGGGGATCTCACGATGCTGCAGCAGGCCAGCAAGCTGTGCTTGAGCAGATTGCTCTGGCTGCTGAGGTTCTGCCCTGGGGGAATGGCAGTGTGTCGGTCGAGCAGGAAGGTGCTGTCCTCTCTCAGGATGACAGCATTCCTGCTCCCACCGCTGCCACTCCGCCATTGCACTTGTCGCAGCCTGTAACCCAGCCGTCCCAGACTGCTGCCGCCCATGCTGAAGTGGTGCAGTCTGCAGCCGGGCCTTCCAGGCCCAGAGCTGGTCGAGGGCATCCTGCAGGCCATCTGCAGTCTCTGGCTTCCAGAATCAGCAGCCTTCCACCAGCCTTGCTGCAGCCACTGGGGCCACATTACGGAGGAGCAGTAGGGTGGGATGGGGGAACTCAAAAGGGGAGCAAAATCATTGAAGTAGTGGGAGTAAAGAATACCTCAGTAGCAAATGGGGGTAGTGTTTGTTTATGAATAGTTGTCTTTCATAAGAGAAAGTTGTGTTCGATAATAACTTGTTAATTTGACTTTGCACATTTTGTGATGTTTCTCATTTGAGCTTTGCCCGGTGATAGGGGCTGCGAGCTGAGTGTAATGATGTGGTTGTGCTGCGCAAAGGCCATGTGCTATATCATTGATTGGAAACGCTGTCTAATGAGGTGCTTAGCACGGCCCTTGCAGAAGCAAGATTGAGTGCCTCCCTCCTCCGCTGCTGCTGCCCCTCCTCCTCTTCATCCTCCTCCTCCTTCTCTCCCTCTTCCTCCTTCTGAGGTGGACCTACAATCCCTGGTAGCAATAGCTGGGCCCACAGAATGGCCAGGTTGTGCAGCAGGCAGCACACAACGATGAAAAGGGAGACTCGATCAGGGGAGTACTGCAGGGCTCCTCCAGAGCTGTCAAGGCAGCGGAACCATTGCTTTAGCACGCCGATAGTCTGTTCGATCAGGTTCCTGGTGACGCTGTGGCTGTCATTGTATGTGTGCTGAGCAGGAATGTTGGAGTTGTGGAGGGATGTCATCAGCCAGGTAGCGAGAGGATAACCCTTGTCTCTGAGCAGCCAGCCGCGAGTTTCGTGTGGTGGGTGGAACCGTGCTGGGACTGTCGCAGGATGAATGCATCATGGCTGCTGCCAGGATAGCAGGCATTGATGGTCAGGATGAGCTGTCTGTGGTCACACACCAACTGAACGTTCAGAGACTGGTAACCTTTGAGGTTATGGAACACCTGTGCATTGTGATGAGGTGCCCGCAATGCCACATGGGTGCAGTCAGTGGTGCCCTGAACCATGGGGAAGCCTGCTATCCTTGCAAAGCCACATGAGCACTCGTCCTGCTTCTCTCTGGTGATGGGGAATGAGATGTACTCCCTTCTCCTTCTGTAGAGGGCGTCAGTTACCTCCCAGATGCAGAAATGGATGGCGAACTGCGAAATCTTTGCAATATCCCCTGTTGAAGCCTGGAAAGAGCCCCTGGATAAGGGTTATCCACTCGCTACCTGGCTGATGACATCCCTCCACAACCCCACTAGAAATTGAGAGTGACTGTGACCTTAACTGCCACTGAGAGAGACATCCTGGTCCTGAGCTGAGGCTGGAGCTCTGGCTGCAGGAGGTGGCAGAGCTCTGTGACCAGCTCCTTGCTGAAGCGGAGCCTCCTAAGGCACTGCTCCTCTGACAGATGAATGTAGGAGACGTGCTCCCCGAAAACCCTGGGAGCGTAAGGTCTCCTGTTGTGAGGTCAGTCGGCCCTCCTCCTACCTCTGGCCACATTTGGCAATCCCTGTCTCTGCAGCCACTGCCTCTGATGTAGTTGCTGGAGGGCAAGGTGAAGTGCCAGTACAGTCCCCATATATAAGAGAAAAGAGAACGTAGATATGTTCAGAGCAATAAAAATTAAGAAACTGTTAGAGCAGCAACAAAGCAAAAATGGAGAAAATGTGAACGTAGCCAAAACGCTATCTGACAAGCCAGCAATGAATCTGACCTCTCAATGAACGGGTAAGTGATCCCTTTAAATAGGGCGCTGGGAGCAGCAATCCCAGGTATCAACGCCTGCTATTTCTGTCGCTCTCAGCACCAGGCGGTAAGTCAGGGTAAGCGACTGAATTTTGCATCCGGGGCGCTAATGGGGTGTTGCACACTCATTCACATCACGGTCTAAGCAGTGCTAGAGGGCCAGACACTAAGTGCCGACTGAATTTTGCAGGCAGCATTGGAATCGCTGCACCCGGGCGATAAGCCCTTAGCGCCCCATTAGCGCCCCATCCAGGAGCTAACAGGAGGCGCTAAGATACCGAATTTCTAAAAGTGTTTTTAGTTAGTTAGATTAGATGATGCATAACATTCCACACAGGGGCCCACAGCATGGCCTTGCCTCCCAGGCTAGCTCTCTGTTGTTTGTAAGTTAGGATTTTGACTTTGTATAATGTATCTTTAATTTGGACAATGAAGGTCCAACCTATATTTCTTCCATCATTACTAATAACTATACTATAATGCTAAGGTAGGAATTGGAGTTCATTTAACAGAACTACTTGCGAAGATATGTAAAAGTTAATTTGGGCTGGATTTTGTCATTGGGGGCGGGCTGGGGGTGGGTCAGGTGGTCGGCAGGTCACGACCCCAACTCCGATGTGAGGCAGGACAATTGAGCAATTTCCCCCTAATTGGGCACATGATTTCCAGCGTGTGTGAACCCCTGGCCCAATTAGTATTTTGGTGCTGAAATTTAAGGCCTGCAAACAGCCTTGGTTCGTTTTCTGCCTTACAACTTTTGCATTACACCTCCAAGTTCCCCTCCAAGTCACACACCATCCTGACTTAGAAATTTATCGCTGATCCTTCATCGTCGCTGGGTCAAAATCCTGGAACTCCCTACCTAACAGCACTGTGGGAGTACCATCACCACATGGACTGCAGCAGTTCAAAAAGGCAGCTAACCACCACCTTCTCAAGGGCAACTAGGGATGGGCAATAAATGCTGGCCTTGCCAGCGACGCCCTGATCCCATAAACGAATAAAAAAAAAAATTGTGCTCCAACCATGTCAAGCAGCAGACCAAAGTGTGCACCCCGTTTCGATGAGAACTCCCTCCAAGCTCTGGTGGAGGGAGCAAGAGCGAATAAGGAAGTGCTGTTTCCTTCTTCAGGGAGGAAAAAGCCTCCCCAACAGACCAAAGCTGTATGGCTGCAAGTGGCACAGGAGGTGAATACCATATCAATGTGCAGCAGAACCTGGCTGCAGTGCAGAAAGAGGTTTCATGACCTTCTCTGCACAGGAAAAGTGAGTATGACTTTCCCATCACCCTCAATCTGATCCCCATCGCCTCTCATCACCAGCACGCTGCTTGACAACCTCCCCCTCCACATCCCACTTAACCCTTACATCCCTGCACCATTACCCATTCCCTCTCTCTGTATGTTCGCATTCACTTAACTATTCAACTATGCAGCTCTCACACTCCCTATCACTGTGATGCAATGACAACAACTTACAACACACAGGGAGGGCCCTTGGTCTTGGCACCTCACTCCATCTTTGTGTCCTTCTAAGCACCTATGCTATGGATTCTCTACACTCACTCCTTCATTCTCACTCAAACTCCACTTGTTTTTTTTAATTCATTGATGGGATGTGGGGGTCGCTGGCTAGGCCTGCATTTAGTGCCCATCCCTAATTGCCCTTGAGAAGATGGTGGTGAGCTGCCTTCTTGAATGGTTGCAGTCCATATGGTGTAGGTACACCCACAATGCTGTTAGGAAGGGAGTTCCAGGATTTTGGCCCAGCGACAGTGAAGGATTGGCGATACAGGTCCAAGTCAGGATGGTGTGTGGCTTGGAGGGGAACTTGTAGGTGGTGATGTTCCCATGCGTCTGCTGCCCTTGTCCTTCTAAGTGGTAGAGGTCGCGGGTTTGGAAGGTGCTGTTGAAGGAGCTTTGGCGAGTTGCTGCAGTGCATCTTGTAGATGGTACACACTGCAGCCACAGTGCGCCGGTGGTGGAGGGAGTGAATGTTGAAGGTGGTGGATGGAGTGCCAATCAAGCGGACTGCTTTATCATGAATGGTGTCGAGCTTCTTGAGTGTTGTTGGAGCTGCACTCATCCAGGCAAGTGGAGAGTATTCCATCACACTCCTGACTTGTGCCTTGTAGATGGTGGAAAGGCTTTGGGGAGTCAGGAAGTGAGACACTCGCCGCAGAATTCCCAGCCTCTGGCCTGCTCTTGTAGCCACAGTATTTATATGGCTGGTCCAGTTCAGTTTCTGATCAATGGTAACCCCCAGGATGTTGATAGTGGGGGATTCAGCGATGGTAATGCCATTGAATGTCAAGGGGAGATGGTTAGAGTCTCGCTTGTTGGAGATGGTCATTGCCTGGCACTTGTGTGGTGCGAATGTTACTTGCCACTTGTCAGCCCAAGTCTGAATGTTGTCCAGGTCTTGCTGCATATGGACACGGACTGCGTCAGTTTCTGACGAGTCTCGAATGGTGCTGGACAGTGTGCAATCATCAGCAAACATCCCCACTTCTGACCTTATGATGGAGGGAAGGCCATTGATGAAACAGCTGAAGATGGTTGGGCCTAGGACACTGCCCTGAGGAACTCCTGCAGTGATGTCATGTGATTGAAATGAATGACCTCCAACAATCACAGCCAACTTCCTTTGTGCTAGGTATGATTCCAACCAATGGAGAGTTTTCCCCTTGATTCCCATTGACTTCAGTTTTGCTAGGGCTCTTTGATGCCACACTCGATCAAATGCTGCCTTGATGTCAAGGGCAGTCACTCTCACCTCACCACTTGAGTTCAGCTCCTTTGTCCATGTTTGGACCAAGGCTGTAATGAGGTCCGGAGCTGAGTGGCCCTGGCGGAACCCAAACTGGGCGTCAGTTAGCAGGTTATTGCTGAGTAAGTGCCGCTTGATAGCACTGTCGACGACACCTTCCATCACATTGCTGATGATTGAGAGTAGACTGATGGGACGGTAATTGGCTGGGTCGGATTTGTCCTGCTTTTTGTAGACAGGACATACTTGGGCAATTTTCCACATTGCCGGGTAGATGCCAGTGTTGTAGCTGGACTGGAACAGCTTGGCTAGGGGCGCAGCTAGTTCTGGAGCACAAGTCTTCAGTACTATTGCCGGAATGTTGTCAGGGCTCATAGCCTTTGCAGTATCCAGTGTCTTCAGCCGTTTCTTGACATCACGTGGAGTGAATTGAATGGGCTGAAGACTGGCATCTGTGATGCTGGGGACCTCAGGAGGAGGCCGAGATGGATCATCCACTCGGCACTTCTGGCTGAAGATAGTTGCAAATGCTTCAGCCTTGTCTTTTGCACTCACGTGCTGGGCTCCACCATCATTGCAGGAAAAGAGAGCCCACAATAAGAGGGAGAGGGCGAGAACAGGAGGAGGGCCACCCTCAATAGCCCAGCTCACCACTGCAGAGGAGGCGGCTCTGGAGATGGTGGGAGTGGAGGAGGATGTGCAAATGGGGATTGGACAGACGGGCGCATCAGAGCAAGCTGGTGATAGAATAGTTTTTCATCTCTCTCATTGACATTGCATGAGTGACTGATATTGATTCTGATGCTCTAATAGATTGACTTATGATCATCTGCACAATTCAATGTGCATGCAACGTTTATCTCACATGTCCAACTCTTTCCTTTACTCCCCCACAGGACCATCGACAGCCCCCCTCCCCACTGTCCAGAAGGAACAGCCTAAGCCCCCAGACTCCTCAGAGGAAGCGGCAACCTCTGAGGGCGCAGCATCACCAGAATTCAGCGCACCCAGCACCAGCGCAGACACTCACACCTCAGTGGGACCTTCGGGTGATAGAGTAGAGTTGTTACCTGGTATATCACAGCTCACAAGTGAGCATCAGCAGATGGTGGAGACAGGGACAGCAGTGGAGAGTCCTCATCAGAGGGCGCAGGACGCTCCCAGCTCGGCTCCGCTGCATGTCGACCCTGTGCCTCCGGGTCCATCCAGAAGGAGAGGGTGCTGGAACTCCAGGAACAGGTGCAGGAGTCTCTGGCAGGTTTTGTCTCCAGGGTTGCTGCAAGTGTGGAGTGAATGGAGGAGTCCATCGCTAACATGAGCAGAACCTTTGTGGAGGCATTGGCACATGAACGCATCACCACGGAAAGGATGGCTACCTCAGTGGTAAGGCTGGCTATCGTAGAGGATAGGAGAGGATGGCCACGGCCATGGAGGAGCTTAGTCACCAGGGTCTTGAAAACATGGTCATTGTTCAGAATAGACTGACATGTCTTGAGGAGCGATTGTCAGCTATTGAGCAGAGAAACCAGACCTTCATGGAAGTCCTCTGGAGTAGGACTTCCAGTGCAGAAACGAGTCCTCATGGACCCCCTGAAGTGCAGCAAGGTGCTGTCAAGCCACTTGCTAGCTCTGAAGTGGGGCTGACCCATGAGAGGGATGTTGATGGCAGAGAACAAAGAAGTGCGGGCTCCTCTCCAAGCGCTCACACGACCATTTCACTGCAGAGCCCTCGGTCAGTGCCCCAGAGTCCTCACCCAACTGAGATCGGTGTCCAGCCCCTGCACAGCCGTAGGAGCAGCAGACTGTTGCCGAGCCCTCACAGGCTCAAAAGCAGTACCTCAAAGGTTGTAGGGGGAAAAATTCAGTTGGTTTGCGCCTCCCGTTAGCGCCTTAAGAGGGCGTTAATGGGGCGCAAAGCAACTAGCGCCCGTGCGCGGCGATGTTTGCGCCACTCATGAAATTAACTAGACATTTTGTGGTGGCGCTAAACACTACTGCCACGAATTCCTGCGCCGGCAGATCGTGACGTCAGTCGAGTGCGCAACGCCCCGGACCGGATATTGAGTGGCGCCCCCTGCCTTACCGCCTGCCGCTAGCAATGACAGGTTGAGGGGAGCATTTTGCAGTCAGGAAGGGACTGAGGGAGCGCTATTTAAAGGCGACCGCTTCCTGCCTTTTTGTGTTGGTGACATTTTTGCACCACGCATTCTGAGAGAGAGAGAGACTTCTGGAGAGATTCAACGCAGTGTGAAGGAGGTTTGGGTATTGAGCAGCACTTTGCAGGTTCATGTTGATTTGCCCTTCCTTGTATCGATTTAGAAGAGACTGTGGGGGGTACACTCTGAGCTCTTTCCCTGGGCCTCTCCATTGTTCTTTCCAGCAGATTTGTTGTACAGGTTTCTCCAGGCCGAGATTCAAGGCTGCAATGAGCAGGATGTGGATGGAGAGCAAGGTCAACCCTCCCCTTTAAGAACTGGCCGGCGCCAGTGTGTCTGTGTTCCATTGCTGACTGACATCACATGAGCTTCGCCGGCGCTCTGAGGTAGCGCCTCGCTCCTCGGCCTTTGCGTCTTAAGACAGGTGTGTAGCACTTGATTTAGCGCTCCAATCACCTCCAGGGGCGATAAAAGCCAAGTTTGCATTCGGAGGCGATAATTAGCGCCAGGCGCTAATCTTGGCGCCCGGCCAATAATTGCGCCCCAAATGGGGCGATACTGAATTTCTCCCCCGTAATCTCTGGATTGCTCCCGGTGCCAAGTGCTAGTGAGTATAGGAATAGGAGGATAGAGCAGATGAATGCGTGTCTAAAGAGTTGGTGCAGGAGGGAGGGCTTTAGTTTCCTGGATCACTGGGTCTGCTTCAGGGGAAGTTGGGACTTGTACAAGTCGGATGGGTTGCACCTGAACCAGAGCGTGACAAATATCCTTGCGGGAGGTTTGCTAGCACTGTTCGGGGGGGTTCAAACTAAAATGGCAGGGGGTTGGGAACCTGAGCAGAGAGACAGAGGAAAGGAAAACAGGGATAAAAGCAAAAGATAGGAAGGAGAAAAACAAAAGTGGCAGTCAGAGAAATCAACGGTTTAATTCAAATGTGGCCACAGTAAATAATAATTCTAATAGGTCTAAGAGCATTAAAAAAACAAGCCTGAAGGCTTTGTGTCTTAATGCGAGGAGCATTTGTAATAAGCTGGATGAATTGGCTGCACAAATAGAGGTAAGCGAATATGATTTGGTTGGGATTACGGAAACATGGCTCAAGGATGGCCAAGACTGGGAACTCAACATCCAGGGGTATTCGATATTCAGGAAAGATAGGCAAAAAGGAAAGGGAGGTGGGGTAGCATTACTGGTTAAAGAAGGGATTAATACAATTGTAATGAAGGATATTAGCTCTGATGATGTGGAATCTGTATGTGTAGAATTGAGAAATACTAAGGGGAAAAAACATTAGTGGGAGTGGTATATAGACCTCCAAACAGTAAGGCGGAGGTTGGGGATGGCATTCAAAGAGAAATTAAAGAAGCGTGCAATAAGGGCACAGCAGTCATCATGGGTGACTTTAATCTACATATAGATTGGGCCAACCAAATTATTAACAATACTGTGGAGGAGGAATTCCTGGAGTGTTTACGGGATGGTTTCCTGGACCAATATGTCGAGGAACCAACCAGAGATCAGGCCATCTTAGACTGGGTATTATGTAACGAGAAAGGATTAATTAGCAATCTTGTTGTACGAGGCCCCTTGGGTTGGAGCGATCATAATATGATCGAATTCTTCATTAAGATGGAGAATGAAGTAGTTGACTCAGAGACAAGGGTCCTCAATTTAAATAAAGGAAACTATGATGGTCTAAGGAGCGAGTTGGGTAGAATTGATTGGGGAATGGCACTCAAAGGGTTGACGGTGGATAGGCAATGGCAAACATTCAAAGACCAAATGGATGAGCTACAGAATTTGTTCATCCCAGTTTGGCATAAAAATAAAACAAAAAAGGTGACTCAACCGTGGCTAACAAGGGAAATTAGGGATAGCATAAGATCCAAGGAGAGGATATATAAATTGGCTAGAAAAAGCAATAATCCTGAGGATTGGGAGCAGTTTAGGAGTCAACAAAGGAGGACAAAGGGATTAATTAAGAAAGGGGAAAAAAAATATGAGAGTAAGCTTTCAGGGAACATAAAAACTGACTGTAAAAGCTTTTATACATATGTGAAGAGAAAAAGATTGGGGAAGTCAAGCGTAGGTCCTTTACAGTCAGAATCAGGGGAATTTATAATGGGAAACAAGGAAATGGCGAACCAACTAAATACATACTTTGGTTCTGTCTTCACAAAGGAGGACACAAATAACCTCCCAGAGATGCCAGGGAACATAGGGTCTAATGAGAGGGAGGAACTGAAAGAAATCAGTATCTGTAGGGAAATGGTGTTAGGAAAATTGATGGGACTGAAGGCCAATAAATCCCCAGGGCCTGATGGTCTACATCCCAGGGTACTTAAGGAAGTGGCCCTAGAGATAGTAGATGCATTGCTGGTCATCTTCCAGAACTCGATAGACTCTGGAACAGTACCCATGGATTGGAGGGGAGCTAATGTTACCCCACTATTCAAAAAAGGTGGTAGAGAAAAAGCGGGGAATTATAGACCGGTAAGCCTGACATCGGTAGTGGGGAAAATGCTAGAGTCTATTATAAAAGATGTAATAGCAGAGCACTTGGAAAGCAGTGACAGGATCGGACAAAGTCAACATGGATTTACAAAAGGTAAATCATGCTTGACTAATCTACTGGAATTTTTTGAGGATGTAACTGGTAAAATAGATAAGGGAGAACCAGTGGATGTGGTGTATTTGGACTTTCAGAAAGCTTTCGATAAGGTCCCACATAAGAGATTAGCGTGCAAAATTAAGGCACATGGGATTGGGGGCAAGGTATTGACTTGGATAGAGAACTGGTTGGCGGACAGAAAGCAAAGAGTTGGAATAAACGGGTCGTTTTCTGAGTGGCAGACAGTGACTAGTGGGGTACCGCAAGGATCGGTCCTAGGACCCCAGCTGTTCACAATATATATTAATGATCTGGACGAGGGAATTCGATGTAATATCTCCCAATTTGCAGACAACACAAAGCTGGGTGGAAGGGTAAGCTGTGAGGAGGATGTCGGGAAACTCCAGTACGATTTGGACAGGTTGGGTGATTGGGCAGAAACATGGCAAATGCACTATAATGTGGATAAATGTGAGGTTATCCACTTTGGTGGCAAAAACAGGAAGGCAGATTATTATTTGAATGGCAATAGATTGGGAGAAGGGGAAGTGCAAAGAGACCTGGGTGTTATTGTGCACCAGTCGCTGAAGGTAAGCATGCAGGTGCAGCAGGCGGTTAAGAAGGCAAATGGAATGTTGGCCTTCGTAGCAAGAGGGTTCGAGTACAAGAACAAGGATGTCTTGCTGCAGTTGTACAGGGCCTTGGTGAGACTGCACCTTGAGTATTGTGTGCAGTTTTGGTCACCTTACCTGAGGAAGGACATTCTTGCCATGGAAGGAGTGCAGGACCTTATGCTATCCCTAATTTCCCTTGTTAGCCACGGTTGGGTCACCTTTTTTGTTTTATTTTTATGCCAAACTGGGATGAACAAATTCTGTAGTTCATCCATTCGGTCTTTGAATGTTTGCCATTGCCTATCCACCGTCAACCCTTTGAGTGCCATTCCCCAATCAATCCTACCCAACTCGCTCCTCAGACCATCATAGTTTCTTTTATTTAAATTGAGGACCCTAGTCTCCGAGTCAACTACTTCATTCTCCATCTTAATGAAGAATTCGATCATATTATGATCGCTCCGACCCAAGGGGCCTCTTACAACAAGATTGCTAATTAATCCTTTCTCGTTCCATAATACCCAGTCTAAGATGGCCTGATCTCTGGTTGGCTCCTCGACATATTGGTCCAGGAAACCATCCCGTAAACACTCCAGGAATTCCTCCTCCACGGTATTGTTACTCATTTGGTTGGCCCAATCTATATGTAGATTAAAGTCACCCATGATGACTGCTGTGCCCTTATTGCACGCTTCTTTAATTTCTCTTTGAATGCCATCCCCAACCTCCACCTTACTGTTTGGAGGTCTATAAACCACTCCCACTAACGTTTTTTTCCCCTTAGTATTTCTCAATTCTACCCATACAGATTCCACCTCATCAGAGCTAATATCCTTCATTACAATTGTGTTAATCCCTTCTTTAACCAGTAATGCTACCCCACCTCCCTTTCCTTTTTGCCTATCTTTCCTGAATATCGAATACCCCTGGATGTTGAGTTCCCAGTCCTGGCCTTCCTTGAGCCACGTTTCCGTAATCCCAACCAAATCGTATTTGTTTACTTCTATTTGCGCAGCCAATTCATCCACCTTATTACAAATGCTCCTTGCATTAAGACACAAAGCTTTCAGGCTTGTTTTTTTAATGCTCTTAGACCTATTAGAATTATTATTTACTGTGGCCATGTTTGATTTAAACCGTTTATTTCTCTGACTGCCACTTTTGTTTTTCTCCTTCCTATCTTTTGCTTTTATCCTTGTTTCCCTTTCCTCTGTCTCCCTGCTCAGGTTCCCAACCCCCTGCCATTTTAGTTTAAACCCTCCCCCACAGCACTAGCAAACACTCCCCCTAGGACATTGGTTCCAGGAGAGGAGACGTACGAGGAGAGATTGTGTCGATTGGGCTTATACTCACTGGAGTTTAGATGATTGAGAGGGGATCTCATCAAAACCTATAAAATTCTGTCAGGTCTGGACAGACTAGATGCAGAAAGAATGTTTCTGATGGCCGGGGAGTCCAGAACCAGTGGTCATAGTCTAAGGATAAGGGGTAAGCCATTTAGGACTGAAATGAGGAGGAATTTCTTCACCCAGAGAGTGGTGAACCTGTGGCATTCTCTGCCACAGAGGGCGGTGGAGGCCAGTTCATTAAATATATTCAAGAAAGGGTTGGATATATTTCTTGAGGCTAAAGGGATCAAGGGATATGGGGAGAAGGGAGGGACAGGGTACTGAATTTCGATGATCAGCCATGATCTCATTGAATGGCGGAGCAGGCTCGAAGGGCCGAATGGCCTACTCCTGCTCCTATCTTCTATGTTTCTATGTTTCTATAAAAAAAAAACAGTAACTGCTGCTCTCTCCAGACCCAAACCACCGTCTGCTACAACGCATACCGTTGCTGACGGTCCTGCCGCGGTCATCATTTTGTTGAAATAAAGGGGATGGGGGAAATATAGTGGAGTTATTGGGCTAGATTTTCAGTCGCTTGCGCCAGCAGTTAGCGCCTTAAGAGAAGTGATTTCCGGGCGCTATGCGTGTAGCGCCCGGGCGCAGCGCAGTTTGCGCCCCGCCCCAAATTAAGTTGCCCGTTAGCGCCGGCGCAAAGTTTAGCGCCCGCCCGGATGCGCGCGCAGAAAATGACGTCACATCCTCGTGCAACGCCCTTTGGCCGCCCCGATTGCAAACTTCAGTCGGACCGCCCCATTGTGCGGCGGGCGGCCGGAGCGTTTGGAAAAAGGAACGCAACACAACCAGCGCGGGCCCCGGGGGGCGCTAATTAAAGGGAACGTCCTCTCCAGTATAAAGGCCATCCTTTTTTCAGAAAACAGTCTTGTGCAACGCATTTCTGGAGACACAACAAGGAGGATAGCTAACTGGTTTCAAGCAGCAAGAGCCAGGTATTTTTGGACTCAGGCAATAGCGCTGCAAGTGGCCATTTGGAAATTAGACTGTTTGCCAGGATTTGATGGGGGCTGCATGGGGTGCCAACGCGCAGCTGCAGCGCCATGTCCGTAGGGCTCGCAGACGCATTGTGAGAGGGGCAGCCCTGGCTAGAGGCAGAGGGGGCTACAGGCGTCGGCCACGTAGGCCTTACCCAGTCAGGCTATACCGCCAGCAGCGCTCCTACCTAAACATGAGTGCCGCGCGATGTGTTAGAAGGCTCCGATTCCGAAAGGAGGTGATTGCAGAGATCTGCCACCTGCTTCGCCGAGATCTGCGGCCAAAGCTCAGGTGCAGGACGTCTCTGTCGGTGGAAGTGAAGGTGACGGTGGCATTGAACTTCTATGCCACCGGCTCCTTCCAATACGCTGCTGGGGACATAGCAAACATCTCCCAGTATGGCGCGCATCGCTGCATCCGCCACGTGACCGAAGCACTGTTCAGAAGGAGAAGCCAATTCATCTCCTTCCCCATGGCCCTCGAGAGCCAGCATCAGCGCGCATTGGGATTTGCCAGACTCGGGGAATTCCCCTTGGTGCAGGGCGCCATTGACTGTACGCATGTGGCTTTGCGGGCCCCTCTGGAGCATGGCGAGCAGTATCGCAACAGGAAGGGCTACCATTCTCTGAATGTGCAGCTGGTATGTGACCACAAGCAGCGCATCATGGCAGTCAATGCCAGCTTCCCAGGCAGCAGCCACGATGCCTTTATCCTGCGGCAGAGTACTGTGCATGACATGTTCCAGGCACAGCCTCCCCCAAGAGGATGGCTCATCGGGGACAAAGGCTATCCTTTGTGCACCTGGCTCATGACCCCGCTCCGCGCGCCCAGGACCGCTGCTGAAGAGGCCTACAACGAGAGCCATCAAACCACCCGCAACATCATCGAGCTAACTATTGGGGTCCTCAAGCAGCGGTTCCGCTGCCTTGATCGCTCCGGAGGAGCTCTCCAGTATTCGCCGGACCGGGTCTCCCAATTTGTGGTGGTTTGCTGCATTCTACACAACCTGGCTATCCGCAGGACTCAGGCACTGCCACCTGACGTTGGACCAGCACCTCAGGAGGAGGAGCAGGAGGAGCATGAGGAGGAGGAGGAGGAGGAGGAGCAGGAGTACGTTCCCAGGAGGGAGCGACCAGGGCCAAGGGCCGCACGACGCCACCTTATTACACGGTACTTCTAAGCCCCCTGTCAGGGAATGGCCAGGGGCCATGAGGGAAGATGAATGCAGCCGCTCCGCAAGCCCTCAGCCGGCGAAGCCAACAAACACTAAGAAGAACAACCATGGAGACTGCATGAATAAAGATAATTTTTTATTGCACAAAAATGAAAAGCCCTTCCCACATGAATCCCCAAAAACAATAAACGGGCCCCACAAAAAGCCCAACAAACGACTCACTCCCACAAACTGGGGAGGAGCCACTCCACCTTTATTCAAACCGGGCCTCAACTCGGCCTAACGCAAAAAATAAGCCCTCCAAAAGCACAACCATGGGCAAAATAAAGATGGCCACCGCCATATTAAAGGAAAGCTGCCCACACCCTCTACTGAGTGGCCCGCGAGGGCGAGACCTTGGCCAGCATTTTGCCTCCCCTGCCCTGCCTGCTGCTCCTTCGCAAGTTCTGCCCAGTGGCTGCTGCGAGGCTGTGGGAAGGCGCCTGAGGCTCAGATGCCCTTCCGCCAGATGCCGCTGGGGGGCGGCCTACACGGCGTTTGGGCCTCGAGGGGCCGTCTGCTGAGTGGCGCACCTGAGCCTGGCCACCATCAGCTGCAGCCGCTTGCCGTTGACGCCCCAGAGGGGGAATGGCGGCGACGGATGGCGCAATGTGGGCCAGCTGGCGTCTGGGATGCGCTGGCTGGTGCTGTGGCGCGGTGGCACTCGGCCGGGCCCGCACTGCAGGATCCGCAGCAATCAGCCGACGGGCGGCTTGCTGGGATGGTCGAGCGCGGCGCCTGCCCTGGCGATGCCTGCCTGAGACAGCGCGTGTGGCAGCAGTGAGTGGCCCTGTGGTCCTGGTGTGCGCGTGCATCACATCCGCCAGGGTCTTGATGGCATCAGTCAGCATGCGGCCACTCGCGGCAGTTGCTGCCCCGAACTCGCGCACACTGGTCGCCAGCGACTCGATGGCCTCAGGCATGCGCCCCACCACGCTCATGAGCTCCGTGTGGCGCCGGTCCGAGTCGTCGGCCATCTTATCCAGTTTCCGCACCTCCTCCGAAGTGAAGGTGTCCGGACTGGAGTCGCGACTCTCCCGCTGGGGAGGAGGGGGCCGAACTAGGGGACCCTTGCCGCGTTGGTGACGGCGAGTGTGCCGAGCAGCAGCACTCCCCTCTGATCCTTCCCCCCTTTGGGGGGAAGGCCGCGGGCCACGCGCACGGCTGCTGGGTGGCTGGACGCCACTGGTCCCAGAAGCTGCATTGCCCTGCGACAGTTCCTCCAGGCACTCGTCCAGTGAGGAGGTGTCAAGCATTTCCTCCTCTCCTGCGGGACGTGACTGTTCCCCAGAAGGTCCGGCTTGCTCCTCCTCCTCCTCCTGGTCGGAGGTGCTGTCACTGGCAGCTTCAGGGTCCTGGTCGTCACCAGCTGAAAGCAGGAATGCACAAGAGTAGCTTCAGAGTGAGGAGACGGCGTCAGCGAGGGAGTTAGGACTGGTGGGATTCAGCGCATTGGTGGGACAGTGGCAAAGGAGGTAGCTCGGATGGGCCAGTGCGACGCGAGAGGGCCAAAAGGCGAGGTCCTTACCATTGCCGGGCAGTGGAGGGTCGGATACACCGCACGCTGTGGGGACAATCACACGGGCTCCCATGAGCACACACACGCGCTCCTCCAGCCGAGTGAGCTTCTGCAGCTTGGCGCGGCCACCCCTGGCACGCGCCTGGCGATTAAACGCTACTTTAGCCTGCAAGAGAAAGGACGGGCTGTAAGTGCGCAGTGAAGCCCTGATGTAGTGTGCACTGCCTCCCATGGTGGAATAGCTTGGACAGAGTGAAGCCCTGATGTAGTGTGCACTGCCTCCCATGGTGGAATAGCTTGGACAGAATGAAGCCCTGATGTAGTGTGCACTGCTTCCCATGGTGGAATAGCTTGGACAGAGTGAAGCCCTGATGTACTGTGCACTGCCTCCCATGGTGGAATAGCTTGGACAGAGTGAAGCCCTGATGTAGTGTGCACTGCCTCCCATGGTGGAATAGCTTGGACAGAGTGAAGCCCTGATGTAGTGTGCACTGCCTCCCATGGTGGAATAGCTTGGACAGAGTGAAGCCCTGATGTACTGTGCACTGCCTCCCATGGTGGAATAGCTTGGCCAAAGTGTAGAGTGCCGAATGGCCATTTGATGCTCATGACTGTCCCAATGCTGCTGGCTGAGGGCTGGCCAATAGGACTTTCAGGTCCCTTTGCCCATCATGTCAGGTGTACATGCAAGAATGAGGAGGAGACTGGAAAGGCTACTCACCTTCACAATCCTGGTCAGATCGTTGTATTTCTTACGGCATTGTTTGTGGGTCCTGGGGGCCTCGCCGGTGAACGTCACCCTCTGGGCGATCTGCTTCCAGGCTTTGGTGTAGTCATGGTGGGTTGGATTCCTCCCACTCTCTGGAAACAAGATCTTGCGCCTCACCTCCAGAGCTGTGACCATTATGTCCAGATCACCCTCTGAGAAGCGCAGGGCACGCTGACGGGCCTTCTCTGGCGTTGCCATGACTCCCTGGGGCTGAGCAGCAGTGTTGAGGCCTCTTTGCAAGGCTGCAGTGTGCAGGGCGTGGCAGCAGACCAATTCGTCCCTTCCCCCTTTAAGAGCTGGTCGGCACCACGGGGTCTGCTGTCAGTGCAAAAATGACCGCACCCGTGCTGCGCCCCGCTTGGGCGCTATCCCTCTGGACCGCCGGCTTAGCGCCTAAAGGTAGGAGTGGAACGCCTCTTTTAGCGCTCCACCACTCTCTTAGGGCGAAGCCACTGAATTTCCGGCAACGGGGCGCTACTTTGGGGCGGGCGCTAACTTCGGGCGGGCGCTAAGGTTAGCGCCCCAAAACTGTCTATACTGAAAATCTAGCCCTGGCCAGTCAGAAGTATCTGAGCTGCTCCAGAGCCCCGTGCGGTTTCGAATCGCTCCCCTTTTCTGGTTCTGACCGCTGGACTTATTCAGTGGCGATGTAGACAAAACGAGACTCGTGGTTGGGTGCAAAGAAGACCAGTATTTATTGAGATAAAAAGAAATAAATTGAAAATAATAAATACAGCACACCTATGCTTAATACAGCACTTTTACTTAATACAGTACACCTTTGCTTACTACAGCACACCTTTGCTTAGTACAGCACTGTTACTTAATACAGCACTTTTACTTAATACAGTACACCTTTGCTTACTACAGCACACCTTTGCTTAGTACAGCACTGTTACTTAATACAGCACTTTTACTTAATACAGCACACTTTTGCTAACTACAGCACACCTTTGCTTAGTACAGCACTCTTTTGCTTAATACAGCAGACTTTTACTTAATGCAGCACACATTTACTTAATGCAGCACACCTTTGCTTACTACAGCACACCTTTGCTTAGTACAGCACTCTATTGCTTAATACAGCAGACTTTTACTTAATGCAGCACACCTTTGCTTACGACAGCACACCATTGCTTAGTACAGCACTCTATTGCTTAATACAGCAGACTTTTACTTAATGCAGCACACATTTACTTAATGCAGCACACCTTTCATTACTACAGCACACCTTTGCTTAGTACAGCACTCTATTGCTTAATACAGCAGACTTTTACTTAATGCAGCACACTTTAACTGAATAGGGGAGGAGAAAACGGACACATCGAGGAAAAATTAACTAAAATTACAATTTAACAAAAATTCCCCTTAATTCCCACCCCTAATACCTATCTAGGTTGCCTTGTAATGGGCCAGAAAATCTATGCTCACCAGTGAACACCTGTTCCGTGCCCTTGCGGTCTTATTCTTCACCACCCCGAAGTAGAGATACCCCAGTATATAAAAGTAACTGCTGGTATTCCACTTCTTTTGGGTGGGCTATTGAGTTGTTCTTCTTGCAGGCAGAGCACGGAGGCGAGGCGGCAGAGAGAGAGAGCGATGGCTTCCTGAGAGGCTATTTTTATACCCCATTCGGAGCTGTAATCTTCGCGCCCAAATCCGGATGTATCTGAGCTATACAAAAGGGGTCGAACTGTCCCCATTGACTGCAATGGGTTTGAATGTATTACCCCATTCATTTGACTGGTATTCACTCAGTTTAAATGTCTTACTGAATTTCAGTCAACAGCACTCAAATGGTTTGTAAACAAACCCATTGTCCCGTGGTCAGTCCAACCGCAATTGATTGACAGCTGTAAGTACTTAAGCCTTTGTGTCAACATTGTAGAGAATTCTGTAAACAAACAACCCCTTCGTCCTGCGGTTTGAAACTTCCTAAACTGCAGTTGATTGACAGTTTCAAGTACTTCATGCATTTCGCACAGGCTGGCGTTTTTTTTCAAATCCTTTGCAGATACACAAGCAGGCTGTCTTTTGTCTCCTGCCACGAGGTCTGACAGACATTTTTTGATGCCCTGGATTTTTAAGGTATATTCCACCCAGGTTTTCTTTCCTCAAAAAAATAATCTTCGGAGCTGTAGAAATTTTCGAAATTCTTGCTATACCTTACAGCATGTTTGTGCCATGTACCCTGACAGTTGCCATGACTCCTTCATACTGCGCCAGTCTCGTGTACCTCCGCTATTCAGTCCGCCAGACCAACTTAACGGATGGCTACTTGGAGACAAGGGCTATCCCCTGAGGACATGGATAATGACGCCGTCGAGGAGGCCAGCCAATGAAACTGAGGAGCGCTACAACTCTAGCCACATTTCCACCAGATCCATTATCAAGAAAACCATTGGCTTGCTGAAGATGCGCTTCAGATGCCTGGACAGATCAGGTGGAGCCCTACAGTACTCAGCAGCCAGGGTCTCCAGAATCGTTGTTGTTTGCTGTGTACTTCACAACATGGCACAGCGTCGTGGCTTGCATATTTCTGAGGACCAAGTGGCTTCTCACATATCCTCCTCAGATGTGGAGGAGGAGGAGGAGGAGAAGAGCGAAAATGAACATCCTGCAGAAGCCCATCAACCAGCGGCAGCATTACGCGAGAACATTGCTGCCCGGGATGCGAGGAACACACTCATCCTGGCCAGTTTTGCTTAGCCTAGTCAATCAAACACTTTTGCCTCGGAGCTTCTTACCAGAGCATTGACAATGGCCAAGAACCAGAGGATTCCTAGCACTCTGACAACCATACTGACAGTTGCAAGTATTCCTAAGGCCTCAATGTGGAAGTCCCAATAGCGAAATGACAGATGCCACAACTGCAACATTTGCCATCAGAATTTTTATGTTCAATAATGACGTGATGGCATTTTTACAATAAACACAAAATTGCACTCAAGTGACTACCCTTCTGACTATTTGTGCAGAATTTTCCTCTTACGTGTGCTCCTACGTGGTGCCTCCCCTGTGGCTTCAGCAGATGTGGAGGCCCCTTGCTCACTTTCCTGCTGCTCCTGTCTCGACACCTTCGGCGGGCGTCCTCTGGGGTTGCGAGCCTGTGAGGGCTCGTCAACAGTCTGCTGCTCCTGCGGCTGTGCAGGGGTTGAGACGTCTATCTCATTTGGGTGTGGACTCCGGTGGGGCTCTAACCAAGGGCTCTGCAGTGGCATGGAATTGTGAGCGCTTGGAGAGGAGCCCCCACTTCCTTGAGGTCGGCCACCAAACTCCCTCTCATAGGTCAGGTCCCCCTCAATGCCTGCAAGTGGCTGGAGAGCACCTTGCGGCAAATCAGGGGGGCCATGGGGACCCATATTTGCAATGGCAGTCCTACTCAGAAGGACCTCCATGAAGGTCTGGTTTCTCTGTTCAATAGATGCCCATCGCTCCTCAAGAGATGTCATTCTATCCTGAACAATGACCATGTTTTCCATACCTTGGCGACTAAGCTTCTCCATGGCCGTAGTCATCCTCTCCTCTACCGTAGCCATCCTCTCCTCTATGGTAGCCAGCCTTACCACGGAGGTAGCAATCCTTTCCACGGAGATAGATATCATTTCCGTGGTGATGATTCATGCACCAATGACTCCACAAAGGCTCTGCTCATGTTCGCTATGGACTCCTCCATTCACTCCACACTCGCAGTGACCCTAGAGACAAAACTTGCCAGAGACTCCTGCATCTGTGCCTGGAGTTCCATCACCTCTGATCTTATGGATGGACCCAGAGGCAGAGGGTCGACATGCTGCTGAGCCGAGCTGGCAGTGTCCTGTGCCCTCCAACTAGGACTCTCCACTGCTGTCCCTGTCTCGACAATCTGCTGATGCTCACTTGTGAGCTGTGATACACCAGGTGACAACACTACTCTATGTCCCGAAAGTCCCACCGAGTTGTGAGTGTCTGCGCTGGTGCTGGGTGCACTGAATTCTGCTGACGCTGTGCCCTCAGAGGTTGCAGCTTCCTTTGAGGAGTCTGGCTGCTCAGCCTCTTCTTCCTGGCTGGGGGGACGGATGCTTGTGATGGTCTTGTGGGAGAGTAAAGGAAAGAGTCAGAGATGTGATGCAAAGGCTACATGCACATAGCTTTTTGCAGATGCTCATAAGTCCATCTGTTACAGCTTCACAATAATTATCAGCGACTCATGCAATGTCAAAGAGAGAGATGGGAAACTTTTCTGTCACCAGCTTGCTGTGTTACACCCGTCTGTCCTTCCCCCACGCGCGAATCATCCTCTATTCCCATAATTTACAGGACGGCCTCCTCCCAGGGGGTCAGGTGGGCTATTGAGGCTGTCCCTCCTCCTGTCCTGGCTCGCTCTCTTTTGTTGTGAGCTCTCATTTCCGGCAATGAGGGAGACAAGTGGAGGTTGAGTGAGAATGAAGGAGTGAATGTAGAGATTGCATAGCATAGATACTTAGAAGGAGACAAAGATGGAGCGAGGTTGCAAGACCAAGGGCCCCCCCTGTGTGTTGTCAGTTGTGTTCAAAGCATCAGAGTGATAGGGAGTGTGAGGGCTGCATGGTGGAATAGTTATGTGAATGTGAGCATAGAGAGAGAGGGAATGGGTAAGGGTGCATGGATGTCAGTGTCAAGTGGGATATGGAGGAAGAGATGGCTAAAGCTGAGTGCTGGTGAGGAAAGGCAATGGGGATCAGATTGAGGGTGATGCAAAACTCATACTCCCTTTTCCAGTGCGCTGAAGGTCATGAAATCTTTTCCTGCACTGTATCCAGGTTCTGCGGGTGACTCCCAAGGAGTTGACCTCCTCAGCCATCTGCATCCACACTGCCTTGGTCTGAGTGGAAGGCCTCTTCCTCCCTGATGAAGGGAAGAGCACCTCCCTGTTAGCCCTATCCCCATCCACGAATGCCTGCAGTGCCACCTCGTCAAAGCGAGGAGCTGATCTGGCCCTCCCGCTTGTCATATTTGCTGCAGCTCCCTCACACTGCACAGTCAAGAAGCTTGGCCATCTGCAGAAGAAGCAAAGCTTGCTGTAGACCTTAAATGCAGCAGCAATGATGACGTCATCGGAGGGGACTTTCAGTCATGAAAAACCCATTTGCAAAGGCTTCCCACACGTTGGAAATCAATTGGCCAATTAAGTTAAAACTGCATTAATCTACCACATCCATTTAGATTCGTGTGGGAAACACGAAATTCGGATAACACGACACCATCCCATACCTGAGTTAAAATCCTCCCCTTAAAGTGCATCCAGGAGAGCTTTTTGAGCCAGCATGTAGAAAGCCCTACAAGAGAGGGGGCGGTACTGGACCTAATTCTAGGGAGTGTAGCCGGGCAAGTGGTAGAAGTGTCAGTAGGAGAGCATTTTGGTGACGGTGACCATAATTCGGTGAGATTTAAGGTAGTCATGGAAAAGGACAAAGATGGACCGGAAATAAAGGTTCTAAATTGGGGGAAGGCCGATTTTAATATGCTAAGGCAGGATCTGGCCAAAGTGGACTGGGATCAGCTACTTGTAGGAAAATCCACATCAGAGCAGTGGGAGTCTTTCAGAAAGGAAATAGAGAGAGTACAATGCCAACATGTTCCCGTAAAGGTCAAGGGTGGGACCAACAAGCCCAGGGAACCCTGGATGTCAAGGGATATACAAGAATGGATTAGGAAAAAAAGGGAGGCTTTTGGCAGATGCAAAGGACTAAAAACAGTGGAAGCCCTAGAGAAGTATAGAAAGTGCAGGGGGGTACTTAAAAAAAGAAATTAGGAGAGCGAAGAGGGGGCATGAAAAAACACTGGCGGGCAAAATAAAGGAAAATCCCAAGGTGATTTATAAGTATATTAAGGGCAAGAGGATAACCAGGGAAAGAGTAGGGCCCATTAGGGACCAAAGTGGCAATCTGTGTGTAGAGCCTGAAGATGTGGGTGAGGTTTCAAATGAATATTTTGCATCTGTTTTCACTATGGAGAAGGACGATATAGGCATAGAAATCAGGCAGGGGGATTGTGATATACTTGAACAAATTAGTATTGAGAGGGGGGAGGTGATGTAAGAAAACTACTAGGCACTTGGTCTAAGCGTTAAACAAAGCTTTAATCAACTGTTTTACAACATGGTTGTCTAGTTGTGTCCTTCACTAGTTCCTGTTAAGAATGTCCTGCGCAAGCTGGGCCCATGTCCGAGTATTTATAATCTCCCTGGACAGCGCCACCCGCAGGCCACTCAGTATTATTTCATAAGTCTTTCTTTCATAAATGACTGATTCATGTCAGGAGGTACTAGCGGTTTTAGCGGGCTTAAAAGTGGATAAATCCCCAGGCCCAGACGAGATGTATCCCAGGCTGCTGTGTGAGGCAAGGGAGGAGATTGCAGGGGCTCTGACACAAATTTTCAGATCCTCTCTGGCTAAAGGGGACTGGAGGACAGCTAGCATTATACCATTGTTCAAGTAGGGTAGTAGGGATAAATTTAGGTATTACAAGGTATATAGGTATTATTTAGGGTAGTAGGGATAAACCAGGGAATTACAAGCCAATGAGCGTAACATCAGTGGGAGGGAAATTATTGGAAAAAATTCTGAGGGACAGAATTAGTCTCCACTTGGAGAGGCAAGGATTAATCAAGAAATAACAACAGAAAATGCTGGAAATACTCAGCAGGCCAGGCAGCATCCGTGGAGAGAGAAACAGAGTTAACATTTCAGGTCTGGGACCCTTCATCCGAACTGGAAAAAGCTGGAGATGTAACAGATATTAAGCAGGTGCAGAGACAGGCGGTGGGGGGGGGGGGGGTTCGGAGGGGAGGAAGGAATTGAAAGAACATCCTGTACTTTTGTAGAGGCAGGAAAGATAAAATGTTGCAAATGGGAATGGCAAAAATCATACTGCATGAAAAATGGGGGCAGGAATAATTATCTGAAATTGTTGAACTCAATGTTGAGTCCGGCAAGCTGCAAAGTGCCCAATCGAAAGATGAGGTGCTGCTCCTCGAGCTTACGTTGAGCTTCGTTGGAACAATGCAATAGGCCAAGGACAGAGAGATCAGAGTGGGAGTGAAGCGGTGAATTAAAGTGACAGGCGACCGGAAGCTCAGGGTCACCCTTACGGACTGAACGGAGCTGTTCCGCAAAGCGGTCGCCCAATCTGCGTTTGGTCTCACCAATGTAGAGGAGACTGCATCGTGAGCAGCGAATACCATATATTAAATTGCAAGAAGTACAAGTAAATCGCTGTTTCACCTGGAAGGGGTGTTTGGGGCCCTGGACAGTGGGAAGGGAGGAGGTAAAAGGGCATGTGTTGCATCTCCTGTGTTTGCACGGGAAGGTGCCAGGTGAAGGAGAAGGGCTGTTGGGGGTGATTGAGGAGTGGACCAGGGTGTCACGGAGGGAGCGGTCCCTTCGGAATGCTGAAAGGGGAGGTGAGGGGAAGATGTGTTTGGTGGTGGGATCACGTTGGAGGTGGCGGAAATGGCAGAGGATGATCCGTTGAATGTGGAGGCTGGTGGGGTGAAAGGTGAGGACAAGGGGAACCCTATCGTGGTTCTGGGAGGGAGGGGAAGGGGTGAGAGCAGAAGTGCGGGAAATAGAATGGACACAGTCAAAGGCCGTGTCAACCACGGTAGAGGGGATTCCTTGGTTGAGGAAAAAGGAAGACATGCCTGGCCTTCTGAGTATTTCCAGCATTTTCTGTTGTTATTTCAGATTTCCAGCATCCGCAGTATTTTGCTATTATATAAGGAATAATAATCAAGGATAGTCAGCATGGCTTTGTTAGGGGGAGATCATGTCTAACCAATTTGATTGAATTTTTCAAGGGGGTGACTAGGTGCGTGGATGAGGATAGTGCAGTTGATGTAGTCCATATGGACTTCAGTAAGGCTTTTGACAAAGTCCCACATGGGAGACTGGTCAAGAAGATAAGAGCCCATGGGATCCAGGGCAATTTGGCACATTGGATCCAAAATTGGCTTCGTGGCAGGAGGCAGAGGGTGATGGTCAAAGGTTGTTTTTGTGACTGGAAGCTTGTGTCCAGTGGTGTACCGCAGGGATCGGTGCTGGGTCCTTTGCTGTTTGTAGTGTACATTAATGTTTTAGATATGAATGTAGGAGGTATGATCAGTAAGTTTGCAGATGACACGAAAATTGGTGGAGTGGTAAATAGTGAGGAGGGAAGCCTCAGGCTACAGGACGATATAGACGGGTTGGTCAGATGGGCAGAACAGTGGCAAATGGAATTTAACTCTGAAAAGTGTGAGGTGATGCATTTTGGGAGGACTAACAAGGCAAGGGAATACATAATGAATGGTAGGACCCCAGTGTGATGAAATATTTCCATTCATCACTGCCTGTGACTGAGATCGGTTTCAGTGTCATTTCCCTTCCCCCAGACCTCATTGTATTGTGTACTGGAATGTGCTGTATTGTATACTGGAATGTGCTGGAATGTGCTGTGTGTAGGGCTCCGCCCATACCTGGCCCCGTTTGTAAGTTAGCTTCAGTCTAGCCCCAGTCTGCAGAAGGACGACATCTCTCTCACTTACGTGTTTCGTTCTAAGTTAATAAAAGTCTTGTTTTGTTCTGCTACCTTCGAGTCTCGGAACTATTGAGGCACATCAATTTTATTAACTTATTTTTCAACACTATGGATCAACTCCTGAAACCCGAACGTTTGGATTTGGATCAACATGCTCCGGACGCATCAGCACGCTTCGGACACTGGTTTGAGTGTATGGAATTCTTCCTGGACAATTCCGCAGCCGTCAAAGACACTACGGACGCTGCATGGATGAGACTCGGAATTCTGCGGAATTGGGTAAGCCACCGGGTTTACCCCCTCATCCAAGACGCCGAGACGTACCTGGCCGCCTGCGACATCTTAAAGGTGCATTACCAGCAGCCTACGAATGAGGTGTATGCTAGGCACCTGCTCGCCACCCGCGCACAGCGACCTGGGGAATCGGTGGAGGAGTTCCTAAGCACCCTGAAAATGCTTGGCAAAGACTGCAAGTGCCGAGATGTAAAAGCCGCAGTGTACACTGATGAGCTTGTTCGCGATGCCTTCATCACAGGCCTCAGCTCCACTTACATCCGGCAAAGACTGCTGGAAAAAACGGGGTTGGACCTGAAACAGGCTGCGGACACCGCGCGATCCCTGGATGTGGCCCAGAGAAACTCGGACGCCTACTCTTCAGCCCGCGCCGTCCATGCCGCCACGTGTGCACCGAGGGCGCCGCCATCTTGGAAGGCATCTTCCCCGCCCGACAGCCCGACACCGGCTGGGCCCCGCTCTCCCCCCAGAAGCCCTACGACAGCCGCGACGCGTCAGGGACCCAACTGCTACTTCTGCGGGCAGCCAAAGCACACCAGAAACCTGTGCCCGGCGAAAGGCACCACCTGCTTTAAGTGCGGTAAGAAGGGGCACTTCGGGAAGGTGTGCAGAGGGAACCCCGCCGGAAAACCAACCGCCGGAAAACCCGCCACCGCCGCGTGTGCGCCGTGGGAGCGGCCATCTTGGACGCCATCTTGCCCGACCTCGTGGGGTCTGCCATCTTGTGAGCAGACAGCGTGGACGCCATCTTGTATCGATCAGGGCCCTACAGTGGCATCGGTCACAGTGGACCAGACCAGGCCGCACCCGCTATCCAGATCAATGGTGGACATCAAGGTAAACGGGTGCCGGGTTAAATGCTTAATTGACAGTGGAAGCACGGAGAGCTTTATCCACCCAGAACTGGCACAACAACTCTCCCTAAAGGTGGTCCCTACTCAGGGTACCATCTCTATGGCTGACAAAACCCAGACATCGACCATTCTGGGTTACTGCACGGTACAATTGTGCGTTAACGGAACTGTATATGATAATTTTAAAGTATTAATCATGAAGAACCGATGTGCGAGCGTGATCTTGGGCCTGGATTTACAGTGCAACCACCAAAGCATCACGTTCAAGTACGGTGGGTCCCAGCCGCCCCTCACAGTATGCGGTCTGGCTACCCTGAAGGTAAAGCCGCCTTCGCTATTCGTGAACCTTACCCCTAACTGCCGGCCAATAGCGATCAAAAGCAGGAGGTACAGCTGGGAGGACAGGCGGTTTATCGCGACCGAGGTAGACAGGCTCCTGAAAGAGCGCATTATTGAACGCAGCAACAGCCCGTGGCGCGCCCAAGTGGTAATGGTAAGGGGTAGCGAGAAGAAACGGATGGTGATCGACTATAGTCAAACGATCAACAGGTACACCCTACTAGACGCCTACCCGCTACCCCGCATATCAGAAATGGTGAACCAAATCGCCCAATACCGGGTGTTCTCCACCATCGACCTCAAGTCAGCGTACCACCAGCTCCCTATCAGACCAGAGGACCGCCCGTACACCGCCTTCGAGGCGAACGGACGCCTCTACCAATTCCTCAGAGTCCCCTTTGGGGTGACGAATGGGGTCTCGGTCTTCCCGAGGGAGATGGACCGCATGGTCGATGACCACCACTTGCAGGCAACCTTCCCCTACCTCGACAACGTCACCATCTGCGGTCACAACCAGCAGGATCACGACTCGAACCTCGAGAGGTTCCTGAAAACCGCACAAAAACTCAACCTCACCTACAACGAGGACAAGTGCGTTTTCAACACCACGCGCCTCTGCATACTAGGCAGCGTGGTGGAGAATGGGGAAATCGGACCAGACCCCGACCGATTGCGCCCCCTACGGGAGCTGCCCCTGCCCAACACTCCCAAAGCCCTGAAAAGGTGCCTGGGGTTATTTTCTTATTATTCCCAATGGGTCCCCAACTACTCCGACAAAGCCCGCCCCCTCTTGAAAGCATCCTCTTTCCCGCTCTCTGCTGAGGCCCACGCCGCCTTCAAAAGCATTAAGCAGGATATTGAGCGGGCCACGCTACAGGCAGTGGACGAGAACACTCCATTTCAAGTGGAAAGTGATGCGTCTGACTTCGCCTTGGCGGCCACCCTCAACCAGGCGGGGCGGCCCATAGCTTTCTTCTCGAGGACCCTCCAAGGGCCCGAGATCAGACACTCCTCCGTGGAAAAGGAGGCCCAAGCCATCGTGGAGGCAGTGCGCCACTGGCGCCACTACCTAGCCGGCAAGCGCTTCACCCTACTTACCGACCAGCGGTCGGTAGCGTTTATGTTCAATAATAAACAGAGGGGGAAGATTAAAAATGATAAGATTCTTAGGTGGCGGATCGCGCTCTCCACCTTCGAGTACGACATCATTTACCGGCCAGGGGCCCTTAACGAATCCCCTGACGCCCTCTCACGAGGGATGTGTGCCAGCGCCACCGGGGATCGGCTACAGACCCTCCACAACGACCTCTGCCACCCAGGGGTCACGCGGCTGTTCCACTTCATAAAGTCCCGTAACTTACCCTACTCGATTGAGGAAGTTCGGTCCCTAACCAGGAACTGCCGCACTTGCGCTGAGTGCAAGCCTCAGTTCTACCGCCCAGATAGAGCCCACTTAATCAAAGCTACACGGCCCTTTGAGCGGCTCAGCTTAGATTTCAAGGGCCCCCTCCCGTCCGTCGACCGCAATGTTTACTTCCTGAACATTGTGGACGAATACTCCCGGTTCCCATTCGCCTTCCCCTGCCCAGACATGACCAGCGCCACGGTCATTAAATGCCTCAACAGCCTGTTCTGCCTGTTCGGTATGCCGAGCTACATCCATACGGATAGGGGGGCGTCCTTCATGAGTGAAGAGCTACGCCAGTACATGCTGTCCAGGGGGATCGCCACGAGCCGTACCACCAGCTACAACCCCCGGGGTAACGGCCAAGTGGAACGAGAGAACGGGACAGAATGGAAAGCAGTCACTCTAGCTCTAAGGACCAAGGGCCTCCCTATCTCCCGCTGGCAGGAAGTCCTCTCGGATGTGCTCCATTCGATACGGTCGCTATTGTGTACGGCCACTAATACCACGCCTCATGAATGAATGTTTGTCTTTCCCCGGAAATCCACCTCAGGCGTATCCATGCCGTCATGGCTCTCCACCCCAGGTCCGGTACTCGTGCGAAGGCATGTGAGGGGCCACAAGACGGACCCTCTCGTGGAGCCAGTACACCTACTCCACGCCAACCCCCAATACGCATATGTCCGGCACGCCGACGGAAGGGAGGACACCGTGTCCATAAAAGACGTCGCCCCAGCCGGCATCGACAACAACCACGGCAATAGCGGCAATGATGATCACAGCAACTCTTACCCACCCACTACTCTTTCATCACCCCCGGAAGAACACCGACCAACGGCACCCCCACCAACTACCCCTTCAACAACCCTGGCGGCACCCCCGGCAGAGACCCAGGAGGCTACCGGGGACACCCAGCCAACACCCGCGGCACCGCAACAGCCACATCGGTCGCAGAGGACTATCAAACCCCCGAACAGACTAAATCTATAGAAGGGGTGAATGTGATGAAATATTTCCATTCATCACTGCCTGTGACTGAGATCGGTTTCAGTGTCATTTCCCTTCCCCCAGACCTCATTGTATTGTGTACTGGAATGTGCTGTATTGTATACTGGAATGTGCTGGAATGTGCTGTGTGTAGGGCTCCGCCCATACCTGGCCCCGTTTGTAAGCTAGCTTCAGTCTAGCCCCAGTCTCCAGAAGGACGACGTCTCTCTCGCTTACGTGTTTCGTTCTAAGTTAATAAAAGCCTTGTTTTGTTCTGCTACCTTCGAGTCTCGGAATTATTGAGGCACATCGCCTAGGAAGGACAGTGGATCAGAGGGACCTTGGTATGCATGTACATAGATCCCTGAAGGCAGCAGGACAGGTAGATAAGGTGGTTAAAAAAGCATATGGGATACTTGCCTTCATTAGCTGAGGCATAGTATATAAGAGCAGGGAGCTTATGATGGAGCTGTACAAAATGCTAGTTAGGCCACAGCTGGAATACTGTGTGCAGTTCTGGTCGCCACACTATAGGAAGGATGTGATTGCAGAGGAGATTCACCAGGATGTTACCTGGGCTGGAGCGCTTCAGCTATGAAGAAAGACTGGACAGGCTGGGGTTGTTTTCCTTAGAGCAGAGAAGGCTGAGGGGGGACCTGATTGAGGTGTACAAAATTATGAGGGGCATAGATAGGGTAGATGTTGAATCCGTAAATCTTAAGGTATGGTGTTCTTCAATAACTAGACGGAGGCTGCAGATTAACAATCAACAGGTGTTTACTGGAGGAGGGTAGTCTAAAGTCTAACAGTACAGATGCCTGCTCAAGGCTTATATACAGGTGTGGTCACTGCCGGTACTACAGTATACAGGAGCTGTAAAAGTAGTTCTCTCTTAAAGGTATATACACTACAATTCCTCCCGTTTTAGATTAACAGTACCCATAACATTCAAATAACAGTTAACGATTTAACATGCACATTTAACTGAAATAGTCCATTTATAGATTCAGTCTTTGGGGCGGCTTCCTGATCCTTTCTGGATAGCGCCTTTCCTGAGTGTCTTGTTCTTGGTGCGGAGGCGATTCTGGCCCCCTTTCGTCGGTTAGTTCATCAGTTTCCGCTGCTACTGTTTCTGGGGTAGATGCTACCGGTATGTCGGGTTCATCCCCAGGTACGCGAGACATGGGGTTGACTCGTTCTTGTGATGCTAGGATCTGGTCGACGTGGCATCTCACAATGTTCTCCCCGACATCCACTGTGTACATTAGTGGCCCCTGCCGTGTGCATATCGTTCCGGGTTGCCATTTCTCTGTTCGGTAGTCGCGGGCCAAGACTGGTTGTCCTACATTGAAGCTCCTTGTCGGCTTCTCATTGATGTGCTGGAATTGCTTATCCTTAACATTTCTTCGCACATTTGGTCTGAGCAAATCCAGACGAGATCTCAACCTTCGGTTAAAGAACATCATGGCCGGGGCCTGGTTCTGTAGGCTAACAGGAAATTGTCCACCTTATGCTGTAGTGGAATGTCATCATCGCACTTAGCCCTTGTTGCCTTTTTAAAGGTTTGTACGAACCTCTCAGCCAATCCATTTGTGGCTGGATGATACGGGGCGGATGTGTAATGCCTTACCCCATTCCTTCTCATAAATTTCCGAAACTCTTCGGACACAAACTGTGGTCCGTTATCAGAGCAAATCTGCTCTGGCAAGCTGTTCCTGGCAAATATAGTCCGTAGGACTGCAATCGTTTTCTCTGTAGTGGTGGAGGACATTTTGATCACCTCAGGCCATTTCGAGTGCGCATCCACTGCTATTAAGAACATTGAGTCCATGAATAGACCAGCAAAATCAATATGCACCCGTTGCCATGGAGAGGAGGGCCACTCCCATGGGTGTAGAGGGGCATGTGGTGGTGCATTTTGGACCTTCTGGCATCCTGAGCAGCTCTTTGTTAGGTCCTCGATTTGTTGATCAATCCCCGGCCACCACACATAAGCCCTAGCAAGGCATTTCATTTTCACCCCTCCCAGATGGCCTTCGTGAAGCTCATTGAGCACTCTCTCCCTTAACTTGGGTGGAATTACCACTCGGGATCCACACATCACTGTCCCCTGGCATACTGACAGCTGTTCTCTTCTGGATGAGAATGCTGGCAACAGTGAGTTGCCATGTGTTGGCCATCCCTTCACCGTCAAATCATATACCCGAGACAGTGTCGGATCATTTCGGGTCTCCTTCTCTATATCCGCGTTAGTTACTGGCAAGCGTTCAATTATCGACGAATAAAATATTTCGATAGGGTCCGCTGCTGGTGCTTCCTCCACAGTAGGCAATGGCAGGCATGATAGCCCATCAGCATTTCCATGCTCTTTCGGGCCCTTATACTCTATTTCATATTGGTTCGCCCCTAGAAAAAGGGACCATCTTTGTAGCCGTTGTGCAGTAATCACTGGAATGCCCTTCTTTGGATTAAAGATGGAGACAAGTGGTTGGTGGTCAGTCAGCAAGGTGAACTTCTGCCCATGCAGATAGTGGTTGAATTTTTTTACTCCCCATACTAGGCTGAGGGCCTCCCTGTCAATCTGGGCGTAGTTGCGCTCGGCTGAGGTTAGTGACCGAGATGCAAAGGCTACTGGCCTCTCCAACCCGTCTGGGAATTTGTGCGACAGCACCGCTCCAATACCATAGGGTGATGCATCACACGCCAACCGAATTGGTAGTGCTGGGTTGAAATGGGCCAATACCTCTTTTGATGTGATCAATTCTTTGCACTTCTGGAAAGCTCATTTACATTCGTCATTCCACTTCCATGGTACCCCCGTTTGCAGTAGGGTGTTCAGTGCGTGTAATACTGTAGACAAATTTGGTAAGAACTTATGGTAGTAGTTCAACAGCCCGAGGAATGATCTCAGTTGTGACACATTTTCCGGTGCTGGAGCCTTGACTACTGCCTCAATCTTTTCAGGGGACTTATGTAACCCCTCTTCATCAATAACATGGCCACAATACGAGATCTGCTTCTGGAAAAACTTGCACTTGTGGCGATTAGCTCGTAGCCCATATTCCTTTAATCTAGTGAGCACCTTCTCCAGGTTGGCGAGGTGATCACTGTCATTTTCGCCCGTGGCCAGGATGTCGTCCAAATAACACTGGGTCCCTGAAATCCCTTGCAGGACTTGATCCATTGCCCTTTGCCAAATAGCCGGTGCCGACGCTACACCGAACACCAGCCGGTTGTATTGGTAGAGACCTTTATGAGTGTTGATCGTGAGGTATTGTTTCGAGGCTTCTTCTACCTCCATTTGCAGGTACGCCTGGGCCAGATCAATCTTAGTGAAGCGTTTACCTCCAGATAGCGAGGTGAAAATATCTTCAATCGTGGAAGCGGATATTGTACCGTGTGAAGGAGTGGGTTCACTGTCACCTTAAAATCCCCACAGATGCGGACCTTCTTTGGTTCCCCAGGCGTATTACTCAACGACCTCTTCATTACAGGAACGATGGGTGTAGCCCACTCGCTCCAGTCCACTTTGGACAGTACTCCTGAACATTCCAAACCTTCCAGCTCTGCTTCGACGGCTGGTCGGATCGCATAAGGCACCGGTCTGGCCTTAAAAAACTTTGGGCTTGCATTTTCCTCTATTTTAATCATCGCTGTTATGCCTTTTAGTGTTCCGAGTCCCTCCTGGAACACTTCTTGTGCGTCAGTTAGCATTTTGACAGTTGTCCAGGTGTGACGTCGTCATCCTTTTTGGCCTCAACCTTCAGTGCCTGGATGGAATGCCAATCTAATTGTATCTTATAGAGTCGTGGAGTCATAGAGTTATACCGCACAGAAAGAGGCCCTTCGGCCCATCGTGTCTGTGCCGACCATCAATCCCTGTCCAGTCTAATCCCATTTTCCAGCATTTGGTCCATAGCCTTGTATGCAATGGCATTTCAAGTGCTCATCCAAATGCTTCTTGAATGTTATGAGGGTACCTGCCTCTACCACCCTTTCAGGCAGTGAGTTCCAGATTCCAAACACCCTCTGGGTGAAAAAGTTCCTCCTCAAATCCCCTCTCAACCTCCTGCCCCTTACCTTGAATCTATGCCCCCTTGTTATTGACCCCCCTGCTAAGGGGAAAAGTTCCTCTTTATCTACCCTATCTATGCCCCTCATCATTTTGTACACCTCAATCAGGTCCCCCCTCAGCCTTCTTTGCTCCAAGGAAAACAACCCCAGCCTGTTTAGTCTTTCTTCATAGCTGAGGCGCTCCATCCCAGGTAACATCCTGGTGAATCTTCTCTGCACCCTCTCCAAAGCAATCACATCCTTCCTATAGTGAGGCGACCAGAACTGCACACAGTACTGCAGCTGTGGCCTCACCAGCGTTTTGTACAGCTCCATCATAACCTCCCTGCTCTTATATTCTATGCCTCGGCTAATGAAGGCAAGTATCCCATATGCCTTTTTAACCACCTTATCTACCTGTTCCGCTGCCTTCAGGGATCTATGTACATGTACACCAAGGTCCCTCTGACCCTCTGTACTTCCTAGGGTCCTACCACTCATTGTGTATTCCCTTGCCTTATTTGTCCGTCCAAAATGCATCACCTCGCACTTTTCAGGGTTAAATTCCATTTGCCACTTTTCCGCCCATCTGACCAACCCGTTTATATCGTCCTGTAGCCTGAGGCTTTCCTCCTCGCAATTTACCACCCCACCAATTTTTGTGTCATCTGCGAACTTACTGATCATACCTTTTACATTCTCATCCAAATCATTTATGTAGATCACAAACAGCAAGGGTCCCAGCACCGATCCCTGAGGTACCCCACTGGACACAGGCTTCCAGTCACAAAAGCAACCTTCGACCATCACCCTCTGCCTCCTGCCACTCAGCCAGTTTAGGATCCAACGCGCCAAGGCACGCTGGATCCCATGGGCTCTTACCTTCTTCACCAGTCTCCTGTGCGGGACTTTGTCAAAAGCTTTACTGAAATCCATGTAAACCACATCCACAGCATTTCCCTCATCCACACGCCTAGTCACCCCCTCGAAAAATTCAATCAGATTGGTCAGACATGATTTACCCTTGACAAAGCCATGCTGACTATCCCCGATTAATCCTTGCCTCTCCAAGTGGAGACTAATTTTGTCCCTCAGAATTTTTTCCAATAATTTCCCTACCACAGATGTTAGGCTCACTGGCCTGTAATTCCCTGGTTTATCCCTGCTACCCTTCTTGAATAATGGTACTTCGTTAGCTGTTCTCCAGTCCTCTGGTACATCCCCTGTGGCCAGAGAGGTTCTGAAAATTTGTGTCAGAGCCCCTGCAATCTCCTCCTTTGCCTCACACAACAGCCCCGTCCGGGCCTGGGGATTTATCCACTTTTTGGCCTGCTAAAGCCGCTAGTACCTCCTCCCTCTCGATGCTAATATGTTCAAGTATGTCACAGTCCCCTTGCCCGATTTCTATGTCTACATCGTCTTTCTCCATAGTGAACACAGATGCAAAAAATTCATTCAAAACCCCACCTACATCATCTGGCTCTACACACAGATTGCCACTTTGGTCCCTAATGGGCCCTACCCTTTCCCTGGTTATCCTCTTGCCCTTAATATACTTATAAAACATCTTAGGATTTTCCTTTATTTTGCTCGCCAGTGTTATTTCATGGCCCCTCCTCGCCCTCCTAATTTCTTTTTTAATTATGCCCCTGCACTTTTTATACTCCTCTAGGGCTTCCTCCGTCTTTAGTCTTTTGTAACTGCCAAAAGCCCCCCTTTTTTTCCTAATGCATTTTTGTATATCCCTTGTCATCCAAGGTTCCCTTTGCTTGTTGGTCCCACCCTTGACCTTTACAGGAACATGTTGGCATTGTACTCTCTCTATTTCCCTTCTGAAAGTCTCCCACTGCTTTGATGTGGATTTTCCTATAAGTAGCTGCTCCCAGTCCACTTTGGCCAGATCCTGCCTTATCATATTAAAATCGGCCTTCCCCCAATTTAGAACCCTTATTTCCGGGCCGTCTTTGTCTTTTTCCATGACCACCTTAAATCTCACCGAATTATGGTCACTGTCGCCAAAATGCTCTCCTACTGACACTTCCACCACTTGCCCGGCTACATTCCCTAGAATTAGGTCCAGTACCGCCCCCTCTCTTGTAGGACTTTCTACATGTTGGCTCAAAAAGCTCTCCTGGATGCACTTTAAGAATTCTGCACCCTCTAAGCCTTTCACACTCTGACTATCCCAATTAATATTGGGGAAGTTGAAATCCCCCACTATTATTACCCTATTATTTTCGCACTTCTCTGAGATTTGCCTACATATCTGTTCCTCTATCTCCCCCTGACTGTTTGGGGGCCTATAGTACACTCCCAGCAAAGTGCTTGCCCCCTTTTTGTTTTTAAGTTCTACCCATATGGCCTCATTAGAGGAACCCGCTAATATATCATCCCTCCTTACAGCAGTAATTGATTCCTTAATTAATATTGCAACACCCCCTCCCCTTTTACACCCCCCTCTGTCTCGCCTGAAGATTCTATACCCCGGAATATTGAGCTGCCAGTCCTGACCCTCCCTCAACCATGTCTCCGTGATAGCAACAATATCGTACTCCCATGTGTTCAACAACAACTTCAGTTCATAGACCTTATTTGCAAGACTCCTTGCATTAAAATAAATGCCTTCCAGCCTTGCCATATTCCCTTTTGCCTTCACATATTTGCTCTGCCATCCCAGCTGACTTGTTCGTTCCTCCGTATTTGGCTGTAAATCACCCCCTACTATAGTTCCACTCTGTATCCCATCCCCCTGCCAAGTTAGTTTAAACCCCCCCCAGCAGTGCTAGCAAACCTCCCCGCAAGGATATTGGTCCCCCTCTGGTTCAGGTGTAAACCGTCCGACTTGTACAAGTCCCACCTTTCCCAGAAGCAGACCCAGTGATCCAGGAAACTAAAGCCCTCCCTCCTGCACCATCCCTTTAGCCACGCATTCATCTGTTCTATCTTCCTATTCCTATACTCACTAGCACGTGGCACCGGGAGTAATCCAGAGATTACAACCTTTGAGGTCCTGCTCTTTAATCTTCCACCTAGCTCCCTAAATTCTTGCTGCAGGACCTCATCCCTCTTTTTACCTATGTCGTTGGTGCCAATGTGGACCACGACCTCTGGCTGTTCACCCTCCCCCTCCAGAATGCCCTGCAGCTGCTCAGTGACATCCTTGACCCTGGCACCAGGGAGGCAACAAACCATCCTGGATTCACGTCTACGGCCACAGAAACGCCTATCTGTTCCCCTTACTATAGAATCCCCTACCACTATTGCTCTCCCACTCTTCCAGATCCATTCACGTCCTAGTAGTGGTGGTCCTCCATCTGGCAATACATATAGGTCCATTTTGGATATTTCCTGGCCTTTGTATATCACGTTCACCCTTATTTTTCCTTTGGGGTAGACTTTTTACCCCGTGTACATCTTCAAGTCAATCTCTGTAGCTTTCAAGGGTATATGTGAGAATAGCCGCTTGTAGTCCCTTCGGTTTATGACTGTTGGGGCTGATCCAGTGTCCAATTCCATTTTCACTTGGACTCCGTCTATCTTGAGCGTGACCCAGATAGTCTGGTGATCCTCCATTTTGATTACATTATGTAGTTTCAGACAACCCAGCTCCGTGCTTCCGGAGTCTGTATCACTTTTCTGTTCGTCTGAACTACTATCCATCACCTTATGTACCTTTTTGTACTTCTCCTGTGGAGATTTCTTGCTGCTGGTTTTCTTCCCTGACCTGCAGACTCTTGCTATGTGTCCTGCTTTTCCACACTGTCTGCACACTTGGTCTTTGAACCAACAATCCTTCTGGTCGTGTGTTGTTCTGCCGCAGCGATAACACTTCCCTGCTCCATATGACATTTCATTGGTGCCATATTCTTGCGGTCTCCGTTGTATCTCTGCAGCACCCCGTGCGGCTGCTTCGTGTGATACTGCCATGCTGAAAGCCTTGTCCAGCGTAAGATCCTTTTCTGATAGAAGCCGTTTCTGGGTTCCTTCACTTTGAAGCCCACACACAAACTTGTCCCTTAACGTATCTGCTAGTCCCATTCCAAACTGGCAGTGTTTCGATAGCTTGCGCAGTTCCGTTAAATACTCATCATTACTTCCATCTTTCTGCTGGTTCCTTTTGTGGAACTTAAATCTTTCTGCTATCAGCAGCGGTGTGGGGTTTAAGTGGTCCTGTAGGATTTCCACTATGCTTTCGAAATCCTTATCCACTGGCTTTTCTGGGGTTATTAGGTTTCGCAGTAAGCCATACATTTTTGCACCCATGGAATTCAACAAAACCAGTGCTTTCCTGGCATCTGGCACTTCATTTGCCTTGCAGTACACCTCAATGCGTTCCACATATGTCGCCCAATCTTCGACTTCATTGTCGAACGCAGTGACACTGCCACTCTTCGGCATCCCTGGGTGTGGTTAGACTTTCTAAAATGGCGTCTCCCGCGCTCTCCCTTCTTCTCCGCTGGCTCAAAATGGCGTCTCCCGCGCTTTCCTTTCTTCCCGCGCTCGCCCTTCTTCTCCGCTGCGACTTCAAAAATGGCATCTTCCGCGCTCTCCCTTCTTCTCCGTGGCTCAAATGGCGTCTCCTGTGCTCCCTTTCTTTCCCCGCGGATGCTGCTCAGCCCTTGAGCCCTGGCTGCGCTCTGCGCGTTCTCCTGTGCGCCTCTCTCGTTGCCGCCGCTCGGTCCTGAACCCCGGCTGTGCTTTACCCTCTCTCTCTTTTTGTTTTCCGTCGACGCCGCTTGGACTTCAATCCCCGGCTGCGCCCTGTGCGCTCTACCCTCTCTCTTACACCGTTGACGCTGCTCGGCCTTTTCTGTGCCATCGGTTGGCTCCAGCCGCCGCTGTCCGGGAAGGGTATGCGCTGTACCTGTTGCCAGTCTGTTGCTGGATCATCGTGGCTGGAGAACCAAGCCCAGCTCTCAACAGCCTCCCCTGCGATGTTCACTCTCTGCCGGATGACTGGGCGGTTGCTCGTGGTCGACGCCCGTGCTTCTGGCCTCGACTTTCTTCCACCGTCCTCCCGGAGCGAATTCTTGGAAGGAAATGCAGAGTTGCAGGTAGATTCGAATTGACCTCGTCGCCACTGTTGAATCCGTAAATCTTAAGGTATGGTGTTCTTCAATAACTAGACGGAGGCTGCAGATTAACAATCAACAGGTGTTTACTGGAGGAGGGTAGTCTAAAGACTAACAGTACAGATGCCTACTCAAGTCTTATATACAGGTGTGGTCACTGCCGGTACTACAGTATGCAGGAGCTGTAAAAGTAGTTCTCTCTTAAAGGTACATACACTACAGTAGATAGAAAGGAACTTTTCCCCTTAGTAGAGGGGTCAATAACCAGGGGGCATAGTTTCAAGGTATGGGGCAGGAGGTTTAGAGGGGATTTGAGGAAAAACTTTTTCACCCAGAGGGTGGTTGGAATCTGGAACTCACTGCCTGAAAGGGTGGTAGAGGCAGGAACCCTCACAACATTCAAGAAGCATTTAGATGAGCACTTGAAACGCCATAGCATACAAGGCTTTGGACCAAGTGCTGGAAAATGGGATTAGAATAGATAGGGCTTGATGGTCAGCGTGGACACGATGGGCCGAAGGGTCTCTTTCTGTGCTGTATAACTCTATGACTCTATGGCTCGCAACCCCAGAGGATGCCCGCCAAATGTGTTGAGGCAGGAGCAGCAAGAAAGTGAGCAAGGGGCCTTCACATCTGCTGAAGTCACAGGGGAAGCACAGCGTAGGAGCATGAGTAAGAGGAAGATAAAGCACAAGTAGTCACAAGGGTAGTCACTTAGGTGTGCTGTTGTGTTTATTTTTGAAAGGCCATCTGTGACTTTATGTGATAAAAAAACTTGATGGCAAACTGTTGAAGTTGTGGGCTGTGTCATTTTGCAAATGGGACTTCCACATTGAGGGCTTAAGGTGACTTGCAATTCTCAGTATGGTGGTCAGAGTGATAGGAATCCACAGGTTCTTGGCCATTGTCTATGCTTTGGTAAGAAGGTGCAAGGCAAAAGTGTTTGATTGGGCAGGCTAAGCAAATGTGGCCAAGATGAGTGCGTCCCTTGCATCCCGGGCAGCAATGTGCTCGCGTGCTGCTGCCGCTAGTTGATGCGCCTCCGCAAGCTGTTCGTTGTCGCCCTCCTCCTCCTCATCATCATCATTATCCTCATCCTCACCTGAGGAGATTATGCGATGAGCCACTTGGTCCTCAGGAATCTGCAAGCCACGATGCTGTGCCATGTTGTGAAGTGCACAGCAGACCACGATGATTCTGGAAACCCTGGCTGCTGAGTACTGCAGGGCTCCACCTGATCTATCAAGGCATCTGAATCGCATTTTCAGCAAGCTGATGATTTGCTCGATTATGGATCTGGTGGAAATGTGGCTGGAGTTGTAGCGCTCCTCAGCTTCGTTGGATGGGCTCCTCAACGGCGTCATTAGCCACATCTTCAGAGATTAGCCCTTGTCTCCAAGTAGCCATCCAAAAAGTTGGTCTGGTGGACTGAAGAGCAGAGGCACACTAGACTGGCGCAGAATGAAGGAGTCATGGCAACTGCCAGGGTATTTGGCGCGAACATGCAAAATTTCCTTCTTGTGGTCACACACCAGCTGCACATTGAGGGAGTAGAAGTCCTTGCGGTTGACAAAAATACTTGGATTGTGATGGGGTGCCTTAAGGGCTACATGTGTGCAGTCAACGATGCCCTGCACCCTTGGAAAGCCTGCCAGATTAGCAAATCCAACCGCACGCGTGGTTACACTTGCTTGATCCTTGGAGAAGTTGGTGTAATTGTGCAGGATGGCAAAGAAGGCATTGGTTACCTGCATGATGCAAGTGTGTGCGGCCGCCTGGGAGACGCCGCTGATGTATACAGTTGATCCCTGGAATGAGCCTGAAGCAAAAAAGTTGAGTGCGGTGGTGACTTTGACGGCCACTGGTAAGGGGTGTCCACCCGCTCCTCTGGGCTCCAGGTCTTGCTGCAGCATTGCACAGATGTCACCCACTACCTCTTGTGAAAGTCTGAGTCTCCTTTGGCACTGCTGCTCAGTCATGTTGAGGTAGCTCATCCTCTGTCTGTAAACCCCGTTTTGGGGGTATCTCCTGCGGCAACGGCCTGTGCAGCTTCAGGTGGGTGAGCAGCAGCTTGGCGCTCCTGTTGTTGCTCCTGCTGTTGGTGCTGCTGTTGTTCTGGGTGCTGCTGCTGCCGCGGCTGGTCTTCGTCCGAATCTGATATCCAGGGGGAAAGGAAATAAATGGTTGCCATGCTTTTGGTATATACCTCAGTTGAGGAACCGCTCAGTGAAGGTGGCGAGAGGGGTTTCCCAGGAGGTCACACTGGAGATGGGTGTCAGCCTCAAAATTTCCACAATGAGTCGACCTGCTAAAAGTTCTCCCAGACCTGAGAAAATAAATTTCTGCCACCTGCAAATGATCATTGTTGAAAATTCCTTTTTAATGGTGGAGCTGCAGCTGTTAGTAAGCAATCCACTTGTGAGGCCGCCATGATTAACTGGCGTGTTCCAGGGGAGACGTGCAGCATGGTGGAAATGTGTTAAAGTTAGAAAGGCCTCTCAAAATGGCATTATAGAGGCAATTAAGTGCTTGTTAAGGGCCTTAAGGGCCTATCCCGCCCCTTGGAGGCGGGATCGAAATGGGGTCTGAAAGGCCGCTTTTGGGAAAATTGATCAGAGGCAGGATCAGGGCCGCCCACCATTTTTTGCAATTTTAACACCTCACACACCTCCAAACCCGTCTCCTCGGGCCTGGCAAAATCCAGCCCAAAGCATCATCTCAGGATGGAATAGTCTGTTCGATTAAGGGGGGATAGTTTGGATAGCAGCTGGTTGAGTAAGACAGCTCTAGCTTGGGGCCTCTGATTTAATGGCCCACGGTTGTGCCTGGTACACGCACTGGCTGCACCAGGGAGGACAGGGCTGGATGCAATAAGAGGATCCAGATGGATTGGCCTTCAAAATGTATAAACAAGAAAGACATGTGAGGGGAAACATAGGATCCCTTGAGGGAGGATCTTCATCTGTAAGTTTAGACAAAGAACTCAACATGCCATTGGGCCCCTTGTTTTAAGGGGAACCTCTATAGGTTAAATGGTCCTGTCCATATTCTACCCTAGGCCCACCCCTAAAAAGAGAATAAAAGGAAGACCTAGAGAGCCTTTAGCTCAGAGCGTGGAGCGAAGGGCTCACAAGAGTGGAAACGGTGGTCTAACACTCTTCTGAGAGTGGACCCATGCGAACCCTAGTCTACCACTCTTGGGTAGTTCAAGAAGAAGAGAGAGAGACACATGAGACAAGAAGGAGAACTAATAAGAAGAGTTGCTCGTGCACGCCAGCCGTCTGTCTGATCGAGTCCGGTATAACTAGTGTGTTATATTCCGTCTTAGACTCCGAGTCAACACAATATACCCACCACATTGGTTTTCACTCAATCCTGATTATTTGAAAGACTAGAGATAAGTTAATCTCAACACACTCCAGTTGACCTTGACTGCATTCTGAACCAATTATTGTAAGACTTGCTGGACTAAAAATCTTTGATTGACTTGTTTAACCTGCAAGTGGAATGAATGAATCCTTTGATTACAGAAACAAAATGCAATTAACAGTGTCCTTTTTAAATAGACAAATTTCTAATGTATTTTGTTGGACTCACAGTTAGGAAGCAAATAGGATATAGACAAAAGTATTTGCTATTAACCAAAGAAGCGGATATATATAGTAAAACAAAATCATCCAAAAAAATGCAAAAAGATTAAAGTGCAAAAGATTGCACAAATGTTGCACAGATGATTGTAAAAAGCCCGCTAAGAACGGGGCATTTGGGGGTTAAAATAGGAGCAGGGTACTTACCTCCCCATTGGCACCACTCTTATGTTACCACTATTAAAAATCCCAGGTATCGGGAGGCCCTTGCCGCAGGCGTGGGATTCATATTCAATAGTTGGGGTCAAATGGCGCCTTTCAGACCCCAATGCAAATTTAACCCTGGACCATGCAAGTCGCGCCCAGTACTGATAGTGCTGAGGAAAGCTGACGTCAGATGGATCCAGGGTCAGAAAAGGCCCAGCAAAGTAAGTATTTTAGAAGTTTTACTGGTTTCCTTGTGGGTCAGAAGGAGCAGGAGTGCTCCTCTGGGCCCCACAAGGAAATCTTGGGCTTCCGCCCGTATATCTCCCAACTCCCCCCGATGACTTACTATAGTGGTAGGGACCATTCCCTCGGGTCCCCAGCGGCGGCCTTCTCCTGCCCACGGGCCTCCTCGTCATTCTTGCCTGGTTCGGGGGAAGTCTGTTTTGGGATATGACGATGAGGTTAGGGGGTAAAAATAGCCCAGGCCTCTCGCCAACGCGACTGTGCGAGCTTGTCAATTGCCCCACCCCCCACGCTGCACTTATGTCCCGAGTTCAATCAGGGCTTATGTTTCAATCATTAAGGGCAAATGTGGTGCCCAGGGATACCATCTTTCAGAAAAGTATTATGAGGAATTCCAATGCTCTGAGATGTTTTGATGTGATAATACGCAGTAAATGTAAGTACCTTACCTATTAACAGCAACTGAGTCACTATTGTTTAACTAGGCAAACAGTGATATATGATGGAAATCAGGCTGGATAAAAACCCAAACCTCAGAGATGGAGCCCCCTCTGCAACCTAGTCCAAAAAGTTACTGTTGGCTATAAATTGCCATGGGAAATCAGGAAAATAACTGAATAGCAGCATGCATAATTATGGAATTGTAAGTCTCTAAGCACACACAGAAAGGATAATTTTTCTCTTTGAGGTTTATTCATAGGTTAAACTAGAGTTGGACTATTTTGGCAGTCTGAAAACATTTTTAATGCAGAGGTAATCTTGAAGGCATTTCAGAAGCTTTTGATGGGTATATAAATATAATAAAGCTGTAATATCAGAGCTAGCAGGTGGTATGAGCTGAATTCTATGACCTGCTGTCTCTCATCTGCCTCTGAGTGGCCTGGAATTATGTTGTTCATCAAAGAGTCAGAGAAGAGACTGTAAGTGACAGAGGTAGTTCACATGATGAAGACATTTTTAAACTTGATAGACCATTTTAAACCTTAAAGAATTTATTCAGTGTTCATGCGTTTGCATTTTATTGGCACTGTGAGACTCATTTTGTTGGGATCATAGTTCAGAGAAAAATCAATCACATCACGACTGCTTTTGACACTAACCATGATCCGAGATCTTTTTAATTTTAGGTGGCATAACATGCTTGGTTAGCATGTTTAATTGCTTTTCTGACCAGCGATGATGCTTTTAATGATTTGTTCACCTGTATCAATAGATCCCTTTGCTCTTCTACCCCATTCAGTTTCTTATTTTCTAAGGTGAAGGAGATGTTTCTAATTTTCTTACCAAAGTGCACCACCTCATGTTTATCTATTTTAAAGTTCATTTTCTACTTAACTGTCCAATCTGCAAGTTTTCTAGGTCTGAAGTTACTAAAATCAATGTTGATACCAGAAGGCTGCAAAGTGCCCAGAAGAAAGATGAAATCTTGTTCCTGAAGCTTGCAGTGAGTTTGATTGGAACAATGTGGGAGGACAAAGAGGGAGAGATCACAATGAGAATGGGAGAGGGGGCTAAAGTGGCAGGCCACAAGGAGGTCAGGATCATACTTGCAGACTGAACCCAAGTGTTTGACGTAGGAGTCACCTAGGCCGCAATTTTCCCTATCTGGGTGGGTCCGGTGCGGGCGGTTGACGTGGCGGGTCGCAAGCCCATTGCTGGCTCCATCCCGCTCCACAGAACGACTTTATGTTAATGGGGCCTTTTAAGCCCATCCTGCGCGTTACCCGGCCCAATTAAAAAGTGTGGGTCTGGTGATGTCATCGATGGCGCGTTTTCAGATGGGATATTTAAAGGAGCCATGGCCACATTGCATTTGAAGGTTCATCTAGGAGCATGCAGGCAGTGCACTTCACAATTCCACTGTTGCACACACCACCAGAGATGACTGCACAGAAGCAGAGAACCCAGGTTTTCCGATGACTTCCTCCATATGCTTGTGGAGGGAGTCAGAGCATGCAGGGAGGTCCTCTTCCCTGCTGATGGGAGGAAGAGACCTCCCCAGGAGACCAAAGGAGCCTGGCTCCAAATAGCAGAGGAGGTCAACAGCAGGGATCCTGTCAGGAGGACCTGGGTGCAGTGCCGCAAATGTTTCAACGACCTTGTTAGATCAGGGAAGGTGAGTCCAAAGCCATAATCACCTTCATCCTGCTGTGCCTCTCATCACATCCCCATCACTCTGCCTTCCCAACCCTACTCCTGCACATCCTTACTCATACAAGCATACCTTGCACGTCCACCCATCCCTCTCTCTCTAGCTACATTACCACATCCCCATCTAACTAACCACCCCTCACACTCACTCTCTTCCTAATGCAATCATACCAACTAACAACACACAAGGAGACCACTTGGCATTGCCACCCCACTCCATCATAGTCACCCTCTAAAGATCTAACCCATCCTTTCCTTACATGCATTCCATCACTCTCCCTCAACCTTCTCTTTCTCTCCTTGCAGGAAAAGAGAGCCCACAATAAGAGGGCGAGGGAAAGAACTGGCAGTGGAACAGCATCAATGGCCCCCCTGACCACAGCAGAGGAGGCTGCCTTAGAGTTGGCGGGAGTTGCCGAGCAGCTGGAGGTGGGAGACAGAGAGAGGGGGACATCTCAGCAACCTGGTGACAGAATTACATATCATACAGCTACATGGCATACATCAGTCACTTACATGGAGGCTGATGTCAGCAACCATTGAATGGTAATTATGTGCATAATGGTATCTGTACCCAATCTACATATGACATATCTAACTCATCTCTTTACTCCCCCACAGGTCCATCAAGAGCCCACACCACTGTCCAGGAGCAAGAGGAAGAAGACTTGTCAGAGGAGACTTCAGCCTCTGAGGGCACACCGTCACCAGACAGAAGCGCACCCAGCACCAGCGCAGAAACACACACCTTGGTGTGTCCCTCGTGAGATAGAGTAATGTTGTCACCTGGTGTCTCACAAATCACAACCAAGCAAGAGCAGATGGTGGAGTCAGGGACCATCGCAGGACTCTGCTCAGCTACATGCAGATGCTGAGCCTTGGGGGCCATCCAGAAAGAGGGTGATCCTGGAGCTGTAGGAACAAGTGCAGGGGGCTCTGACAGGTTTTGCAAGCACGATGACTGCCAGTGTTCAGAGAATGGAGCAGTCCATCTCCAACATGAGCATCACCGTGTCGCAGGCGATGGTGACTGTAGACCCTTCCATGGATAGTATGGCCACCTGCATGGAGCAGCTAATGCGCCACTCAGAGGAGCACATGGCCTCCATCAGAATAGATGGCTATCTATGGAGGATAGATGGCGGAGGTTCATAGACCTCCGGTCTAGGAGGGATGTCAACGTAGACGTGGGTCTTCATGGCCCCATTGATGTGCAGCAAGGTGCTCTCTAGTTCCTTACTAGCAGGGAAGTGCAGGTGGCCCATGAGAGGGATGATGGTGAGAGCGGACATGGAAGTGGAGGCTCCTCTCAAAGCGCTCCCACTTGTCCCCCATTGCCACCCCCTCAGTCAGAGCCCCAGATGGCTCCTCGGACAGCGATGGCCGAGTCTGCTCCTGCACAGTCGCAGGAGGAGCAGACTTTGGCGGGGCCATCACAGGCTCCAAAACCCAGAGGATGTCAGCCAAAAGTGTCTAAGCAGTCGCAGCAGGGAAGTGAGAAGGCTGCCTCTACCTCTGCTGAAGCCACAGGGATAGCACCATGTAGAGGCAAGCATAAAAGAAAGATGAAACACAAGTAGATTCACAAGGGTGTTTTATTCAATGTTAATGTGAAGTTTCAGTTAATTTCATGTGAACAAAAAATTTCTTTCTTTTCAAAACTTTCTGGTCTTGGACCAATTTGTGTTGGACGTGGCTAGTTATTTGGAGTGAATGGTCAGACATAACTTTACCTCCAGCAATGGTGGCGTTGTTAGTAAAGGATGAAATCAAAGCAATAGTGAGAAAGGATATTGGCTCAGAAAATCAAGATGTAGAATCAGTCTGGGTGGAGCTAAGAAGCACCAAGGGGCAGAAAACATTGGTGGGAGTTGTCTATAGGCCTCCAAAGAGTAATGGTAATGTAGGGGATGGCATCAAACAGGAAATTAGAGATGCATGTAACAAGGGTACTACAGTAATCATGGGTGACTTTAATCTACATATAGACTGGCCAAACCAAATTAGCAATAATACTGTGGAGGATGAATTCCTGGAGTGTGTACGAGATTTTTTTTAGACCAGTACGTTGAGGAGCCAACTAGGGAAAAGGCTATCTTAGATTGGGTATTGTGCAATGAGAAGGGGTTAATTAATAATCTTTTTGTGTGGAGTCCTTTAGGGAAGAGTGACCATAACATGATATAATTCTTCATTAAGATGGAAAGTGAAGTAGTCCAATCCGAAACTAGAGTCCTAAACCTAAACAAAGGAAACTACGAAGATATGAGGAGTGAGTTGGCTATGATAGTTTGGGGAGCTTCATTAAAAGGCATGATGGTGGATAGGCAATGGCTATCATTTAAGGAACGAATGCATGAATTGCTACAGTTATACATTCCTTTCTGGTGCAAAAACACAAAAGGAAAAGCGGCCCAACCATGTCTAACAAAAGAAATTAAGGATAGCATTAGATCCAAAGAGGAGTCATATTACGTTGCCAGAAAAAGTAGCAAGCCTGGGAATTGTGAGCAGTTCAGAATTCAGCTAAAAAGGACCAAGAGTTTGATTAAGAGGGGGAAAATAGAATATGAGAGTAAACTTGCAAGGAACATAAAAGCGGACTGTAAACGCTTCTACAGGTATGTAAAAAGAAAAAGATTAGTGAAGACAAATGTAGGTCCCTTACAGTCAGAAACAGGAGAATTTATAATGGGGAATAAGGAAATGGCAGAGCAATTAAACAAATACTTTGGTTCTGTCTTCACGGAAGAGGACACAAATAACTTCCCAGAAATGCTAGCGAAGCAAGGGTCTAGTGAGAAGGAGGAATTAAAGGAAATTATTATCAGTAAAAAAATAGTGCTGGAGAAATTAATGGGGCTGAAAGCCGATAAATCCCCAGGGTCTGATAATATGCATCCCAGAGTACCATAAGAGGTAGCCATGGAAATAGTGGATGCATTGGTTGTCATCTTCAAAAATTCTTTAGATGATGGAACAGTTCCTGCAGATTGGAGGGTGGCAAATGTAACCCCCCTATTTAAAAAAGGAGGGAGAGAGAAAACGGAATTAGCCTAACATCAGTAGTAGGGAAAATGCTAGAGTCTATTATAAAGGATGTGATAACAGGACACTTAGAAAATATCAACAGGATTAGACAAAGTCAACATAGATTTAGGAAAGGGAAATCATGTTTGACAAACCTACTGGAGTATTTTGAGGATGTAACTGGTAGAATAGATAAGGGAGAACCAGTGGATGTGGTGTATTTGGATTTTCAGAAGGCCTTTGATAAAGTCCCACATAAGCGGTTAGTGTGAGAAATTAAAGCACATGGGATTGGGGGTAATATAATGACATGGATTGAAAAATGGTTAACAGACAGGAAACAGTAGGAATAAATGGGTCTTTTCAGGTGGCAGGCGGTGACTAGTGGGGTACCGCAGGGATCAGTTCTTCAGCCCCAGCTATTCACAATATATATCAATGATTTGGATGAGGGAACCAAATATAATATTTCCAAGTTTGCTGACGACACGAAACTAGGTGGGATTGTGAGTTGTGAGGAGGATGCAAAGAGGCTTTAAGGCGATTTAGATAAGTTGAGTGAGTGGGCAAATACTTGGCAGATGCAGTATAATGTGGATAAATGTGAAGTTATCCACTTCGGTAGGAAAAACAGAAAGGCAGAGTATTATTTAAATGGTGATAGATTGGGAAATGTTGATGTACAGAGTGACCTGGGTGTCCTTGTACACCAGTCACTGAAAGCAAACATGCAGGTGCAGCAAGCAGTTAGGAAGGCAAATGGTATGTTGACCTTCATTGGAAGAGGATTTGAGTACAGGAGCAAGAATATCTTACTAGAGTTATACAGGGCCTTGGTGAGACCACACCTGGAGTACTGTGTGCAGTTTTGGTCTCCTTACCTAAGAAAGGATATACTTGCCATAGAGGGAGTGCAGCGAAGGTTCACCAGGCTGATTCCTGGGATGGCAGGACTGTCGTATGAGGAGAGATTGGGTCGACTAGGCCTGTATTTACTAGAGTTTAGAAGAATGAGAGGGGATCTCATTGAAGCGTATAAAATTCTGACAGGGCTAGATAGACTGGATGCAGGGAGGATGTTTCCCCTGGCTGGGGGGTCTAGAATGAGGGGTCACAGTCTCAGGATACGGGGTAGGACATTTAGGACTGAGATGAGGACAAATTTCTTCACTCAGATGGTGGTGAACCTATGGAATTTTCTACCACAGAAGGCTGTGGAGGCCAAGTCACTGAATATATTTAAGAAGGAGATAGATAGATTTCTAGACACAAAAGGCATCAAGGGGTATGGGGAGAGAGCGGGAATATGGTACAGTGTTGAGATAGAGGATCAGCCATGATCATATTGAATGGCGGAGCAGGCTCGAAGGGCCGAATTGCCTTCTCTTGCTCCTATTTTTCTATGTTTCTATGAAAGAAATGTATGGGTCATTGTACGGATGCCTTATGGTGTGGCTGTGGGGGTGTTGCCAACCTGGCGAAGCATGTGGCAGCCATATGGGTGTACTGCATAAAGTTAAGTAAATCTGTCCCTGGCCTCCTGGGCAGCAATGTGCTTGGGTGCTGGTGCCATCTGCACCGTAGGTTCCTTCAGCTCCTGCTCCTCCTCATCTTCCAGCTGATGCTCCTCCTCCTGCTCCTTCTCTGAAGAGGCTGTGTACTCAGTGCTTTGCTCCTCATACAGCACGATTCCTCGATGCTGCGCTCTGTTGTGCAGGGTGCAGCAGACCACAACGATTCTGGAGGCTCCAGCTAGTGCGTACTGAAGGGCTCCTCCAGACCTGTCAAGGCATCTGAATCACATTTTGAACATGCCTATTGTCTGCTCTATGCCACATCTGGTGGAAATGTGGCTCTCATTGTATCTCTCCTGGGCCGCAGTACTTGGCCTCCTAAATGGTGTCATGAGCCACGTCTTCAGTAGATAGCCCTTGTCTCCAAGCAGCCAGCCGGAAAGTCTGTTTGGAGGTGCGAAGAGCTAAGGCAGGGTGGACTGGTACAGGGTGAAAGGATCATGACAGCTACCAGTGAATTTGGCGCAGATATGCATGATGATCTTAATATGGTTGCAGACCAGCTGCGCATTGAGGGAGTGGAAGCCCTTGCAGTTGACAAACACTCCTGGGTGATGATGGGGTGCCCCGATGGCCACATGTGTGCAGTCGATGAGGCCCTGCACCCATGGGAAACCAGCCAGAGCGGCAAAGCCGAGCGCTCGCTCAGTAACACTGGCTTCATTAGTGGCAAAGTTGATATAATTGGCTGACTTGTCAAACATGGCATCGGTGACCTGTGTGATGCATCTGTGGGTGGCCGCCTGCGAGATGTCACAAATGTCTGCTGCAGATCCCTGGAAAGAGCCTGAGGCGAAGACGTTGAGGGCACTTGTGACTTTGGCAGCTAATGGTAAGGCGTGTCCACCCATTCCTCTTTGCTGTAGGTCCTCCTCCAGCAATGTGCAAATGTCTGTGACGACCTGGCGCGATAGCCTGAGCCTCCTTTGGCACTGTTGCTCAGTCATGTTAAGGAAGCTCATCCTCTGCCTCTATACCCTGTGTTGGGGGTACCGCCTCCAGCGTGGTGCAGCCCTGTGCTGATGCCCTCTGTCCTGTGCAGCATCAGGTGGTTGAGGAGAAGGTTGGTGGTGTTGTTGGTGCTGCTGCTGTGCCTGGTGCTGCTGGTGTTGGGGCTCATTGTGGTCAGATTCTGAGGACCAAGGTGAGACAGTATAAACACCACCCATGTTGATGGAAGAGATGGCAAGCCAAGTAGAGTTGACAGAAGCAATCTATCAATGGTGAGAGAGGTTCTTCCACTGAGGTGACACTGGATGGAAACGTAGCTGGAAAGACTTGCAGCATTCAGAAAGCTCAATCGGTTCTGGGAATGCAGTGAGCAACAGTTTTTGCCTGAGGAAAGTGATCAGCTGTCAGTTGGGAGCTTTTAAATAACATTTCTTGCTGTCAACTAATCAGCTGGATCAATGGCCACTCAGGTTGACAGACGTTGTCCCCGAGCTGCGTGAATGCCGTGGCCATGCAGGGAAATTTAAAATGTAGGGGGGAAAAGGCTTTTAAGTATCTGTAAACAAGGTTATAATGATTTCAATTAGGTCGCCCACCTCTGCCGATCGGGTCACTGCCGCATCAGCAAACACGCCCAAGGGAAAGGCACGTGGGGGCAGGATATTGTCGGGTTCCTGACCCGCTCCCACTTTTTTCAGATTTCCCACCCGACCCGCCTTCATTCCCACCCACACGGAGCCCAGAAAATTCTGGCCATAGTGTTTGGTTTGCCATGTAGAGGAACCTATACCGTGAGCAGTTTATACAGCATAGAGGAAGTGCCTATTGTTGTGTATGTACCTTTAAGAGAAGAACTGATTCTATACTGCAGTACCGGCAGTGACCACCCCTGTATATAAAGCCATAGCAGGCTTCTGTATTTCAGTCTTAAGTTACGCTCTGTTCAGTACCTCATTCACAGCATTGCTAGCTGTGCAGCTGCAAGCAGAGGGAGCAGCCAGACTGGGAGAGTGGACTAAAGTGGTGGTCCCCTGACCAGGCAGAGGAGGAGAATGCTGGACCACCACCACCTCCACCTCCACCATCATCACAGCAACTGAGGTGCCTGGAGAGAGAGGACAGAGGAGGAGAAGGAGAAGGGAGGCCAGCAACAACACCAACCAGGGGAGAGGCCTTTCTTATCACTGCCTCCCCAAATTGGCCTCCATTCCAGGAGAGAGGGGAGAGAAACAACCAACAACCACCAACTGTTTGGAAGGAGGGAAGAACAACATCATCTTTCAGGTGGGTGTTATTTGGTGCACTCTCCCAAAGACTTTGTATTTTAGGTGGGGGGAGAAAAGAAGAAACAAGGCCGGATCATCAAGGGGTGTCTGTGTGTGTGTGTGTGGCTCTTGTTAAAAGCTAGGCCACACACACCACTAATAAGCACCCCTTCTATTGCCTGGCCTGGGACAGCTGGAGCTGCCTAGGTGAAGTCTCTAATTCCATTAATTGCATCGTTAAGACCTGGTGCAGGACTGAGCCTGGGCATCTCCAGCTTTCCCAGGTGAAGACATCTTCTCCCCCTGCCAGAAGACCACCACGATAAAAGACTTTTAAATCCCATCGGAGAGTGCACCCCTGCCAACACCCACCCACCATCCTGAGTGGCAACCCTGCCTTTGCGGCCTCCCTCCTTCCCAGCCCCCCACTCTCTCTCTTTGTCTTTCTCTGCCTTTCTCTCTGAGGCACCTCTTTTCATCTTTATTTATTAATTGCCTATTGAGCAGAGGGGAGAAGGCCCCTCTCCCAATTTCAATCATAAGGGGGAGAGGTGTGCCTTCAATTTAAACAGCTCCCTCTGCTCAATAGAGGACCAAAAAAAAAAAAATACCAGAGGCCATTAACACTTTCAGGCCTGTGACTTGGGGTGAGTGTAGCCCTTATAAAAACAACCCATAGTGGCGACTGCATCTTCGCCGGTGGCGGGGCCAGCCAGGACTTATGCGGGAGTGGCAGCCACAGCCACAGCTGCTCCCGCTACTTCTGCTGCCCCGTCACCCTTTAAACTTATAACAAAAAAGCTTGGGGTGAAGAGCTACACTCACCCCACTATGACCATTGAGACCAGCGTTAAAGCCATGGCTGGGGTTGTCGGCCCCTCAGCCGTCGTCGCGGCCTCAAAAATGTATGGGAAGGCTGTGTTCTTCCTGGGGTCGGAGCGGGCGGTGTCCCTGGCCGTCGCCAAGGGGCTCACCGTGGGCGGGAGCTTCCTGCCGGTGGATCCTCTCGAGGCCACCGCGCAGAGGATCGTCGTTTCTAACGTCCCGCCCTATGTTCCTGGTGAGCTCCTCCTTCCCCATTTACGCCAACTTGGGGAGGTGAGGTCGGGGATCACACCCATCCCGCTCGGCTTCCGGGAGGCCAGCCTTCGCCACGTCTTCTCCTTCCGGCGCCAGCTGTTTATCCAGCTGGCACGGGAGGAGGACACCGACGGGGTGTTCATCGTCCACCACGAGGGGACCGCCTATTGCGTCTTCTGGACGTCGGACGGTGTGCGGTGCCACGCCTGCAAGGAGGTGGGGCACATCCGGAAAAACTGCCCCGCCTCCAAGGCCGCCGGTTCATCTCGTGCGGCCGAGGCTGGCGCTGCCGCCGCTCCTTCCCCCGGATCTACCCGCGAGTCGGGAACGTCTGATGCGCGGTCGACGTCGGGGGCCGATGCCACCAAGGCCTCCGGCGGGGGGGAGGGAGCGTGTCCGGCCGGAAAGAAGGCGCGGTGAAAAAATAAACACCTTAGGGCGGGTCCCCCTGTGGATGGCCAGCCCTTGCCCCTTGCGCCCCTTACACCCGCGCTCCTCGCGGAGTTAATCGGGGCAGACGCGAGCGGGAGGGGCCTCGTGCCCGAGCCTGTGGCCGCAACCACCGCAGCGGTAACGCCAATACTTGCGGCCGGGCTCGGGCCCGAGGAGCCCGACAAACCTGCTCTGCCGGAGGGAGCAGAGGAGGAGGCCTCTGCAGACATGGAGGTCCCCCTCGCTCCCTCCGTGCTAAAAAGAAGGCGCGAACCCCTGGAAGAGGAGGAGGACCGGGAGGAGGAAGGTCCCTCCGAGCAGGGGGAGTCGTCGCCCGCCGCGGGTACTGCGCCCGCCCCCCCCCCCCGCTGTCGTCATCACCAGCGATCGGCAGGGGTCGCCTGTCCCTCGGAAGGCTGAGGCAGATGTGACCCGGACATCTCCCAGGGGCTGCTCGACCTGGTAGAGGTTTTAATTCAAAACACCCCATCTGCTGGGTCGGAGGTTGGTGGCGGGGAGGAGGATGACCCCTGGCTGCGTCTCTGGTGCCGGACGTACTGGAGGAGCTGGGAATTGTTCTCTCCCCGGTTTCTCCGGTCATTCCGGCGTCTGGGGCGGAGGGGAGCTCTGAACCGCCGCCGTCTTCTGGCCCAGCAACCCTAGAGGAGCCCAGGGAGGAATCCACTGCCGCCGATCCTGGGGGTGGGATCCGGGCGGAGGTGGGGCTGGCTGGTGCGGCCGAGCCGTTCGCTGCGCACTGCAGTGCGGACGGTTCGGCCGCTGGCGATGACCCCCTGGAGGAGGATGGGGACTCGGTGATGGGCACGGAGGACGATTCGGACTCCAGCACTGACGAGGCGATGGATGACCTCGTGCCCCTTGCCGAGTCTCCCCTCATTCCCTTAAGGGAACTCGGGGATTTTATGGCCACATGCCTGGGTCGGCACAATAAGGTCCAGCTGGCCCTCGACAGGTGGTCGGAGCTGGCGCTGCTCATCGTGTCCGTCCGCGCCGCCGTTAAGATCATGGGCGCGGACGAGGGTGTGAACCCGCTCGAGCTGCGTCGGCTCAGAACGTTTCTCACTGGGCTGCTGAGGAAGTGGCGGCTGACCAGCGGCTGCGCTTCCTCCCCCCGTTAGGTGTAGGTAGAGGTTGCACTATGCTTCTGACATGAAGATAACCAAAGCCAGCCTCAACATCAACGGCAGCAGGGAGGCGCACCGCAGATTCAATAACTTCTCTGTCCTTCAGGACGGGAAGTATGCGGTGTGCTTCCTGCAAGAAACCCACACCGTTCCGGGAGACGAAGCCATGTGGCTCCTGGAGTGGCAAGGAGGGGTCAACATCTGTCACCTCTCCAACAATTCCAGCAGGGTGGCTATCTTGCTGGCCCCGCATTTTCAGCCGGAGATCTTGGGGGTCAAGGCGCACGTGCCGGGCCGCTTGCTCCAGGTCATTGTTCGCCTGGGGGGCGTGCCGCTCCATCTAGTGAATGTGTACGACCCTCAGACCGGTGCGCAGCAAGTGCGCTTCTTCGAAGAAGTGTCCGCTCTTTTGGGCTCCGTCGACGTGGGCGAGTGCGTCATCCTCGGGGGGGGGATTTTAACTGCACCCTCGAGGCGAGGGACCGTTCGGGTCCCCCGCGAAGCCCAGCGGCGATGGAGAAGTTGAGGGACCTGGTCGGGTCCTTCGACTTGGTGTACATCTGCCGAAATCTCCACCCCGACTCCAGCGCCTTCACTAGCGTGAGGTCTGGGGGAGGTAGGTCCAGAATCGACCGCCTTTACATTTCACGGGCGTACGTCTCCTGCGTTCTGGCGGCTTCCATGCGGCCGGTGCCGTGCACGGACCTCCACCTGGTGTGGGCGGAGCTCGCTCCGCTGCGTGCACGGGGGGTGTTCCGCGTACTGGCATTTTAAAAACGCGCGGTTCTGGGATTCATTTCGTCGGTTCTGGGCTGACTGGAGAAGGAAGCAGGGGGGCTTCCCCTCCTTGAGGCTATGGTGGGATGTGGGCAAGGCTCACATCCGTATCTTCTGTCAGGAGTACGCGAAGGGGTCGACCAAGAGGCGGGAGGCCCGGGTCGGGCGGTTGGAGAAGGAGGTGCTCGACCTGGAGTCCCGTCTCGGTCAGGTCGTCGAGGACCCGGCCCTGCGGATGGTGTACGAAGAGAAGAAGGGCGCGCTGAAGGACCTGCCGCTCATCGGGTCCCAAGGTGCGTATGTGAGGTCATGGATCCAGCTCCTGCGGGACCTGGACCGCGGCTCCCCCTTCTTCTACTCGCTGGAAAAAAGACGGGGGGTCCATAAGCAGCTCTTGGGGCTGCTGGCCGACGATGGATCTCTGGTCTCGGATCCGGAGGGAATCAGCGCGGAGACCCGCGACTACTACGGGGCTCTGTTCTCTCCGGATCCTTCCAGCGAGGATGCGCGTAGAGTTTTGTGGGAGGATCTGCCGAAGGTCGGCCCGGAGGGCGCTGAAAAATTGGACGCTCCGCTAAGCCTGGCGGAGCTGACCGGCGCCCTCCGCCAGCTCTCTAGGGGAATGTCCCCGGGGCTGGATGGGCTGACCATGGAGTTCCACAGGATGTTCTGGGACGTCTTGGGGGGCGACTACGCGCGGGTCCTGGGGGAAAGTTTGGCGACCGGGGAGATGCCCCTCTCTTGGCGCAGGGCGGCCATTGTCCTGCTGCCTAAGAAGGGCAATCTCCGCCTCCTTAAGAACTGGCGCCCGGTCTCCCTCCTCAGCACGGACTATAAAATCTTTGCCAGGGCCATGTCTGCTCGCCTTGGCACCGTGCTGGCCCACATGATCCACCCCGACCAGTCCTACACGGTCCCGGGCCGGACCATCCACGATAACATCCATCTGGTCCGGGACCTGGTCCACCACTCCCAGAGGGCTGGTCTGTCGGTCGCCTTCCTTTCCCTGGATCACGAGAAGGCGTTTGACAGGGTGGATCACGAGTATCTCTTCGGGACTCTGCGCGCATTCGGGTTCGGGACGCATTTCGTCGCCCAGAGGCCTGCCGAGGACGCCTGGCCGGCGAACTGGCAAGAGCTGGAGGCCAAAGTCACCGCTCGCCTAGGACGCTGGACAGGACTGCTCCGAGTGTTGTCCTACAGGGGTCGAGCGCTGGTCATAAACCAGCTGGTGGCTATTACGTCCGTGAATGATTGAGACAAGGACAGCAGGAGTGGGACAAAATAAGTCTTTACTGATGGAAGTCAATAGTGAAACTGAAACAAGAGAGGCTCACTAGCGCCTTTTATACAGGGGTTGTCACTGCCGGTACTGCAGTCTGAGACCAGTTATTCTCTTAAAGGTACATACACAACAATTCCTCCCCTTTTAGATAAACAGTACACAACATTCATTTAACAACTAAATGATAACTAATTACAATCACAATTACTGTTGATAGATACATTGGTTAAGTTTAAGCAATTATAAGTTCAGTCTTTGAGGAGGCTTCCTGATTCTGTCTGGATAACGCCTCTTTCGGGTATCAGGTTCTTCTGGCAATGTTGAGTCGGGATCAATGTCGTTGTTTGGTTCATCTGCTTCCAATATTGCCGGTTCTACGGTAGCTGCAATTGGAACATCGATTTCATTACCAGGTGTATCAGATCGTGGTGTGGAGTTGACGTTTTCCAGTGACTCTAGAATCTGGTCAGCATGGCGTCTTACAATGTTCTCCCCAATGTCCACGGTATACATGAGAGGTCCTTGTCGTGTACAAATCGTTCCTGGCTGCCATTTCTCAGTGTGGTAGTCCCGGGCCAAAACTGGTTGACCTATTTTAAAACTCCTGGTCGGCCTTTCATTCATATTCTGAAACTGCCTGTTCTCCACATCTCTTTGGACGTTTGGCTTAACCAAATCCAAGCGGCATCGTAGTCTTCGATTGAAGAACATCATGGCTGGAGTTTGGTTGGTAACCGCATGTGTCGCATTCCGGTAGGCAAACAAGAAGTTGTCCACCTTGTGTTGTCGGGGTATATCTTCATTACACATTGCCTTGATAGCCTTCTTGAATGTTTGGACAAACCTCTCGGCCAATCCATTAGTGGCTGGATGATATGGGGCAGATGTGTAATGCTTAACACCATTGTTCTTTAAAAACCTCCGGAACTCTTCAGACACAAACTGTGGTCCATTGTCAGAGCAAATCTGTTCAGGCAGCCCATTCCTGGCGAATATGGTTCGTAAAACTGTGATAGTTTTTTCCGTGGTGGTTGAGGACATTTTTATTACCTCTGGCCACTTTGAATGTGCATCCACCGCAATTAAAAACATCGAGTCCATGAAGGAACCAGCAAAATCAATGTGCACCCTTTGCCATGGAGATGAGGGCCACTCCCATGGATGCAGAGGAGCTTGTGTTGGGGCGTTTTGGACCTTCTGGCATTCTGCACAGCTCTTGGTCATCTCTTTGATTTTTCTATCGATTCCCGGCCACCACACAAACGCTCTGGCTAAGTTCTTCATTTTTACCCCACCCAGGTGACCCTCATGAAGCTCATTGAGCACTCTATCCATCAACTTAGGTGGAATTACTACTCTGGATCCACACATCAAGGTTCCTCTGCACACTGACAGCTGTTCTCTTCTCGGCGAGAATGCTGGCAGCAGTGGTTCGGCATGTGCTGGCCATCCCTTCACCGTTAAATCATAGACCTGTGATAGTGTCGGGTCATTCCGTGTTTCCTTTTCTATGTTTGCATTCGTCACAGGGAGACATTCGACTATGGTCGAGTGGAATAACTCCATTGGATCCACTGCAAGGTCTTCTTCTTCCACCGTCGGCAACAGTAGGCGTTACAATCCATCAGCATTTCCATGCTGTTTAGTTCCTTTGTACTCAATGTCATATTGATGTGCCCCTAGGAAAAGGGACCATCTCTGCAGCCGTTGTGCTGTCATTATCGGTACGCCCTTCTGCGGGTTGAAAATGGAGACAAGAGGTTGATGATCGGTTAGTAGAGTAAATTTTTGACCGTGCAGGTAGTGATTGAACTTCTTCACCCCCCACACTAGGCTGAGGGCCTCTCTGTCAATCTGGGCGTAGTTACGCTCGGCAGATGTTAACGAGCGTGACGCAAAAGCTACCGGCCTCTCTGAACCATCAAGGAATTTATGTGACAGTACCGTCCCAATGCCGTAGGGAGACGCATCACACGCCAGTCTGATCAGCAGTGCTGGGTTGTAGTGAGCCAATACTTCGCTTGAAGTGATTAAGTCCTTACTCTTCTGAAAAGCACGCTTCCAATCATCGCTCCATTTCCATGCTACCCCCGTTCGCAGCAGGGCGTTCAGTGGGTGCAGAATTGTCGACAAATTCGGCAAAAACTTATGATAGTAATTCACCAATCCGAGGAATGACCTCAGTTGCGACACGGCCACAATACGATATCTGTTTCTTAAAAAATTCGCACTTGGGGCGGTTGGCTCGCAGCCCATGTTCCCGTAGTCTAGTGAACACCTGTTCTAGGTTGTTAAGGTGTTCACTGTCATCTTCACCTGTCACAAGGATGTCGTCCAAGTAACACTGAGTCCCCGGAATCCCTTGCAGGACTTGTTCCATCGCTCTTTGCCATATCGCCGGAGCCGATGCTACTCCGAATACCAATCGATGATACTGGTAAAGACCTTTGTGAGTGTTTATCGTGAGATACTTCCTGGAGGACTCTTCAACCTCCATCTGCAAATATGCTTGTGCTAGGTCAATTTTTGTAAAACGCTTCCCTCCAGACAGTGAGGCGAAGATGTCTTCTATCCTTGGAAGAGGATATTGTAATGTGTGAAGGACTGGGTTCACCGTCACCTTGAAATCCCCACAGATGCGAATCTTCCTTGGCTCCCCGGACTTATTGCTTAACGTTTTCTTCATGACAGGAACGATGGGTGTCGCCCACTCGCTCCAGTCGACCTTAGACAACACGCCCGCCTTCTCCAGATTCTCCAGCTCTGCCTCGACGGCTGGGCGAATTGCATATGGTACCGGTCTTGCTTTGAAAAACTTGGGAACTGCATTCTCTTCTATTTTTATCGAGGCGGTTACGCCTTTAAGCGTGCCCAGTTCTTGTTGAAATACCTCTTTGGCGTTAGCTAAGATTGTTGACAATCGTCCAGGAGTGACGTCTTCATTTTTTTACCGTCCACCGTCATTGCATGAATGGAGTGCCAATCTAAGTTTATCTTCCTGATCCATTCCCGTCCCAATAACGGTGGTCCACCATTTGGCAGTATGTAGAGATACAATTTCCGTATTTTCTTGCCATTGTATTCGACAGGCACCCTTATTTTTCCTCTGGGGTATACTTTTTGCCCCGTATACGTCGTCAAGACGGTGGATGTCTCTCTCAAGGGTATGTGTGAAAATAGCCGCTCGTAGTCTCGTCGATTCATGACGGTTAGCGCTGATCCTGTATCCAATTCCATTTCAACTTGGGACACTGCTATCGTGAGGGTGACCCAAATGGTTCGGTGATCCTCTTTTGCGATTACATTGTGAAGTTTGAGACAGCTTAGTCTCCTGTTTCCGGATTCACTATCGCTCATCTGGTCTTCGGAACTACTGTCCATCATCTTTTATACTTTCTTGTACGGTTCCTTAGTAGCCTTTTTGTTGTCGCTGGTCTTCTTCCCAGACCTGCAAACTCGTGCAATGTGTCCCATCTTCCCGCATTGCCTGCATATTTTGTCTTTGGACCAGCAGTCCTTCTGGTCATGGTTAGTTCTGCCGCAGCGATAACATTTTGCAAATCCCCGTGTCATTTCGTGGGTGCCCTATTCCTGTGGTTTTTGTTGAATTTCTGCAGCTCCCCTGGCTGCTGTTTCATACGATACTGCCACCCTGAAAGCCTTATCTAGCGTCAGCTCTTTCTCTGAGAGTAACTTCTTCTGTGTTCCTTCACTCAGGAGTCCGCAGACAAATTTGTCCCGTAGGGTATCTGCCAGTCCTGCTCCGAACTGGCAGTGCTTTGATAGCTTGCGTAGTTCCGTAAGATACTCAGCATTGCTCTCATCTTTGTGCTGAGTTCTCCTGTGGAATCTAAATCTTTCTGCTATCAACAGCGGTGCAGGGTTTAGGTGTTCCTGTAGGACAGCAACAATTTCGTTAAAACTCTTCGCCTTCGGTTTGGCTGGAGTAATCAGGTCCCGCAATAGGCCATACGTTCTAGCGCCCATTAAGTTTAGCAATATCGATGCCTTTTTCCCCTCCGCTATTTCGTTTGCCTCGAAATATACCTCGACTCTTTCCACATACGTGGTCCAGTCCGCTATTGTATTATCAAAAGCAGTGATACAGCCAGTCTTCGGCATCTTGCAAATCTAAAATGGCGCCTCCCGCGCTTTGCCTTCTTCCCCGATTTAACAAAATGGCGCCTCCCGCGCTTTGCCTTCTTCCCCGCTGATTAAGATGGCGCCTCCCGCGCTTTGCCTTCTTCCCCGCTGTTGTTAGCGCTGCTTTCCACGGTTTCTTGCGTGTTTAATAATTTAAAAAAAAATTATTTTCCCGTCGTGGACCAAACCTGTGGGACTCTTGCCTCCCTCTTCGCAGGTCTATACACAGCCCGGCTTCGTAGCACCGGCCGCGCCCTGTGTGCTCCACCCTCTCTCTCTCTTCTTCCTGACAACGCTGCTCGGCCCCGTTGCAAACCACCCGCTCGAGTTCGTGACCGCCGCAGCCCAGGAAGGATCACTGCACTACCTGCCACCAGCCCGATTAGCTGAAGCACCATCGACAGGAACCAGGCCCCGCATCCGACAGCTTCTCCAGCAATCTTCAACTCTGCAACACAGTGCGGATGCCCACGGTCGACGCCCGTTTCTACTGCCTCTTACTTTCTTTTCTTTCTGGCCTCGACCTCTGCTCACTTCGCTATAGGAATGGATCCCAGGAGGTGGTGCAGACTGTAGGTAGGTTCGTATCTGCTCGTCGCCAGTATTACGTCCGTGAATGATTGAGACACGGACAGCAGGAGTGGAACAAAACAATTCTTTACTGATGGAAGTCAATAGTGAAACTGAAACAACAGAAGCTCACTAGCACCTTTTATACAGGGGTGGTCACTGCCGGTACTGCAGTCTGAGACCAGTTATTCTCTTAAAGGTACATACACAACAGTGGCCGCCATGTTGTGGTACCGGTTGGTCACTTTGCTCCCTCCCCCTGCGTTTGTCGCCAAGATACAGAAGAAGCTCATCGAATTCTTCTGGGACAAAAGGAAGCACTGGGTCTCTGCCGCGGTTCTGTGTCTCCCGCTTAGGGAGGGCGGTCAGGCGCTGGTGTGTCTTCGCACCCAGGCTGCGACTTTCTGTCTTCAGACGCTGCAGAGATACCTGTACGTCGAGAATCCTCCGAGATGGTGTGCGCTGGCAACGTTTTTCTTCCGCCAGCTGCACGGTCTCAATTACGACACGCAGCTCCAGTTTGCGAAAGTGGGCGGCAGGCATGCCGGCCTGCAGGAGCTGCCTGTCTTCTACCAGGAACTACTATGGGTTTGGAACTACGTCACTTCCAGGCGGAGCTCTCCACCGTCAGGAGCGGCGGCTCTCCTTCGGGAGCCGCTGCTCAGGAATCCGCACCTCCACGAACGTGGGTTCGGGCGGCTGGCGGAGGGCAGGGCTGTGCCTGGCAAGGTGACCACAGTCGGGGACCTGCTCGATGGTGGAGGAGCGGGCTGGATGGCGCCGGAGGAGCTGGCACGGCGCCTGTCCTGGGCCAACGTCCGGCTCGCGGTCGAAGCCATCGAATCGGTGAAAGCGGCACTGGGCCCCGACTCCACTAGGTGTATCGAGGTGGCTCAAGCACGTGGGGCGATCCCGTCCGAGCTTACCCCCGTTCGGACGGATTTCCTCATTGGCGCCCAGCCCCGAAACTCCCCTCGGGAACCGGCGCCTCACAACTTGAGCCATCTCGAGGAAATACCCTCCGTGCCTTTTCATTCCGCGCGGAGGGGATTCCTGTACGGGCTGCTCCTGCACACTCTCCACTTTGCCATCTTCGTCTACCGTCCGGACACGCCTTGGCGTGGCGTCTTGCCGACTGGCGGTGGCGGAGGTCCCCAATGGAGGGCTCTCTACGCGGGAGTCCTCCCTTGTTCCATCGGGGACTTGGCCTGGAGGGTGTTGCATAGAGCGGTCCCGTGCAATAAGGTTTTAAGTAGGTTCACGGACTCCCAGGCCACCTGCATTTTTTACGGCCTGGAGGAGTCCGTGTTTCACGTTTATATGGAGTGTGAGAGGTTGCACCTCCTCTTTCACTACTTGAAGGGGCTGCTCCTTGATTTTTGGTTGCACTTCTGTCCCACGCTCTTGATATACGGTCACCCGGTGCGGAGGGGAGCGGACAGGTTGGAGGACCTCCTTGTGGGCCTGCTGCTGGGCCTGGCTAAATGAGCCATCGATTGGTCCAGGCAGCGGGTGGTCGAGGGGGTCGTCCAGCCGGATTGCCTGCCTCTCTTCCGCGGCCATGTTCGCGCCTGGGTGGCCCTGGAGATGGAGCACGCGGTGTCCGCCGGTGCGCTTGAGTATTTCTGCGACCGGTGGGCGCCACGGGGACTGGAGTGCATCATCAACCCAGAAAACCAAATTTTAATTTGATTTGTTAAGTTTTAGTTGAACTTTTGTTTACAGTCCAGTTTGGGGTTTTTTTTGGTACAAACAAAAGAGTACCCTCTGTTCAGTACCTCATTCACAGCATTGCTGGCTGTGCAGCAACAAGCAGAGGGAGCAGCCAGACTAGGAGAGTGGACTAAAGTGGTGGTCCCCTGACCAGGAAGAGGAGGAGAACGCTGGACCACCACCACCACCAACTCCACCATCATAACATCAACTGAGGTGCCTGGAGAGAGAGGACAGAGGAGGAGAAGGAGAGAGGAGCCCAGCAACAACACCAACCAGGGGAGAGGCCTTTCCCATTGCTGCATCCCCAAATTGGCCTCCATTCCAGGAGAGAGGGGAGAGAAACAACCAACAACCGCCAACTGTTTGGAAGGAGGGAAGAACAACATCATCTTTCAGATGGGTGTTATTTGGTGCACTCTCCCAAAGACTTTGTATTTTAGGTGGGGGGAGAAAAGAAGGAAAAAGGGCCGAATCATCAAGGGGTGTGTGTGTGTGTGTGGCTCTTGTAAAACACTAGGCCACACACACCACTAATTAAGCACCCCTTCCTATTGCCTGACCTGGGATAGCTGGAGCTGCCTAGGTGAACAGCCCAATTGTACATCGTTAAGACCTGGTGTGGGACTGAGCCTGGGGCATCTCCAGCTTTCCCAGGTGAAGACATCTTCTCCCCCTGCTAGAAGACCACCTTCAAAGACTTTAATTTTTCATCAGAGAGTGCACCCCTGCCGACACCCACCCACCCACCATCCTGAGTGGCGACCCTGCCTTTGCGGCCTCCCTCCTTCCCACACCCCCTCTCTCACTCTCTTTGTCTTTCTCTGCCTTTCTCTCTGAGACACCTCATTTCATTTTTATTTATTAATTGCCTATTGAGCAGAGGGGAGAAGGCCCCTCTCCCAATTTCAATCAATAAGGGGGAGAGGTGTGCCTTCAATTTAAACAGCTCCCTCTGCTCAATTGAGGACCAAAAAATACCTGAGGCCACAATTAACACCTTCAGGCCTGTGACTTGGGGTGAGTGTAGCCCTTTTTAGAAAACACTCCAGAATGGCGACTGCATCTTCGCCGGTGGCAGGGCCAGCCAGGACTTATGCGGGAGTGGCAGCCACAGCCACAGCTGCTCCCGCTGCTTCTGCTGCTCCGTCGCTATTTAGATTGATAACAAAAAAGTTTTGGGTGAAGAGCTACACTCACCCCACTATGACCATTGAGGCCTGCGTTAAAGCCATGGCTGGGGTTGTCGGCCCCTCAGCCATCGTCGCGGCCTCAAAAATGTATGGGAAGGCTGTGTTCTTCCTGGGGTCGGAGCGGGCGGTGTCCCTGGCCGTCGCCAAGGGGCTCACCGTGGGCAGCACCTTCCTGCCAGTGGATCCTCTCGAGGCCACCGCGCAGAGGATCGTCATTTCCAACATCCCGCCCTATGTTCCTGCTGAGCTCCTCCTTCCCCATTTATGTCAACTTGGGGAGGTGAGGTCGGGGATCACACACATCCCGCTCGGCTTCCGGGAGGCCAGCCTTCGCCACGTCTTCTTCCGGCGCCAGCTGTTTATCCAGCTGGCGTGGGAGGAGGATGCCGACGGGGCGTTCGTCGTCCTCCACGAGGGGACCGCCTATCGCGTCTTTTGGACGTCGGACGGTGTGCGCTGCCATGCCTGCAAGGAGGTGGGGCACATCAGGAAAAACTGCCTCGCCTCCAAGGCCGCCGGATCATCTCGTGCGGCCGAGGCTGGCGCCGCCGCCGCTCCTCCCCCCAGATCTGCCCGCGCGTCGAGAACATCTGATGCACGGTTGACGTCGGGGGCCGATGCCACCAAGGCCTCCGGCGGGGGGGAGGGAGCGCGTCTGGCTGGAAAGAAGGTGCGGATAAAATCAAAACACTTTAGGGCGGGTCCCCCCGTGGAGGGCCAGCCCCTGCCCCTTGAGCCCCTTACACCCGCGCTCCTCGCGGCGTTAATCGGGGCGGACGTGAGTGGGAGGGGCCTCGTGCCCGAGCCTGTGGTCGCAACCGCCGTTGCGGAAACGCCGATACCTGCGGCCGGGCTCGGACCCGAGGAACCCGACAAACCTGCTCTGCCGGAGGGAGCTGAGGAGGAGGCCTCTGCAGACATGGAGGTCTCCCTCGCTCCCTCCGTGCTAAAAAGAAGGCGCGCCCCCCTGGAAGAGGAGGAGGACCGGGAGGTGGAAGGTCCCTCCGAGCAGGGGGAGTCGTCGCCCGCCGCGGGTACTGCGCCCCCCCCCGCCCCCCCCGCTGTCGTCATCACCAGCGATCGGCAGGGGTCGCCTGTCCCTCGGGAGGCTGAGGCAGATGTGTCTGTCCGGCGCGTGCCTCCCAGGGATGGGGACGAGACCCTGCCCGTGGTGGGGGTCGCGGAACAACCCGCGGCAGAAATTGACATTCTATCGGTGCCGTTACCCCTCGCCGGCTCGGGCGGCCTGGGGTCTGGGTCGGGCGAGCTCGAGGATAATGACCTCGCCCAATGCGACCCGGACATCTCCCAGGGGCTGCTCGACCTGGTAGAGGTTTTAATTCAAAACACCCCATCCGCTGGGTCGGAGGTTGGTGGCGGGGAGGAGGATGGCCCCCTGGCTGCGTCTCTGGTGCCGGACGTGCTGGAGGAGCTGGGAATTGTTCTCTCCCTGGTTTCTCCGGTCATTCCGGCGTCTGGGGCGGAGGGGAGCTCTGAACCGCCACCGTCTTCTGGCCCAGCACCCCTAGAGGAGCCCAGGGAGGAATCCTCTGCCGCCGATCCTGGGGGTGGGATCCGGGCGGAGGCGGGGCTGGCTGGTGTGGCCGAGCCGTTCGCTGCGCACTGCGGGGCAGACGGGTCGGCCACTGGTGACGACCCCCTGGAGGAGGATGGGGACTCGGTGATGGGCACAGAGGACGATTCATACTCCAGCGCCGACGAGGCGATGGATGACCTCGTGCCCCTTGCCGAGTCTCCCCTCATTCCCTTAAGGGAACTCGGGGATTTTATGGCCACGTGCCTGGGTCGGCGCAATAAGGTCCGGCTGGCCCTCGACAGGTGCTCGGAGCTGTCGCTGCTCATCGTGTCCGTCCGCGCCGCCATTAAGATCATGGGCGCGGACGAGGGTGTGAACCCGCTCGAGCTGCGTCGGCTCAGAACGTTTCTCACTGGGCTGCTGAGGAAGTGGCGGCTGACCAGCGGCTGCGCTTCCTCCCCCCGTTAGGTGTAGGTAGAGGTTGCATTATGCTTCCGACATGAAGATAACGATAGCCAGCCTCAACATCAACGGCAGCAGGGAGGCGCGCCGCAGATTCAATAACCTCTCTGTCCTTCGGGACGGGAAGTATGCGGTGTGCTTCCTGCAAGAAACCCACACCGTTCCGGGAGACGAAGCCACGTGGCTCCTGGAGTGGCAAGGAGGGGTCAGCATGAGTCACCTCTCCAACAATTCCAGCGGGGTGGCTATCTTGCTGGCCCCGCATTTTCAGCCGGAGATCTTGGGGGTCAAGGAGGACGTGCCGGGCCGCTTGCTCCAGGTCACTGTTCGCCTGGGGGGCGTGCCGCTCCATCTAGTGAACGTGTACGCCCCTCAGACCGGTGCGTAGCAAGTGCGCTTCTTCGAAGAAGTGTCCGCACTTTTGGGCTCCGTCGACGTGGCCGAGTGCGTCATCCTCGGGGGGGATTTTAACTGCACCCTCGAGGCGAGGGACCGTTCGGGTCCCCCGCGAAGCCCAGCAGTGATGGAGAAGTTGAGGGACCTGGTCGGGTCCTTCGACTTGGTGGACGTCTGGCGAAATCTCCACCCCGACTCCAGCGCCTTCACTAGCGTGAGGTCTGGGGGAGGAAGGTCCAGAATCAACCGCCTCTACATTTCCCGGGCGTACGTCTCCTGCGTTCCGGCGGCTACCGTGCGGCCGGTGCCGTGCATGGACCACCACCTGGTGTGGGCGGAGCTCGCTCCGCTGCGCGCGCGGGGGGGTTCACGTACTGGCATTTTAACAACCTGCTGCTGGAGGACGCGCGGTTCCGGGATTCATTTCGTCAGTTCTGGGCCGACTGGAGAAGGAAGCGGGGGGGCTTACCCTCCTCGAGGCTATGGTGGGATGTGGGCAAGGCTCACATCCATCTCTTCTGTCAGGAGTACGCAAAGGGGTCGACCAAGAGGCGGGAGGCCCAGGTCCGGTGGTTGGAGAAGGAGGTGCTCGACCTGGAGTCCCGTCTCGGTCAGGTCGTCGAGGACCCGGCCCTGCGGAAGGTGTACGAAGAGAAGAAGGGCGCGCTGAAGAACCTGCAGCTCGTCGGGTCCCGAGGCGCGTACGTGAGGTCGCGGATCCGGCTCCTGCGGGACCAGGACCGCAGCTCCCCCTTCTTCTACTCGCTGGAAAAAAGACGGGGGGTCCGAAAGCAGCTCTTGGGGCTGCTGGCCGACGACGGATCTCTGGTCTCGGATCCGGAGGGAATCAACGCGGAGACCCGCGCTTACTACGGGGCTCTGTTCTCTGCGGATCCGTCCAGCGAGGATGCGCACAGAGTTCTGTGGGAGGACCTGCCGAAGGTCAGCCCGAAGGGTGCCGAAAAATTGGACGCTCCGCTAAGCCTGGCGGAGCTGACCGGCGCCCTCCGCCAACTCTCTAGGGGAAAGTACCCGGGGCACGACGGGCTGACCGTGGAGTTCCACAAGGCATTCTGGGACGTCTTGGGGGGCGACTACGCGCGGGTCCTGGGGGAAGGTTTGGCGACCGGGGAGATGCCCCTCTCTTGGCGCAGGGCGGTCATTGTCCTGCTGCCTAAGAAGGGCGATCTCCGCCTCCTTAAGAACTGGCGCCCGGTCTCCCTCCTCAGCACGGACTATAAAATCTTTGCCAGGGCCATGTCTGCTCGCCTTGGTACTGTGCTGGCCCACATGATCCACCCCGACAGTCCTACATGGTCCCGGGCCGGACCATCCACGATAATATCCATCTGGTCCGGGACCTGGTCCACCACTCCCAGAGGGCTGGTCTGTCGGTTGCCTTCCTTTCCCTGGATCAGGAGATGGCGTTCGACAGGGTGGATCACGAGTATCTCTTCGGGACTCTGCGCGCATTCGGGTTCGGGACGCATTTCATCGCCCGGATCCGACTTCTGTACGCCGCCGTGGAGTGTCTGATTAAAGTTAACGGGTCCTTGATGGCGCCCCTTCGCTTCGGGAGGGGCGTGCGTCAGGGATGCCCCATGTCCGGTCAGTTATACGCCGTTTGCGTGGAGCCATTCCTGCGCCTCTTGCGGAAGAGGTTGACGGGACTGGCTCTGCAAGGGCCGGGCGTGGAGGTGGTCCTCTCGGCTTACGCCGATGACGTACTCCTCACGGTCACGGATCCCGCTGACTTGCGGAGGATGCGAGAATGCCAGCAGATTTACTCGGACGCATCCTCCGCCAAGATCAACTGGGAGAAATGTTCCGGACTCCTGATGGGTCAGTGGCGGGTGGACTCCCTGCCGGAGGAGTTCAGGCCTTTCGCCTGGAGCACCACGCACCTCCTCTATTTGGGAGTCTACCTTAGCCCTGCCGAGGACGCCTGGCCGGCGAACTGGCAAGTGCTGGAGGCCAAAATCACCGCTCGCCTAGGACGCTGGACAGGACTGCTCCGAGTGTTGTCCTACAGGGGTCGAGCGCTAGTCATAAACCAGCTGGTGGCCGCCATGTTGTGGTACCGGTTGGTCACTTTGATCCCTCCCCCTGCGTTTGTCGCCAAGATGCAGAAGAAGCTCATCCAATTCTTCTGGGACAAAAGGAAGCACTGGGTCTCTGCCGCAGTTCTGTGTCTCCCGCTTAGGGAGGGCGGTCAGGCGCTGGTGTGCCTTCGCACCCAGGCTGCGACTTTCCGTCTTCAGACGCTGCAGAGATACCTGTACGTTGAGAATCCTCCGAGATGGTGTGCGCTGGCGACGTTTTTCTTCCGCCAGCTGCACGGCCTCAATTACGACACGCAGCTCCTGTTTGCGAAAGTGGGCGGCAGGCGTGCCGGCCTGTGGGAGCTGCCTGTCTTCTACCAGGAACTGCTATGGGGTTGGAACTACGTCGCTTCCAGGTGGAGCTCTCCCCCGTCAGGAGCGGCGGCTCTCCTTCGGGAGCCGCTGCTCAGGAATCCAGACCTCCACGAACGCGGGTTCGGGCGGCTGGCGGAGGGCAGGGCTGTGTCTGGCAAGGTGTCCAGAGTCGGGGACCTGCTCGATGGCGGAGGAGCGGGCTGGATGGCGCCGGAGGAGCTGGCGCGGTGCCTGTCCTGGGCCAACGTCCGGCTCGCGGTCGAAGCCATCGAATCGGTGAAAGCGGCACTGGGCCCCGACTCCACTAGGTGTATCGAGGCGGCTCAAGCACGTGGGGCGATCCCGTCCGAGCTTACACCCGTTCGGACGGATTTCCTCATGGGCGCCCGGCCCCGAAACTCCCCTCGGGAACCGGCGCCTCACAACTTGAGCCATCTCGAGGAAATACCCTCCGTGCCTTTTCATTCCGCGCGGAGGGATTTCCTGTACGGGCTGCTCCTGCACACTCTCCACTTTGCCATCTACGTCTACCGTCCGGACACGCCTTGGCGTGGCGTCTTGCCGACTGGCGGTGGCGGAGGTCCCCAATGGAGGGCTCTCTATGCGGGAGTTCTCCCTTGTTACATTGGGGACTTGGCCTGGAGGGTGTTGCATGGAGCGGCCCCGTGCAATAAGGATTTAACTAGGTTCACGGACTCCCAGGCCACCTGCATTTTTTACGGCCTGGAGGAGTCCGTGTTTCACGTTTATATGGAGTGTGAGAGGTTGCAGCCCCTCTTTCACTACTTGAAGGGGTTGCTCCTCGATTTTTGTTTGCACTTCAGTCCCACGCTCTTGATATACGGTCACCCGGTGCGGAGGGGAGCGGACAGGTTGGAGTACCTCCTTGTGGGCCTGCTCCTGGGCCTGGCTAAAAGAGCCATCAATTGGTCCAGGCAGCGGGCGGTTGAGGGGGTCGTCCAGCCGGATTGCCTGCCTCTCTTCCGCGGCCATGTTCGCGCCCGGGTGGCCCTGGAGTTGGAGCACGCGGGGACCGCAGGTGCGCTTGAGTATTTCTGCGACCGGTGGGTGCCGCGGGGACTGGAGTGCATTATCAACCCGGAAAACCAAATTTTGATTTGATTTGTTAAGTTTTAGTTGAACTTTTATTTATTTACAGTCCAATTGGGTTTTTTTTGGGTCTAAATAAAAGAGTACCCTCTGTTTAGTACCTCATTCACAGCATTGCTGGCTGTGCAGCTGCAAGCAGAAGGAGAAGAAGCAGCCAGACTAGGAGAGTGGACTAAAGTGGTGGTCCCCTGACCAGGAAGAGGAGGAGAACGCTGGACCACCACCACCACCAACTCCACCATCATAACATCAACTGAGGTGCCTGGAGAGAGAGGACAGAGGAGGAGAAGGAGAAAGGAGGCCAGCAACAACACCAACCAGGGGAGAGGCCTTTCCCATTACTGCCTCCCCAAATTGGCCTCCATTCCAGGAGAGAGGGGAGAGAAACAACCAACAACCATCAACTGTTTGGAAGGAGGGAAGAACAACATCATCTTTCAGGTGGGTGTTATTTGGTGCACTCTCCCAAAGACTTTGTATTTTAGGTGGGGGGAGAAAAGAAGAAACAAGGCTGGATCATCAAGGGGTGTGAGTGTGTGTGTCTCTTGTTAAAAGCTAGGCCACGCACACCACTAATAAGCACCCCTTCTATTGCCTGGCCTGGGACAGCTGGAGCTGCCTAGGTGAAGTCTCTAATTCCATTAATTGCATCGTTAAGACCTGGTGCAGGACTGAGCATGGGCATCTCCAGCTTTCCCAGGTGAAGACATCTTCTCCCCCTGCCAGAAGACCACCACGACCAAAGACTTTTAAATCCCAGCGGAGAGTGCACCCCTGCCAACACCCACCCACCATCCTGAGTGGCAGCCCTGCCTTTGCGGCCTCCCTCCTTCCCACCCCCCTCTCTCTCTCTCTTTGTCTTTCTCTGCCTTTCTCTCTGAGGCACCTCATTTCATCATTATTTATTAATTGCCCATTGAGCAGAGGGGAGAAGGCCCCTCTCCCAATTTCAATCAATAAAGGGGAGAGGTGTGCCTTCAATTTAAACAGCTCCCTCTGCTCAATAGAGGACCAAAAAAAAAAAAATAACTGAGGCCATTAACACTTTCAGGCCTGTGACTTGGGGTGAGTGTAGCCCTTATAAAACACCCCTTAATGGCGACTGCATCTTTGCCGGTGGCGGGGCCAGCCAGGACTTATGCGGGAGTGGCAGCCACAGCCACAGCCACAGCTGCTCCCGCTACTTCTGCTGCCCCGTCACCCTTTAAACTTATAACAAAAAAGCTTGGGGTGAAGAGCTACACTCACCCCACTATGACCATTGAGGCCTGCATTAAAGCCATGGCTGGGGTTGTCGGCCCCTCAGCCATCGTCGCGGCCTCAAAAATGTATGGGAAGGCTGTGTTCTTCCTGGGGTCGGAGCGGGCGGTGTCCCTGGCCGTCGCCAAGGGGCTCACCGTGGGCGGGACCTTCCTGCCGGTGGATCCGCTCGAGGCCACCGCACAGAGGATCGTCATCTCGAACGTCCTGCCCTATGTTCCTGGTGAGCTCCTCCTCCCCCATTTACGCCAACTTGGGGAGGTGAGGTCGGGGATTACGCCCATCCCGCTCGGCTTCCGGGAAGCCAGCCTTCGCCACGTCTTCTCCTTCTGGCACCAGCTGTTTATCCAGCTGGCGTGGGAGGAGGACACCGACGGGGCGTTCGGCGTCCACCACGAGGGGACCGCCTATCGCGTCTTCTGGACGTCAGACGGTGTGTGGTGCCACGCCTGCAAGGAGGTGGGGCACATCCGGAAAAACTGCCCCGCCTCCAAGGCCGCCGGATCATCTCGTGCGGCCGAGGCTGGCGCCGCCGCCGCTCCTCCCCCCGGATCTGCCCGCGCGTTGGGAACGTCTGATGCACGGTCGACGTCGGAGGCCGATGCCACCAAGGCATCCGGCGGGGGGGAGGGAGCGCGTCCGGCCGGAAAGAAGGCGCGGCGGAAATATAAACACCTTAGGGCGGATCCCCCCGTGGATGGCCAGCCCTTGCCCCTTGCGCCCCTTACACCTGCGCTCCTCGTGGAATTAATCGGGGCAGACGCGAGTGGGAGGTGCCTCATGCCCGAGCCTGTGGCCGCAACCACCGTAGCGGTAACACCAATACCTGCAGCCGGGCTCGGGCCCGAGGAACCCGACAAACCTGCTCCACCGGAGGGAGCAGAGGAGGAGGCCTCTGCAAACATGGAGGTCTCCCTCGCTCCCTCCGTGCTAAAAAGAAGGCGCGACCCCCTGGAAGAGGAGGAGGACCGGGAGGAGGAAGGTCCCTCTGAGCAGGGGGAGTCGTCGCCCGCCGCGGGTACAGCGCCCCCCCCCACCCCCGCTGTCATTACCACCGGCGATCGGCAGGGGTCGCCTGTCCCTCGGGAGGCTGAAGCAGATGGGTCTGTCCGGCATGTGCCTCCCGGGGATGGGGATGAGACCCTGCCCATGGGGGTGGGCACGGGACAACCCGCGGCGGTGATTGACATTTTATCGGTGCCGTTACCCCTCGCCGGGTCGGGCGGCCTGGGGTCTGGGTCGGGCGAGCTCGAGGAAAACGAGCTCGCCCAATGCGACCCGGCCATCTCCCAGGGGCTGCTCGTCCCAGTGGAGGTTTTAATTGAAAACACCCCATCCGCTGGGTCAGAGGCTGGTGGCGGGGAGGAGGATGGCCCCCTGGCTGCGTCTCTGGTGCCGGACGTACTGGAGGAGCTGGGAATTGTTCTCTCCCCGGTTTCTCCGGTCGTTCTGGCGTCTGAGGCGGGGGGGGGACTCCGAACTGCCGCCATCTTCTGACCCGGCGTCCCTAGAGGAGCCCAGGGAGGAATCCTCTGCCGCCAATCCTGGGGGTGGGAACCGGGCAGAGGCGGGACCGGCTGGTGTGGCCGAGCCATTCGCTGCGCACTGCGCGACGGACGGGTCGGCCGCTGGTGATGACCCCCTGGAGGAGGATGGGGACTCGGTGATGGGCATGGAGGAAGATTTGGACTCCACCATCCATGAGGCGCTGGATGACCTCGTGCCCCTCGCCGAGTCTCTCCTCATTCCCGTAAGGAAACTCCGGGACTTTATGGCCACGTGCCAGGGTCGGCAAAATAAGATCTGGCTGGCCCTCGACAGGTGGTCGGAGCTGGCGCTGCTCATTGTGTCCGTCCGCGCCGCCGTTAAAATCATGGGCGCGGACGAGAGCGTGAACCCGCTCGAGCTGCGTCGGCTCAGAACGTTTCTCACTGGGCTGCTGAGGAAGTGTTGGCTGACCAGCGGCTGCGCTCCCTCCCCCCGTTAGGTGTAGGTAGAGGTTGCACTATGCTTCTGACATGAAGATAACCATAGCCAGCCTCAACATCAACGGCAGCAGGGAGGCGCGCCGCAGATTCAACAATTTCTCGATCCTTCGGGATGGGAAGTATGCGGTGTGTTTCCTGCAAGAAACCCACACCGTTCCGGGAGACGAAGCCACATGGCTCCTGGAGTGGCAAGGAGGGGTCAGCATGAGTCACCTCTCCAACAATACCAGCGGGGTGGCTATCTTGCTGGCCCCGCATTTTCAGCCGGAGATCTTGGGGGTCAAGGAGCACGTGCCGGGCCGCTTGCTCCAGGTCACTGTTCGCCTGGGGGGCGTGCCGCTCCATCTAGTGAACGTGTACGCCCCTCAGACCGGTGCGCAGCAAGTGCGCTTCTTCGAAGAAGTGTCCGCTCTTTTGGGCTCCGTCGACGTGGGTGAGTGCATCATCCTCGGGGGGGATTTTAGCACCCTCGAGGCGAGGGATCGTTCGGGTCCCCCGTGAAGCCCGGCGGCGAAGGAGAAGTTGAGGGACCTGGTCGGGTCCTTCGACTTGGTGGACGTCTGGCGAAATCTCCACCCCGACTCCAGCGCCTTCACTAGCATGAGGTCTGGGGGAGGAAGGTCCAGAATCGACCGGCTCTACATTTCCCGGGCGTACGTCTCCTGCGTTCCGGTGGCATCCATGCGGCCGGTGCCGTGCACGGACCACCACCTGGTGTGGACGGAGCTCACTCCGCTGCGCGCGCGGGGGGGGTCCGCGTACTGGCATTTTAACAACCTGCTGCTGGAGGACGCGCGGTTCCGGGATTCGTTTCGTCGGTTCTGGGCCGACTGGAGAAGGAAGCGGGGGGGCTTCCCCTCCTTGAGGCTATGGTTGGACGTGGGCAAGGCTCACATCCATCTCTTCTGTCAGGAGTACGCGAAGGGGTCGACCAAAAGGCGGGAGGCCCGGGTCGGGCGGTTGGAGAAGGAGGTGCTCGACCTGGAGTCCCGTCTCGGTCAGGTCGTCGAGGACCCGGCCCTGCGGAAGGTGTACGAAGAGAAGAAGGGCGCGCTGAAGGACCTGCAGCTCGTCGGGTCCCGAGGCGTGTACGTGAGATCGCGGATCCAGCTCCTGCGGGACCTGGACCACGGCTCCCCCTTCTTCTACTCGCTGGAAAAAAGACGCAGAGTTTTGTGGGAGGACCTGCCGAAGGTCAGTCCGGAGGGCGCTGAAAAATTGGACGCTCCGCTAAGCCTGGCGGAGCTGACCGGCGCCCTCCGCCAGTTCTCTAGGGGAAAGTCCCCGGGGCTGGACGGGCTGACCGTGGAGTTCCACAGGGCGTTCTGGGACATCTTGGGGGGTGACTACGCGCGGTTCTGGGGAAAAGTTTGGCGACCGGGGAGATGCCCCTCTCTTGGCGCAGGGCGGTCATTGTCCTGCTGCCTAAGAAGGGCGATCTCCGCCTCCTTAAGAACTGGCGCCCGGTCTCCCTCCTCAGCACGGACTATAAAATCTTTGCCAGGGCCATGTCTGCTCGCCTTGGCACCGTGCTGGCCCACATGATCCACCCCGACAAGTCCTACACGGTCCCGGGCCGGACCATCCATGATAACATCCATCTGGTCCAGGAGCTGGTCCACCACTCCCAGAGGGCTGGTCTGTCGGTCGCCTTCCTTTCCCTGGATCAGGAGAAGGCGTTCGACAGGGTGGATCACGAGTATCTCTTCGGGACTCTGCGCGCATTCGGGTTCAGGACGCATTTCGTCGCCTGGATCCGACTTCTGTACGCCGCCGCGGAGTGTGTGGGATGCCCCATGTCCGGTCAGTTATACGCTGTTTGCGTGGAGCCATTCCTACGCCTCTTGCGGAAGAGGTTGACGGGACTGGCTCTGCAAGGGCCGGGTGTGGAGGTGGTCCTCTCGGCTTACGCCGATGACGTGCTCCTCACGGTCACGGATCCCGTTGACTTGCGGAGGATGCGGGAATGCCAGCAGATTTACACGGACGCATCCTCCACCAAGATCAACTGGGAGAAATGTTCTGGACTCCTGGTGGGTCAGTGGCGGGTGGACTCCCTGCCGGAGGAATTCAGGCCTTTCACCTGGAGCACCACGCACCTCCTCTATTTGGGAGTCTACCTTAGCCCTGCCGAGGACGCCTGGCCGGCGAACTGGCATGAGCTGGAGGCCAAAGTCACCGCTCGCCTAGGACGCTGGACAGGACTGCTCCGAGTGTTGTTCTACAGGGGTCGAGCGCTGGTCATAAACCAGCTGGTGGCCACCATGTTGTGGTACCGGTTGGTCACTTTGCTCCCTCCCCCTGCGTTTGTCGCCAAGATGCAGAAGAAGCTCATCGACTTCTTCTGGGACAAAAGGAAGCACTGGGTCTCTGCCACGGTTCTGTGTCTCCCACTTAGGGAGGGCGGTCAGGCGCTGGTGTGCCTTCGCACCCAGGCTGCGACTTTCCATCTTCAGACGCTGCAGAGATACCTGTACGTCGAGAATCCTCCGAGATGGTGTGCGCTGGCGACGTTTTTCTTCCGCCAGCTGCACGGCCTCAATTAGGACACGCAGCTCCTGTTTGCGAAAGTGGGCGGCAGGCGTGTCGGCCTGCGGGAGCTGCCTGTCTTCTACCAGGAACTGCTATGGGTTTGGAACTACGTCGCTTCCAGGCGGAGCTCTCCCCCGTCAGGAGCAGTGGCTCTCCTTTGGGAGCCGCTGCTCAGGAATCCGCACCTCCACGAACGTGGGTTCGGGCGGCTGGCGGAGGGCAGGGCTGTGCCTGGCAAGGTGACCAGAGTCGGGGACCTGCTCGATGGCGGAGGAGCGGGCTGGATGGCGCCGGAGGAGCTGGTGTGACGCCTGTCCTGGACTAACGTCCGGCTCGCAGTCGAAGCCATTGAATCGGTGAAAGCGGCACTGGGCCCCGAGTCCACTAGGTGTATCGAGGCGGCTCAAGCACGTGGGGCGATCCCGTCCGAGCTTACCCCCGTTCGGACGGAATTCCTCATTGGCGCCCGGCCCCGAAACTCCCCTCGGGAACCGGCGCCTCACAACTTGAGCCGTCTCGAGGAAATACCCTCCGTGCCTTTTCATTCCGCGTGGAGGGGTTTCCTGTACGGGCTGCTCCTGCACACTCTCCACTTTGCCATCTACGTCTACCGTCCGGACACGCCTTGGCGTGGCGTCTTGCCGACTGGCGGTGGCGGAGGTCCCCAATGGAGGGCTCTCTATGCGGGAGTCCTCCCTTGTTCCATCGGGGACTTGGCCTGGAGGGTGTTGCACGGAGCGGTCCCATGCAACAAGGTTTTAAGTAGGTTCACGGACTCCCAGGCCGCCTGCATTTTTTGCGGCCTGGAGGAGTCCGTGTTTCACGTTTATATGGAGTGTGAGAGGTTGCAGCCCCTCTTTCACTACTTGAAGGGGCTGCTCCTCGATTTTTGGTTGCACTTCAGTCCCACGCTCTTGATCTACGGTCACCCGGCGCGGAGGGGAGCGGACAGGTTGGAGGCCCTCCTTGTGGGCCTGCTTCTGGGCCTGGCTAAAAGAGCCATCAATTGGTCCAGGCAGCGGGCGGTCGAGGGGGTCGTCCAGCCGGATTGCCTGCCTCTCTTCCGCGGCTATGTTCGCGCCCGGGTGGCCCTGGAGATGGAGCACGCGCTGTCCGCCGGCGCGCTTGAGTATTTCCGTGACCGGTGGGCGCCGCGGGGACTGGAGTGCATTATCAACGCGGAAAACCAAATTTTAATTTGATTTGTTAAGTTTTAGTTGAAGTTTTGTTTATTTACAGTCCAATTGGGTTTTTTTGGGGTCCAAATAAAAGAATACCCTCTGTTCAGTAAATACCTGTTATTATTGTTCTCCTGCAGTCCGTGTATTATTTATACTCGGACACTACACCTATAAACTTCTGTTTCACACAGAAGGAGTGTTTGGGGCTATGGACAGTGGTGTGGAAGCAGGTAAATGAACAAATGTTGCATCTGCTAGGGTAAAGGGCAGCTGGAAGAATGATTCAGGATATCCTAGAGGGAATAGACCCTTTGGAAAGTGTAGAGGGGAGGGAAGAGGAAAAGGTGCTTGACGTTGAAATCGTGTTTAGGTGGTGGACGTGGCAAATGATGAACTGGCAAATATTGAGGTTGAGCAGAATTCTGCCATCATTGTGAAAGAAGGAGAGCTAAGAGGAGAGGTATGAAAAGTTAAGTGGACCCAGTCAAAGGCCCTGTCAACCACTAGTGAGAGAAAACCTTTGTGGAGGAAACAGGAGGATATTTGAGAAGTCTTGGCGGGGAACGTGCAGCCATCAGAACATGTGTGCCCAAAACAGAGGAAGTGGGAGAAAGAGAGAAAGTCTTTATAGGAATTGGGTTGGAAAGAACCATAATTCAGATGGTTGTGGTGAAGCTTATAATAATTATCCAATATTTACAATTCTTTAACAAACTTGTGTATTTAATTCAACAGAAATGCCAAAAGTAGTTAGCATCTTCATAAGGCTATTCACGTGTCATATTCCATTAAAGATTCTAGAAATGTCAAGAGCTGACTTTGTTCTACACATCAAGGGATGATTCATTTTCTGTACCGTGTGATTAAGTGCATCACCAGTATTTGTCCTAAAAGAAGTGGTGAGCAGATTGCAGATAGTTGTAATTGAGAAATGATAGAGATTCTCATTCACCCTGGCTTCCAGGATTAATAATAGAGCACCTGTATATTATCAGTGTCCAACTTGCATTGCTTGTGTATAGAAGCAACTGTTTGATGCTTTTTGATAGGATTGTATCAGTTAAAACAACATTTGAAATGGATAAGCTGCAGAGTCAGTAAGCTCTTCAGATAAGGTTTTACGAACCTCAGCCTCTACGACATCAAAGCCAATACATTTTCTGAGGTCCAGCTATTAAATGGGATGTTTGACTTTAATTTTCTGATGTTGAATTGGCTGATTAAGTTGTTGCACTTCCATAGAACATTAGTTACCTAACCTAGGATTTCAGAAGTGATTTCATCAAATATGTTTATTAATTCTGCCTTATATACAAAAGTATGGCACATGACTCTGCCTTTCTAAAGCAGAGGGATAGTGGGGTTGGATTGAGTGTTGCAAGCAGATTTGACGGTTCTTAAAACGTATCTAAGCATTGTTCATTTGAATGGGCTGCTGATGAGCTAACAAAAGGTTCTTTTTATGTTGGGAATCAATGGATAGATAGGCTTTCCTGTACTTTTAGCTGCAGTTTTCTTCCCATCTATTACAGCACTTCTACTGTTTTGAATTTTTATTCTATAGCATTGTGTTTACTTTCATTATATTTACGGCATATGCAAAAATCTCTATGTAAAGCATTTGTCTAGAAGATAGCAATCTTTATTATGACGAACTGTTGTACTTCAGGGGAACATACAGACATGGCCGGCCGTAAGGAGTAGGTTTATGGGTTAAGCGGCCTCTTTTTCGCTTATTGGGATATTGACGTGGCTACAGTAGGCACATTGCAACAAAAAATGTTGCTTGTTTAAAATATGTTTTGGGATAACACAAGTATGTATATATAGATTTATAGGACACTATTATATGAGCCATTTGAAAAAGATAGTTCTAATAAAGCTACACCAGATGGCAGCATCTTCAAGCTGCTGCTTCATGTTACTTTTATTTGGCAATCAACAAAGTTTAAAGAAAGTTTTTTTTTAAATCAACCGATCACATATCTAAATCTGTAATGATGATGTCACAAATACCTGTAACAGTTCTTCTGAGAATAACTGAGGCTCTCGCAACAATGCTCGGTGGCAGTGAGTAAAGCAAATCAGGCGTTGGGATGCATTAAAAGACTAATATTGAGCCAAAATAGTGAGGTACGCCTGCCACTTTATAAATCATTGGTGTGGCCACACTTAGAATACTCTGTACAGTTCTAGTCGCCACACTACTAAAAGGATATTGCAGCTTTGAAAGGATACAGAAGAGAGCAACCTTAATGATTGAGGGGACGGAGGGATTGGATTATGAGGAGTGATTATGTAAATTCGGCATGTTATCACTTGAAAAAGAGACGGTTGAGATGTGATAGTGTAGTGTCCGAGTATAAATAATACACGGACTGCAGGAGAACAATAATAACAGGTATTTACTGAACAGCGGATAACTTAAGACTGAAATACAGAAGCCTGCTATGGCTTTATATACAGGGGTGGTCACTGCCGGTACTGCAGTATAGAATCAGTTCTTCTCTTAAAGTTACATACACAACAATTCCTCCCCTTTTAGATAAACAGTACATAACATTCATTTAACAACTAAATAATAACTAATTATAATTACAATTTTCTCTGTACTATATACATCAACTGAAATAATCATTTATAAGTTCAGTCTTTGAGGAGGCTTCCTGATCCTGACTGGCTAGCGCCTTTCTCGAGTATCCTGTTCTTGCGGCGGAGTTGATTCTGGCTCATTGTCATTGGTTGGTTCGTCAGCTTCCAATACCACTACTTCTGAGGTAGACGCAATCTGTACTTCGGGTTGATTACAAGGTGCACCTGCTCGTGGTATGGGTTTGGCTTGTTCCTGTGACTCTAGAATCTGGTCAGCATGGCGTCTCACGATGCTCTCTCCAACGTCCACTGTGTACATTAGTGGTCCCTGCTGTGTGCATATCGTTCTTGGCTGCTATTTTTCTGTTCGGTAGTCGCGGGCCAAGACTGGTTGCCCTATCTTGAAGCTCCTGGTTGGCTTCTCATTTATGTGCTGGAATTGCTTATCCTCAACATCTCGTCTTATGTTTGGTTTGAGCAAATCCAGGCGACATCTTAGCCTTCGGTTGAAGAACATTATGGCTGGAGCTTGGTTGGTGACTGCATGTGTCGCATTCCGGTAAGCAAACAAGAAATTATCCACCTTGTGTTGTAGTGGTAGGTCGTCATTATGCATTGCCTTTATGGCCTTTTTAAAAGTTTGAACAAACCTCTCAGCCAATCCATTTGTGGCTGGATGATATGGGGCAGATGTGTAATGTTTCACCCCATTATTCCTCAGAAACCTCCGGAAATCCTCGGACACAAACTGTGGCCCATTGTCGGAGCAAATCTGTTCTGGCAAGCCATTCTTGGCGAAGATGGTCCGTAGGACTGCAATAGTTTTCTCCGTGGTGGTGGAGGACATTTTGATGACCTCTGGCCATTTCGAATGGGCGTCCACAGCGATTAGGAACATTGAGTCCATAAATGGACCAGCAAAATCAATGTGTACCCGTTGCCATGGAGATGAGGGCCACTCCCATGGATGTAGCGGGGCCTGTGGTGGAGCGTTTTGGACCTTCTGGCATCCTGTGCATCTCTTGGTCATATCCTCGATTTCTTTATCGATTCCCGGCCACCACACAAACGCCCTGGCTAGGCTCTTCATTTTTACCCCTCCCAGATGACCCTCATGAAGCTCATTGAGCACTCTATCTCTCAACTTGGGTGGAATTACCACTCGGGATCCACACATCAAGGTCCCCCGGCACACTGACAGCTGTTCTCTCCTTGGCGAGAATGCTGGCAACAGTGAGTCGCCATGTGCTGGCCATCCCTTCACTGTCAAATCATAGACCCGAGAGAGTGTCGGGTCATTTCGGGTTTCCTTCTCTATACTTGAGTTTGGAACAGGTAGACATTCGACTATGGTCGCATGGAATATCTCAACAGGGTCCACTGCAGGTGCTTCCTCCACCGTAGGCAACGGTAGGCGCGACAGCCCATCAGCATTTCCATGCTGTTTCATACCCTTGTACTCTATGTCGTACTGATGTGCCCCTAGAAAAAGTGATCATCTTTGCAGCTGTTGCGCCATCATCACCGGAACGCCCTTCTTTGGGTTAAAAATGGAGACCAGGGGCTGATGATCAGACAGTAGGGTGAATTTCTGCCCGTGCAGATAGTGATTGAACTTCTTCACCCCCCACACCAGGCTGAGGGCCTCCCTGTCAATCTGGGCATAGTTACGCTCGGCTGAGGTTAACGAGCGCGACGCAAAGGCTATTGGCCTCTCTGAACCGTCAAGGAATTTGTGTGACAGCACCGCTCCGATGCCGTAGGGAGACGCATCACATGCTAACCGAATCGGTAGTGTTGGATTGTAGTGGGCCAATACTTCTTTTGAAGTGATTAGGCATTTACATTTCTGAAAGGCACGCTTACACTCATCACTCCATTTCCATGTTACTCCAGTTTGCAGCAGGGCGTTCAGTGGGTGCTGAATTGTAGATAAATTCGGCACGGACTGCAGGAGAACAATAATAACAGGTATTTACTGAACAGAGGGTACTCTTTTGTTTGGAACCAAAAAAAAAACCCAATTCAACTGTAAATAAACAAAAGTTCAACTAAAGCTTAACAAATCAAATTAAAATTTGGTTTTCTGTGTTGATGATGCACTCCAGTCCCCGCGGCGCCCATCGGTCGCGGAAATACTCAAGCGCACCGGCGGACACCGCGTGCTCCATCTCCAGGGCCACCCGGGCGCGAACATGGCCGCGGAAGAGATGCAGGCAATCCGGCTGGACGACCCCCTCGATCGCCCGCTGCCTGGACCAATTGATGGCTCTTTTAGCCAGGCCCAGGAGCAGGCCCACAAGGAGGTCCTCCAACCTGTCCGCTCCCCTCCGCACCGGGTGACCGTAGATCAAGAGCGTGGGACTGAAGTGCAACCAAAAATCGAGGAGCAGCCCCTTCAAGTAGTGAAAGAGGGGCTGCAACCTCTCACAATCCATATAAACGTGAAACACGGACTCCTCCAGGCCGCAAAAAATGCAGGCGGCCTGGGAGTCCGTGAACCTACTTAAAACCTTATTGCACGGGACCGCTCCGTGCAACACCCTCCAGGCCAAGTCCCCGATGGAACAAGGGAGGACTCCCGCATAGAGAGCCCTCCATTGGGGACCTCCGCTACCGCCGGTCGGCAAAACGCCACGCCAAGGCGTGTCCGGACGGTAGACGAAGATGGCAAAGTGGAGAGTGTGCAGGAGCAGCCCGTACAGGAAACCCCTCCGCGCGGAATGAAAAGGCACGGAGGGTATTTCCTCGAGACGGCTCAAGTTGTGAGGCGCCGGTTCCCGAGGGGAGTTTCGGGGCCGGGCGCCAAAGAGGAATTCCGTCCGAACAGGGGTAAGCTCGGACGGGATCGCCCCACGTACTTGAGCCGCCTCGATACACCTAGTGGAGTCGGGGCCCAGTGCCGCTTTTACCGATTCGATGGTTTCGACCGCGAGCCGGACGTTGGCCCAGGACAGGCGCCGTGCCAGCTCCTCCGGCGCCATCCAGCCCGCTCCTCCGCCATCGAGCAGGTCCCCGACTCTGGTCACCTTGCCAGCCACAGCCCTACCCTCCGCCAGCCGCCCGAACCCGTGTTCGTGGAGGTGCGGATTCCTGAGCAGCGGCTCCCGAAGGAGAGCCGCCGCTCCTGACGGGGGAGAGCTCCGCCTGGAAGCGATATAGTTCCAAACCCATAGTAGTTCCTGGTAGAAGACAGGCAGCTCCCGCAGGCCGGCACGCCTGCTGCCCACTTTCGCAAACAGGAGCTGCGTGTCGTAATTGAGGCCATGCAGCTGGCGGAAGAAAAACGTCGCCAGCGCACACCATCTCGGAGGATTCTCGACGTACAGGTATCTCTGCAGCGTCTGAAGACGGAAAGTCGCAGCCTGGGTGCGAAGGCACACCAGCGCCTGACCGCCCTCCCTAAGTGGGAGACACAGAACCGCGGCAGAGACCCAATGCTTCCTTTTGTCCCAGAAGAAGTCGATGAGCTTCTTCTGAATCTTGGCGACAAACGCAGGGGGAGGGATCAAAGTAACCAACCGGTACCACAACATGGCGGCCACCAGCTGGTTTATGACCAGCGCTCGACCCCTGTAGGACAACACTCAGAGCAGTCCTGTCCAGCGTCCTAGGCGAGCGGTGACTTTGGCCTCCAGCTCTTGCCAGTTCGCCGGCCAAGCGTCCTCGGCAGGGCTAAGGTAGACTCCCAAATAGAGGAGGTGCATGGTGCTCCAGGCGAAAGGCCTGAACTCCTCCGGCAGGGAGTCCACCCGCCACTGACCCACCAGGAGTCCGGAACATTTCTCCCAGTTGATCTTGGCGGAGGATGCGTCCGAGTAAATCTGCTGGCATTCCCGCATCCTCCGCAAGTCAGCGGGATCCGTGACCGTGAGGAGCACGTCATCGGCGTAAGCCGAGAGGACCACCTCCACGCCCGGCTCTTGCAGAGCCAGTCCCGTCAACCTCTTCCGCAAGAGGCGCAGGAAAGGCTCCACGCAAATGGCATATAACTGACCGGACATGGGGCATCCCTGACGCACCCCCCTCCCGAAGCGAAGGGGCGCCGTCAAGGACCCGTTAACTTTAATCAGACACTCCGCGGCGGCGTACAGAAGTCGGATCCGGGCGACGAAATGCGTCCCGAACCCAAATGCGCGCAGAGTCCCTAAGAGATACTCGTGATCCACCCTGTCGAACGCCTTCTCCTGATCCAGGGAAAGGAAGGCGACCGACAGACCAGCCCTCTGGGAGTGGTGGACCAGGTCCCGGACCAGATGGATGTTATCGTGGATGGTCCGGCCCGGGACCGTGTAGGACTGGTCGGGGTGGATCATGTGGGCCAGCACGGTGCCAAGGCGAGCAGACCTTGTCCTTCTTAGGCAGCAGGACAATGACCGCCCTGCGCCAAGAGAGGGGCATCTCCCCGGTCGCCAAACTTTCCCCCAGGACCCGCGCGTAGTCGCCCCCCAAGACGTCCCAGAATGCCCTGTGGAACTCCACGGTCAGCCCGTCCAGCCCCGGGGACTTTCCCCTAGAGAGCTGGCGGAGGGCGCCGGTCAGCTCCGCCAGACTTAGCGGAGCGTCCAATTTTTCGGCGCCCTCCGGGCCGACCTTCGTCAGGTCCTCCCACAAAACTCTGCGCGCATCCTCGCTGGACGGATCCGGAGAGAACAGAGCCCCGTAATAGGCGCGGGTCTCCGCGCTGATTCCCTCCGGATCCGAGACCAGAGATCCGTCGTCGGCCAGCAGCCCCAAGAGCTGCTTACGGACCCCCCGTCTTTTTTCCAGCGAGTAGAAGAAGGGGGAGCCGCGGTCCAGGTCCCGCAGGAGCTGGATCCGCGACCTCACGTACGCGCCTCGGGACCCGACGAGCTGCAGGTCCTTCAGCGCGCCCTTCTTCTCTTCGTACACCTTCCGCAGGGCCGGGTCCTCGACGACCTGACCGAGACGGGACTCCAGGTCGAGCACCTCCTTCTCCAACCGCCCGACCCGGGCCTCCCGCCTTTTGGTCTACCCCTTCGCGTACTCCTGACAGAAGAGACGGATGTGAGCCTTGCCCACATCCCACCATAGCCTCAAGGAGGGGAAGCCCCCCTGCTTCCTTCTCCAGTCGGCCCAGAATCGACGAAACGAATCCCGGAACCGTGCGTCCTCCAGCAGCAGGTTGTTAAAATGCCAGTACACGGACCCCCCCCGCGCGCGCAGCGGAGCGAGCTCCGCCCACACCAGGTGGTGGTCCGTGCACGGCACCAGCCGCATGGAAGCTGCCGGAACGCAGGAGACGAACGCCCGGGAAATGTAGAGGCGGTCGATTCTGGACCTTCCTCCCCCAGACCTCACGCTAGTGAAGGCGCTGGAGTCGGGGTGGAGATTTCGCCAGACGTCCACCAAGTCGAAGGACCCAACCAGGTCCCTCAACTTCTCCATCGCCGCCGGGCTTCGCGGGGGACCCGAACGGTCCCTCGCCTCGAGGGTGCAGTTAAAATCCCCCCCGAGGATGACGCACTCGCCCACGTCGATGGAGCCCAAGAGAGCGGACACTTCTTCGAAGAAGCGCACTTGCTGCGCACTGGTCTGAGGGGCGTACACGTTCACTAGATGGAGCGGCACGCCCCCCAGGCGAACAGTGACATGGAGCAAGCGGCCCGGCACGTGCTCCTTGACCCCCAAGATCTCCGGCTGAAAATGCGGGGCCAGCAAGATAGCCACCCCGCTGGAATTGTTGGAGAGGTGACTCATGCTGACCCCTCCTTGCCACTCCAGGAGCCACGTGGCTTCATCTCCCGGAACGGTGTGGGTTTCTTGCAGGAAGCACACCGCATACTGCCCGTCCCGAAGGACCGAGAAGTTATTGAATCTGCGGCGCGCCTCCCTGCTGCCATTGATGTTGAGGCTGGCTATGGTTATCTTCATGTCAGAAGCATAGTGCAACCTCTACCTACACCTAACGGGGCGAGGAAGCGCAGCCGCTGGTCCGCCGCCACTTCCTCAGCAGCCCAGTGAGAAACGTTGTGAGCCGACGCAGCTCGAGCGGGTTCACACCCTCGTCCGCGCCCAAGATCTTAACGGCGGCGCGGACGGAATCGATGAGCAGCGCCAGCTCCGACCACCTGTCGAGGGCCAGCCGGACCTTATTGCGCTGACCCAGGCACGTGGCCATAAAATCCCGGAGTTCCCTTACGGAAATGAGGGGAGACTCGGCAAGGGGCACGAGGTCATCCATCGCCACGTCGGCGCTGGAGTCCGAATCGTCCTCCGTGCCCATCACCGAGTCCCCATCCTCCTCCAGGGGGTCGTCACCAGCGGCCGACCCGTCCGCCGCGCAGTGCGAAGCGAACGACTCGGCCGCGCCAGCCAGCCCCGCCTCCGCCCGGATCCCACCCCCAGGATCGGCGGCAGAGGATTTCTCCCTGGGCTCCTCTAGGGGTGCCGGGCCAGAAGACGGCGGCGGTTCAGAGCTCCCCTCCGCCTCAGACGCCGGAACGACCGGAGAAACCGGGGAGAGAACAATTTCCAGCTCCTCCAGTACGTCCGGCACCAGAGACGCAGCCAGGGGGCCATCCTCCTCCCCGCCACCAACCTCCGACCCAGCGGACGGGGGGTTTTGAATTAAAAGCTCTACCAGGACGAGCATCCCCTGGGAGACGTCCGGGTCGCATTGGGCGAGCTCATTATCCTCGAGCTCGCCCGACCCAGCCCCCAGGCTGCCCGACCCGGCGAGGGGTAACGACACCGATAAAAGGTCAACTTCAATTACTGCCGCGGGTTGTTCCGCAACCCCCCCCACGGGCAGGGTCTCATCCCCATCCCCGGGAGGCACGTGCTGGACAGACCCATCTGCCTCAGCCTCCCGAGGGACAGGCGACCCCTGCCGATCGCTGGTGATGACGACAGCGCTGGGGGGGCGGGGGGGCGCAGTACCCGTGGCGGGCGACGACTCCCCCTGCTCGGAGGGACCTTCCTCCTCCCGGTCCTCCTCCTCATCCAGGGGGTCGCGCCTTCTTTTTAGCACGGAGGGAGCGAGGGAGACCTCCATGTCTGCAAAGGCCTCCTCCTCGACTCCCTCCGGCGGAGCAGGTTTGTCGGGTTCCTCGGGCCCGAGCCCGGCCGCAGGTATTGGCATTACCGCTGCGGCGGTTGCGGCCACAGGCTCGGGCACGGGGCCCCTCCCGCTCACATCTGCCCTGATCAACTCCGCGAGGAGCGCGGGTGTAAGGGGCTCAAGGGGCAAGGGCTCACCATCCACGGGGGGACCTGCCCTAAGGTGCTTCTTTTTTCCCCGCGCCTTCTTTCCGGCCGGACACGCTCCCTCACCCCCACCGGAGGCCTTGGTGGCATCGGCCCCCGACGTCAACCGCGCATCAGACGTACTTGACGCGTGGGCAGATCCGGGGGGAAGGGCGGCGGCGGCGGCGCCAGCCTCGGCCGCACGAGATGATCCGGCGGCCTTGGAGGCAGGGCAGTTCCTCCTGATGTGCCCCACCTCCCTGCAGGCATGGCACCTCACACCATCCGACGTCCAAAAGGCGCGGTAGGCGGTCCCCTCGTGGAGGACGACGAACGCCCCTTCAGTGTCCTCCTCCCGCGCCAGCTGGATAAACAGCTGGCGCCGGAAGGAGAAGACGTGGCGAAGGCTGGCCTCCCGGAAGCCGAGCGGGATGGGCGTGATCCCCGACCTCACCTCCCCAAGTTGTCGCAAATGGGGAAGGAGGAGCTCACCAGGAACATAGGGCGGGACGTTGGAAATAATGATCCTCTGCGCGGTGGCCTCGAGAGGATCCACCGGCAGGAAGGTCCCGCCCACGGTGAGCCCCTTGGCGACAGCCAGGGACACCGCCCGCTCCGACCCCAGGAAGAACACAGCCTTCCCATACATTTTCGAGGCCGCGACGATGGCTGAGGGGCCGACAACCCCAGCCATGGCCTTGACGCAGGCCTCGATGGTCATAGTGGGGTGAGTGTAGCTCTTCACCCCAAGCTTTTTTGTTATTAATCGAAAAGGTGACGGGGCAGCAGGAACAGCGGGAGCAGCTGTGGCTGTGGCTACCACTCTCGCATAGGTCCCGGCTGGCCCCGCCACCGGCGAAGATGCAGTCGCCATTCTGGGGTGCTTTTTTTAAGGGCTACACTCACCCCAAGTCACAGGCCTGAAGGTGTTAATGGCCTCGGTGTATATATATATATTTTTTTGTCCTCTATTGAGCAGAGGGAGCTGATTAAAATGAGGACACACCTCTCTCCTTATTGATTTAAATTGGGAGAGGAGCCCCCGCCCCTCTGCTCAATTGGCAATTAATAAAATAGATGAAACTAAGGTGCCTTAGAAAGACAGGCAGAGAGAGACAAAGAGAGAGAGAGAGGTGGGTGGGGGGGGTGGGAAGGTGGGAGGCCGCAAAGGGCAGTGTTGCCACTCAGGATGGTGGGTGGGTGTAGGCAGGGTTGCACTCTCCGATGGAAAAAGTCTTTGGTGATGGTGGTCTTCTGGCAGGGGGAGAAGACGTCTTCACCTGGAAAAGCTGGAGAAGCCCAGGCTTAGTCCTGCAACAGGTCTTAACGATGTAATTAAATTAAATTAAGGACTTCACCTTGGGCAGCTCCAAGCTCTCCCAGGGCAGGCAATAGAAGGGATGCTAATTAGTGGTGTGTGTGGCCTAGCTTTTAACAAGAGCACACACACACTACACCCCTTGATGATCCGGCCTTGCTTCTTCTTTTCTCCCCCCACCTAAAATACAAAGTCTTGGGAGAGTGCCCCAAATAACACCCACCTGTAGATGTTCCGGATGAAGTTTTCTTCCCTCCTTTCAAGCAGTTGGTTTCTCTCCCCTCTCTCCCTCTCCTGAAGTGGAGGCCAAATTGGGGAGGCAGTGATAGAAAGGCCTCTCCCCTGGTTGATGTTGATGTAGGCCTCCTTTCTCCTTCTCCTCCTCTGTCCTCTCTCTCCAGGCACCTCAGTTGATGTAATGATGGTGGAGTTGGTCCAACGTTCTCCTCCTCTTCCTGGTCAGGGGACCACCACTTTAATCCACTCTCCAAAGTCTGGCTGCTCCCTCTGCTCGTGCTTGCAGCTGAACAGAGGGTACTCTTTTATTTATTCTGAACAGAGGGTACTCTTTTATTTGGACCCAAAAAAAAACCAATTCGACTGTAAATAAACAAAAGTTCAACTAAAGCTTAACAAATCAAATTAAAATTTGGTTTTCCGTGTTGATGATGCACTCCAGTCCCCGCGGCGCCCACCGGTCGCGGAAATACTCAAGCGCACCGGCGGACACCGCGTGCTCCATCTCCAGGGCCACCCGGGCGCGAACATGGCCGCGGAAGAGATGCAGGCAATCCGGCTGGACGACCCCCTCGACCGCCCGCTGCCTGGACCAATTGATGGCTCTTTTAGCCAGGCCCAGGAGCAGGCCCACAAGGAGGTCCTCCAACCTGTCCGCTCCCCTCCGCACCGGGTGACCGTAGATCAAGAGCGTGGGACTGAAGTGCAACCAAAAATCGAGGAGCAGCCCCTTCAAGTAGTGAAAGAGGGGCTGCAACCTCTCACAATCCATATAAACGTGAAACACGGACTCCTCCAGGCCGCAAAAAATGCAGGCGGCCTGGGAGTCCGTGAACCTACTTAAAACCTTATTGCACGGGACCGCTCCGTGCAACACCCTCCAGGCCAAGTCCCCGATGGAACAAGGGAGGACTCCCGCATAGAGAGCCCTCCATTGGGGACCTCCGCTACCGCCGGTCGGCAAAACGCCACGCCAAGGCGTGTCCGGACGGTAGACGAAGATGGCAAAGTGGAGAGTGTGCAGGAGCAGCCCGTACAGGAAACCCCTCCGCGCGGAATGAAAAGGCACGGAGGGTATTTCCTCGAGACGGCTCAAGTTGTGAGGCGCCGGTTCCCGAGGGGAGTTTCGGGGCCGGGCGCCGATGAGGAATTCCGTCCGAACGGGGGTAAGCTCGGACGGGATTGCCCCACGTGCTTGAGCCGCCTCGATACACCTAGTGGAGTCGGGGCCCAGTGCCGCTTTTACCGATTCGATGGTTTCGACCGCGAGCTGGACGTTGGCCCAGGACAGGCGCCGCGCCAGCTCCTCCGGCGCCATCCAGCCCGCTCCTCCGCCATCGAGCAGGTCCCCGACTCTGGTCACCTTGCCAGCCACAGCCCTACCCTCCGCCAGCCGCCCGAACCCGTGTTCGTGGAGGTGCGGATTCCTGAGCAGCGGCTCCCGAAGGAGAGCCGCCGCTCCTGACGGGGGAGAGCTCCGCCTGGAAGCGACGTAGTTCCAAACCCATAGTAGTTCCTGGTAGAAGACAGGCAGCTCCCGCAGGCCGGCACGCCTGCTGCCCACTTTCGCAAACAGGAGCTGCGTGTCGTAATTGAGGCCATGCAGCTGGCGGAAGAAAAACGTCGCCAGCGCACACCATCTCGGAGGATTCTCGACGTACAGGTATCTCTGCAGCGTCTGAAGACGGAAAGTCGCAGCCTGGGTGCGAAGGCACACCAGCGCCTGACCGCCCTCCCTAAGCGGGAGACACAGAACCGCGGCAGAGACCCAGTGCTTCCTTTTGTCCCAGAAGAAGTCGATGAGCTTCTTCTGAATCTTGGCGACAAACGCAGGGGGAGGGATCAAAGTGACCAACCGGTACCACAACATGGCGGCCACCAGCTGGTTTATGACCAGCGCTCGACCCCTGTAGGACAACACTCGGAGCAGTCCTGTCCAGCGTCCTAGGCGAGCGGTGACTTTGGCCTCCAGCTCTTGCCAGTTCGCCGGCCAAGCGTCCTCGGCAGGGCTAAGGTAGACTCCCAAATAGAGGAGGTGCGTGGTGCTCCAGGCGAAAGGCCTGAACTCCTCCGGCAGGGAGTCCACCCGCCACTGACCCACCAGGAGTCCGGAACATTTCTCCCAGTTGATCTTGGCAGAGGATGCGTCCGAGTAAATCTGCTGGCATTCCCGCATCCTCCGCAAGTCAGCGGGATCCGTGACCGTGAGGAGCACGTCATCGCGTAAGCCGAGAGGACCACCTCCACGCCCGGCCCTTGCAGAGCCAGTCCCGTCAACCTCTTCCGCAAGAGGCGCAGGAAAGGCTCCACGCAAATGGCATATAACTGACCGGACATGGGGCATCCCTGACGCACCCCCCTCCCGAAGCGAAGGGGCGCCGTCAAGGACCCGTTAACTTTAATCAGACACTCCGCGGCGGCGTACAGAAGTCGGATCCGGGCGACGAAATGCGTCCCGAACCCGAATGCGCGCAGAGTCCCGAAGAGATACTCGTGATCCACCCTGTCGAACGCCTTCTCCTGATCCAGGGAAAGGAAGGCGACCGACAGACCAGCCCTCTGGGAGTGGTGGACCAGGTCCCGGACCAGATGGATGTTATCGTGGATGGTCCGGCCCGGGACCGTGTAGGACTGGTCGGGGTGGATCATGTGGGCCAGCACGGTGCCAAGGCGAGCAGACATGGTCCTGGCAAAGATTTTATAGTCCGTGCTGAGGAGGGAGACCGGGCGCCAGTTCTTAAGGAGGCGGAGATCGCCCTTCTTAGGCAGCAGGACAATGACCGCCCTGCGCCAAGAGAGGGTCATCTCCCCGGTCGCCAAACTTTCCCCCAGGACCCGCGCGTAGTCGCCCCCCAAGACGTCCCAGAACGTCCTGTGGAACTCCACGGTCAGCCCGTCCAGCCCCGGGGACTTTCCCCTAGAGAGCTGGCGGAGGGCGCCGGTCAGCTCCGCCAGACTTAGCGGAGCGTCCAATTTTTCGGCGCCCTCCGGGCCAACCTTCGTCAGGTCCTCCCACAAAACTCTGCGCGCATCCTCGCTGGACGGATCCGGAGAGAACAGAGCCCCGTAATAGGCGCGGGTCTCCGCGCTGATTCCCTCCGGATCCGAGACCAGAGATCCGTCGTCGGCCAGCAGCCCCAAGAGCTGCTTACGGACCCCCCGTCTTTTTTCCAGCGAGTAGAAGAAGGGGGAGCCGCGGTCCAGGTCCCGCAGGAGCTGGATCCGCGACCTCACGTACGCGCCTCGGGACCCGACGAGCTGCAGGTCCTTCAGCGCGCCCTTCTTCTCTTCGTACACCTTCCGCAGGGCCGGGTCCTCGACGACCTGACCGAGACGGGACTCCAGGTCGAGCACCTCCTTCTCCAACCGCCCGACCCGGGCCTCCCGCCTTTTGGTCTACCCCTTCGCGTACTCCTGACAGAAGAGACGGATGTGAGCCTTGCCCACATCCCACCATAGCCTCAAGGAGGGGAAGCCCCCCTGCTTCCTTCTCCAGTCGGCCCAGAATCGACGAAACGAATCCCGGAACCGTGCGTCCTCCAGCAGCAGGTTGTTAAAATGCCAGTACACGGACCCCCCCCGCGCGCGCAGCGGAGCGAGCTCCGCCCACACCAGGTGGTGGTCCGTGCACGGCACCAGCCGCATGGAAGCTGCCGGAACGCAGGAGACGAACGCCCGGGAAATGTAGAGGCGGTCGATTCTGGACCTTCCTCCCCCAGACCTCACGCTAGTGAAGGCGCTGGAGTCGGGGTGGAGATTTCGCCAGACGTCCACCAAGTCGAAGGACCCAACCAGGTCCCTCAACTTCTCCATCGCCGCCGGGCTTCGCGGGGGACCCGAACGGTCCCTCGCCTCGAGGGTGCAGTTAAAATCCCCCCCGAGGATGACGCACTCGCCCACGTCGATGGAGCCCAAGAGAGCGGACACTTCTTCGAAGAAGCGCACTTGCTGCGCACTGGTCTGAGGGGCGTACACGTTCACTAGATGGAGCGGCACGCCCCCCAGGCGAACAGTGACATGGAGCAAGCGGCCCGGCACGTGCTCCTTGACCCCCAAGATCTCCGGCTGAAAATGCGGGGCCAGCAAGATAGCCACCCCGCTGGAATTGTTGGAGAGGTGACTCATGCTGACCCCTCCTTGCCACTCCAGGAGCCACGTGGCTTCATCTCCCGGAACGGTGTGGGTTTCTTGCAGGAAGCACACCGCATACTGCCCGTCCCGAAGGACCGAGAAGTTATTGAATCTGCGGCGCGCCTCCCTGCTGCCATTGATGTTGAGGCTGGCTATGGTTATCTTCATGTCAGAAGCATAGTGCAACCTCTACCTACACCTAACGGGGCGAGGAAGCGCAGCCGCTGGTCCGCCGCCACTTCCTCAGCAGCCCAGTGAGAAACGTTGTGAGCCGACGCAGCTCGAGCGGGTTCACACCCTCGTCCGCGCCCAAGATCTTAACGGCGGCGCGGACGGAATCGATGAGCAGCGCCAGCTCCGACCACCTGTCGAGGGCCAGCCGGACCTTATTGCGCTGACCCAGGCACGTGGCCATAAAATCCCGGAGTTCCCTTACGGAAATGAGGGGAGACTCGGCAAGGGGCACGAGGTCATCCATCGCCACGTCGGCGCTGGAGTCCGAATCGTCCTCCGTGCCCATCACCGAGTCCCCATCCTCCTCCAGGGGGTCGTCACCAGCGGCCGACCCGTCCGCCGCGCAGTGCGAAGCGAACGACTCGGCCGCGCCAGCCAGCCCCGCCTCCGCCCGGATCCCACCCCCAGGATCGGCGGCAGAGGATTTCTCCCTGGGCTCCTCTAGGGGTGCCGGGCCAGAAGACGGCGGCGGTTCAGAGCTCCCCTCCGCCTCAGACGCCGGAACGACCGGAGAAACCGGGGAGAGAACAATTTCCAGCTCCTCCAGTACGTCCGGCACCAGAGACGCAGCCAGGGGGCCATCCTCCTCCCCGCCACCAACCTCCGACCCAGCGGACGGGGGGTTTTGAATTAAAAGCTCTACCAGGACGAGCATCCCCTGGGAGACGTCCGGGTCGCATTGGGCGAGCTCATTATCCTCGAGCTCGCCCGACCCAGCCCCCAGGCTGCCCGACCCGGCGAGGGGTAACGACACCGATAAAAGGTCAACTTCAATTACTGCCGCGGGTTGTTCCGCAACCCCCCCCACGGGCAGGGTCTCATCCCCATCCCCGGGAGGCACGTGCTGGACAGACACATCTGCCTCAGCCTCCCGAGGGACAGGCGACCCCTGCCGATCGCTGGTGATGACGACAGCGCTGGGGGGGCGGGGGGGCGCAGTACCCGCGGCGGGCGACGACTCCCCCTGCTCGGAGGGACCTTCCTCCTCCCGGTCCTCCTCCTCATCCAGGGGGTCGCGCCTTCTTTTTAGCACGGAGGGAGCGAGGGAGACCTCCATGTCTGCAAAGGCCTCCTCCTCGACTCCCTCCGGCGGAGCAGGTTTGTCGGGTTCCTCGGGCCCGAGCCCGGCCGCAGGTATTGGCATTACCGCTGCGGCGGTTGCGGCCACAGGCTCGGGCACGGGGCCCCTCCCGCTCACATCTGCCCTGATCAACTCCGCGAGGAGCGCGGGTGTAAGGGGCTCAAGGGGCAAGGGCTCACCATCCACGGGGGGGCCTGCCCCAAGGTGCTTCTTTTTTCCCCGCGCCTTCTTTCCGGCCGGACACGCTCCCTCCCCCCCGCCGGAGGCCTTGGTGGCATCGGCCCCCGACGTCAACCGCGCATCAGACGTACTTGACGCGCGGGCAGATCCGGGGGGAAGGGCGGCGGCGGCGGCGCCAGCCTCGGCCGCACGAGATGATCCGGCGGCCTTGGAGGCAGGGCAGTTCCTCCTGATGTGCCCCACCTCCCTGCAGGCATGGCACCTCACACCGTCCGACGTCCAAAAGGCGCGGTAGGCGGTCCCCTCGTGGAGGACGACGAACGCCCCTTCAGTGTCCTCCTCCCGCGCCAGCTGGATAAACAGCTGGCGCCGGAAGGAGAAGACGTGGCGAAGGCTGGCCTCCCGGAAGCCAAGCGGGATGGGCGTGATCCCCGACCTCACCTCCCCAAGTTGTCGCAAATGGGGAAGGAGGAGCTCACCAGGAACATAGGGCGGGACGTTGGAAATAATGATCCTCTGCGCGGTGGCCTCGAGAGGATCCACCGGCAGGAAGGTCCCGCCCACGGTGAGCCCCTTGGCGACAGCCAGGGACACCGCCCGCTCCGACCCCAGGAAGAACACAGCCTTCCCATACATTTTCGAGGCCGCGACGATGGCTGAGGGGCCGACAACCCCAGCCATGGCCTTGACGCAGGCCTCGATGGTCATAGTGGGGTGAGTGTAGCTCTTCACCCCAAGCTTTTTCGTTATTAATCGAAAAGGTGACGGGGCAGCAGGAACAGCGGGAGCAGCTGTGGCTGTGGCTACCACTCTCGCATAGGTCCCGGCTGGCCCCGCCACCGGCGAAGATGCAGTCGCCATTCTGGGGTGCTTTTTTTTAAGGGCTACACTCACCCCAAGTCACAGGCCTGAAGGTGTTAATGGCCTCGGTGTATATATATATATTTTTTTTTTTTGTCCTCTATTGAGCAGAGGGAGCTGATTAAAATGAGGACACACCTCTCTCCTTATTGATTTAAATTGGGAGAGGAGCCCTCGCCCCTCTGCTCAATTGGCAATTAATAAAATAGATGAAACTAAGGTGCCTTAGAAAGACAGGCAGAGAGAGACAAAGAGAGAGAGAGAGGAGGGGGGGTGGGAAGGAGGGAGGCCGCAAAGGGCAGTGTTGCCACTCAGGATGGTGGGTGGGTGTAGGCAGGGTTGCACTCTCCGATGGAAAAAGTCTTTGGTGATGGTGGTCTTCTGGCAGGGGGAGAAGACGTCTTCACCTGGAAAAGCTGGAGAAGTCCAGGCTTAGTCCTGCAACAGGTCTTAACGATGTAATTAAATTAAATTAAGGACTTCACCTTGGGCAGCTCCAAGCTCTCCCAGGGCAGGCAATAGAAGGGATGCTAATTAGTGGTGTGTGTGGCCTAGCTTTTAACAAGAGCACACACACACTACACCCCTTGATGATCCGGCCTTGCTTCTTCTTTTCTCCCCCCACCTAAAATACAAAGTCTTGGGAGAGTGCCCCAAATAACACCCACCTGTAGATGTTCCGGATGAAGTTTTCTTCCCTCCTTTCAAGCAGTTGGTTTCTCTCCCCTCTCTCCCTCTCCTGAAGTGGAGGCCAAATTGGGGAGGCAGTGATAGAAAGGCCTCTCCCCTGGTTGATGTTGATGTAGGCCTCCTTTCTCCTTCTCCTCCTCTGTCCTCTCTCTCCAGGCACCTCAGTTGATGTAATGATGGTGGAGTTGGTGGTGGTGGTCCAACGTTCTCCTCCTCTTCCTGGTCAGGGGACCACCACTTTAATCCACTCTCCAAAGTCTGGCTGCTCCCTCTGCTCGTGCTTGCAGCTGAACAGAGGGTACTCTTTTATTTATTCTGAACAGAGGGTAACTTAAGACTGAAATACAGAAGCCTGCTATGGCTTTATATACAGGGGTGGTCACTGCCGGTACTGCAGTATAGAATCAGTTCTTCTCTTAAAGGTACATACACAACAATTAGGATTGCTGTTTTTAAGACTCTAAGAGGGACTAGATAATGCAGACCACGATGAGCTATTTCACTTTGTCCAGAACAATAGAACCAGAGGGCACGGCCTGCGCTTGATTAGATTCAAAACGTATCTGCGGAAACAATGGCGCCAATCTTTACTGGAGTGGATTTTCTGAGCGGGGGTGGGGGGGGCAGAGGAGTTTTTTTTTATTCGTTTTTATGGGATGTGGGCATCGCTGGCAAGGCCAGCATTTATTGCCCATCCCTAATTGCCCTTGAGAAGGTGGTGGTGTGCTGCCTTCTTGAACCACTACAGTCTATCTGGTGAAGGTACTTCCACAGTGCTGTTAGGTAAGGAGTGCCAGGATTTTGACCCAGCGACGATGAAGGATCGGCGATATACTTCTAAGTCAGGATGATGTGTGACTTGGAGGGGAACTTGGAGGTGGTGGTGTTCCCATGTGTCTGCTGCCCTTGTCCTTCTAGGTGGAAGATGTCGCAGGTTTGGGAGGAGCTATCGAAGAAGCCTTGGCCAGTTGCTGCAGTGCATCTTGTACATGGTACACACTGCAGCCACGGTACACCGGTGGTGGAGGGAGTGATTGTTTAAGGTGGTGGATGGGGTGCCAATCAAGTGGGCTGCTTTGTCCTGGATCGTGTCGAGCTTCTTGAGTGTTGTTGGAGCTGCACTCATCCAGGCAAGTGGAGAGTATTCCATCGCATTCCTGACTTGTGTCTTGTAGATGGTAGAAAGGCTTTGGGGAGTCAGGAGGTGGGACACTTTGGGGGGTCAGGAGTTGTGTTGCTATGCAGTTTTAACTCCACAGCATGCGTCTTTTTTTTCCAGCAGGTTCCCCGACCGGAAGCCAGCCTGACTGTCGGGCGGGGAACGCTCTGCAGGAGGCCACAGTCCAGAAGCAGGCAGAGAGCCTGCTGCTGGGGTAGTGATAGCATGTTAGGCCGTATTGAGCAAGGTTTACCTTTTCCATCAGTCTTTACAGCGAGAATAGTGGATAATTCGTTTAAGTTCATGTCAAATCAGTGATTTCTATGTTGATTCCATCTACGAAGACTGCAACGATGCACCCTGTGGACGAGCAGGGTATCTCTGACAGCAACTTCCAGATTTCCGCGTTTAACTGTGCATGTGCGGACGTCAGAAGTTGCTGTCAATTTTACCCAGTAGTAACGATGAGTGCTAACAGTCTCGCCCTTATTATTACCGCAAATTGCGGGACAATGTTTTAGGATGCCGTATATGAGTAATTTGAGACATGAAGTGATAAATGTAGCATGCTTGGGGGGAAACAGGTGACCTTGGACCTATGATTCCCAAAGCTCTCCACTACTGGGGTTTTCCTCGGGTCATGTCTGGGCTTGTTGTAGACTAATTGATGGAGATTGATTGCTATGATTAGTCAACAACTGCGTCATTGTATCATGCGACTACCAGGATGGTAGAAGGCAAACTAGACCTTGGGCCTTGGTCTTTTTTTGTCGAGTAATTCCTATGATCCTAATCTACAGCATTGCTCCAGCAGATTACAGCAGACATATGTAAAGGATTAAAAATTAGGATATAAAACTATAATATTTTAGAAACCTTATGTCTGCACACACTTCCCATCTACAAAACCTTATTTTCTATTGTTATGTTTTTGTCACACACGTGTTTCAATTTTTTCCATTACAAATGTAGATACAGGAATCTATAATGGAAACTATATGTGGTTTGTTTGTAATGACACCCTCCTGCCAATGGTGGTGCTGCAGCACCTCAATTTTGTGTCTCCTGGCTCTTCGGTCTGTACTGCAGCAAACTCCTATGTTCTATTACTTTGCTTCCCAAATTGCCATAAGTTTTGCTATTTAACTATAAATTATATAAAAGTGTTCTATAAAAATAAGGAAATAATAAATGACTTTAAAATGAGGACTGAATTATACCTGTGTGTCCTGGTCCTTACTTTCTAAGCCTGCTTTACCTAAAGGCTACACTTAGTCTTGACTCCCTACGTGCAACACCACAGTGATCGACTAGTGATGTCTGCTTCAGCTGGCCTGGGGGTCTATATACACAGATCTTTGAAGGTGACTGGACAAGTTGAGAAAGCTGTTAAAAAAAACAAATTGGATTCTTGGCTTTATAAAGAGAGCAGTAATGCCAACCCCACCATCTCATAAATCATGAGGCAAACTCTTAAAAATCATGAGATTTGGTAAGCAATCATGAGTTAATCATTTTTCCTGACCCGACCCGACCGCTCGCTGACCTTTGCTCCCGGACAGAAAGTGCATTTTGCAACCTTTGCTCCCGGACAGGAAGCACATTCTTTGACCTTTGCTCCCGGACAGGAAACACATTCGGCCATCACTAAAGACATTTTGGCTGTCATGGTAAAAGTTGACATTTTTCCCCTGCAAATCTTCCTCCTCAACCATTCCGCAGCCAATGCTTTAGGTGCACAAGAGACCAGCTCAGTCATCCACTCATGCTACACCAACTAACTGTCAAATGGTACACTAGATTGAACCAATTCTCCCTTTCAACTTCACTTACTACCTTACATAGCTCATTTTAGGGAACAATTGTTCCAATGTGTTTTACAGGAGATCTGGGAATGTTGGGCAGGAACCAAGAGAGAAGTGATTGTAAGTGATCAAAGGCACAATCAGTGCTGGTTTGAGGCTCTTGAAAGTACATAAATAGGCAATGAGGTAGAAGAGTTTAGGGAGAGAATCTCAGAGAGCAGTGGCATGGTGGCTGAACACTCTGCCACCGATGGTAGTGCAGAAGGAAAGAAAGATTTGCATTTATATAGCGTCTTTCACAACCACTGGACGTCCCAAAGTGCTTTACAGCCAATTAAGTACTTTTTGAAATGTAGTCACTGTTGTAATGTAGGAAACGCAGCAGCGAATTTGCAACAGCAAGCTCCCAATAACAGCAATGTGATAATGACCAGATAATCTGTTTTAGATGTTGACTGAGGGATAAATATTGGCCAAGACACCAGGGATAACTCCCATGCTGTTCTTCAAAATAGTGCCACAGCATCTTTTACGTCCATCTGAGAGAGCAGACAGGGCCTCAGTTTAAGGTCTCATCCAAAAAACAGCACCTCCAACAGTGCAGCACTCCCTCAGTACTGCACTGGAGTGTCAGCCTAGATTTTTGTGCTCAAGGGGTCGATTTTCAGTGTGCCATGAAGTGGGCTTTTAGGCGCGCGGGGGGAAAAATCCCCAATTCGGGGGTCCCGACACCATCCCGCCCAAAACCCGCCTCCACGTAAGTTTCAAAGGAGGTGGGTACCGCCCCGCACTGGGACCCGCCGACCCGAGGCGGGAAGGGATTAGTGCCAATTAACTGCCTGTTAACAGGTAGTTAACAGGCAGTTTTTAGCCTAATCCCTATTTTGAAGGGTGTCGTGTGGGATTCCCGACGGCTCCAAACCACGCCAGGTTAGAGGAGGCGGGCCATCAGGTTGAAGGACTTGGAGGGGTCGAGATGTCGGTGTTCAGGTGAGTGATGGGTGCATGAGTGCAAAGGTAAGTGTGTTTGATGTGTCTAAAGTTTGTAAAGAAGTTTAAATTACCTGTACTTACCTTCACAGCCTTCCTTCTTTTAGGCTTCGGGAGTCCATCATTCAGCCGGCACTGAAAGCAGAATGGCCGAGAGCTGTCAAAAGTGACAGCCTGCAGCTTTCAGTGCTGGCTAGATTTCTAACTGAGTCTGCGTAGATGGACTCAGGTTAGAAGTAAGACTGTCAATGTTTGACAGCTTCAAACAGCTGTGAAACACTGATATTTCATCTGTCAACACGTCTTGACAGATGAAATTTCAGTCTGTGACGTCACCTGTTGCCGGGTGGCCCTTAATTGGCCTGCTGAGCCCGCTGGGCGGGCTCAACAAGGTCAATCAAGGGAAAATCACGTGGATTGGCCGGACGTCGATGGAGGCGGGACTAAAACCCGAAAGTTGTAGTCCCGCCTCCTTCCCGACTTCTGAATGAAAATCCAGCCCCAAGTCTCTGGAGTGGGACTTAAACCCACAACCTTCTGACTCAAAGGCAAGAGTGCTACCAACTGAGCCATGGCTGACACACAGCAAACTAAAGTGAGAAGAGCAGAAGGTGGATTCGGGAAGGAAGAGCTGTTGGAGATTGTAGAGGTAGCATGGAACAAAGCCATGGGAAGAGCTGTAAAGGAGAGCAATTTTAAATTGTGCTGGAGGTTAGGGAGACAATACAGGTCGACAAGAACAGGAGTGATTGCATCCTTAAGAAGGCGTATCAGTGGGGGAGAATTTTGCTGCTAGTGACCATAATTCTGTTAGGTTTAAGGTAGTTATGGAAAAGGACAAGGATAGACCAGAAATATACATTTTAAATTGGGGAAAAGCAAATTTTGCTAAGCTCAGAGGGAATTCCAGCCATAGTGGACTGGAAACAGTTACTTGAATGTCAGAGTGGGAGGCATTCAAGGAGGAGATCCGGAGGTTTCAGACCAAACATGTGCCCTTAAAGAAAAAAGGTGGGACTAACAAATCTAGAGCCCCCTGGATGTCTAGCCATACAGGGTGGGGCTAAATACCCCAGAATCTTTAGAGGAGTACAGAAAGTGCAGGGGTGCAATTAAAAATTATATTAGGAAAGCAAAGAGAGAGCATGAAAAATTCTTGGCAAATAAAATCAAGGAAAACCCAAAGATGTTTTATAAACATATTAAGAGTAAGAGGATAACTAAAGAAGGGTAGGGCCTATTAGAGATCATGAGGGTAATCCGTGTGGAGGCGGAAAACTTCGGTAGGGTTCTTAATGAATACTTTGCGTCTGTTTTCACAAAGGAGGGGTGAAGCAGACATTGCAAACGGGGGGGAGGAGTGTGAAATATTAGATAAAATAAACATAGTGAGAGAGGAAGTATTAAGGGGTTTAGCAGCTTATGTGGATAAATCCCCAGGCTCAGATGAAATGTATCCCAGGCTGTTAAGCGGAGCAAAAGAGGAAATAGCAGAGGCCCTGACCATCATTTTTCAATCCTCTCTGGCTTCAGGTGTGGTGCCGGAGGACTGGAGGACTGCTAAAGTGGTACCCTTGTTTAAAAAGGGAGAAAAGGATAGACCAATTAATTACAGGCCAGTCAGCCTAACCTCGGTGGTGGGAAAATTATTGGAAAGAATTCTGAAGGACAGGATAAATCTTCATTTAGAAAGACACAGATTAATCAAGGATAGTCAGCACAGATTTGTTAAGGGAGGCCATGTCTGACAAACTTGATTGAATTTTTTGAGGAGGTAACAGGAGGGTAGATGAGGGTAGTGCATTTGATGTAGTGTATATGGACTTTAGCAAGGCTTTTGATAAGATTCCACATGGCAGACTGGTCATGAAGTTAAAAGCCCATGGGATCCAGGGCAAAGTGTCAAGTTGGATTCAAAACTGGCTTGGAGACAGGAAGCAGAGGGTAATGGTTGATGGGTGTTTTTGTGACTGGAAGGCTCTTTCCAGTGGGGTTCTGCAGGGCTCAGTACTAGGTCCCTTCCTTTTTGTGGTATATATCAACAATCTTGACTTGAATATAGGGGGTATGATTAAGAAGTTTGCAGATGATACTAAAATTGGCTGTGTGGTTGATACTGAAGAAGGAAGCTGTAGACTGCAGGAAGATATCAATGGCAAATGGCAGAACAGTGGCAAATGGAATTCAATCCAGAGAAGTGTGAGATAATGCATTTGGGGAGGGCTAACAAGGAAGGGGAATACACATTAAATGGTAGGACACTGAGTAGTGTAGAGGAACAAAGGGACCTTGGATTGCATGGCCACAGATCCCTGAAGGTAGCAGGCCAAGTAGATAAGGTGGTTAAGAAGGCATACGGAATGCTTGCCTTTATTAGCCGTGACATAGAATACAAGAGCAGAGGGGTTATGCTTCAACTGTATAAAACACTAGTTAGGCCTCAGCCAGAGTACTGCATGCAGTTCTGGTCACCACATTACATGCCTCCTTTCCGGAGGAGCTTAACAACTTCTACGCTCGCTTCGACAGGGACAACAGGGAGCCGGCTACCAAAGCCCTGCCACCCCCGGAAGACCAGGTGCTCACTCTGTCGACCTCCGACGTAAGGGGTGTTCTACGCGGAGTGAACACACGAAAGGCTGCTGGACCGGATAGCATCCCTGGACGGGTACTCAAGGAATGTGCTGATCAGCTGGCTGATGTCTTCACCGCCATCTTCAATCTGTCATTGGCCCAGGCAGTAGTCCCTACATGCTTCAAGACCGCTACCATTATTCCTGTGCCAAAACAAACGGCTGTGACGTGCCTGAACGACTATCGGCCAGTCGCACTCACACCCATCATAATGAAGTGTTTCGAGAGACTGGTCCTGGCTCACATCAAAGCCAGTGTTCCCACCTCTCTTGACCAACACCAGTTTGCCTATCGTGCAAACAGATCAACGGAGGATGCAATCACAACTGCTCTACACTCTGCACTGAATCACTTAGATGGTAAAGAGACCTACATCAGAATGCTGTTTATAGACTACAGCTCAGCATTCAACACTATCGTCCCCAACAAGCTGGCCACCAAACTTCACACTCTTGGCCTGAACACTCCCCTCTGCAACTGGACCCTGGACTTCCTAACAAACAGACCCCAGTCCATCAAATTAGGTAACCACACCTCCCCCCCCCTGACCCTGAACACGGGGGCCCCACAAGGATGTGTGCTGAGCCCCCTCCTCTACTCCCTCTTCACCCACGACTGTGTGGCTGTTCATGGTTCCAACACCATCATCAAGTTTGCGGATGATACCACGGTCGTAGGCCAGATCACCAACAACGACGAGTCAGCCTACAGGGAGGAGGTCCAGCATCTCGTGAAGTGGTGCGCCGATAACAACCTGGCCCTTAACATCAAGAAAACCAAAGAAATCATTGTGGACTTCAGGAAGTCTAAAGGCGGAAGTCACACTCCCATCCACATCAATGGGGCTGTGGTGGAAAGGGTGGACAGCTTTAAGTTCCTCGGAGTCCACATCACGGAAGACCTCTCCTGGTCCCTCAATACCTCCTCTCTGGTGAAGAAGGCCCAGCAGCGCCTATATTTCCTAAGGAGGCTGAAGAGATGTAACCTGTCACCCCTGATCCTCTCTAACTTTTACCGCTGCACAATAGAGAGCATCCTGACGAACTGTATCACAGTATGGTATGGCAGCTGGAAAGCCCTGCAGCGGGTAGTCAAAACTGCCCAACGCATTACCGGCACCCGGCTACCGACCATAGAGCACATATACCAGAAACGCTGTTTACGGAGGTCACGGTCAATCATCAAAGACCCTACCCACCCCAGCCACAGTCTGTTCACCCCCCTGCCATCTGGGAGACGCTACAGATGTATTCGCACCCGTACGACCAGATTTAGGAACAGCTTCTTTCCCAGGGCTGCCAGCCTACTGAACTCCACAAATAAACTCTAAAGTCTGCACATCTGCCAATGCACTTTATTAGGGTTATGTTTATGTTAATTTATTACAAGCCAAATGTATGTTGAATGTTTAAATGTCTTAATCTAAATGTACACTCTCGGGAGCCGCAAGCGTACATTTCGTTGTACTGCACTTGTGCACTAACAATGACAATAAAGTTGATTATGATTATGATTATTATTATTAGATGTGATAGCACTAGAGAGGGTACAGAGGAGATTTACAAGGATGTTGCCTGGAATAGCGAATCTGAGCTATGAGGAAAGACTGGATAGGCTGGGTCTGTTTTCCTTGGAACAGAGGAGGCTGAGAGGAGACCTTATTGAGGTGTATAAAATTATGAGGGGCATAGATAAAGTGGATAGAAAGGACCTATTTCCCTTAACAGAGGGGTCAAAAACCAGGGGGCACAGATTTAAAGTAATTGGGGGAAGGTTTAGAGGGGATTTGAGGGGAAATTTCTTCACCCAGAGGGTTGTGGGGGTCTGGAACTCACTGCCTGAAAGGGTGGTAGAGGCAGGAACCCTAACCACATTTAAAAAGTACTTGGATGTGCACTTGTGATGCTCTAACCTGCAGGGCTACGGACCAAGAGCTGGGAAGTGGGATTAGGCTGGATAGCTCTTTGTTGGCCGGCGCGGACACGATGATGCCGAAATGGCCTCCTTCCGTGCTGTAACTTTCTATGATTCTATGATTTAACTGGGGTAACACAACCCTGACAAAGTAAAATTTGAAGTAATTCTTAAGAATAGAAATGGCAAATTGAAATATCACAATCCATTAAAAAAAAATGTAATAACACAATGTATAGTGCTCCTTTAAAAATCCTGAGACTGATACTTATAAATAAAAAAAGGTGAAAGTTTCAGCATAGATCAAGCGAAACAAGTACTCTCTCTGATATTTATGGCAACTGGAGGCCTCTCAAGCTTGATCGCAGTGTATTTGGGAAGTAATAAGGCTCTTGTTAAATACACACGTGACAAGCAGTGCCCTCTAGGAATCATAGTCCTGTGTAGGTTTAGTTTCCTTTCTTTAAACAGAATAAACTACATCTCTCAGCATGCCCAGCGAGTTGGACTCCTCCACATAGTGTGTGGCGCAGTGTGCACTTCTGGTTTGCTCAGCATGTCAACAATATTGCAGACTAAATTTAAAATCGTGAGTTTTCTGAGGTGAATCGCAAGATCATGCGATCACGAGTTGGGCTGAATTTTCATTACAAATCGTATGTCTCGCGATTCGGCATTACTGATAGAGGCATAGGGCTGGATTTTCATTAAGCTGTCGGGAAGGAGGCGGGACTACAACTTTCGGGTTTTAGTCCCGCCTCCATCGACGTCCGGCCAATCGACGCGATTTTCTCTTGATTGACCTTGTTGAGCCCGCCCAGCGGGCTCAGCAGACCAATTAAGGGCCACCCGGCAACAGGTGATGTCACAGACTGAAATTTCATCTGTCAAGAGTTTTTGAAACTTACGTGGAGGTGGGTTTTGGGTGGGATGGTGTCGGGACCCCCGAATTGGGGATTTTTGCCCCCCGCACGCCTGAAAGCCCGCCTCACAGCCCAATGAAAATCTGGCCCATAGAGTACAAAAGCAAGAAAGTTATGCTAAATCTTTATAAAACACTGGTTAGGCCTCAACTGGAGTATTGTGTTCAATTCTGCGCACCACACTTTAGGAAGGATGTCAAGGCCTTAGAGAGGGTGCAGAAGAGATTTACTAGAATGGAACCAGGGATGAGGGACTTCAGTTATGTGAAGAGACTGGAGAAGCTGGGGTTTTTCTCCTTAGAGCAGAGAAGGTTAAGAGGAGATTTGATAGAGGTGTTCAAAATCGTGAAAGGTTTTGATAGAGTAAATAAGGAGAAACTGTTTCCAGTGGCATAAGGGTCGGTGGCCAGGGGACACAGATTAAAGGTGATTGGCCAACGAACTAGAGGCGACATGAGGAAACATGTTTTTACATAGCGAGTTGTTTCGATCTGGAATGCACTGCCTGAGTGGTGGAAGCAGATCCAATAGTAATTTTCAAAAGCCAATTGAATAAATACTTGAAGGGGAAAAAAAATTGCAGGGCTGTGGGGAAAGAGCAGGGGAGTGGAACTAGTTGGAAAGCACTACCAAAGAGTCAGCACAGGCACAATGGGCCGAATGGCCGCCTTCTGTGTTTTTTCATTCTATGATTCTATCCTGCCTTGTGATAGGTACCTTTTCTTACTTACATAGAATTGCATAGAATTTACAGCACAGGAACAGGCCATTTGGCCCAACTGGTCTATGCTGGCACAGGCACGATAAGCCGAATGGCCTCTTTTCTGTGCTATATCATTCCATGAACTTTAGATTTGTCATCTATAATGCACAGAGATGTTAATATTGTTTTTTTTTTAAATTGCACTGTTAGCACATCTGTCCACATCTTATAGGAACTGGACCAATGGCCAAAAAACTATAAAGAAAAAAAATGTGCAGCATGTATTATGAATAATAGGAAGGGAATTCAACATTGTAATTTTATTTTGGGGGTCCAACAATATTTATAGCTTTGTTTTCATAATGCACAATTTACTTGGCCCTCTTGATTAGTTAACAGCTACATAACCACTCTTTGCTACGCACCATTCTATATCTAATGACTTCAAGGAGTATTATGGACAGGATTTTTTTTAGAAAAACAGAAGGTTGGGGAATACTTCTATTCTTTAGTTTAATCACTGACCAAATCACATCGAAAATCAATCCTATTTATAGTATCAAATGCAAACATGTTTAGGGGGAGGGGCATCAGTAAAGGAAGTAAATTTTTTGTACAAAATTATATATATTTCAAATCTTCAAATTCATTTTCAGAATGTGAGCTTTGACAGTTGAGTTTCCACACAATATAGTGTAGCAAACTGCACATATTGTTAGCCAGGAGAGATGGACATAACTGCTCAGCTAATTTGTGTACAATCCTGTTAGTGTAGTTTATCAGGAAGATTAATAATGATCCCAGGTACTTACAGGAAGAGAGGGGAGGAGGAAACAGATATACAAAGAGCCAAACAGTAATTCAAAGGATTACAGATATTAGATGACAATCTGTGCTGGTCTGTGTGAGAAACACTTGAATTTACCAGCATGGAATAATTGCTTGTTGGTCATTTGCTCGGACACTTATGAATTCATTTTTTGTATTATACTTCATCATTAATGTAATTAAGTCAGTTTTGAAGAGAACCCTTTGATATTCAGATGCTGATTGTTATGTTGAAGGTGATATATGCAAAAGCTACCCTCTTGTAAGAAGGTTTAAGTATCCTGACAAATATACGCCAAGGAACCAAATTAATCCTTAACCCCCTTTATCTTAACTCCTCAGTAAGAAACGTTCTCGAGTTTATTGCCCAGCTAATATCTAGAAGTAATGATACCTCGGTTTGGCTTGCCAAACAGTATTTTTAAAATTCATTTATGGGATGTGGGCATCGCTGGCAAGGCCAGCATTTATTGCCCCTCCCTAATTGCCCTTGAGAAGGTGGTGGTGAGCCGCCTTCTTGAACCACTGCAGTCCGTGTGGTGAAGGTACTTCCACAGTGCTGTTAGGCAGGGAGTTCCAGGATTGTTACATTAATCAGTTCAGATTGAATATGAGTTCACTTTACGAACCTTCAATTAGGATACTCAAGCTATTGAATGAATTAATTAACCCTTTCTTGCAAAATCATCAAAGAAATACGACAATAAATCATGCATTAACAACTATTTATTAACTACAAATCATTATTATCACTATTTAAATAATAAGAATACAAACAATAGGTATAAATATTTATAGATAAGGTTACCTAGCATTTTGACTAACAAATAATAAATAGACAGTTACTTAACAAAATGAATAAGGCATTGTAAAGGCAGTTTGGTGCCTCACTGCAACTCAGCATTACCTGGACGCTGACATCGCTGAGCAGTAAATTATTGTTGAGATCAGTGTCCGACAGTACTGCAAACTGATGAGATTAGATTAGGATTCATTTCCTAGATAGCTGACAAGTCAACATCATTTAGATAGCTAGTCTATTGAATAAACTAGAGTCTATGTGCTGATGGTTAGCAATGTTTCCAGAGCTTATACAGTCTTGTTCTTATGAGCAGTGTTTGAGTTGATGATCTTCCTCCCCTGGGATGGTGGTGTTAGCTTTTGGAATGTCAAGTTGATGAGCTCCCTTCAATGGTGGGGTTATCTGGTTTTCTATCCCGGTCGAATCCCTCTCACGAACAAATGACTGTACATGAGCCAGCTGGCTTAACTCTCACCTTACTTGATCTCAGGCAACTCGTACAATTAAGTGACACACTTATCTTTGCCTGTAACTGGCTCATGTAGCTGTAAATTTGACTTGTATAACCTCTTATCTGTCTTGGATATACCTTGTAATTGTAAAAGTGTCCATTTACATCTGCTAGGTAGAGATTACTACAGAAGAATACTAGAGAAGACAAAGCAAATCTTCTTCTATCAGAGAAGCTACATCTAATAAAGCAAGTCTGCTGAGAGGTGTGCCAGGCACTCTTTTATATACCCTAAATTCAAAGAAAAATCACTTTCCATTCATTTGACTTATCTGGGTGACACATGTGACAGAAGGGTTCACCTCTTTGGTGTCAATCACTTCTAACAGTCACATATCCTGGGATATCTCAAGTTAATGAGGCATGGTTATCTAAGTATGCCATGTTCCACATTTACTCCCCTAACTTCTGTAGAGGGTGGCGCGTGAGCCAGTCAGTTATGCCTCTGACTGCCCGTGAGCGGTTCGAATCACTCCCATGCCCCTGAGATTCTCGACACTGGACTTAGGTACAGGTAGCGATACAGAAAAAGACTCGAGTAGACAGGTGGTTTGGATGTAAGCAAAACTCAGGATTTTAATGAACAGGAAAAGTCAATACAGTCTTAAGAGAAATTACCAGTGTATAGAATTACAGGCAAATACAAATAACTATATACTTATACAGGGAATGGGGAACACACGGCACATCGAGGGAAAACAACTATCTTAACAATCCCCTTATCCTTATCCCACCCCCTATACCTAACTAGATTAAGCTATGAGGGGCCAGAATTCATGCTCACCAATCAAAAGGGTTTGTTGGACTCAAAACAGCGGTGGGGTTCGGGGTTTGCTCTTGGAGCTCTCTGGAGCCTGCCATCATCACGTGGTCTCCGGGCGCTGCAAGGGCGTTGTCCAGGTTCGAGTACCCCAAAGTTAAAGTCTCTGTTTGGGTACTTTACCTTGCAGGGATGATTCTTCTTCTTCAGCCGACAATTTGAGTTTGCATGAAGATAGTCGCAGGTTGGCTGAGACTGAAGGCCCGATGATTCGAAGCCTACCCTCAGTTCATCTCCTCAGTTCGTCTCCTCAGTTGGTCTTCCTCAGTTGGTCTTCCCTCCTCCCCTCGTCGCGTCCCGCCTCGCCTGGCCTGAATTGTCCATGTCCACCCGATGCAGTGCCTGGGCGATTTCCAGATGGAGTGGCAAAAGGCACGGGCAAAGGCCAGGGGGTAAGCGCAGGATGGGGAAAGAGCGACAGCCATGAGGGCGAGGGGCAGAAGAGCCGAGCAGAGCAGTGAGAGAAGAGAGCGACTGCTACCCGGGGCCTTCAATTATACTCTTTTCGAAAACCCTTATCTACATGCCAAATCAGGTTAGTTCTTTGTCTTAATTTTGGCGGGCTATTTTAAATAATGGTAGCAATCCATACTAACTGTTTTTAGATGGCCGGTAATCGCATCTACCGGCCTGATAATTGACTTGTTTTGTCATGAATGTTCCTTGATGGGCCTGTCCAGCCTCGATGGCTTTCTTAATCTGTTTCCGATTATATATGTAAACTGCTTGATGGCCTTAACTATAGGCCTAACTGAGTTTAGATTTGACTCCAATTCGGTCTAATACATCATTCAAAGTCCTGTCTGGTTTCAAAATACAAAGTCTCTCTTCACAGAAACTGCAGCTTTGGTTTCGATCCACAAGCTGTCTGCGTTGCAGAGTCCATTTAAAAATCTCACAGGCTTTCTGCCACGAGGCACGGACGCCATCTTGGGTACCCTTTTTGATTTAAAATGTCCATGCAGGGTCCCTTTTATTAATAACAACCTTCGGGGAATTGTAGAAATTTTGCAAATCTTACACTTCTCAATCATTCTTTGGGTCCTAGACAGGACTAGATAAAGCATGGCATATTTATCTCCTACTAACGAGCTATTCCTGAGCTCAGTGCTTCATGCTAACCTCTTATCACTGGTAATGAATGTTCTGTTTAATTAAATCTTCATGGTCTTAATTAGTTCTGATTTCCCAGAATTGAGTTTAATGACAAATTCCATTTTGTGTGGCCATCTTTAAGCTGTAACTCCATTTTAAGAACACATTTTAGCCAATGTACAGGGCATTTTCCTACACTCTACGCTATTCTTTTACAGGTGTGAACATCTAAAAACTAGAAAATTACATATAATGCCTTTTTTATTACATGTAAACACAATCACACAACTTCTCGCCAATGTTGAGGATAGTGTACTAATGTGGCAATTTACTGGGTGTAGATTTTTCCTTTTAATTTTTGGGGAGCACAACTCACCTGCAAAGTTCTGAAATGTTAGATTTTAAATTATGGAGAGGGATGTTGGAATGCCAATGCCCAGTACCACATAGTGTTTACACTGCAATAGAAAGGATTTATCATTCTATAAATTTGCAGTAGATCATAAAAATGTCCCGACTCAATTACAGCTTGAAGTTATTGTAGTTTGAATGAGTACTGCTTTATTAAAGCTTTGCAGTGCAGTAAGTAAATAAGGCATGAGTGACGTTATACTATATATAAAGATGTCGTAACATTTGCAATCATGACAACCACAAAAAGACTATAACATCTCTGCAACCACTTGAAGCTCCCCACTTTGAATTAAACTCCAATCCCTAACCAGGGACAAAATGTCCTCCATCGAAGTCCTTTGGGGAAAAGTATAATTTTACGGCTCCCCAAATTATGACTCAATGCTAAACATTGCAAGATAGATCTGTTTTCCCTGAGCTGTTAAATAGTAACTGTTCCAAATGAATGTGATCCATCAAAATGTGTTGTAAATTAATAACTGACCACCATCCCTTGGATTTCCATTTTAAGAGTATGAGGCACTTCCCTTTCCCAATAGTTGGCAAGATGATTTGACATGTAGGATCAGACAGTGACAGATCAGGAATTCAAGCCCAAAAGGCAGGTCTGAGTTTTTGAGACCCCTGTAACTTATGAAAAAAGGCTCATGACCATTGACTTTTAAGGGGCTATGTCTAAGGATTTGAAATATTGTTCCCATCTCCAATGCCCATGATGAGTCTAATGGTGCTTTGTAGGTGTGGTGGTAAGATGTAAGTTTGTAACCATAAGTCCAGGCACATTAAGCTCTTTGTCTCAAACCTGCCATTAGGAGAAGCTGGTGAGCGGAGGCAGTTCCCTACAAAAAAGGAGGAAAAATTGTGGGCCATTCACATCAATTCACTGCTACTATTAGGGGCTGGCTTCAGTTCATATTTGGCAGATACCTTGGAGACCTCTTGTGTACCAGCTCTTTCACTGCAGTGCGCATGGTCAAAAGAGGACAAAGACAGGCAAACACTTTTGCACATGTTTTTTTCTTTTAAGGACTTTGCCACTGATGAGCAACATCTTTAGTATGTTTCTCTTGCCACAGATACTGCCTGACCTGCTGAGTATTTCCAGCATTTTCTGTTTTTATTTCAGATTTCCAGCATTCACAATATTTTGGTTTTGTATTAAATTGGTAATATTTCTAGTGTGTTATATATTACAATTAAGATTAGTATTAAGCCTTCAAGTTTGTACTGGAAATTGTTATATTTGAAATCAAAGAATTATTTCCTTTATTGTCCTGCTATTTTCTCTTCTGTACTCCCTCCCTTCATTCTGTTTGCCTTTGAGAACTTTTTTTACAGCTGAGAAAATAATTGGATGAATTTCAGTTTCAGATTTCATTTGAATTTCTCTATTCTTCTAGCTTTGATATTTCCAGACCAGAAGCTTTACTGGATCAGTTATATGAACACTGTAGCTACAAAAGTTTTCTACGACAATGGCTTTCTACTTTGAGTGTCTCACCTCCTGACGCTTCAAAGCCTCTCCACTATCTACAATGCTCAAGCCAGGAGTGTGATATGTGTCTATAGATATGTGAAGAGAAAAAGATTGGTGAAGTCAAGCGTAGGTCCCTTGCAGTCATAATCAGGAGAATTTATAATGGGGAACAAAGAAATGGCCGACCAATACTTTGGTTCTGTCTTCACAAAGGAGGACACAAATAACCTCCCAGAGATGTCGGGGAACATAGGGTCTAATGAGAGGGAGGAACTGAATGAAATCAGTATTTGTAGGGAAATGGTGTTAGGGAAATTGATGGGATTGGAGGCCGATAAATCCCCAGGGCCTGATAATCTACATCCTAGGGTATTTAAGGAAGTGGCCTGAGAAATAATAGATGCCTTGCTGGTCATCTTCCAAAATTATATAGACTCTGGAACAGTCCACATGGATTGGAGGGTAGCTAATGTAACACCACTATTTAAAAAAGGTGGTAGAGAGAAAACAGGGAATTATTAAGCCTGACATCAGTAGTGGGGAAGATGCTAGAGTTCATTATAAAAGATGTAATAGCAGAGCACTTGGAAAACAGTGACAGGATCAGACAAAATCAACATGAATTTACAAAAGGTAAATCATGCTTGACTAATCTACTGGAATTTTTTGAGGATGTAACTGATAGAATAGATAAGGGAGAACCAGTGAATGTGGTGTATTTGGATCTTCAGAAGGCTTTCGATAAGGTCCCGCATAAGAGATTAGCGTGCAAAGTTAAAGCACATGGGATTGGGGGCAAGGTACTGACTTGGCTAGAGAACTGGTTGGCAGACAGGAAGCAAAGAGTTGGAATAAATGGTTTTTTTTCCGAGTGGCAGGCAATGACTAGTGGGGTACCGCAGGGATCGGTGCTAGGACCCCAGTTATTCACAATATATATTAATGATCTAGACGAGGGAACTAGATGCAATATCTCCAAGTTTGCAGACGACACAATGGGCCGAAGGGCCTCTTTCTGTGCTGTAAAACTCTATGACAAAGCTGGGTGGGCATGTGTGCTGTGAGGAGGATGCAGAGAAATTCCAGTATGATTTGGACAGGTTGGGTGATTGGTCAGATGCATGGCAGATGCAGTATAATGTGGATAAATGCGAGGTTATCCACTTTGGTGTCAAAAACAGGAAGGCAGATTATTATCTGAATGGCAATAAATTGGGAAAAGGGGAAGTGCAACGAGACCTGGGTGTCCTTGTGCACCAGTCACTGAAGGTAAGCATGCAGGTGCAGCAGGCGGTTAAGAAGGCAAATGGTATGTTGGCCTTCATAGCGAGAGGATTCGAGTACAGGAGCAAGGATGTCTTGCTGCAGTTGTGTAGGGCCTTGTTGAGACCACACCTTGAGTATTGTGTGCAGTTTTGGTCGCCTTATCTGAGGAAGGATGTTCTTGCCATGGAGGGAGTGCAGCGAAGATTCACCAGATTGATACCTGGGATGGCAGGAATGACGTATGAAGAGAGATTGGGTCGATTGGGCTTGTATTCGCTAGAGTTTAGAAGAATGAGAGAGGATCTCATTGAAACTTATAAAATTCTAACAGGACTAGACAGACTAGGTGCAGGAAGGCTATTCCCGATGGCGGGGGAGTCCAGAACCAGAGGTCACAGTCTAAGGATAAGGGGTAAGCCATTTAGGACTGAGATGAGGAGGAATTTCTTCACCCAGAGAGTGGTGAACCTGTGGAATTCTCTACCACAGAAGGCAGTTGAGGCCAATTCATTAAATATATTCAAGAAGGAGTTAGATATATTTCTTAAGGCTAAAGGGATCAAGGGATATGGGGAGAAAGCAGGGACAGGGTACTGAATTTGGATGATCAGCCATTATCTCATTAAATGGCGGAACAGGCTCGAGGGGCCGAATGGCCTACTCCTGCTCCTATCTTCTATGCTTCTATGTGATGGAATACTGAATGGGTGCAACTGCAACAACACAAAGTACATAGAAGGTACAACACAGAAACAGGCCTTTTGGCCCAATCAGTCTTTGTCGGTGTTTACCCTCGATGCAAGCAGATAGTCTTAATCACATTTACCTTATCTCTATAACCCCCTCTAGCCCTACAACCCTCCAAAATCCCAGCACTCCTCCAAATCTGACCTCTTGCACATTCCCAATTTTCATCACTCCTCCATTGAGGCCGTGCCTTCAGCTGCCTAGGCCCTAAGCTCTGGAATTCCCTCCCTAAACCTCTCTGTCTCCCTCTCCTCCTTTAAGACACTCCTTAAAACCTACCTCTTTGACCAAGCTTTTTAAAATCATCCCATTGTTGCTCTACAGCGTGACAATTTCTCCTTTCACCTCAAATCAGCAAGCTCACTCTGCAGCTTTCTAAAACCTGCCCTAACCCAATCTGGTGTTCTAGTTTTTGTACTGATTTTTTTGATTTCTATCGGATTTCACCGACAGTCAGCTCATCTAGCTGATCTATTTCATTGTTCATAACCAGATCTAGCAACATCTCCATCCTTGTAGGCCTATTAACATACTTCTCCAGGAAAGAGTGATATACACATTTTTGGAATTCCATTCCCTTTTCTCCATTTACTCCCTCTCTATGCCAATCCATAAATGGACAATTAAAATTCCAGAACATGGTGAGGTGTAAACTTGGGAAGCCAAACCAATCCTGTCCTGTCAGTTTCCTGCCGGGCGGGTTCCTTGGCATGTCTTCTCACTTGCCATAAGTAGCTCCAAAGCCGTTCCATTAGTTTCTTTTTTTAAATTTTCAAAGAGATTCCAAATGCAGCAGCTACTTAATCAGACACGCAGAATAGGTCATTCATTTGGGATCTTTGGCCTAGAAATTCAGTTGTTAGCGCCAGCCGCTAGCGCCTTTGGAGGAGATGTGGGGCGCTAAGCGGCTAGCGCCCGGGCACGGCGCGAGCTGCGCCTCTCGCGAACTTCACTTAAGATTTAGCGGTGGCGCAAAACCGTAGCGCCCGCTCAGCTGCGCGCGCAGATCCTGACGTCATTTCATGGTGCAACGCCCTTGGTGTGCCCCGAACCGGAACTTCAGAGGCGCCGCCCTTATGTGCGCCTGGCGCCCCCAGTGACTGGTAGAGGGGAACGGTTCCCAGTCGCTGCGGAGCGCGGGGGATGCTAATTAAAGGGGACTCCTCCTGCAGTGTAAGTGGCAGCCATTTTGCTCCACTCCTTCTTTGTGAGAGATGGATATTTGGAGAGAGACAAAGGGAGAGAGCTTTCTGGTTTGACTCAACGCTCGCACAGGTACTTGTGGCTTCAGGCCAGAGCTTTGCACTTGGATTTAACTTTCAGTGCCATAGTCTTGATTCGAAACATATAATGGGGGCTGCATTGGGTGGAAACGTTGGCTTACTGCATTGCATTCAAAGGGCTCAGAGACGCCTTGAGAGAGTGCCAGTCATGGCCAGACGGAGAAGGGCCAACAGGCATTGGCACAGGAGGCCTTACCCACCCAGGGTATACCGCCAGCAGTTCGCATATCTGAACATGTCTGAGGAGCAGTGAGTTCAGAGGCTGCGATTCAGAAGGGAGGTGGTCAATGAGATCTGCCACCTGCTTCGCAGAGATCTGCAGCCACATGGGATTGGGGGTAATATACTGGCATGGGTGGAAGATTGGCTATCTAACAGAAAACAGAGAGTTGGGATAAATGGTTCATTCTCGGGTTGGCAATCAGTGACTGGTGCTGTTCCGCAGGGGTCAGTGCTGGGATCCCAACTCTTTACAATCTATATTAACGATTTGGAGGAAGGGACCGAGTGCAATGTATCCAAGTTTGCCGACGATACAAAGATGGGAGGGAAAGCAGTGAGTGAGGAGGACATAAAAAACCTGCAAAAGGACATAGACAGGCTAAGTGAGTGGGCAGAAATTTGGCAGATGGAATATAATGTTGGAAAATGTGAGGTTATGCACTTTTGGCAGAAAAAATCAAAGAGCAAGTTATTATCTAAATGGAAAGAAACTGCAAAGTGCTACAGTACAAAGGGATCTGGGGGTCCTGGTGCATGAAACACAGAAGGTTAGTATGCAGGTACAGCAGGTGATCAGGAAGGCCAATGGAATCTTGGCTTTTATTGCAAGGGGGATGGAGTATAAAAACAGGGAAGTCTTGCTTCAGTTATACAGGGTACTGGTGAGGCCACACCTGGAATACTGCGTACAGTTTTGGTTTCCATATTTAAGAAAAGATATACTTGCTCTCGAGGCAGTTCAGAGAAGGTTCACTCAGTTGATTCCGGAGATGAGGGGGTTGACTTATGAGGAAAGGTTAAGTAGGTTGGGCCTCTACTCATTGGAATTCAGAAGAATGAGAGGCGACCTTATCAAAACATATAAGATTGTGAGGGGGCTTGATCGGGTGGATGCGGGGAGGATGTTTCCACTGATGGGTGAGAGTAGAACTAGGGGGCATAATCTTAGAATAAGGGGCTGCCCTTTCAAAACTGAGATGAGGAGAAACTTCTTCACTCAAAGGGTAGTAAATCTATGGAATTTGCTACCTCAGAGAGCTGTGGAAGCTGCGACATTAAATAAATTTAAAACGGAGATAGGCAGTTTCCGAGCTGATAAGGGAGTTGGGGTTACGGGGAGCGGGCAGGGAAGTGGACGTGAGTCTAGGTTCGGATCAGCCATGATCCTATTAAATGGCGGAGCAGGCCCGAGGGGCCGTATGGCCTTCTCCTGCTCCTACTTCTTATGTTCTTATTATGTTCTAGGACGTCTCTGTCGGTGGCAGTGAAGGTGACGGTGGCTCTCAACTTCTATGCCACCGGCTCCTTCCAATCCGCTACTGGAGACATTTCCAACATCTCCCAGTTCGCGGTACATTGCTGCATCCGCCAGGTGACCAATGCCCTTTTCAGAAGGAGACGTCAGTTCATCTCCTTCCCCATGACCCTGGACAAGCAGCAAGAGCGTGCAATGGGATTTGCAGCATTAGCGGGCTTCCCCATGGTGCAGGGCGCCATTGACTGCACGCATGTGGCTTTGCGGGCACCTCTAGAGAATGCCGAGGATTACCGCAACCAGAAGGGCTACCATTCGCTCAACGTGCAGTTGGTGTGTGACCACAGGCAGCTCATACTAGCTGTCAATGCCCGCTTTCCAGGCAGCAGCCACGATGCCTTCATCCTGCGCCAGACTTCTGTGGCAGACATTTTCAAAGACCAGCCTCACCCACGAGGATGGCTTCTCGGGGACAAAGGCTATCCTTTGTGCACCTGGCTGATGACCCCGCTCCGTGCGCTCAGCACCCCTGCTGAAGAGCGATACAATGACATCCATCAAGCAACCAGGAACATCATTGAGCACACAATCGGCATGCTCAAGCAATGGTTCCACTGTCTGGATCATTCCGGGGGAGCCCTACAGTACTCGCCTGAGCGAGTCTCCCATTTTGTTGTAGTGTGCTGCATGCTGCACAACCTGGCTATCCGCAGGACTCAGCCACTGCCAGCAGACATTGGAGGACCACCAGAGGAGGAGGAGGAGGAGGAGGAGGAGAAGGAGGAGCACCAGCACGGGAGGGAGGCACAAAGTGCAAGGGCCATCCGTCGGCGGCTTATTGCAACTCGGTTCTAGGCCCCCTCTCAGGGAATGGCTTGTGCCAATGAAAGAAGATGAATGTAGCTGCTCCACAAGCCCTCAGCTGGTCAAGGCAACAATTACTTCCAAAAGCAAACATGGACAGTGCGATTAAAGAAAATGTTTTACTATGCAAACTCTGTGCCCTTCCCGCATGACAAACTAATTCAGAGAAACCCCCCAAAAAACAGTCAGAGACATAACTGGCTCTCACAACCTTCAGAAAATGCAAAAAGCAGTTAAACAAAAATGACCATGATCTTCGGCCTTTATAAAAAACAAACACAACAGTCTTTGGCCTTTATAAAAAACAAACACAACAGTCTTCGGCCTTTATAAAAAACAAACACAACAGTCTCGGCCTCATATATAAAAGAACACAACAGTCTCGGCCTCATATATAAAAGAACACAACAGTCTCGGCCTCATACATAAAAAAATAATTTGGCCACACCTTCTACTTTTTCCCCTGCGAGGGTGATCCGTCTCGCTTCCGTGACTGGCCCCTTCCCACCCTGCAGCTCCTCCTCAATGGGACCCCAGTGGCTGCAGGAAGGCTGGGGGAAGGCTGCTGAGGGTCAGATGGTGAGACAGCAGATGCCCTTGGGGGTCGGCCTGAACCAGCTCTGGGCCTGGAGGGGCCGGCTGCTGACTGCTCCAACTCTGCTTGGGCGGCGGCAGTCTGTCCTACGGGTGGTGGCAGCTGCATTGGAGGAGTGACAGTGTTGGCTGCAGGAATGCTGCCAACCTGACAGAGCACAGGCAGTCCCTGGTCGGCTGATACACTGGCAGTCGCACGGGCCAGCACTGCAGCATGCGCAGCAATCTGCTGAAGCACAGATTGCTGGGCTGCTGCGGCGCGGCGAGTGCCCCGGCGATGCCTGGCCGATCCAGTGAGGGTAGCAGCAGTTAGTGCCCGTGTGGCCCTGGTCTGTGTCTGCATGACACCAGCCAGTGAATGCACGGCACGACTGAGCATTTGGCTGGAAGCCGCCTGTGATGCAGCGAAGTCCTGCTGACTCCTAGCCTGTGCTGCTGCGATGTCCTGCAGACTCCTAGCCTGTGCTGCCGCGAAGTCCTGCAGACTCCTGGCCTGTGCTGCACTGAATTGTTGCAGACTCCTGGCCTGTGCTGCCCCGAATTCCTGTACACTCCTTGCCAGTGACTCTGTGGACTCAGGCATCCTTGCCACTGCAGCCATGAGCTCAGTGTGCCTGTGCTCAGCCTGGGCACCCATTTCCGCAAGGAGCTGCAACTCCTCTGCGCTCACCGTAGCAGGACTGGAGGCCGCACTCACCCTCCGGGGAGAAGGCCGCCGAGCTTCCCCACCCCTCCCGCGTTGCTGCAGCCCACTGGGCCCCGGAACTTCAGTCTCCTCCGACCCTTCCCCCCTGCTCCCCTCCAGGGAAGATGTGTCACCATCATGGCATTGGGCTGCCTCAGCTGAGGGTATCATTGATGGGCCGGCTTCCTCTTCCTCCTCCTCAATTTCTGATTCAGACACAGTGCCAGCTTGAGGGCCCGCCTCCTCACCTGGCGAATCACCATCTGAAAGCAGGGAGGCACAAGATTTGCTTTAGAGGGAGGACAGGGCAGCAGCGAGGGAGGCATGAGTGCTGCTATGCACTGCATTGGTTCGATAGTGGCAAAGGATGCTGGTGTGAGGCGCAAGTGGAAAGAGAGAGGTCAAAAAGGTGATGCCCTTACCATTGGGACCCAGAACAGGGTTGGCATCTCCACTGGCAACGGGGCTAATCAGCCGGCCTGACATAATGCGCTCCATATGCTGCTCCAGGTCGCTGAGCTGTTTGAGGTCAGGACGGCCTCCCCCGGTCTGTCGCTGCTGCCTTCGGTTGTGCGCCAGCTTGCCCTGCAAGAGAAAGGATGGCCTCTAGGTACAGTGTGAAGCCCTGACCTTGCCTGCACTGTCTCCCATGGTGGAATAGCCCTGACAGTGTGAAGCCCTGATCTTGCCTGCACTGCCTCCCATGGTGGAATAGCCCTGACAGTGTGAAGCCCTCATCTTGCCTGCACTGCCTCCCATGGTGGAATAACCCTGACAGTGTGAAGCCCTCATCTTGCCTGCACTGCCTCCCATGGTGGAATAGCTCTGACAGTGCATAAAGTCCTGAATGTGCGAGTGATTTTCATGACAGTCCCATAGCTGCTGGGTGAGGGCTTGGCATAGGGCTTTCAGGTCCCTTTGGCCATAAAGTGAGGTGCACATGCAGGGATGAGGAGGATACTGGAAAGGGTACTCACCCTGACAACCCGAGTGAGGTCGTTAAACGTTTTTCTGCATTGAATTGGAGTCCTGCCAACCACGCTGTTGGAGGTCACCCTGTTTGCCACCTCCCTCCAGGCGTTCCGATAATCGTTGGGCAGTGGCCTCCTGCCACCTTCAGGGAAGAGGACAAGGTGCCTGCGCTCCACTGCGCCAACCAGTACCCTCAGGTCACCCTCGCTGAAGCGCTGCGCTCTCTCCCTGGCCTTCTCCATTGTCCTGGGCGTTGAACAGTTCAAGCAGCAGTGGTCAGGCCTTGCTTCAGGGATGCAGTGTGCAGGGCGTGGCAACCAAACAATTCCACCCTCCCCCTTTAAGAGCTGACCGGCGCCAGCGTGTCTGCCTTCAATCAGCAACTCGCTGCACCTGTGCTGCGCCCGCCCTCGGCGGTAGCGCCCCGGCTCGCCGGCTTAGCACCTTATGATAGTCGTGCATCGCCTGCTTTAGCGCAGCAGCAACCTCTTGGGGCGATGCAACTGAATATCGGCAAAGGTGGCACTAAGTTGCGCCGGGCGCAAAATTTAGCGAACGCCCGGCTGTAGCGCCCCAAACGTGGCTATATTGAATTTCTAGGCCTTTGTCTTTATAGCTAGGACCAAAAAAATTTAAAACTTGTGAAGATTAGACTAATTTGTTTTTTTCTTTCTTTTCTGAATATTTATGCTATAGATTTAGTTTTGCTAAAATGTTCTGCTTAAATAAGCGTCTTTAAGTCCAGCGTTTATTTTCAGAACTTCTTCCTGAACTTGAAGAACAGTATACTACTTCAGAAATGTTAACCATTTATTTTCTGGAAAAAAAGTGTTGTTCTCAATGAAACATTAGGTAGTGCTGGTTGCTTTTGAGTTTTCTTTCAGATATACTTGTATAAACATCAAGCAATGGCAAAATTTCAAAGTCTAAATTTCACTGTCTACGCCTATCAAGTGTAATTAAACTTGAGTCTTAAAAGCTCTCGCTATTTTGCTCTGGAAATTCAGATGGTCTCTTACTCTTGCTCACTTAGAAACAGTTAGGTAGCAATTGAAAATAGATTCAGTGCTGTGCAACTTCTGTAACAAGTAATGAAAATAGAAAATGCTGGAAATACTCAGCAAGGCAGGCAGCATCGGTGGTGCTGTTGACCTCGTCAACAACCTGAAACATTAACTCTGTTTCTCCCTCCACAGATGCTGCCTGACCTGCTGAGTATTTCCAGCATTTTTTTTTATTTCATAAGAACATAAGAATTCGGAGCAGGAGTAGGCTATACGGCCCCTCGAGCCTGCTCCACCATTCAATAAGATCATGGCTGGTCTTCGACCTCAACTCCACTTTCCCGCCCAATCCCCATATCCCTTGATTCTCCTAGAGTCCAAAAATGTATCTATCTCAGCCTTGAATATACTCAATGACTGAGCATCCACAGCCCTTTGAGGTAGAGAATTTCAATGATTCACAACCCTAAGTGAAGAAATTCCTCCTCATCTCAGTTTTTAAATGGCTGACCCCTTATCCTGAGACTATGCCCCCTAGTTCTAGACTCTCCAGCCAGGGGAAACAACCTCTCAGCATCTACCCTGTCAATCCCCCTGAGTATCTGATATGTTTCAATGAGATCACCTCTCATTCTTCTAATGAGAGTATCGGCCCAATCTACTCAATCTCTCTTCATAAGACAGCCCTCTCATCCCAGGAATCAATCTAGTGAACCTTTGTTGCACCGCCTCCAAGGCAAGTATATCCTTCCTTAGATAAGGAGACCAGAACTGTGCACTGTACTCCAGGTGTGGTCTCATCAAGGCCCTGTACAATTGTAGCAAGACTTCCTTACTCTTATACTCCAACCCCCTTGCAATAAAGGTCAACATGCCATTTGCCTTCCTAATTGCTTGCTGTTTTCAGATTTCCAACATTTGCAGTATTTTGCTTTTATATTTCTGTAACAAGTAATTGTCTGCTAGCAAGTTAAGATATTACAGATAACATGATCCAGGTGTATTTATTTGCGGGTGGTTGCCTTGCTTGGATCTGTGCACAATAGGGGTGCCTAAAGTAGATGTCGGTGCTAAATTTCACAGGCGTTCTCCTGGTCTCCCACTATAACTTTGGCAGGATATTGGTGGTACCCTGTGGAATTTCAGGGTGCTAATAATGTATGCTATTGAATTTAATTCCACAATGGCACATGCCCTGGATGTACAGACTGATCATCAGCTTTTTTGTGCCTCAATAAAACTTTTTTGTTTTATCCAACTGTGTCTGACACTCCACTTGAAGTTAGTACAGAAAAGGAGCCAAGGTCTGTCCTGGGGACAGAATCGAACTAAGAAGCCACTGACTCCTGTTACAGAAGCATCACAGCAGTGAGGGTATCAAGCAAAGATTAGTGAAGGGATTCATTTGAGCTACCATTTACTTTATCTAACCAGCATGGAAGAACTGTGGCAACGTATTGGTACCTGTGTCACAGTGGATTAGCATTGCTGCATTAAAAATTCAGAAAATCAAATTGCTTATCATGCTGCAATAACCTTTTGAGATTCGATAAACATATGGATGCCTAGCTAGTTTTCTAAACTGTTTTCTCAACTGATTCTGAGGAAATTAGATCTTGCAGCTTGGTATTCAGTCTTAAATCAGTACAACACTATATTTCAGAATGATTCTTTATTCTGCTGACTTCAATGGAAAGGAAAATCAGACGTGGTGTATAATGGATGGTTAATTCGCTATCACCCATTTTACACCATCGCCCAAAGTTAAACTTATCCTCAGTGCCTAGAATGGATGAATGGCATACTCAGATCTTCCCTTTACTATCAGCCTATCCCTCCTTATATACAGAAGTAGTTTTGATGGGAGTCTTGTTGTCCAGTCTTTGTCAGAAACAAAACATCACTGGCTTATATCTTGTAGATATTTGTGGGCGTAGTGGTAGGAATAGGACTCTCCTTACTGTTATCAGCTCTAGAGTATAGTTACATGTAACTGTACCTGGTGTGAACTGTGGATGAGTTGAATTGTTTTTTAAACATATTAATCTCATTTTCTATACTGAAATTGAGAATAAAATTAATAAATATTCTAATGTACCATCTTGTGACAAACTTTTGGCTAGCACATCTTAAAATTAGACTGTTGTCAGCCAGAGGGAGAAAGCATGCCCGCTCATTCCCCCACCTCAGTAGTTGTGTCTGTGAATAGTGTGGATCATGTGATCTGTAATTGCTAAATATAAACAAACTTCTCTGATGACAAAGCTCCTTTTATTTTAAAAAATTATGACTTCCATAACCATAGATTATTCAAGTAATGTTTGTTTTTTAAAATCGTGATAATAGAATGTGTACTTAATGCAGACTTACTAGTCCTACATTCTTACCAACCCATTTCCCAAGGTTCCTTTAGAGAAACTAATTGAAAGAAGCTCTGAGAAATACTTCTTGAACCAGAATACTTTGCTAGAATTCTATGCTCAAATAGCCATAGAATTATGGTTAATACACTTTTATTGGATTAACAAGATGAGCAGGAAGTTGAAAAAACTCACAAATGTTTAAGGGGCTAGCACAAATCCAGAACTGACAATTGCAAAAATCAACTTATAGTTAGAAGTCCAAGAAAACCCAGGAGAGGCTCTCACATGCCGAGAGAGTCTACAATTGTTTGTATTTAGCATCTGTTGAACATTTTGTGTGAGAATGAGTGGGTTCTGAGGCAGCTACAGCCTCATTCACCTTATATAAAAATGACCAACGTCCTTGAGCAATTTATTTGTGGTACTCTAGGACATTAATACACCCACTAATTTGTGATAATGTAAATCTTCCTGGCAATATCTGAGTAAGAATGACCAAGGTCATCTACTTTTAAATGGGTCATTTTATTTTACCTAAGTGCCAAAATGCTGTGTGAATGCTCAAACATGGTACTCTTTTTTTTATGTGGACACTAAACCAAATAAACTGTAACTAATAAACATTAAATGAAACTTAATTTGATTGGCCGGGGTGATGATGCACCCCAGTCCCCGTGGTGCCCACCGGTCGCAGAAGGCCTTGAGCGTACTGGCGGACACCGCGTGTCAAACATGGTACTAAGCTGTGATACTTGACGTTACGCTTTAATTTTGTCTTGAGGTTTCTTCCTCTGTGCAACTTTTATTTTAAAAATGTATTTGACAGACACTTTACAATATGAAGACACCAGCATAGATAGATCTTCTGTTTTTTCAAATTCTTGTCTCCCTTTATTTTGCACTATTAGCACTTCTGTTATTTAATATAATTTCCAGTCCTTCACCATTTTAGGGTTCTGATGAAAGTAGTTCACCCAGCCTTCCTCTCTCTGCAGGTGCTGTTGACCTGCTGAGTGTCTCCAACATGTTCTGTTTTTTTAATTATATGGTGTAGGGGAAGTTTGGCTTAGATATCGCCATGATAGTGTTTGTGAGTTTTTAATGGATAATTTAAAGTGAATAACGTTTCGCACAGGTTTTACAGCACCTGCAGCAGCCAAACTGAAACTTTCCTCACATCTGCTGGTAATATATTTGCAGTTGGAGTCTCACACAGACTCGCATTATTGTCTTCAGGTGCTTGCACACGTGCATACACGAGCAAGGAACATTATTAGAGGTCATAAATAGAGGAGCTGAAAAGTCTCTGACAATAAATGTCACCAGTAGAAGATTGTTCTGTTTGGCATTGAGCAAGTTAAAGGGAGAGTACTGCTAATAAATTGTTGCACAGGACAATTTCTGAGATTACTAAACAGATCGCGCAATTATATGATTAAATTTTTCATTGAAAATATAAAGCTTAACATAATAGATGAAAGGGGGAAATACACATTGCAGAAGTTTGCGCTGTACGATATTGTAGCATCTGCGGTGCAAACTTTCCCCCGGGCCAATAGAATGGCGTTCGAGCTGAGTTCTTGAAGCAGGTTGTTCTGGTTTTGCAGCCTGAACTCATCGCACTGAATCGATAATGCTCATTTAATACTTTCTCCGTTTATGTCAGAAATGAGTAGTTACTGATTTCTGACATTATGGACACTGATCCCGATTTTACTGGTGTTTTATCAAGCGATGAGTTGTGTTTAATACGAAATTTATGACGAAATGTGGGTGCAGCACATTTCTGACTAGATGCTCTTTTCTAATAATGGCAGCAATAGCAATCGGTCTCATTGTCTGTCTCAAGTTCAAGCAACAATCTGCAATTCAAAGCGACTTTAACAAATATTGTAGAATAAAGGGAGAGAGAAGTGAAAATCGACGTCAGTTGGCTGGTTCTGCCGTGTTAATTGCACAGGCTGGTTGTGAGGTGGCGCCACATCGTGTGTTAATACACAGTGATCGATGTCTCATGTGCCGGGCTCATTCCCAAACCCATCTGCACCATCACAAAGCAGGCAGTCAAGTAACCAGTCTCTTCCCTCTCACTCAGAAAGAGCTGAGCTATCTACACAGGCAACAAGGTGAGCTGAAAAATGTTAGGATGTTTTCCGAATCAATGAAGGGAGAGTTAATTTCACTGATATGTGTTGTTGCTTCTGGCTTTTGAGAATGAATCCTATATTTTGCAGATGCTGGCTTCTCTGATGGGTGTTTTTATCGCGGTTTGCTTCGAAGTTGAAAGCAGGCGCCCAGAAGCGACCAATGCTGTCAATTTCCTGGATAATGAGAAATGGTTGACCACTGTCTCACAATATGACAAGGAGCTCAGATACTGGAACAAATTCCGAGATGTAGGTACCTTAAAATATGTTCGGATGTGGAGTTCTGTATTTTCTCGGGACACGGCTGCGGTAATGTGGTTAACACACGCTACGTCGCTTTACACAATAGAGATGCTGATACTGCAATTATAGTGAAGAGGAGTGAAAAACACAGAAACAATATGAAATGCTTTAGAAATGGTACACCCCATCTCTAATGTAAATCTCACGCTAAATGAATCTCCTGTGAATATGTTGCGGATTTAAATCTATTGCATTTTTGTAATTTTGTTAGTGCATTAGAATTTATTAAATACTGTATTTATAGGTTTCAGCTAGGATTTAATAGTTCTGGTGATAAGCATGAACCCGTTTTGTAGCTTAATTTAAAAAGTATTGCCTTCAAATTCAAGTGAGCTTTACAAAGTCTCATTTAATTGTGCAATAAAATTAATTTTGCGTATTAATTCCTGATAAATTCAAGTACTATTCAGTATCCATGCTGAAAGATATTGTGGGACATACAGGGATATTACATTCTGCATGTAGTCTAAGGTGTGTATCTTACACCTTGTAGCAAATTTAGATTTATTCTTGGCACATAAGTATAAAGGAGAAAACTTTTACTCAAATTACCATAAGAAAATTATATTGGTGCACATCTGTAGAAAATATATGCTGAAGAACTGTGGATTATGATGCGTGTCCCAGGAGTGGTTTGACTGACTAACTAATTCATGAGTGCCATGTTATGGTCAGTTCCATGGATAGCATATAGATCAGATCTCATAGCTCCTTGTTACATGTTGTCTTCATAGCATGATTAGAAATTGAATATCTAAATGGAAACTAAATTGATATGTTGATTATGAACTGGTTCTTCCCCCCCCCCCCCCCGAGTACTGTGTAGTTTTAAATTGTGACATTACATTGAGATAACATCATGACATGTTGTATAATATTTGTTATCTGAAAGAGAAAAAGGAATAATGGGTGGAAGTTTGTACAAATCTGTCCCGCAGTACATTTACACCATGAGACTGGTGTTGAATCAAAGTGGTTTCTGCTTTGCATTGATGCTAAATTTATCCAGTTAAAATCGGGAGTCAAGGCCCAACCTGACTCCAGAGTAATGTTGAGTGAGACGGCCTCCTCCAGGCAGTCGCACTCCACTTTGTTCTGATTTCAAATTGGGCTCTCACTCTGGATTTGGGCTGTGTTTACACTACGACTGTTATGTCAGTGCATCCTAGAACAAATCATCTCCAGCTTTCAAATTTTATTTGGTTCCACTGTTTATACATTTTTGAGACTGAGTTAAAAGAAAATAAACCTCAATAAATGCTTTAAAAATAAATATATTTTTGGTAGCAGCATCCAATTAAAAGATAGCAATTTAATCAAGGACTTTAGATGATGTCATAAAGCAAAATGGCAAAGCTCAAGTAATTTGTAACTCATCTGAAATACGAGATTACTTTATTGTTAATGTCACTCCAAATATTTGTTTTAATAACACACACATTTCCTAGAATGATTTTATTCCGTTTTGGGTTTGGTTTCGTTTTGGCAGTTGGTCTTTGTGCATACCATGTTATCAATATGCACTGATATCCACACCATTATATTAATACTGCACATTTATCAGACAAAATCTGTGGTTGATTCCGTGGCCTGAAAAAGCCTTGAGGCACTGAGTTGAAATGCCTTTGAAGAGTTTTCATGTAATACGGAAGAAAGGATTAGGATGAATACCCATCACACCATAGGTCATCTCTGTGTGTGAAGAAGCTCTCTTTGAAACCTGGACTCTGAAGGAACATTTCTTAGTGAATATTTTAAGAATATTACTGACTTTTTTTAATTTTTGGACCATTTTTATGTAGAAGTAAATTGTGTATCAACTGAATATCCTCCTTGGCAGAAGGCTGGTACAGCATATGCAATATAGACATTCACATGCAAGGATGACTAATCTAGTTTCCCTCTATTTAAAAAAAATGGTTGATTTTACCTAAAAGGTTTTATTTAATATAGCCCTAATAGATCAAGCATTGAATTGTGCAATTTAATCAGAATAAAAGACAATTGATTTTTTTTTTTAAGTTTCCTTTACCATAATAACATTGAGATTTAAAATAGGGGGAGAATGCTTTCCTGTTCAGGATAACTTTTCCCGCTATGAATACCAGACAGCAGATCCATTAAATGAGATTCATTAACCCACCCCTCTGAAGTATCTTTGTTCTACCATCTTTAACTCCTGGCTCTGTCTGTGGTTTTTAGCAGAGGCAGGGAACCCACATTATTCCAAAAAAACTGAGTGCTGCTTTGTCCCATCGAAAAATAGAAATGTCACAGAAGTAACATTGACTGACTGAATTGATCACAGAAGTATAACCGAAGGGAAACAATATGCGGTAAAATTGTGTTTTTAGGTTCTGATATTTAAACTTTTCACAACCTAAGCATTGAAATCGCTCATGCTGGGTGTTAGTATAAATATTAGACATTACATAGGTGATTTTGTGTGTACTGAGAAGAGTAATATTATGTACTATATAATATTACGCACTCCTGGCCGGCCTCCTACATTCCACCCTCCGTAAACTTGAGGCCATCCAAAACTCTGCTGCCCATATCCTAACTCACACCAAGTTCCGTTCACCCGTTACCAACGTTCCTGCTAAGCGATCTGGTGGTCCTGCATAGGCCGCTCACCAGCTTTACAATGGAAATAACCGCTCATGCACAAAAAATTGAATGAGCCATGCAGCCACTTAACGGGCCCGTGCACCAAATAAAAATTACAGGGAATATTGCCCATCACCCCTGTGCTCTCTGACCTACATTGGGTCCCGATTAAGCAATGCCGCAATTTTAAAATTCTCTTACACATTCATAAAATTTTCTTCCTTGGTTTACAAATCCCTCCTTGGTCTCACTCCTCCTTATCTCTGTAATCTCCTCAAGCCCTACAACCCTCTAAAATATCTGTGCTCCTCCAATTCTGGCCCCTTGGCATCCCTGATTTTAGACTGGCAGCTGTGCCTTCAACTGCCAAGGCTCTAAGCTCTGGAATTACCTTCCTAAACCACTCTGCCTCTCTACCTCTCTTTCCTCCTTCAAGGCGCTCCTTAAAATCTACCTCTTTGACTAAGCTTTTGGTCATCTGCCCTAATATCTGCTTAACATAGAATGATACAGCACAGAAGGAGGCCATTTGGCCCATCGTGCCCATGCCGGCATGTTGAAAGGGCTATCCAATTAGTCCCACTCCCTGGCTTTGTTCTCATAGCCTTGTAATTTTTTTTCCCCTTTAAGTATTTATCCAACTCCTTTTTGAAAGTTACTATTGAATCTGCTTCCACCACCATTTCAGGCAATGCATCACAGATCCGAAATCTATCAAAACCTTTCATGATTTTGAAAAGCGTTATTAAATCTCCTCTTCACCTTCTATGCTCTGAGGAGAACTTATGTGGCTCGGTGTCGGATTTTGTTTGATAATCATTCCCCTGAAGCACTTTGGGAAGTTTTACTAGGTTAAAGGTGCTATATAAATACTTGTTGTTGTAGAGTTTATTTGCTTAAACCTTCATAGTTTTCAATTCCTGTTTTTTTTTTGTACGATCACAAAAATCCATCCGTAAAGGGGATGCCTTGAGACTTCGGGCTTCTCTAAAACATCAAAATTCATATTTGTAATTCATGGTGTGTAATCATAGATATGAATGTGAATAAGTGGCATATTTTATTAGAAAAGTATAATTTTATTTTTCAAAAGAAAATCAGTTACCCAACAAAATCTTGCATAATATCTCCTTAAATAAAATATGCACTCACTTTTTAATCATTTCGACGGGCCAAATGGCCTCCTTCTGTGCTGTAACCATTCTGATTCTTATCAGAACACTGTCTGTTCCCAGCTGATAGGGAATTCTGATGGCAGCATAAACCGTGCTCTTTAAGCTGGTCTGTTCGTCTTCACATTTTTACCCATTTTCCCTTTGTGTATTTACATTTCCTATGAATCATTTATATGACCTTTCTCTTGGTCAGTTTCCCTGTCACTGCGTGTGATTCTTCATTGGTAATCAGTCATTGGGTAAGCCAATGCCTGCATAAGTCAGCTCTTCTAAACTGTTCCACCACTCAATTGTCTCAAGCTCTTCGTAAATGTTCCTCATAATGTTACTTTGCCATTGATTCTAGCTGCTTTCCTGTAGCTGCTTTCTGAAGATCTCATCTCGGTTCATTATAATCTATAGAGCACCTTTCCAACGCCTTCTAATCCAACTTTTACTATCCTACTAAGGGTATAATGATAATACGGTAGTCGCCTCATTTCTTTAAAAAAATAACTGTGGCTGTACAGATTGTTTTAGCAACTTCTTATCTTTACATCAAATTCTGTGTGGCATTGTACAAGGTTGCTGCTAAATAAGAAATACTATGTATTTGGAAATATTAGGAAACACTTAACCAGAATTTTACAATGGGCCTGATGACTGAACAAACGGAATGGGTATGATAGTATAATGGTTATAGTACTGGATTAGCAATCCGGAGAAGCATCTGGGAAGGCGCTGAACACCTCGAGTCTCTTCACCGGGAGCAAGCAGAAGCCAAGCGCAAGGAGCACACATCAACCCAAGCACCCCACCCACCCACCCCTTCAACCACCGTCTGCCCCACCTGTGACCGAGACTGTAGGTCCCGCATTGGACTCATCAGTCACCTGAGAACTCATTTTTAATGTGGAAGCAAGTCATCCTCGGCTCCGAGGGACTGCCTAAGAAGAAGAGAAGGGATTAGCAATGTAAAGGTTGAGTTCATCATGGCAAGCAAGTTATGAAGTTAAATTCAATAAATCTAGTAATTTGTGCCCTAGCAGCATGAAAAAATAACCATGGAAGCTGACCTTCAGGGAAGGGCTTCCCTACTTGGCCTGCACATAAATCTAGCCCACGCTATGTGGTTAACTCTTAATGACATCTGAAGTGACCTAGCAAGCTTACTTGTACAAGCAACCAAAGAAGACCCACCATCAGCTCAGGACAACTAGGAATTGACAATAAATGTGACCCAAAACAAATTAAAAGATTGAACATGAAACAAGCACCTAAAACTGTAAGACAACATAATATAAATTCCATCATAACGTGTCCTTCTCATTCTGACATGTTCTAGTACAAGGCTGCCTCTGAAGACGAGTGGTTGTCCAATCTTTCTGTGTCAGGGAACCCCTGTAATTATTGACATACTGTCAAGGACCCTTCACTTCCAAAAGACCACGTCGTTCCCTAAAAGAAGAGTGCTATAATTGATCATTTGTTTTTATTAGTATACAGTAACAGAAGTAATATGCTGGTAAGTCAATACATGCAGAAGGAAATATAGAGTACAGAATTTCCTAGACACAGTGCTCATGGTGCGTATTATCCTTGGCTCCAGATGAACAGAAGTCTGATGACCATGCAGACCCCTTAGGGTTTGGGGATCTCAGTTTGAAAACTTACGCTTTATATAGATAATATAATGGGATTATGTATGTTCACAGAAGAAATTAATTCATGTTTTCGATAACTTTATTGTGAACTATGACTTGGAAGAGGATTTGAGGTATCATTGAAAACATCTGCTTCATATCTCTCTGGCGATTGCTTAATTCCAAGTAGAGGCCAGGTTTAAGCTGCCTTTCGTCAGCACTAAGAGTTGTTCACTTCCTGATTAATAAGGTGGGCCACTAGTGCTAATTAGGCACCTAATGCTAATTGGGCAGGACTGGCCAGGATACTCCCTTATTCATTTCTGCCAGGTATAAAACAAGCACTACGGTTGAGCAATATTGAAAGAAGCCTTCAGTAAGGCCTTGCAATTTCCTTTAGTTTCAGATAACGTGGGGGAAATCACAATACTGTATACCTGTGAACCACACTGTTTGCAACCATGGTGTCATATTTGACCCTGAAATGAGCTTCCGACCACATATCTGCAGCATAATGAAGACCGCCTATTTCCACCTCCGTAACATCGCCCGTCTCTGCCCTTGCCTCAGCTCATCCACTGCTGAAACCCTCATCCATGCCTTTGTTACCTCTAGACTTGACTCTTCCAAAGCACTCCTGGCTGGCCTCCCACCTTCTACCCTACGTAAACTTGAGGTCATCCAAAACTCTACTGCCCGTGTCCTAACTCGCACCTAGTCCCACTCGCCCATCAGCCCTGTCCTCGCTGACCTACGTTAGCTCCCCGTTAAGCAACTCCTCGATTTCAAAATTCTCATCCTTGTTTTCAAATCCCTCCATGGCCTCACCCCTCCCTATCTCTGTAATCTCCTCCAGCCCCAAAACCACCCACCCCCGCCCCCGAGATATCTGCGCTCCTCTAATTCAGCCCTCTTAAGAATCCCTGATTATAATCGCTCAATCATTGGTGGCTTTGCCTTCTGTTGCCTTGTCCCTAAGCTCTGGAATTCCCTGCCTAAACCTCTCTGCCTCGTTACCTCTCTTTCCTCCTTTAAGACGCTCCTTAAAACCTATCTCTTTGACCAAGCTTTTGGTCACCTGCCCTAATTTCTCCTTATGTGGCTCAGTGTCAAATTTTTTGTCTTTTAATACTCTTGCGAAGCGCCTTGGGATGTTTTATTACGTTAAAGGCGCTATATAAATACAAGTTGTTGTTGTTCATAGGATGTAATGCCAAACACTTCAAGCTAGAGCTTTCTGTAGTAACAGAGGATTCACTACAATGGGAAGCACAGGCATGCATTGTTAGTTTTAATCCCTTCTTTCAAAATACATCACAGTTTTATGTTTGATCGTCTCTTTATTTACCTATTTGGCTTCATTCACATCTTCTGTTGGTTTTTCTATTTTTGTAGCTAATTTTATTGTGTTCACAAAGTCGGCTGTATTAAAATATGGTTACAATCTGCAGCAATTCTGTTCTTTTTTTGACAGTTACGACCTGTTTAAGACCAAGTTCTGGGAATACTGTGGAGTGTCTCAACATCTAATGTTTTGTAATTATTGTGTGTTATAGTTACTTTATCAAAACCCTTCACGATTTTAAATACTTCTGTCAAATCTCCCCTTAACCTTCTCCTCCTCTGCTCTAAGGAGAACAACTCTAGTTTACCCTAGTCTTCCCGCGTAACTGTAGTCCCTCATCTCTGGTATCATTCTAGTAAATTTCTATTGCACCCTCTCTAAGGCCTTGACATCCTTCTTAAAGTGTGGTGCCCAAAATTGGACACAATACTCCATCTGGGGCCTAACCAATGTTTTATAAAGGTTTAGCATAACTTCCTTGCTTTTGTACTCTATGCCTCTATTAATAAAGCCCAGTGTCCCATATGCTTTTTTTAACAGCCTTATCAACTTGTCCTGCCACCGTCAAAGATTTGTGTCTGTGAAACCCCAGGGGCTAAAAATTGAGTAGCGCCCCAATTGAGGCGCTAACTTCACCGGGGCGCTAAAAGTAGCGCCCCGGAAAAATTAGCGCCCCCGTGCTGGAAATTGAGTGGTTGCGCCCCAAGAGGGAAGCGGGGCGCTACTGGAAGCGCCCCGCATCCCTCTTGGGGTGCTGCGAGTGAATATTGTGGCACTACGTGCCGCAGCGCCACACGTTGCGGCATGTCGCGCCGTGGTATTGCAGGCTTTCCTCCCCTTCTTAAAGGGGAGGGGCCTTGTGCAGCACGACCTGGGGCCCAGCTGGGCCCCCGGGGATCGGGAGTGCCAGCAAAAGAGCCCGGCACCCAAGAGAAGTGCTGGGCTCTTGGAGCCCAGCCGGCACTCTGCGGGGTGGGGGGGCTCAGGAGGCCGGGGACGGGAGCGCGGGCAGGTGCTGGCAGGCGGCCAGCAACAAAAATGGCCACCCCGCACCTCCTTTAAATTGTGCCTCCCCGGCCGCAGGTACGCCCCCCTGACCCCGTTGGACAAAGCGTCCGGCGGTAAATCAGAGGGCGCTCCCGAAGATCATGGCCGGGGCGTGAGCGGGACGCTGTGCACACCAATGACGTCATCGCCAGCGGCGCAGGGCGCTACCAGTTAGCGCCACCACTAACCTCTCGCTGACTTTGCGGGAGGCGTGGACAGTGCCGCGCCCGGGCGCTAGTTGGTTTGCGCCCGGGCGCTAGTTGGTTTGCGCCCGGGCGCTAGTTGGTTTGCGCCCGGGCGCTAGTTGGTTTGCGCCCGGGCGCTAGTTGGTTTGCGCCCCACTTAGCGCCCTCTTAAGGCACTAACGGGAAGTGCTACCAACTGAATTTTTCCCCCCAGATCTCTCTGCTCCTGCACCCCCTTTAAAATTGTATCATTTAGTTTAATCAAACAAAATTACAAACTGACTCCCAAATTCCCACTTTTCATTGCTGTCTGGTTACCCACCCCCAGCAACAACCCAGGTTCCCAGCAGCACAGGAACCATCCTGCCCTGTGCAGTATTTTGTTATCTTTGTCTCTATAGTCCCTTGAATCTTCAGTCCAATTCCTAACCCGGTACTTAGCCGGCTCTTTTTTTGATGTAATTGTTTTGTCAGAGAGGTAGATTTTTTTATAGACGTAGCTTCAGGATAGAAATTATGAAGTGTCCTGAAGATGTATCTTCCAGATTTAGCTAGTCTCTTGTGTTGTTGTTACAATCCTCTCTCCAAAAGAAAGCCTCTTTATCTACAATTGTTCAGTCTATTGTGGGAATGATGCAATGGACCTGCCAGAGTCCGAATTTAAATTTTCAGTCTAATTTTGATTCTCAGATGCTGTCAGTCTTATATCTGAAGTTACAATAACATGACTTAGATAATGGCCACTGATTATGTATGGTACTTGCATATTAACTGAACAGTAGTGTTAGCTGAATGTCAGATGGCTCCCTGATGGGAGTAAGCACATTGTAGCAATTACTCTTCTCTTGTATTATTTTTAATATTCTTTGACTGGAGTCTGGAAATAAAATAAGTTCGTTATTACCACACCAATTAGTGTGTTTCTTTGGACATAACAGCCACCTGGTTGTCTTAATTGGAAACTTGTTTGTTAATGAAATAAATCTCCTCCCTTCGACTGTCTTGTTACCTCAATTTAGTTTCTGAAAACTGATTAAGAACTTGGCCTTGTAACAAAGATTTAATTTTAACTCTGATACTACTGGTATAACTCTCCTAGACTATCTAAATGTCAAGTAATTTAACATTAATATTAAAAGAACACTGCTATTTGAGTATTTCTCCTACAATTAGGAAGCATAAACTGTGAAATCCAAGGTTTCTACACAAATTTTGCTCATTTGTAGAATTTCAGAGAGGTGTACTGAAGCAGGATTAGTATTGGTGGTCGAATATAATGTCATCCATGATCTATGACAATGACTTGCATTTATGTACTGCCTTATCACAGCGCTCAAACATTGTGCAGTTGCTGTTATGTGGGTAAACACAGCAGCCGTTTTGTACCTAGCAAGGACCCACGAATGGCAGTTAAACAAATGACCAGTTAATCTGGTGGGATTTTTTTTTGGTTTGTCTTTGGCATGGTGTCCATTTTTCTTTCTTGTGCTTCAGTAATTGCACCTAGGGATTTTTTTTTAATACGTTAAAGGGCTATTTAAATGCAAGTTGGGATAACACTGGGATAACTTCCTGCTCTTCAGAGTGCAATTGGAATTTATAATAGACAGGTGAGGCCTCAGTTTAACGTCTCATCTGAAAGATGATGCCTCTGACAAATTCCTCTCAGTAATGCACTTAAGTCTCAGCCTTTATTATGTGCTAAGGTTCTATATGTTCTTCGGAGGACTTTACATGTTCTTTGTGTTTTTTGCATTTTATTAATGCCAGCTGGCTTTTTCCTTTTTCCCTATTCTCCGTTAGAAATAGTGACTATTTAAGGTTAACTTAAATGGAAGAGGCAATGAAAAAATAGCTAATTATGAGGTTTGAAAGAATCTGTGATGTCTTGCGTAACCTCAAATTAAAATCAAGGTTTTTAAATGTTGGTGGAGACGGTGAAGACTGTTTCTGTGATGCCACTCCATTTATCCCGTTGTATTTGTGCATAGTAAAATGATAAATCGATTGCTAAATTGTTTGGCAAAAGAGAATCCATCTGTCACAAAGCCAGAAATTCCCAAGAAGCCAATATGGCAGAATTTTAGTTTTAGCTAACATTGCTTATTGAAAGACTCTGTGATGACACAACTCCTTTTTAAAAATGAATAAGCTAATTAATCACCAGGTATTTATAATGTAAGGAGATAGTTATCGGCAACAATAGAAGTAAGATAACCAATTAAAGTCTCTGGACTGTAGTGAGTGAAAATCAAAATAATTGAAAGGAAAGGTCTCGTGGGGGTTGGGGTGAGAGCTTCAGAATGATATTATACTGTAACTATCTCTTATCATTGCCATCAACTAAAGCAATCATTTAGCACTTTATATTTGCCAAAAGTAATTAAAGATCTGACGAAAATGTGTGAGAGGTAATGTCTGCAAAATAAATTCTGTCTGACTTCAAAATGTCCTAATTTATAACTAGGGGCAGGAAAAATATTTGTTCTTGCTGGGTGGAATCTTAAAGCCCTGCCTGACGGGAATGGGGTAAGTGGGTGGTAAAAATAGCAATAGAGTACTTACTGCTGCATTCCGACCCACCAAGGACTTGCCTGACGGCTGTTGAGCGTTTCTTTGGGTCACAGACGGTGGCCTCTTGCCACCTGAAATGCCGGTCCCACCAGCCAGCTCCTCTTGCCAAGTTCAGGCGGGACACTGACTGGGCACATGCACTTGAGGCCTGGGAGTTAATTTATTTCCTGTCTGCTTCGGCCCCATCCATATGACTCCTGCTGGGAGTTGAATCTAGTGTTGAATCACTTTTGTTTTGTAGCCTACAGAGGGCTTCCTATCTTCGGTGAGATTATTTTTTTAACTTTGTTCATCACGGCAGAAGTTCAGTGTGAAGTAGCTGTGTAAATTTATAGGCTGGAATTTTCCCTACCTCAGTGGGTCCAGTGCGGGCGGTGTCCATGGCGGGTCGCGACCCCGCTGCTGGCTCCATCCCGCTATTGAAAATGAACTTACCTTAATGGGGCCTATTAAGCCCGCCCAGCGTGTTACCCGGCCCAATGAGACGGGGCGGGTCTGGTGACGCAGAGGGCTGGACCCAGCTTCTCCGATGATGCCCTCCATATGCTTATGGAGGGAGTCGGAGCTCACAGGGAGATCATTTTCCTTTCCGATGGGCGGAAGAGACCTCCCCAGGAGACCAAGACAGCCTGGATGCAGATTGCAGAGGAGGTCACAAGCAACGATTTGGTCAGGAGGACCTGGGTGCAGTGCCGCAAACGTTTCAATTATCTCAGTAGATCAGGAAATGTTAGTACAAAGCCACACTCGCCTTCATCCCGCTGTGCCTCTCATCACATCCCCATCACTCTGCCTTCCCTACCCTACTCCTGCACATCCTTACACCAACATACTCCACCCATCTCTCTCTCTCTACATTATCACATCCCCATCTCGCTAGCCACCCCTCACACTCACCTTCATTCTAGTGCAATCATACCAACTAACAACACACAAAGGTAGCCACTTGGGTGTTTTATCCAATGGTTATGTAAAGTTTCTGTTAATGTAGCGTCAAACATAAAAATCTTTATTACCAACACTTGGACAGATTTGTATGCACCTTTGGAAGTGGCTTAGTGAGTTGCAGTGAATGGTGAGACATAATGGTACCCCCCGCAATGGTGATGCGTGTGAAAGGAATGGCTTGGCCATTGTAGGGATGCTTTATGGTGTTGGTGTGGGGTGGTGCCAACCTGGCGCATCATGTGGCAGCCAGGGTGTACAGCATCAAGTGAAGTAAATCTGGCCAGGGTGAGGTCATCCCTGGACACCTGGGCAGCAATGTGCTCGGGTGCTGATGCCCTCTGTCCTGTGCAGCATCAGGTGATTGCAGAGAAGGTTGGTGGGGTGTTGTTGGTGCTGCTGGTGTGCCTGGTGCTGCTGGTGTTGGGGCTCATCGTAGTCCAATTCTGAGTGTACTATAGGCCCCCAAACAGTCAGGGGGAAGATAGAGGAACAGATATGTAGGCAAATCTCAGAGAAGTGTAGAAATAATAGGGTAATAATAGTAGGGGATTTCAACTTCCCCAATATTAACTGGGATAGTCAGAGTGTGAAGGGGATAGATGGTGCAGAATTCTTAAAGTGCATCCAGGAGAGCTTTTTGAGCCAGCATATAGGAAGTCCTACAAGAGAGGGGGCAGTACTGGACCTAATTCTAAGGAATGTAGCCGAACAAGTGGTAGAAGTGTCAGTAGGAGAGCATTTTGGTGACAGTGAACATAATTCGGTGAGATTTAAGGTAGTCATGGAAAAGGACAAAGATGGACCAGAAATAAAGGTTCTAAATTGGGGGAAGGCTGATTTTAATATGATAAAGCAGGACCTGGCCAAAGTGGACTGGGATCAGCTACTTGTAGGAAAATTCACATCAGAGCAGTGGGAGTCTTTCAGAAAGGAAATAGAGAGAGTACAATGCCAACATGTTCCCGTAAAGGTCAAGGGTGGGACCAACAAGCCCAGAGAACCCTGGATGTCAAGGGATATACAAGAATGGATTAGGAAAAAAATGGGGGCTTTTGGCAGATACAAAGAACTAAAAACAGTGGAAGACCTAGAGGAGTATAGAAAGTGCAGGGGTGTGTACTTAAAAAAGAAATTAGGAAAGCGAAGAGAGGGCATGAAAAAACACTGGCGGGCAATATAAAGGAAAATCCCATGGTGTTTCATAAGTATATTAAGGGCAAGAGGATAACCAGGGAAAGAGTAGGGCCCATTAGGGACCAAAGTGGCAATCTGTGTGTAGAGCCGGAAGATGTAGGTGAGGTTTTAAATGAATATTTTACATCTGTGTTCACTATGGAGAAGGACGATGTAGGCATAGCAATCAGGCAGGGGGATTGTGATATACTTGAACAAATTAGTATTGAGAGGGAGGAGGTACTAGCGGTTTTAGCAGATTTAACAGTGGATAAATCCCCAGGCCCAGACGAGATGTATCCCAGGCTGTTGTGCGGCAAGGGAGGAGATTGCAGGGGCTCTGACACAAATTTTCAGATCCTCTCTGGCCACAGGGGAGGTGCCAGAGGATTGGAGGACAGCTAATGTAGTACCATTATTCAAGAAGGGTAGTAGGGATAAACCAGGGAATTACAGGCCAGTGAGCCTAACATCAGTGGTAGGGAAATTATTGGAAAAAATTCTGAGGGACAGAATTAGTCTCCACTTGGAGAGGCAAGGATTAATCAAGGATAGTCAGCATGGCTTTGTCAGGGGGAGATCGTGTCTAACCAATTTGATTGAATTTTTCGAGGGGGTGACTAGGTGCGTGGATGAGGGTAGTGCAGTTGATGTGATCTACATGGACTTCAGTAAGGCTTTTGACAAAGTCCTGCATGGGAGACTGGTCAAGAAGGTAAGCCCATGGGATGCAGGGCAATTTGGCACATTGGATCCAAAATTGGCTTCATGGCAGGAGGCAGAGGGTGATGGTCGAAGGTTGCTTTTGTGACTGGAAGCCTGTGTCCAGTTGTGTATCGCAGGGATTGGTGCTGGGCCCTTTGCTGTTTGTAGTGTACATTAATGATTTAGATATGAATGTAGGAGGTATGATCAGTAAGCTTGCAGATGACACGAAAATTGGTGGTGTGGTAAATAGCGAGGAGGGAAGCCTCAGGCTACAGGACGATATAGATGGGTTGGTTAGATGGGCAGAACAGTGGCAAATGGAATTTCACCCTGAAAAGTGTGAGGTGATGCATTTTGGGAGGACTAACAAGGCCAGGGAATACACAATGAATGGTAGGACCCTAGGAAGGACAGAGGATCAGAAGGACCTTGATGTGCATGTACATAGATCCCTGAAGGCAGCAGGACAGGTAGATAAGGTGGTTAAAAAGGCATATGGGATTCTTGCCTTCATTAGCTGAGGCACAGAATATAAGAGCAGGGAGGTTATGATTGAGCTGTACAAAACGCTAGTTAGGCCACAGCTAGAATACTGTATGCAATTCTGTTCGCCACACTATAGGAAGGATGTGATTGCATTGGAGAGGGTGCAGAAGAGATTCACCAGGATGTTACCTGGGCTGGAGTGCTTCAGCTATGAAGAGAGACGACAGGCTGAGGTTGTTTTCCTTAGAGCAGAGAAGGCTGAGGGGGGACCTGATTGAGGTGTACAAAATTATGAGGGGCATAGATAGGATAGATAGAAAGGAACTTTTCCCCTTAGTAGAGGGGTCAATAACTAGGGGGCATTTGAGGAAAAACTTTTTCACCCAGAGGGTGTTTGGAATCTGGAACTCACTGCCTGAAAGGGTGGTAGAGGCAGGAACCCTCAAAACATTCAAGAAGCTTTTAGATGAGCACTTGAAATGCCATAGCATACAAGGCTACGGACCAAGTGCTGGAAAATGGGATTAGAATAGGCAGGGCTTGATGGCCGGTGCGGACACGATGGGCCGAAGGGCCTCTTTCTGTGCTGTATAACTCTATGGGCTGGATTATCATTTAGGAGTCGGGTTGGAGGCGGGACTACAACTTTCGGGGTTGTAGTCCCGCCTCCATCGAGATGCGGCCAATCCACGCTATTTTATCTTGATTGACCTTGTTGAGCCCACCCAGCGGGCTCAGCAGGCCAATTAAGGGCCACCCGGCAACAAGTGACATCACAGACTGAAATTTCATCTGTCAAGACGTCTTGACAGATGAAATATTAGTGTTTCACAGCTGTTTGAAGCTGTCAAACACTGACAGTTTTACTTCTAACATGAATCCTTCTCCGCAGACTCAGTTAGAAATCTCTCCTGCACAGAAAGCTGCAGGCTGTCACTTTTGACAGTTCGCAGCCATTCTGCTTTCTGTGCCGGTGAGATGAGGGACTCGCCGAACCTAAAGGAAGGAAGCTGAAAAGGTAAGAAAATGTATGTAAAACTTATTTAATCACTTTAGACACACCAAACACACTTACCTTTGCACTCATGCACACATCACTCACCTGAACACCGACATCTCGACCCCTCCAAGTCCTTCAACCCGACGGCCCGACTCCTCCAACTTGGTGTGGTTTGGAGCCGTTGGGAATCCCACAGTTCAAGCTTAAAAACAGGGATTAGGCTAAAAACTGCCTGTTAACTACCTGTTAACAGGCAGTTAATTGGCACTAATCCCCCTTCCCGCCTCAGGTAGGCGGGTCCCAGTACAGGGCGGGTACCCGCCTCCTTTGAAACTGGCATGGGGCGGGGTGGGGTCGGGACCTCTGATTTCAGGAATTTAATCCCCCGCACGTCTCCAATCCCGACTCCACGGCACACTGAAAATCAAGCCCTATGACTCTATGACCAAGGTGAGACAGTATAAACGGCACCCATGTTGATAGAATAGATGGTAGATGAAGTACAGATGACAGAAGCATTCTGTCAATGCTGAGAGAGTTCTTCCAATGAGGTGAGACTTTGCTGGAAACACTTGCAGCCTGCAGAATCTGTGCTGGAAATAGACTGAGCAACAGCTTCTGCCTGAGGAAAGTGATCATCTGTCAGGTGGGAGTTTTTGCTGTACATTTGATGCTGTCAAGGAATCAGCTGGAGCAATGGCCACGTAACTCCCACCTCAGGTTGACAGACATGGTTCCTGAGTTGCATGAATCCCGTGGCCATGCAGAGAATTTTTTTAAAAATAAGTAAAACAAGGCACTTAAGTGCCTGTAAACTACCTGAGAGTCTTTACAATTGGGTCGTCCGCCGCTGCTGGTCGGGTCAGCTCAGCAATGACAGACATGCCTGGGGAAAAGACATGTAGGAGCGAGATGACAGCGGGTTCTCGACCCGCTGTCAAAAATAATAACTTTCCCACCCGACCCGCCACCGATCGTGCCCACTACCCCCCGGGAAATTCCGGCCATAATAAGATCATTTATCAGTAAATTAATCCCTACTCTTAATTTCATGGCTTGGCATTAGAACTGAAAAATGGCATTGTAAAATTATCTGTGAACCAGCATTCTCCATGACCTCTGAGGGCTGATTTTAACTCCTGGTGAGGAACGGGTAGGTAGTGGGCAGAGCGTGCCCACTCTCTGCCCGTTCTTCCTGTGGGAGGCCTGGGCCTCATTTACATTCTGCCGGCGAGCTGCAGGCACCGAACAGTGCATGCTCTGCCCATTTGTACCTCAGAATTGCATTTGGGCTCCAACGTATGTCATAGACTCTGCGCCTCTTCCTGGCAAAATGGCAGTGGACACGATTGAAGCAGAAACGGAGGGCTGGATTTTGTCAGCCCCATGGAGGCGGGACTGTCAGTAAAGTTGCAGAATTTTGGGGGCAGATGGCAAACCCGCCCCCATCCCGCCTCCGTGCCCTCTTGCCAGGAGGCGGGAAGCCGTCCTGCCCCGGGTCCTGTCTCCTCGAGGCAGGAACGAGATTAAAGATGGCACATCATATGTTGATGTGCTCTGTCAAGGACTTCCCTCTAATTGGCCTGCTGAGCCCACTGGGCGGGCTTAACAATGTCAATAAGGGGAAAATCCTGCTGGTTGGCCAGAAGCTGATGGAGGCGGGATTGAAAGCTGGCAAGCAGTAGTCCTGCCTCCAAAAGCTTCCCATTGACAAAATCCAGCCCGGAGGGTTAATTATAGTGCTCCAATTTTAGGGTCACAACTGCCCCGTTCCCTCCAGGCAGACCAAGTTAAAATTGGCCCTGTTGTGTCCCATGAAGGATGTAACTCATTCACTATACGCAGCTGTTGTGTATCACTTGCTACAGGCCATGTTTTCTGGATAACTGAAATAAAGATACCATTTGGCATGTTCCCAGTACCAGAGATTGAAGTGGGAACAAAGGTAATTGGTAGCTACAGTAGAGAATGAATTAAACCATCACAGTCAGATCTCCAGAGGGTACTGATCCTTCCCCATCCAGTGCCGTTTACTTCTTTTAATGGCACAATAGACTTTGCTTTTTATTGAGTGTATATGTGAAAGCTGAATTCTATTCCTTTTGGCTCATATTCATCCCCTTTTATTTGTGATAAACAACTAAGGAGGAGAGGATGATTTTGTAATTGTGCAGCACCTGCTTCAGTCACTGAACAGCTGAATACTAAATATAAGCAGTACATAGGCACTAAATTTGTATATGTTTTTATAAAAAATACACCCAATTCATATTCCTCATTATCTCTGCCTCTTTTTAAAATGAAATGAAATTTCTGCTTCTCAGTTCAGATAACAAATAGCTTCCATATTGTTTGTTTGGAGGCAGAGAGCAGGTCTCCTGTGGCTAATCCTAACCTGATGTCCAAAATATATTCTGAAACAAGAGTGTGCTAGGATTCACTTGGAATGAGTTAATGAATGTATGTTCAGCTGATGAAGAGGTACTGTGGAGAGCTGAATAAAAACAATGATTCAATGCTTGAAAATACATAATGCGTTGGCATAAAAACCAGCACATTGAAAATATTTTAATAAAATAAGTGGTGCTTTATTTAAATAGCGAAACAGTTTAGGAAAGCTTAAAGACATTTACAGTGGCTAAATTCTAATAGTTAGTGAATAATGAGGCGTTAAACTGAAATGTTTAGCTCAATAATGAATACATTATTATTTTAGAAGATGAAACTTGGGGCAGTTAATCCACCCCAGAATTGTGCAGCCCTAATATGCAAATGAAAAACTCTCTAATTGAAATGTCTTGTATGTTTAATAGAATAAGTCTTCATATACATAACCTGGGGCCAGATTACACACTTCCTGTGAAATCGAATGGATAAGTCACTCCCTAAACTTTGCACAGGCCAAGATATATGCAATATTTGTGACCTGTACACCAGTGTGAGTACACATTCGTTTATAGAGCCACTTGCATAATACTTTGGGGTCCCAGTTCATTTTCATTAAAGGGCAGTGTCCAGAGCCCCAACACAACCAACAACTGCATTTGTTAGGAAGTCTCAATTTGCAGTTTCATCTTTCTCCCAGATCCTCCTGAATGTTGTGAAATGGAGTAATCTGACATGAATTCATACTTCCAAACTATCCAGATTCAAACCCTTGCCATTTTGAAATAACACATAAGTGAGGCTGGCACAGAGAGGTAAGTTTATACTTGGGTGCTGTCGCATGCACCTCCTTGCAAATATAATTCGTATAGATGGTGTGTATGCTCGGTCGTTGAGTATATTCAAGATTGAAATCGATAGGTTTTTGGACTCTAGGGGAATCAAGGGATATGGGGATAGTGCAGGAAAGTGGCGTTGAGGTCAAAGATCAGCCATGATCTTATTGAATGGCGGAGCAGGCTCGAGGGACCGTATGGCCTACTCCTGCTCCCAATTCTTATGTTTTTATGGTGACAAGGGTGGATACTTACTTGCCCGACCTCTTGGTCAAAGATGATGGATGACCCAAGGATATTACAATAGGAGAGAAAAATATCAAAAAATCATGTGTGCTTTTAAAAATGCACATTATTGTCTTTCTAATTTGTCCCAATGAATTAATCTAACTGCCAATGTAGCTGGCAAAGCAACAATTTGCAGCATTTCAATTCTAGGAATGAATTGGGAAATATTACCCCTCTGATCCCTCCTTCATTTTGTATATTAGCATATTTTTATGCTTTTTGTTCCTTCTTCAAAACCCCTTCCTGACACCTGATTTATCTCTATAATAAAGTAGCATTTTACCTCTTCCTTTTGCAGTGTGTGTGAATGCAAGTGATTTAGGGAAATGTATTCGGAGTTGAGTCTTCCAATCCTTTTTAATGCTCTGAATCCAATGGAGGTAACGGATTGGTTTTGAAGCATGGGATAGCCCTGCCTTTTGACAGCATCCCTTAAATGTATCTCTTTCCACATAAACAAGAGGAAATGTTCTATATTATGAACATGTGGGAGGGCAATCTAACATCCATCAAGTAAACTAGAGGGTGAAAATAAACAGTCTGCTCATTGGGCATGTGTCTCAAACACTTCAGATGCCTGCCAATACCATGTGGATCCCCAGAACATGCAACCACCCTGCCTTAAAGGAACATTGTTGGAACTGTTCTATTTTCACACATAGGGTAATTGTGGAATGCCAGCTCACTTCAGTCTTTACATTGATATATTTGAAGTTTAAAAGACATGATCTCCATATTGAGTTCAGTGTGAGGATTAAACCTTTTGATAAACACGTTTCCAATCTGCCAACATTTTGTTAAAGCAATGTGACATTGTATCATTTAATTACTCTGAATCATTCAAAGCCATTAGTCTAATCTCTCGCCTCAATACCCTGCCTCACAAGAAGCTTGTTACCTGGTTACTCATTAATTAAGCACAATTATTTGTAATTGTACATGAATAAATCCATTTGTTTGTTCAGTAAAAAATAAAAGTTTATGGGGAAAAAATGTGGTTGCAGTGCCGCCAACGCCTCCCGCGAAATTCAGTGGGAAGTTAGTGGCGGCAGTAACCGTTTGCGCCGCCAGCGATGACGTTATCACCGTGCACAGCGCCCCAGCCACGATCTTCAGTAGCATCCCCTGACTTACCACCGGACGCTATGTCCGACAGGGTCAGGGGGGCCTACCTGTGGCTGGGGCGGCGCTATTTAAAGGCGCGGTGCTGGGCGGCCATTTTTGTTGCTGGCCGCCTGCCAGCACCTGCCCCCGTTGCTGTCCCTGGCCTCCTGAGCACCCCCACCCCACCGCCCCCCCCCCCCACAGAGTGCCAGCTGCACTCCATGAGCCTGTCATTTCTCTTGAGTGCCGGGCTCTTTTGCTGGCACTCCAATCCCAGTGGCCCAGCTGGGCCCCGGGTCGCGCTGCGCAAGGCCCCTCCCCTTAAGAAGAAGAGGAAGGCCTGCAATACCATGGCGCAACGTCCAGTATTGCCCCGCTTCCATCTTGGGGGGGCTATTAATCAATTTCGGCTGTGGGGACACCCCGACAAAGGTAGCGCCTCAAAGGGGATGCGACTCAATTTTTCCCCCTAAAAATTTCAAATGCTGGATATCTGACACAAAAACAGAAAATGCTGGAAATACACAGCAGGTCCATCAGTATCTGCAAAGTGAAAAGGCAGATTAATGTTCTGTGTGCAGATCCAATCCCCTAGCTGTATGTTGCCAGCATTTTCTGGTTCTATTTTTGTTTGTATGGTTAGCTTTTCGTTCTCGATGAGCTAATTTTCTCTGTTTGCTCCTCAAATATTGCTCACCTATTGGATGTAATTTAGGCTGAATCTGGTCACTCTTCATCAAAAGCAGTTTTCTATGGTTTGAAAATGTAAGAGTTATTGCACAGAGGTTTTTTAGGTTAATATCTTTATAAGTAATTAAAATTATTTAAAATTACTGCTACACATACCACAAAATGCCCTATATAGTAAAGCTTGGTCATTTATGTGTATTCAGAATAACAAAGTAATTGGAGATGATAATATGGCATTATTCTAAAGCTGACTTAAAATAATTTAAAATAATAATAGTTCCTTTCATCCCGTCACTCTGGAGTCTTAGGTTTTTTATGCCTGAATACTTTCTGGAATGTGGCTGTCTGCTTCTCTCAATCATGTAAAATTAAAAGAGCACTGTTAAAAGCAGTTTCACTGATCTTGAGCAGTTACATTTTCATACTTTGCCCTAGTAAATCGAAATATACAATATTTCAAGGAGAATATTCAACACTATTCTGAATTTTAAGGTTTAAAAAAAATTGAGCAAATCGGATAACATAAGCTGCAACAAGCAGCTCAAGTAGTTTTTCAAACATCTTCTTGAATCTTAAAATCAGATTGCATTATTGGTTTGACTTCCTTGTGTCTGTTGTTATAATATTGCTGGCCAATCTTGTGGCATTGCATATGGTGACAAGACCAAGTGTAGTCTTCAGGGGAAGTGAGATTAAAGGGAATAGACCTGCTGCCTGAAAGAACTGTTGAATATCAGACATTCTGGGTTCTACATAGATCAAGATATAATCAGATCAGGAAGCCACATCATTTTGATTCTGTAAAATTCAGTACAGCCTGTTGCTATCATTATTTTACCCGAAATACTTTTAATGCTTAAGCCAAAGTAGGCCATTTTTAAATCTGTGAAATAGCTTTGTATACTAAAGATTTTTGCCAGACTGATAAATGCATCTACAGAACCTCACTTAATAGAATCAATGACACTTACCATTGGATCTATTTTTAGAGTTGTAGCAAATCACATGTGACATTTGGGATTCAAAGGGGGAAGAAGTATACTGTTGAAGTAAATGATTTATTGTTTCCATTTAGAAAATAACCAATCGCTTTACAATCACAGGCTCCTAGAGTAAGTGTATTGGTATTTATTGTATTAAGTATATGTTGGCTAATCAGTGCTTTAGAAAGTCTTAATTCTACTAAAAGTCAGAATCATGGGATTGTATTTACAAGTAGTTATGGAGGTTGCTGGTCTTTAGTGAGATTCCTAACTGAACAGATACAGGTTTAGTACCTGCCATAGAATGATGCCCTAGTCTGAGATCCATAAGTCCAAAGAACTGAACTGTATTGGCTTTTCACTAGACCAAGGCAAGGTTACCTAGGAGCTTAATAGTCTCTAGCTGGTGAGAACTCCTGGGTCAAACTTATGCAACAAGATTACCAAAAGAGGAGAGATCTTGACTTCCTTTATGGCTCTAATTTAGTACAGTTAGCAGTATCTAAAAAGTAGGAGAAAAATTAAATGTCATTTGTTCTAAAAAGCTGACTGAATTTTAGATACAGTGCAAAACAACTGATATATTAAATCTTCTCCAAATCCAAATTCTTAACATTCTGAAATGTGGAGACCTCCAAGTTTCCATTTCACCACTTGTTAGAGAAACTCTGCTTTTAGTCCTAGATTTATGAATATTGGAGGGTAGCTTGTTGGGCCACACTCGCAGTTGGGTTAAGAACCGCATTGGTCGAAGCCACACAACTGGTCAACAGTCTGCCACAATTGATATGTGAGATCAGAGCAAGGGGAAGAAGAAACTAGCTTTAACTTAAAAAGAGTACTTCTATGTCCTCACAAAAAAAAAAGCTTTTGTTATCTCTCTTGTACTTATTGAATTTTCTGTGGTTCAGTCTCTGGTCTGAAAGTGTGAACTTGGAAATTTAGGTACTCCCTTGCTTCGCATAAGTTGTGTTCATTTATTGGCATTCAATTTGTCCTTGGTTTCGTAGGAAACATGGTTGTCAGTATGAATGGCTAACTGTCGAAAGCAAGGGTACATGACTGACACTTTCTATTACAGAATTCCATCTGGTCACTTGTAAGGAAAGATTTCTTGTACTTGAAGACAAATGAGTTGCTTGACAAACTGATAAATCATGTATGCCAAAACAAATATTTTTTTGTCAATTGACATATATATATAATTTGTTTTTCTCTATGATGTAAAAGTTATTCTAAAATAATCTATCTTCGTTAATGAGGGGAATTTTGCAGATGATTGAGATTTTTTTAAATTAATTGCAGCTGAGCTAATTCTGTCTGATAAGTGTTCTGGCAGAAATAAGTATTTGAAAATATTCCAGTGTTTATTGGTCTGTATACAAAAAGTACAAAATGCAACATATAATAAAATGTCTTCATCGTGCCTTCTTATTTCTTAATATAAACTGTCAATGTAAGAAAATGAATGAATAAAATAAAGAATCGTAAAACAAAAACTCAGTATTCATATGAAGTGCTGCAAGGTCATTGTGTGTTTCTATTAAACCCATTTCATTAAAGTTTAGTGCAGAATCTGAAATGTGAAACTAGTCATTCTGAATGCGCAGGCTGGGAGAATTCTAATGTTTAAGACAATTGCCAAATTGCTGTTGCAGAAAATGTAATTAGTTTAATAAAATTGAATTTTAGTGATGGAAATAATTGAAATTGGGACTCCTTCCTAAGAAATGCAGCCGTCACGTTCCTACGAGTAACCTTATCCATATCCCACCTTGCATACATTTCTACAGATTCAAATAACTTATATTCAAGGTTTTTTTATTTAAGAAAAAATCTTGGCTTAGCCTTTATATGTATGTCCCTACAGATTTTCTGTATAGAGGTAGCAGTATCTTTGTATAATGAATATAGATTATCTGTGGTAGGAAAAATTTTAAGCACCCTTCGCTGCAGATGAGTCGTAACCAGGCCCCTAAATCTGGGTATATCCAAAATGGAAATCTCTGAAATGCTTCAAAAACTAGAAGCACTTGTAACAAACACTTCTTGTCATTTGTTGCTGCACTTCTGCAGCGTTTGATTGAAAATAACGGTGTCCTTGTGCTTACAATTCGATCTAGGTTATGTGCTTTACCCAGTGCTAGCAGTGTGACTCAGCTGAGAGGAACAAAACTTGGCCATGTAAACTTGAGCTTATCCAAAACTCTTTTGCCTGTATCTTAACTCTCACCAAGTCCCGTTCACCCATCACCCCTGTGCTCACTCAGCTACATTGGCTCCTGGTCCGGCAACACCTCAATTTTAAAATTCTCATTTTTGTTTTCAAATCCCTCCATGGCCTCCCTATCTCTAATCTCCTCCAACCTTACAAACGCCGAGATCTCTGCACTCCTCCAGTTCTGGCCTCTTGGGCATCTCTGATTTTAATCGCTCCACCATTAGTGGCCGTGCCTTCAGCTGACTAGATCCTAAGCTCTGGAATTCCCTCCCTAAATCTCTCTGCCTCTCTCTCCTTTTAAGATGCTCCTTAAAACCTACCTCTTTGACCAAGCTTTTGGTCATCATCCTACTATCTCCTTATGTGGCTCCGTGTCAAATTTTATTTGATAATGCTCCTGTGAAGCGCCTTGGGATGTTTTACTACATTAAAGGCACTATATAAATGCAAGTTGTTATTATGTGACCTTTCAGTTCACCATTACTCTTAATCTTGGTTTTATTGTGTGTATGAGTCTGTTTTTGTTTAAAAATAGCCAATCAATCTGCTCTAAGAGAATCTTTTCATCTCTAGCTGATATTTTCACAGTTCACACATTAATCCAGGTGCTTTACAGCAGGAAAAGAGACATTTTTTGTATGTCTCCACATTTCCGGGTATCCATACTTGTGTAGTAGATGGAAATTCTGATCTTTCTACCCAAGGAGTCAAGCATATTTATGGGCATTTTTAAAATTCATTCCTGGGGTGTGGGTGTCGCTGGTAAGGCCAGCATTTATTGCCCATCCCTAATTGCCCTCGAGAAGATGCTAGTGATCCACCTTCTTGAACCACTGCAATCTCTGTGGTGAAGGTACTCCTATAGTGCTGTTATGGATGGTGCTCCAGGATTTTGACCCAGCGACGATGAAGGAACGGCAATATATTTCCAAGTCAGGATGGTGTGTGACTTGGAGGTGATGGTGTTCCCATGCGCCTGCTGCCCTTGTCCTTCTAGGTGGTAGAAGTCGCGGGTTTGGGAGGTGCTGTTGAAGCGAGTTGCTGCAGTGCATCTTGTAGTTAATACACACTGCAACCACGGTACGCCGGTGGTGGAGGGAGTGAATGTTTAAGGTGGTGGTTGGGGTGCCAATCAAACGGGCTGCTTTGTCCTGGATGGTGTCAAGCTTCTTGAGTGTTGTTGGAGCTGAACTCATCCAGGCAAGTGGAGAGTATTCCATCACACTCCTTACTTGTGCCTTGTAGATGGTGGAAAGGCTTTGGGGAGTTAGGAGGTGAGACTACAATGTGAAATGGGTTTATTCAAACAAAGGAGCAAAACAAAGTGAAATAATGTTGAAAGTAGCTTAATTTAAGAGAAAAGGCGAAGAGCTCAAAGCTCTAAAGTGAAAGGAAAAAAAGCAGTGGAATAGAAACCACATGGAGCCGGATTTTGCTGTAAAAATAATGGTGCGGCTACCAGTGCACACCTTTATTTACGTAGAAATCGGGCAGCAGATGTGCAGATAAATGCGAAAATCTGGAAATTGCTGTCTGAAGTGCCCTGGTCCTCCAGAAGCTGCGCTATAATGGTATTTCACCGTGATACTTGGCATTGAAACATATGGAAGGGCATGAAGTTGCGGTACTTATGTGACGGTGGCATAGTGGTTAGCACTGTTGCCTCACAGCGCCAGGGACCCGGGTTCGAATCCGGCCTCGGGTGACTGTCTGTGTGGAGTTTGCACATTCTCCCCGTGTTTGCGTGGGTTTCCTCCGGGTGCTCCGGTTTCCTCCCACAGTCCAAAGATGTGCGGGTTAGGTTGATTGGCTATGATAAATTGACCCTTAGTGTTAGGGGGATTAAATACGTGGGGTTACGGGGATAGGGTGGGATATGTGTTGGTGTAGGGGTTACAGGGATCGGGTTGGATATGTGTCGGTGCAGGCTCGATGGGCCGAAATGGCCTCTATCTGCACTGTGGGGTTTCTGCAATTCTGCGATACCCAATAAACTCACCAGAAAAAGTTGGGGCCTGCCCATTCCAGTGTAAGTAAATTTTTAATGGTGTGATAAGTCTTAATTACTACCAATCAACCCCCCTGGCACTGAAAATTAACTTTTACAAGTGTGAAGCCTCATTACTTCAGCTTTTAATGTTGGAGTTTTTTAAATGTAAAAAAAAAAATTATTTTGGTCTCTTTTATCTCTCTCTCTTAATCCTATCATTCTTTCCCTCTTTATTTTGCTTTTTGTATTTCTGATTTTGCATTGAATTCAATATTCCAATTTGCACTTCCTGGTTCAGACTTTGCACTGCTAATTAATGATTCTTCAGTCTGGTTAAAGAGCAACACAGTTGCTTGCCCTGTTCACACAGGTTCCAGATGCCCTGTAGAGGGCATTGTGCTTTTTAGATGAGCAAAGTCAAGCCCCAAGCCCATGATGTTTTTGTGGAATTATTAAAGCTTTAAATGTAATTATAATTATTCATAGCATAGTTCTGAGAACATCCATTGTGCTTGCTGTTAATTGTAAGCAACTAACATACTATAGCCTCGCAAATGTTATGAGAGTAATTGGATTTTGTTGTGATGTAGAATAATAGCAGATTATACTATAAAATAGTATAAATAAGCTCCATTATGTTGCTGAGCCGAGGTTTTATTTCAAATGTGTTTTTTTGTAGATAAAAGCACATGTCTTAAAGCTACCATTTGAATTCAAATTGATTATCTGTCAGTTTGATAACTGATCTATACTTTCATAGTTATTTCACTTTAATGAGCTGTTGCCCTTTCTGTTACATGCCTGATGTAAATAAAGCTTTTGCATGCTTGGTTGACCTCTTTGAACATCCAGATATTAAAACTACTTGATCAGTTTTCACTTGATTTCTCTTTCATTCAAAAAATGACATTTGCCAATTTACAGAAGGAAGCTCATGAAATCTTGCTGTTTTGAGTATTTATTTCTCTACACATCTTTCAGCCATACATGCAGATGCATCTGGTGTTGTCTGTATCATTTTCTCTCTTTATTCCACCAATTGAAAGATAAGGCACACAACTTTGTAACTTTTTTTAATCAGCGATTTTTTTTCTTTATTTGTGACTTGCTGCTAGCCTGACGATGGCAAGTGGCTCAGCTCCCCTTCATCCCAGTGGAATTCTTGGTCTACCCACTGTTTCTAATTTTTCTTTAGTTTTTTTTAATACTTGATCTCCCCATCTGTTCTGTCTCTTGACCTCTTTGTATTTCAGCTGCAGCAATCTCCAGCAGCAACTTAATCTAATTCATAATGGCCCAGATTTAGCTTTGAGAGTAACGGTGAGGCTAACGACGCTTGTGATGTAGAATAATACGCGGAATATGCACATGCACAGTTCACCGCGGAAATCCAAAGGTTGCCGTCCGAGTTGCCCTGCTCCTACACAGGCTGCGCTACAACAGTATCTCCCTGATAGACTCCACATTGAAATTAATGTAAGGATGTGAAGTTGCGGTACTCGCCCGCTAGTTACCCGCTAAACACAGCAGAAAAAGTCAGGGCTGGTGTATTCAGGTGTAAGTGAATTTTTCATGGCATGATCAGTCATAGTTACTGCCAAACAACCTCTCTGGCCCTGAAAATTTAATTTTACAAGTGTGGAGTCTCATTCCTTTAGAATTTAATTAGTGTTGGAGATTTTTAAAAAATATATTTTTTTAACTTTTTCTGCCTGTCTCTCTCATCTCTCTCTCTCCCCATCCCGTCTTTCTTTCCCAATTTTTATTTTGCTTTCTGTACATGATTTAAATTTAATTTATACTTCCTGGTTTCGACTCTGTCATAGTGTCTTCGTAAGAATTCTACAATCTGATTGGTTTAAGAGCCTCCCTGTATCTTTACCTGTTCACACATGGCACAGACCAGCAGAGGGCGCCGCGCTGGATCAGATGTTCGATGACAGCAAGTCTCTGCTCAAAAGCCCATGAAAACTCTGTGGGCAGTTGTTAGCGTAATGAATAGCAAGTGCTGTTTTTTCGCTGCTGACCGCAAAATCCGAGCCAATAACGTGATCCAAAATTCCCTTTGGTTTCAATTTTCTGTCTCCATCATTAAGCTGAATATATTTTAAAAATATGTAGTGTAAATAAAAGGAAATGTTTTGATGAGGTTATAGTTATTTTAAGCAGACATGTTACAACCTACATAAATAGTACAAGAAACAAAATGAGTATGTGTGCATAAGTTTTTCAGATGAGCTTTTGTAACATGAATTCACTCCACATTCTCCACACTGCAGGAGTCTGTCCCATTGGTTCTACGGAATAACGTCAGCAACTGAACGTGATGGTTTAAAGCTGCTGTTGACCTGTCGTTAGCTGTTCATCTAAATGGCAGGTCATTTTCCCCAGACAATCAAAGTTTCAAGGGTCAGATAGTGACTGTTTCTGGAACTGAATCCAAGGAGCAAGGAAGTCTTATAAAGTCCTAGTTGGTAGCAAGCATTCAGTGTTGGTATCAGTGGATTCAGAACAAAAACTTGTAGTGCTCGCCTGTCACCATTGCCCTTGCACATTGGGTGTTAACCTTTAGTACTTTTACAACTTTGAGGATGACGAGCATAAATTGTTGGAATGACAAAGAAGTCAGGCAACATCACAGGATGGGGGTTCCTGTCCGCAAGTACCTTGCCAACTGAATTTATGTGGCCCACTATAATTATTCGGAATCTACATTAGAGCAATTCAGAAACTCAGATTCACTAAGGAGACAGTGACTGAGCTGTGTAATATGCTCCAGGAGGAAGAGCCAACAGACTCCGTGACGGTGAAGCTGACACCTGCCTTCAGCATTTTACACCGGGCTCTTTCCAGGTGTCATTGGGGACATTAGTAGCATCAGTCAGTCAGCATTGCATAAAGCAGGTGACTGACAGATTGTTTGTCAGAATAAACAACTCTAATATTTTCCCCATGGATAATCAAGGGCAACAATAGGGCGCACTAAGCTTTTTTTCCAAATGAAAAGTTTCCCCAGAGTCCAGGGTATCACGAATGGCACGCACAGTTCGCTCCAACCAATACCAGTACCCCATACGTGAGCCACAAAGGATTCCATTCAATCAATCAGGTGTATAATGGGCAATCAACCTACTACCACCACATTTCCACCTGACAGTGAAAGTGAAAAGCTTTCAGGTCACCCTACGTGATTTCCCAGAACAACTGAGACAACGAAATCCTTCTGCAGTGGGTAGAGAATGCTTCATTCAAACTTTGGAGAAGGCATTACCACAGTAGAGATTCTGGGGTAGAGTTTCCGCTTTGGGTGCAATCGGCAATCCGGGTTCTCAAAATTGCATTAGTTTGAAGTGGGTTTTTTTTTTGTTCGATTTTTCCGCTCACTCATTTGCATATCACCGAACGTAAAATCTGCCATCGGGCAGCATTTTAGAACATCATTATTTTTTGCATTAAAAAGTATTCCTTGATATAATTAAGAGTGGTAACCCGGGCAGTGGAATGCACCCTGCCCGCCATCCACCATATTGGATGCTTAAGGGCCTGTTTTACCCCCATAAAATGGCCACGGCATCAACTAATTTCTAGGCCAAACACGACAGGGAGGGAGTCTACAGAGTGGCCAGAAGATGCAAAGGTAAGTATCTTTAACTTTTCTGAGGATTCCTTGTGGCCCAAGAAGAGCAGGAGTGCTCCCTCGGACCTTGCAAGGAGTCCTTGGGCCTCCACAGCCTCGGCCTTGCCTCTCCCTTCCATCTCCTTTCAAACTACTCCACCCAGCATTAACTTTGTGCCAAGGATCGTTCTTTTGGGCCTCTGGTGTCATTGGGCTCCTGCCTGAATTATCATGCCTGCTCACGTTCCCTGGCATCGCGCTCACCAATTTTGGGCAGGAGACAGCTCTACCAAAGAGTAATGAGGCCTGGGAGTTAAAATAGCCTTAGCATCATGCTTAACATGCCATGGGGGATGGCTGGCCACCCCACATCCTGCCCGTTCTGAACTGAGTTAAAATAGGGACCGGTAAAAACCAGACTGAATGCTAATTTTCAGTGGGCTAGAAATTCGTTATAGCCAGGAAATGGGCAATGTTGAGACTAAAAATGGTTTAGTAGCGTCACCTGAAAATCACCTAGGATGCAAGCAAAATTCATGCTCAATCCTCGATAAAATGATTGCAGTCATGATTCTAGTCTAAAAACTTAAGCTCATTGGCATTACACTGAAAAGCTGGACCAATATCGGGGGCAGTCTAATTGCAAGTCATGATTACCGCAGTCTTTTTTCACTACTTAAAGGGGAGGTTCATTGATTCTGCAGCACCTCATTCTCATCATTGTTGGGTGTGCAGCTGCCCCAACAATCCTAAAAAGGAGGAGGATGAGGATGATCAGTTACTAACAAATCGTGATGGCAGATTGTCACCCCAGGGAGAGAGCCCGGAGGTTCTCCGATGAAGCTTTGGAAGCTTTGGTTTTTGCGGTCGAGAGAAGGTGGACGGACCTGTACCCGCCAACTGGCAGGAGGCCTGCGTCACAAAAGTGTCCCGCACTATGTGGAGGGAGGTGGCACAACACGTCACGGTCAGCACTGTGCTCCCCAGGACGCACACCCAGTGCCGGAAGAAATTTAACAACCTCACTTGGGTGGTCAATGTGAGTGAAGGCTTCAACAAATGATACATACCACCATCTATACCACAAGCTTCACACATTGCTCAATGCACCACACCTCCAGCACTCGCCCACCAGCAATCTCTACCTAGCAACACTCACACCCACATCCTACACCTTGCACACAATGACAGCTATTCAACTATGGCAGGCACATCACCCAAACACATTGCACCACACTCACTCGCACACTCTCTTGCAGGCCAAGGTGGCTCACAACAGGAGGGAGCAGGAGTGGACAGGCGGCGGCCAAGTCCACATTGAACAGCTGAGCCAGCTGGAGAGTAGAGTGCTGGCAATCACTGGGTGTCAGGTCATGGGCACTGTGGCCACAGGTGATGTTGACCCCCTTGGGGACAACAATGGTATGTTCATTCCTACTCCTCCTTCTCCCATCCCATTTCCCCCTCAGCCCACAATCTTTTCTCACTTTCAAACTACTCATGCATTTCTGCCTTCCTGCCCCCCTCCCCTCACCTTAACCCGACTCTTGTGCCATTATGCTTTCAGATAATGAGCAAGGACCAGAGCAGCCTGACCCTGAGTGCACCATTGAGAGCAAGGCGGGAGAAGAGGAGGAAGAGGAAGAAGACACCGCGTCACTGCATATCTCACTCGCAGACACCAGCTCAGATACTGGCACTCTGTTTTTTAGAGGCTAGTGTAGTAGTGGGATCTGCACAGGGTGAGCCACCGGGCACGAGTGGGCCTCAGCAAGGCCAATGGGAAAAGGGTAATTCAGGGGCCAGCTCACTGGAGGGAGAGTTCGCGCACGAGTTTTGCTCCACAGGATTCAGATGAGGACCTCAATGGGGAGGCGTTTAGAAGAAGGGTGATGGGCATGCACATGAAAATGATAGGTGCACTGGCAGGGCTACCAGAGAGCCTCTCGGCAATGGCAAGGAGCATGGAGGAGACCGCCTCTAATATTGCACAAGGCTCTACGCAGAGCATGGAGCCCATCATTTCCAGTCTGCAAATGATGGTACACGCCCAGAGAGACCGTGGCGACCCAGACGTGATGGCACGCATGATGAGCGATGTCGCAGCTTCCATTGCAGCACAGGCGGAAAAGACCTAACGCCTTATGCAGTCACTGCTTGCAGGCATCCAAGCTCTGGCTGCTCTCATGCAGTCTCGGCGTGATGCCACCCAAGCTCTGACTGCTGCCATCGTGACTGGGTCTACCTCCGTCGACGGGGGCTTTCACGGTGTTGCAGCAGGCCAGCAATCTGTACTCCAACAGATTGCTAGGAATGCTGAGGTGCTGCCCCGGGGGAGTGGCAATGGGTCAGTGGAGCAGGAACCTGCCGTCCTCTCTCAGGATGACGGCATTCCTGCTCCCACCACTGCCACTCCGTCATTGCCCTTGTCGCTGCCTGTCACCCAGCCAGCCAAGACTGCTGTCGCACATATCAAGGTGGTGCAGTCTACAGCCGGGCCTTCCAGGTCCAGAGCTGGTCGAGGTCATCCTGCAAGGCCATCTGAAGTCTCCCGCACGGACACTCTGCAGCTTTCCACCAGCCATGCTGCAACCACTGGGGACGCACTGCGTAAGAGCACTAGAGTAGGAAATGGCACACAAACGACAGGCTCTAAGGGATTGCACAAGGATGATTAGTTAATAGTGTTGATGTAATATGTGTATAGATAAATTTATTATTTGTGTTGGAATCTTTTATGGTTCTCTCATTTCAACTTTTGCGCCTAGGAGGACGCTGTGATATGGCCTGTGACAGGGATGGTATGATGGGGATGTGGTGAGCAACGGGGATCTGGGGTTTCATTCATTCATTCATTTGGATCGGAGTCTGATGAGCCAGTCACAGACCAGCCGTCTGGAAGGCCGATTGTCTGGCTGCCTCCTTCCTCTTCTGCCTCCTGAGGTGGTCCCGCAATCCCTGGTGGCAAGGGCTGGGCCCTCATGATGACCAAGTTGTGGGCCATGCAGCAGAGCATGACGAAATGGGACACCCGCTCTGGCGAGTACTGGCGGGCTCCTCCCAAGTGGTCAAGGCAGCAGAACCGTTGCTTCAGTAGGCCGATGGTCTGCTCGATGATGTTCCTGGTGGCAGCATGGCACTCATTATATGAGTGCTGCGCAGGAGTGTTGGGTTTGTGGAGGGGTGTCATGAGCCAGGTGGAGAGCAGATAGCCCTTGTCTCCAACCAGTCAGCCGCAAGCTTGATGTGGTGGCTGGAAGTGTGCTGGCGCAGGATGAAGGCATCGTGACTGCTGTCAGGATAGTGGACATTGACATTGAGGATTTGCTGTGTGTGGTCGTGCACCAATTCTACATTAAGTGAGTGGTAGCCTTTGTGGTTACGGAAGATCTCAGGATTATTATGCAGTGCCTGCAAAGCCACATGGGTGCAGTCGATGGCGCCCTGCACCATGGGGAAGCCCTCTATCCTGGCAAAGCCACATGGGTGCAGTCGATGGCGCCCTGCACCAGGGGGAAGCCCTCTATCCTGGCAAAGCCACATGCACGCTCGTCCTGCTTCTCTCTGGTGATTGGGAAGCCAATGTAGACACTTCTCCTAGTGTAAAGAGCCTCAATGACCTCCCGGATGCAGCGATGGATGGCGAACTGTGAGATGTTAGCTATGTTTCCTGCTGCAGACTGGAAGGATCCGCTGGCGAAGAAGTTGAGGGCCACGGTAACCTTGACTGCCACTGGGAGTCATGATTTCCGTGACTCACTGACGTCATGATCTCCATGACTCTGATGTCCCTGGCGATCGAGTTTACCATCAGTGCTACTGGCAAGGCGGATATGGCGTGCGGCGCTGAAACCGCCATCAGCTGGCGGTAGAGCTCTGAACGGCGTTTTAGCACCATCTCGTGGTGCCAAACACACGGTGTATTCTAAAATAGGATATAAAGATATAACTGAGAAATACTAGAAACACGAGGATGTGATGCAACTGGCTAAGGCTAGAGACAGGTGAAGCTGAACTACCCCAGGTATAGAGATGATGATGCAGATCATTTGTCACTAACGACTGTCAAGGGTCATGAGTGAATGCAGTTCTCTACACTTTTGTGATGAGATTTTGTTACGATTTAAAGGGTGTGCTTTTCAGTGGAAGAAAAAGCCCAGAAAAGAAAAGAAAGGAAAATAACTGTTGTATTCTGCAGTATCTGAGCATTCAAAGATCGTGCTGATTGTTCAGCAACTACTAGTGAGGAAAATGGATGCTGACACTGAAGGTGGGTATCATCTAGTATCACCAATAAAGTAATTGAATTTTGCTCTCTACTTTTGCTTTTGGATTTCTTCTATTATTTTCTTTCTTTACTTACAAAAAAGGCCTGTCAGACATCTATTGTTGTAACCATAGCCTATGTGTGAGACCACAGCTCACATTTGACTAGTTGTAGCAAACCAAACAGCCTTTTAAGTGCTTTTTCCCTTAAGGAGTTTAAGAGTACATGTATATTTTCTCCTCTCTAGGTCATTGTTGTTTTCTTGTGCTTTCTGAGTTGCACATTACTCTCTGGGGCAGAATAGTTTGGTATGTACTTCTCCAAGGCTGCTATTGATGCACCTTTATGATTGTCTGATTGGGAGCTATGCTTCCATCTCCTTTAAACCTGTTTCACTCTCCTGAAGTGTGTGGGTCTTACATTATTTAATTATGAATTTGTAATCATTTCAATGCACTTATGGAGCTCCCAGATCACTTCAATTTAAGGAGCTTCTATTTTAATTGTTTATTTGATTTGCATTGATTTTTTTTTATTCCTTTTATCAAAGGTTAGCAATGGAGCATGTGACTTAAGGTTTAAAGTCTAAATTATGCTGCCAGATATGGTGAATCAGTTGGTCAGGTAGTTTAATTGCTGCTGCTCATTATTTGATGTTTAAAGGATCCTCTGCTCTGAAACATTATATATTGTACAATATTATGAAAAATTCTGCATATGATATTATGGCAGTGATGCATGTTCTAAAGCCATATTATTTAACTCTGTATAGTCTGGTGGGTTTTCCATAAAACCTATCTAATGAGGAAAATGTGTATATTTCTTAAACAAAGCAAAAATCACAATGTAATTCAATATGCACAATAAAAATTCTGTATGTCGTGCAGGTCACACTTTAAATATGTCTATAGTACAAAAATGTGACTGCTTTTCTGCTTGGCTCAAATAAACAGTAACTGTTAAGTTAGCAATGCTGAATCAATTATGGGCATATTTACTAGGATGATACCAGAACTGAGATGTTATAACTATTCGGAAAGACTGAACAGGCTGGGGCTCTTTTCTCTAGAAATGGGAAGGCTGAGAGGTGACCTAATAGAGGTCTTTAAAATGATGAAGGGGTTTTGTGGTGTATGTAACCTGTTCCACCTTAAGAGAACTACCTTAAGAGATGTACTACTTTCTCTTGGCTGCTGTATACTGTAGTACCGGTGGTGACCACACCGGTATATAAGCGTTGTGCAGTGATTTACTGGGCAGTTCAGCCCTGACCTCCGAATAGTAAAGACCTGTTAAAAGTTATTCTTGTGGTCTGTGTCCAGTGATTTATAATAAGCATAACTGGGACACACAGACTCAACAGTGGCGACGAGTCTGATCTTACCCTGCGGCAGTTTTACATCCAAGGCAGCTTCGTCCTCAGAACGGGCGTCGAGAAGAGGCATCCGCCCTCATCATCCTGCTGAGCACCATCGCACGGGAGGCATCGAGAACCCGGGTTAAAAAGAAAAATTCTGACCACGAAGCCCTCCATCAGCGACAGGCAGTGATCATCCCTTCTACCACGGTGGTGGGTAAGCCGATCAGCGACACGAGTAGAAAGTCGGCCGCGTTGACTGTGGAGTGGGGGAGGGAAAACGGAGGAAAAAGGGCGGAGAACTCGACCACGGCCGGTGAAAAGGGCCGGGCTGCAATCGAGGCCGAGAGGCGCAGCGGCTGGGGCAGCTTAAGGCACGAGAGCCGCGGAGAACTCAAACGCAGCCGGTGTAAAGGACCGGGCTGCATGCGGGGCTGAGAGGCGCAACAGCAGGGGAAGCGTGAATGCCCACGGGAACCACGGGGGAGTAAAAGCAGCGTCGGGGAATTGAGAACCGCTGGGGAGGCGAGAACAGCAGCAGCACGGCAATCGCCATTGCAGCCAGCGGGGGAAGAAGACGAGCGCGGGAAAGACCGCCAAGCGCGGGAAGCCGCCATTTTAGTAGGCGGGGGAAGAAGACAAGCGCGGGAAGCCGCCATTTTGAGAAAAAGAAAAATTTAAAAACTTGCAAGGATGCCTAAACATGGGAACATTAATACCTTTGATAGCGATATCGAAGATTGGACCACGTATGTAGAACGCAGGGAAGCTTATTGTAAAGCAAATAAGGCACCAGATGATGAGAAAGCACTAACCTTATTAAGCTCAATGGGTGCGAAGACATACGGGCTATTGAAGCACCTTCTATCACCAGATAAACCGGCGGATCAGACTTTCGCGAATATTGTTACTGTCCTGAAAAATCATTTAAACCCCACGCCGCTGATGATAGCGGAACGATTTAAATTTTACAGAAGAACGCAGCTGAAAGACGAAAGCAACGCTGATATTTTTAATTGAACTGCGTAAGCTATCAAAGTACTGTCAGTTTGGAACAGGACTAGCAGATGCGCTGAGAGATAAATTTGTGTGTGGATTGTTAAAAGAAGGAACACAAAAGCGACTGCTTGAGGAGAATGATCTTACGCTTGATAAAGCTGTCACTATTGCAGCATCGCACGAAGCCGCAGCGAGAGGCACTGCGGAAATGCAGCTATGGTCACCGGAACTCAGCACCAATCAAATGGTCTTGGGTACAGTAAAATGTTATTGTTGTGGAAAGACAACGCACGATCAGAACCAGTGCTGGTTCAAAAATCAGAAATGCAGAAAATGTGGTAGGCTTGGTCACATAGCTAAAGTATGCCGGTCAAGAAAGAAGACCAGCAACAAAAAGTCACCGCAGGAAAAGTACAGAAAGGTACACAAGGTGACAGAGAACAGTTCGAACGAACAGAAGTCATATTCAGACTCCAGCAGTAATGAACTGGGTAGTCTAAGAGTACACAATGTTGGTAATGAAGCAGACCTCCAAACAATCTGGGTCACACTTCAGATAGCAGGAGTCCAAGTGAAGATGGAATTGGACACTGGATCGGCATTGACGGTCATGAATAAGCAAGATTACAAAAGGTTATTCTCACATATTCTCCTACGGGATACAGAGATTGTATTGAAAACATACACTGGGCAAAGAGTACACCCCATCGGGAAGATAGAGGTAAAGGTGGTCCACAAGGGCAAAGAAAGCCGAGGAATGGACTTATATGTGCTACCTGAGGGAGGTCCACCACTACTGGGACGGGAGTGGATTAGGAAAATAAATATGGACTGGCATTCCTTAAAAGCACTAACGGTAGATTCCGGTAAAAAAGATGTCAAACCTAAACGATTGTCCAGAATATTGGACGATGCTAAAGAGGTGTTCCAACAGGGACTGGGAACACTGAGAGGAATTACGGCAAACATCAAGGTTGAAGAACATGCAAACCCGAAATTTTTCAAAGCCAGACCGGTACCTTATGCGATACGACCTGCTGCGGAAGCTGAGCTGGAAGGGCTAGAACGTTCAGGAGTACTGTCTAAGGTAGACTGGAGTGAGTGGGCCACGCCCATTGTCCCTGTCATGAAGCGTTCATCGAGCAACAAGCCGGGGGAACCGGGGAAGGTTCGCATCCGTGGAGATTTCAAGATCTCTGTTAATCCGGTGCTTCACACGGTGCAGTATCCGCTTCCGCAGATTGAGGATATCTTCGCTTCGTTGTCTGGCGGGAAACACTTCACCAAGATAGACCTGGCGCAGGCGTACTTACAGATGGAAGTTGAGGAAGAGTCACGCCAGTATCTCACGATCAACACGCATAGAGGCTTGTACCAGTATAATAGACTGTTTTTTGGAGTGGCATTGGCTCCAGCAATTTGGCAGAGGGCCATGGAGCAGGTATTACAGGGAATTCCAGGCACACAATGTTACCTGGATGATATTCTGATTACAGGAGATGATGACGAGGAACACCTTGCAAATTTGGAACTGGTGCTCACCAGATTGAAAGAATATGGACTTCGAGTTAATCGCCAGAAATGTGAGTTCTTTCAGAAGCGGATCTCGTACTGTGGTCATGTCATTGACCAGGAGGGGCTTCATAAGTCTCCTGACAAGATCGAAGCTGTTGTGAAGGCTCCCGCTCCGGATAATGTATCCCAGTTGAGGTCGTTCCTAGGGTTGATTAACTATTACCATAAGTTTCTGCCAAATTTATCCACGGTGCTGCACCCGCTGAACGCTCTTTTGCAGAAGGGAGTACCATGGAAGTGGAGCGAGGACTGTAAGAGGGCCTTTCGCAAAAGCAAGGCATTGATCACCTCAGAGGAAGTGTTGGCTCACTTCAACCCAACGCTGCCTATTTGTTTGGCTTGTGATGCTTCTCCATATGGTATTGGGGCAGTACTCTCACACAAGTTGCCAAATGGCCTGGAGAGGCCAGTTGCATTCGCATCCAGATCATAGACCTCCGCTGAGCGCAACTATGCTCAGATAGATAGGGAGGCTCTCAGCCTTGTGTGGGGAGTAAAGAAGTTTAATCATTACCTGCAGGGCCAAAAGTTTACGCTTCTGACAGACCACCAGCCGTTGGTATCCATTTTTAACCCTAAGAAGGGTGTTTCGGTGATGACAGCACAGAGACTCCAGAGATGGTCCCTTTTCCTAGGGGCACATCAATATCAGATCGAATTCAAAGGTACAAAGCAGCATGGTAATGCTGATGGGCTGTCGCGCCTGCCACTACCTACAGAGGAGGAGGCACCGACGGTTGACCCTGTTGAGTTATTTCACTCGACCATCATCGAATGTTTACCAGTCACCAATGCAAGTATTGAAAGAGAAACCAGGAACGACCCGACACTGTCCCGGGTCTACGAAGTGACAGTGAAGGGATGGCCAGCACATGGTGATCCACTGTTACCGGCATTCTCAGCAAGACGAGAACAGCTGTCCGTCTGTCAAGGAACATTGATGTATGGAACAAGGGTGATTATTCCTCCTAAGTTAAGAGAGAGAGTTCTAAAGGAACTGCATGAAGGTCATCTGGGGGGTGTCAAGATGAAAAGCCTTGCTAGGGCTTATGTGTGGTGGCCGGGTATCGACCAACAGATAGAGGATCTGACGAAAAGCTGCTCAGGGTGCCAAAAAGTGCAAAATGCACCTCCGATTGCACCGCTGCATCCATGGGAATGGCCTTCAACCCCATGGCAACGTGTACATATTGACTTTGCTGGTCCCTTCATGGACTCCATGTTTTTAATTGCGGTGGACGCACATTCTAAATGGCCAGAAGTGATTAAGATGACTACCACTACCTCGGAAAAGACGATCGCGGTGCTAAGAACGATATTTGCAAGAAATGGATTGCCAGAACAAATATGTTCAGACAACGGACCGCAGTTCGTGTCAGAAGAATTCCAGAAATTCATGAAGAAGAATGGGGTGAAACATTATACCTCTGCCCCATATCATCCGGCTACAAACGGGTTGGCTGAGAGATTTGTACAAACGTTCAAAAAAGCAATAAAGGCCATGAGCGAAGATCAGATTCCACTACAACACAAGGTGGACAAATTCCTACTGGCATATCGAAACGCCACTCATGCAGTGACAAACCAAAGTCCTGCCATGATGTTCTATAACAGGAGGTTGCGGTCCAGGTTGGACTTGTTAAAACCAAATGTGCGGAGGGAAGTTGAAAACAAACAGTTCCAGCATATAAATAACAAGACCACTCGGAGTTTCGAAATAGGACAACCAGTGTTAGCCCAGGACTATAAAAACGAGAAATGGCAATCTGGAACAATTCGGGCCAGACAAGGACCTCTGATGTACACGGTAGATATTGGTGAAAATGTAATACGGCGTCATGCTGACCAACTGGTAGAATTGAGAACAAGGGTCGAACCCAGGGTTATGGCAGAGACAACCGTGGAAGAAGTTAGTGAACCTGAAGCATCTACCTCAGAAGTGAATGTACCTGATGATGATGTCCAATCCATAAGAGATCAACTAGATGAGTCACCCCAGCAACGAGAATCAGAGACCCCTGAAAGGCGTTATCCAACTCGAGTCAGGAGGCCTCCTCAGAGACTGAATCTTTGAACTGTTTTGCATGAAGTTGTGTATATATATATATATCTATATGTTACTATGTTATGTTAAATGGGGATATAACTGTTAAGCTAAAAAGGGAGGATTGTGGTGTATGTAACCTGTTCCACCTTAAGAGAACTACCTTAAGAGATGTACTACTTTCTCTTGGATGCTGTATACTGTAGTACCGGTGGTGACCACACCGGTATATAAGCGTTGTGTAGTGATTTACTGGGCAGTTCAGCCCTGACCTCCGAATAGTAAAGACCTGTTAAAGTTATTCTTGTGGTCTGTGTCCAGTGATTTATAATAAGCATAACTGGGACACACAGACTTAACAGGTTTGATAGGGTAAACGTAAGGAAGGTGTCTCCACTTGTGTGAGGGAGTCCAAAACTAGCGGACATAAATATAAGATAGCCACTAATAAATCCAATAGGCAATTCAGGAGAAACTTCTTTACCCAGAGCGTGGTTAGAATGTGGAACTCGCTACCACAAGGAGCAGTTGAGGAGAATAGTATAGATGTATTTAAGGGGCAGCTAGATAAGCATATCAGGGAGAAAGAAATAGATGGTTATGCAGATAGGGTTAGATGAAGTAGAGTGGGAGGAGGCTTGTGCGGAGCATAAACACTGGCATGGACCTGTTGGGCTGAATGGCCTGTTTCTGTGCTGTAAGTTCTATGTATGTAAGAAAAGGTACCTGTTACAAGGCAGGATCCAACACAAATTCCAATTTCTTTCAACATTGATACTCTCCTCACCAAACCAGCTATGTATACTTGAAAATAAAAATTTATGACATAATAAAAACACAGAAACTTTAGTAGATTATGAAGAAAACTTTAAAAATTCCTAGGAAATTACCCGTCTCTTGTTGGAAATCTGTCTAATTTAAGTTTTTTACACCAGAGAAATGTCCTCTCTCAGAAGCTTGGGACTTCAGTTTTTCTTCCTTCCTGGAGTCAGCCTGGCCCATCATATGCTGCCTTTATTGAGCCTGACCCAGTGTACACTGAGTGTTTGTTTGTTTTCCAACTTGGCCCAGGACCTTTGCTGTGCACACAGTGCGAAATGTCACACAGCTGCTAGATTTTAGAAAAGTTACACATATAAATATTTAGATGTCAAATTACTGCAAGATGACTGAGGGAAGGACAAGCAACTGGTATTTCCCACGTGCAGCTATGAGCTGGATTTCAATGGCAGTCTATGGCTTGTAATGCTCATGGAGAATTCTATTTATGTCAAAGCTATCTAAGTATGTTGATGGTCAGGGAAAAAATACAGATATAAAACAGATGTATAAAAGAATTTATAAACAGAAAGTAAAAGAAACAAAAGCATACGGGATCCTGGGCTTCATAAACAGAGGCATAGGGCTGGATTTTGTCAGTGTGGGCGGGCTGGGTCGTGTCAGATGGAAATCGTGTCAGGACCCCGACTCCTAAGTGATGTATTGAAAAAGTGGAATTTTCCCCTAATTGGGTAATTGATTTCCTGCGTGTGGGAACCACTGGCCCCATGAGTCTTTTCATACCGAAAGTCGCCTCCGATGACGTTATCAATGCTGTTGGAATTAAGTCCTGCAAGCAGCCTTGATTCTTCTGGAGGCTGCAAAGGCTCTGCAATTTATATGAAGGAGTTGAATTGTGAAAAATGTCAATGATCAAGCAAAAGTTTGCTCCTTGGTTGGATGAGCCCTCCCTCCAAGCTCTGGTGTACGGAGCCAGCTGTAATAAAAAAGGTGCTGTTCCCTTTCTCAGGGAGAAAAAAGCCACCCCAGCAGACAAAAGCTGTGTGGTTACAAGTGGCCCAGGAGGTCAACTCCACTTCGATGAGATGCAAAACCTGGCTGCAATGCAGGAAGAGGTTTCATGACCTCCTCTGCACAGGAAAAGTGAGTATGACTTTTCCATCGCCCTCAATCTGATCCCCATCGCCTCACCTCACCAGCACTCTTCTTTGCCAACTTCTTCCTCCAAATGTCACTTGACACTTACCTCTCTGCACCCTTACCCATTCCCTCTCTATGGTCACATTCACTTAACTATTCGACCATGCAGCCCTCACACTCCCTATCACTGTGATGCCATGACAACAACAACTTACAACACACAGGGAGGGCCCTTTGTCTCCTTCTAAGCATCTATGCTATGCATTCACTACACTCACTCCTTCATTCTCACTCAAACGCCACTTGTGTCCCTCATTGCAGGAAAAGAGAGCCCACAATAAGAGGGAAAGAGCGAGGACAGGAGGAGGGCCACCCTCAATAGCCCAGCTCACCAACGCGGAGGAGGCGGCCCTGCAAATTGCCGGGATCGAGGAGGGTTCCCAAGTGGGGGATGGATAGGCAGGCGCATCACAGCAAGCTGGTGACAGAATAGTTTGGCATCTCTCTCATTGACATTGCATGAGTCACTGATAATGAATCTGATGCTCTAACAGATTGACTTATGATCATCTGCACTATTCAATGTGCATGTAACCTTGACCTCACGGCCTAGAAATTCCCTTGGGTTTGCGCCCATTTAGGGGCGCAAGAGTGGGTTGCGCCGGAAGTTGCGTCGCCGCTGAAATTAGGTGGGCCTTTAAATCGGCGTAAGCCGGTAGCGCTGCGCCGGCACCGATGACATCATCGGTGTGCGCAGCGCCCCGGTACCGCCCGAAACCACGCCGATCCCCATCTTCAGTAGCGGCCGCCTCTTCCCTGGCGGCCGCTAACAACGTTTTGAAAACCTGGCCGTGCTGCAGCCTTAGAGGCGCTATTTAAAGCGGAGGTGCGGCCGGCCGCTTTTTCGGCGGCCGCCTGCCCGCACCTCCTTCCCCGGCCTCCTCCACCCCCCCCCGCGGCATTGCCGGCTGGTTTCCGTGGAGCCCGGCACTTCGCCGTTGTGCCGGGCTCTTTTGCCGGCACTTTCAACGGGGCTCCAGCCGTTGCAGGCACCTCCCCCTTAAGAGAAGGGGGAGGCCTGCAGTACAGCAGCCTGCCGCTCCGCATCGGGTGGCGCAGCGGGACCGGCAGTGCTGAAATTCACTTTCAGCGCCCCAAGCAGGGCGGGCACACCCTGTACCAGCGCCCGCTTCCGCTTTGGGGCGCTGAAAGTGAATTTGGGGCGGGCACAACTGGCTCGGCGGCGGGCGCTAAATTTCCGGCGCAAACGTGCTGGCGGGGCATCACCGAATTTATAGGCCCACATCTCTAACTCTTTCCTTTACTCCCCCACAGGACCATCGACAGCCCCCGTCCCCAATGTCCAGGAGGAAGAGCCTGAGCTTCCAGACTCCTCAGAGGAAGCTGCAACCTCTGAGGGTGCTGTGTCAGCAGAATTAAGCGCACACATCAGCAGCGCAGACACTCACACCTCGGTGGGACCTTCGGGACATAGAGTAGAGTTGTCACCTGGTGAATCACAGCTCACAAGTGAGCAGAGTCCTTGTCGGAGGGCGCAGGATGCTCCCAGCTCAGCTCCGCTGCATGTCGACCCTGTGTCTCTGGGTCTATCCAGAAGGAGAGCGGTTTTGGAACTCCAGGAACAGGTGCAGGAGTTTTTGGCAGGTTTTCTCTCCAGGGTCGCTGCGAGTGTGGAGCGAATGGAGGAGTCCATCGCTAACATGAGCAGAGCCTTTGTGGAGACGTTGGCGCATGAACGCATCACCACGGAAAAGATGGCAATATCCATGGTAAGACTGGCTACCATAGAGGAGAGGATGGCTACGTCCATGGAGGAGCTTAGTCGCCAGGGTATTGAAAACATGGTAATTGTTCAGAATAGACTCACATCTCTTGAGGAGCAATGATCAGCTATTGAGCAAACAAACCAGACCTTCATGCAAGTCCTCTGGAGTACGACTTCCAGTGCAGAAACAGGTCCTCATGGCTCCCCTGCAGTGCAGCAAGGTGCTGTCCAGCCACTTGCTAGCTCTGAAGTGGGGCTGACCCATGAGAGGGATGTTGGTGGCATACAACAAGGAAGTGGGGGCTCCTCTTCAAAAGCTCACACGACCATGCCACTGCAGAGCCCTCGGTCAGAGTCCCCACCCAACTGAGATCGACATCTCAACCCCTGCACAGCCGCAGGAGCAGCAGACTGTTGCCGAGCCCTCACAGGCTCGCAACCCCAGAGGACTCCCGCCAAAGGTGTTGAGACAGGAGCAGCAAGAAAGTGAGTAGGGGGCCTCCACATCTGCTGAAGCCACAGGGGAAGCACCATGTAGGAGCACGCGTAAGAGGAAGAGAATGCACATGTCGTCACAAGGGTAGTTGCTTGGGTGTAATGTATTTATTTTTTAAATGCCATCAGTTGCTTATTGTCATTAAAAATTCTGATGGCAAACTGTTGCAGTTGCGGCGTGTGTAATTTTGCAAATGGAACTTCCACATTGAGGGCTTAGGGCGACTTGCAATTGTCAGTATGGTGGTCAGAATGATAGGAATCCGCAGGTTCTTGGCCAGTGTCGATGATCTGATGAGAAGGTGCGAGGCCAAAGTGTTTCATTGTGCAGGCTAAGCAAATCTGGCCAAGATGAGTGCATCCCATGCATCCCGGGCAGTAATGTGGTCGCGCACTGACGCCTTCTGGCCTGTGCAGCTTCAGGTGGGTGAGCAGCAGCTTGGTGCTCCTGTTGTTGCTGCTGCTGCTGTTGGTGGTGCTGTTGTTCATGGTTCTGCTGCTGCCATGGCTGGTCTTCGTCCGAATCTGATGTCCAGGAGGAAAGGAAATAAATGGTTCCCATGCTTTTGGTATATGCCTCAGTTGAGGAAGCGCTCAGTCAAAGTGGTAAAATTAGAAAGGCCTCTCAAAATAGGATTATAGAGGCAATTAAGTGGTTGTTAAGGGCCTTAAGGGCCTATCCCACCTCTTGGAGGCGGGATGGAAACGGGATCAGAAAACACGCATTTGGGAAAATTGCTTGGAGGCGGGATCAGGCCCGTCCGCCATTTTTCTGATTTTTACCACCTCACGTCTCCAATCCCGCCTCCTCGGACCTGGCAAAATCGAGCCCATAGAGTACAAAAGCAAGGAAGTTATGATGAACCTTTATAAAACACTGGTTTGGCCTCAACTACAGTATTGTGTCCAATTCTGGGCACCGCACTTTAGGAAGGACGTGAAGGCCTTAGAGAGGGTGCAGAAAAGATTTACGAGAATGATTCCAGGGATGAGGGACTTCAGTTACGTGGATAGACTGGAGAAGCTGGAGTTGCTCTCCTTAGAGCAGAGAAGGTTGAGAGGAGATTTGATAGAGGTGTTCAAAATCATGAGGGGTCTAGACAGAGTAGATAGAGAGAAACTTCCCATTGGCAGAACCAGAGGACACAGATTTAAGGTGATTGGCAAAAGAACCAAAGGCGACATGAGGGAAAACTTTTTTACGCAGCGAGTGTTTAGGATCTGGAAAGCACTGCCTGAAAGGGTGGTGGAGGCAGATTCAATCGTGATTTTCAAAACAGAATGGATAAGTACCTGAAAGAGAAAATTTGCAGGGCTACGGGGAAAGGGTGGGGGAGTGGGACTAGCTGAAGTGCTCTTGCAGAGAGCTGACACGGGCTCGACGGGCCGAATGACCTCCTTCTGTGCTGTAACCATTCTATGATTCTATAAATACAAATAACGCTGCCTGTACAGCAATGTACATAACATCCAAAATAAAACTGGGGAACTAGAGGCAATAACCCATAGTGATGAACCGGATGTAGTAGGAATAACTGAAACATGGCTACAAAAAGAATAGGACTGGCAACTAAACATTGCAGGTTATAACATAATCAGAAAGGATAGGGAAGGAAGAAGTGGGGTGGGGTAGCTGTCCTCATTTGAGACCACTTTGCAGAACACCTCCGTTCAGTCCGTAAGCGTGACCCTGAGCTTCCGGTCAGCTGTCAATTTAACTCTTCGTCCCACTCTCACTCTGAGCTCTCTGTCCTCGGCCTCCTACACTGTTCCAATGAAGCTCAGCATAAGCTCGAGGAACAGCACCTCCTTTCTATTAGGCACTTTGCAGCTTTCCGAACTCAACATTGAGTTAAACAGTTTTAAATCCTAACCTCTGCCCCCATTTTTTCGGAGACAGATGTTGCTGATGATTCTGATGTTCCCATTTACACCTCCTCTAGACTTATCCTTTGTTTCTTTACTTGTCCCATTACCATCTCCTTTCACCTTGCACCATCATCCCTTTTGTTATTTAATCTCCCCTGCCTTCTACTCCATCACAGACATTCCCTTTAGTTCTTTCCTCCCTGCCCCCCTTTCCCTGCCTCTGTACTTGCTTAAAAGCTGTTACATCTCCAACTTTTTCCAGTTCTGTTGAAAGGTCATCGACCTGAAATGTTAACTCTGTTTCTCTCTCCACAGATGCTGCCTGACCTGCTGAGTATTTCCAGCATTTTCTGTTATTTTATATTGGAGATAACCTAATGGCAGTAGGAAAAACATAGGAACAGGAGTAGGCCATTCAGCCCCTCGAGCCTGTTCCACCATTCAATGAGATCATGGCTGATCTGCAATCTAACTCCATGTACCTGCCTTTGGCCCATAACCCTTAGATTTTTGTTAACCAATGGTACTATCAATTTCAGATTTAAAATTAACAATTGATCTAGCATCAATTGTCGTTTGCAGAAGAGAGTTCCAAACTGCTACCATCCTTTGTGTATAGAAGTGTTTCCTAATTTCACTTATGAAAGGTCTGACTCTAATTTTTAGACTATGCCCCCAGTCCTAGAATCCCCAACCAGCAAAAATAGTTTCTCTCTATCTACCCTATCTGTTCCCCTTAATATCCTGAAAACTTTGATCAGATCACCCCTTAACCTTCTAAATTCTAGTGAAAACAACCCTAATTTGTGTAATCTCTCCTCATAACTTAACCCTTGAAGGTATCATTCTGGTAAACCTACGCTGCACTCCCTCCACGGCCAATATATCCTTCCTAAGAAGTGGTGCCCAGAACTGCTCACAGTACTCCAGATGTGGTCTAACCAGGATTTTGTATAGCTGCAGCATAACTTCTACCTCCTTGCACTCTAGTCTTCTGGATATAAAGGAACATAACTAACATTAAAATAGAAACAGACTCCATATGGGTTGAAATAAAAGATAAGAAGGGAGCAATCTCGCTAATAGGGGTATACTACAGACCATCTTATTGTGGAAAGGAGGTGGAGGAAGAAATATGTAAGCAAATATGTGAAATGAGTAAATGACATAGAATAATAATCATGGGAGATTTTAACTACCCCCAAATAAACTGGTAAGAAGAGGTAACAAGCAGGGTACAGGGAATAGAGTTTTTACAATAAGTGCAGGACTCCTTTCTTATCCAGTATGTAAAAAGCCCAACAAGAGAGAAAGCACTGCTGTATCTAGTAATGGGAAATGAACCAGAACAGATAAGAGAAGTAAACCTAGGGGAACATCTAGGCACTAGCGATCACAACACAACAAGATTGAAGATAAAGATTGAGAAGGACATAAGTACGACAAAGACCAAAGTAATAAATTGATTTTAAGGGGATGAGAATGGAACTAGGGAAAATAAACTGGAAAAATTTACTGACAAAGAAATAGAACAGCAGTGTGAAACATTTAAAACGGTGATCAATAGACTCCAAGGGAAATATACCCCACTAAAAAGCAAGAACACACTAGCCAGTAATGACACACCACGGATGAATAAAGAAATAAGGGCAAAATTGAAACTAAAGAAAAAGGGCATACACTAAGTACATAGACAACAAAAGAGAGGATGACAAAAGGGAATACGAAAAGATTAGGAAATAAGTCAGAAAAACAATTAGGAAGGCAAAGAGAAACTACAAAATTAAATTATCAAGGAATATAAAAAAATAGTAAAGTATTCTACAGACACATAAATAACAAAAGAAAAATCAGGATAGGGCCACTAAGGGATACACACTATAAACTTGTAGATAATGACAGTGAATTGCCAGAAACATTCAAACATTTTTTTCGGTATTTACCAGAGAGACCAAGACTAACATGGTGAACATGACAATAGATTAAAACAGATATAAAGACATTTAAGTTAGAAAGGGGGGAGATAATTGATAACTAGTCAAACTTAGAGAGGATAAAACCCCTGGTCTGGAGGGATTGCATCCATGCATATTGAAAGAAGTTGGGGAAGAGATAGCAGAGGCACTATTACATATATATAATAAAACATCATTTAAAAGGTGAATAGTGCCAGAGGACTGGTGGACAGCTAACATGATTCCTATATTTAAAAAGGAAGATAGAACAAGTCCAGGGAACTATAGGCCAATTAGCATTACATTGATGGTAGGAAAGATAATGGAATCCTTACTCAAAGATATAATGGCCCAGAAATTAGGCTCGGGGGCTTGCCGCGCATGCAAGCCCCCGATGAGCACTTAGCCGGCGCGCCTGCCGTTCGGCTCCCGGGACACTTGCAATTCCTGTTTTCAGTTGATTACTCCCGGGCAGCGTCTGACGTCATGCCACCCAGGAGTGCAGCCAGCGCGAAGCCTCAAGCGCGGAGTCTAAGTTAGACACGCCCCTTGAGGTCTCCTTAACATAGGCCATGCCCCCAATTTTTAACACAAGCTGCAAAGCAATTTTACATGCAGAGCAGCATTTTAAAGAAATTTTTTGTATTTTTATTAATCTTTAGGTAACGTTTATAAAGTTTTAAATACTTTTAAATTATTTTGAAGAATGTAAAGTAGTTTTAAACAGAATTAAAGCGTAGTTATTTTGATGAGCCAGCTGGGATCACGTGGGCACTGGGCAACCAATGGGAGGTTGCAAAAGTTCATTCATGAGTTTGATAGTAAGAACTGTCAAACTCATGAAAACTCAGGGTGCTCAAAACAGCAATTAAACTACAAATAAAAGTTAAAGAAACATCCCACTAAATAAATGAACTATGACTAACTGTAAAAAAACTATTTTAAACAAATAATCAAATTTAAAACAAATTTTTTTTTTTAACAAATAGGGTCTAAAAATACACTTACCTTACTGTAAATTCTTTAAAAATAATAAACCTGTGGAAAAAAAATTCTAAATTGTATTAATAGACCACTTACCTGTAAAACTAAGTACTTACGTCTGGTATTTTCAAGCGTAAAAACCGGAGGCCTTTACGCACGGGCAACTCTTGACAAAAAAAGGAAATTCAGCGCGCACGCGCTGCCTGACACGTCGTACGCGTTCCGCCTCTTAACCCCTTGGTTCAGAGGACAGGAAATGCCGGTTTTCAGCGCATGCGCTGTGCATCCTGAAAACCGGCACTTCCATCGGGCCCACGCGGGAGTACACCGTCCGTATATACATATTTTGGTTCTGTCTTCACAAAGGAGGACACAAATAACCTCCCAGAAATACCGCGGAACATAGGGTCTGATGAAAGGGTGGAACTGAAAGAAATCAGTATTTGTAGGGAAATGGTGTTAGGAAAATTGATGGGACTGAAGGCTGATAAATCCCCAGGGCCTGATAATCTACATCCCAGGGTACTTAAGGAAGTGGCCCTAGAAATAGTAGATGCATTGCTGGTCATCTTCCAGAACTCGATAGACTCTGGAACGGTACCCATGGATTGGAGGGTAGCTAATGTTACCCCACTATTCAAAAAAGGTGGCAGAGAAAAAGCGGGGAATTATAGACCGGTAAGCCTGACATCGGTAGTGGGGAAAATGCTAGAGTCCATTATAAAAGATGTAATAGCAGAGCACTTGGAAAGCAGTGACAGGATCGGACAAAGTCAACATGGATTTACAAAAGGTAAATCATGCTTGACTAATCTACTGGAATTTTTTGAGGATGTAACTGGTAAAATAGATAATGGAGAACCAGTGGATGTGGTGTATTTGGACTTTCAGAAGGCTTTCGATAAGGTCCCGCATAAGAGGTTAGCGTGCAAAATTAAGGCACATGGGATTGGGGGCAAGGTATTGACTTGGATAGAGAACTGGTTGGCGGACAGAAAGCAAAGAGTTGGAATAAACGGGTCGTTTTCCGAGTGGCAGGCAGTGACTAGTGGGGTATCGCAAGGATCGGTCCTAGGACCCCAGCTGTTCACATTATATATTAATGATCTGGACGAGGGAATTGGATGTAATATCTCCAAATTTGCAGATGACACAAAGCTGGGTGGGAGGGTATGCTGTGAGGAGGATGTCATGAAACTCCAGTACGATTTGGACAGGTTAGGTGATTGGGCAGAAACATGGCAAATGCAGTATAATGTGGATAAATGTGAGGTTATCCACTTTGGTGGCAAAAACAGGAAGGCAGATTATTATTTGAATGGCAATAGATTGGGAGAAGGGGAAGTGCAAAGAGACCTGGGTGTTCTTGTGCACCAGTCGCTGAAGGTAAGCATGCAGGTGCAGCAGGCGGTTAAGAAGGCAAATGGTATGTTGGCCTTTGTAGCAAGAGGGTTCGAGTACAAGAACAAGGATGTCTTGCTGCAGTTGTACAGGGCCTTGGTGGGACCACATCTTGAGTATTGTGTGCAGTTTTGGTCGCCTTACCTGAGGAAGGACGTTCTTGCCATGGAGGGAGTGCAGCAAAGATTCACCAGGCTGATACCTGGGATGGCAGGAATGACGTACGAGGAGAGATTTTGTCAATTGGGCTTATACTCACTGGAGTTTAGAAGATTGAGAGGGGATCTCATCGAAACCTATAAAATTCTATCAGGTCTGGACAGACTAGATGCAGAAAGGATGTTTCTGATGGTCGGGGTGTCCAGAACCAGGGGTCATAGTCTAAGGATAAGGGGTAAGCCATTTATGACTGAAATGAGGAGGAATTTCTTCACCCAGAGAGTGGTGAACCTGTGGAATTCTCTGCCACAGAGGGTGGTGGAGGCCAGTTCATTAAATATATTCAAGAAAGAGTTGGATATATTTCTTGAGGCTAAAGGGATCAAGGGATATGGGGAGAAGGCAGGGACAGGGTACTGAATTTGGATGATCAGCCATGATCTCATTGAATGGCGGAGCAGGCTCGAAGGGCCGAATGGCCTACTCCTGCTCCTATCTTCTATGTTTCTATGTTTCTATGAATTACTGGCCCAATATAAAAACATCTAGAAATTGAAAATATAATCAGTAGTCAGCATGGATTTCTAAAGGGAAGGTCATGCTTGACCAATCTTCTTCAATTCTTTAAAGAAGTAGCATAAATGGTAGATAAGGATAATGCAGTAGACATAATGGCCTTGATTTTCCAATCGGAAGCTTCCTGCGGGCAGATGCCTCCAATCAGGAAAAATCTACGCACTTACTTGCTGGCTCTGTAGGACCCGAAATTTCCGATCCTGGGCCTCTCCTGGTCCGCGTGCGCAGAGGCCCAGGTATCCCAGGGGCGCATGCGGTTCGCAAGTGTCCTTGGGATCATGTGGGCCATGGGGAACCAATCAAAGAAGGGAATCTCCCTGCACACTTTTAACAGATCTCTCTGCATAGATCTGTCAAAAGTATGAATGGTGATCGCTTAAACAGTTAAACATTAAATACATTTTTTTAAATCACGTATTTAAAATCAGTTTAAAATATTTAATTTAATGTAATTTTAACAAATTACATTTTTTAAATTTTGGTTTAGTCTCTTCGGCCCAGAAATTGGGTGACTGACCGGCGTCCGTTTGCACCGCTATCCTGACGAAAAATGGTGGCCACCACTCTAGCGCCCTTCTCTGAGAAGACGGAAAGTGCTGCAAATACTCAGCAGGTCAGACAGCATCTGTGGATAGAAAAACAGACTTCGTGTCTCAATTCGAGATGCTGCCTGATCTGAGTATTTCCAGCATTTTCTGCTTTTATTTTAGATTTACAGTATCCGCTCGCAAAGGGAGGAGGAGGACGCATTACACAGACAGCTCCTTTCTGGCTAGGATGCAAGCATCCGCCTGCTGTACCAGTGAGCACAATCCCAATTCCCTTTACAACATTTGTCCCACACCTTACCTTCCCTCTGTTACTGACCATCACAGTGTCCTCTTGGCCACAATGCTGAAATAAAAGCCACCACAAAGTAAACTTTCCAATCCAACTTTATACATCTATCCATCCAATATGACATCAAGAAATCAATTCATCACCCTTATACATTCCCTTAGTGACTGTCTTGTGTGTTCCTTTGCCTATCCTACTGATGTCACGAGGTGCTACCCCAGTGGCTGCAGCATGGCTGGTGGAAGGCTGCTGACTTTCAGTGGGGGACATTGCAAATGACCTTACAGGTCAACCTTGAGGAGCTGGTGGCTGGGAGTGTGAAATTGAGTGGCGGTGTTTCCTATTCCTCTTCCTCTTCAACTTCCTGGTCAACCACTGGCTGGGCAGGCTGAATTTCTTGGGTGTGTGAAATGAGGAAGGCACAAGGGTGGTGAGGGGAGGGTGGGAAAGCAAGAGGTGCATATGAGAAGGAGGATACTAGCATCTTGTATCCTTTCAGCCCCTCCGCTCGCCAAGGGCTCAGCCATACCCCTGTCACGAATGGCATTGCACAGTACGTTTCGTGCTGGGCTAATGTTAATTAGTTCCCAGCACCAATTTTTCGCTCCTGCCAGCGCCATCATTTTCAGTGGCCATTAACACCGGCCCATGGTGGCACCGGCCGGTTTTGACCACTATCGAATTTTTAGCCTGTCATGTCTCAGTGAGGATTCTTCAATCTGATTGGTTGAAGAGCCTCACTGTTTCTTGACCTGCTCACACACACCACAGATGCCCTACAGAAGGCACTGTGCTGGATCAGGCAGCAGATTAGAGCAGGTCTCCGCTCAAAATCTGTGAAAACTCTGTGGGCAGCTGTCACCATAGTGAATGGTGAGCACCGTTCCTTCGCCGCTGACTGCAAAATCAGGCCATTAATAAACTTGCAGAATGGGCCTGTAATTGGCAAATGAACTACAATGTAGATAAGTGTGAGACCATACATTTTGGTTAGAAGAATAAGGCGGCCACATACTCCTATTAAGTGTTTAAATGGGGTAGAGGAACAGTGTGATTTTGGGGTACAGATACACAAATCACTAAAAGTAGCAATGCCGGTTAATGAACCCCAGTGCTTTGTTTACGGTTTTATTCCTAGAGGGATAGAATTGAAAAGTAGAGAAGTTATGTTAAACTTGTATTGTACCTTGGTCAAACCACACTTGGAGTACTGTGCAGAGTTCTGGTCTCCATATTATAGAAATGATACAGAGCCACCGGAGAAGGTGCAAAAACGATTTACTAGGATGATACCAGAACTGAGAGGTTATACCTATCAGGAAAGATTGAGCAGGATGGGGCTCTTTTCTCAAGAAAATAGAAGACTGAGGGCTGACCTGAAAGAGGTCTTTAAGATTATGAAAGGGTTTAATAGGGTAGACGTAGAGAAGATGTTTCCACTTGTGTGCAAGACCAGAATTAGGGGCCATAAATATAAGATTGTCACTAATAAATCCAATAAGGAATTCAGGAGAAACTTCTTTACCCAGAGAGTGGTTAGAATGTGGAACTTGCTACCACAAGGGGTAGTTGAGGTGAACAGCATAGATACATTTAAGGGGAAGCTAGATAAGCACATTAGGGAGAAAGGAATAGAAGGATACATTGATGGGGTTAGATGAAGAAGGGTGGGAGGAGGCTTGTGTGAAGCATAAACGCCAGTATGGACCTGTTGGGCCAAATGACCTGTTTCTGTGTTGTAAATACTATGTAACTTCGTATGTTAATTGAGGCCTCAACCTACTTTTAATTATTCAATTTTAACATTCGCGCCTGGGATTGAAATGGTCATTAACTGAAGGATCGGAGGAATATTTTGTGATTAGCCTGAGGTACATAGTCATCAGGACATTATAAATGGAACCTAATTCTTGTTGCTGGTCAATATTTTATAACTGATTATTGCTACTAGATGCATGTCATGCCTTTCAAGTGCTTGTAGCTCTCACACACAGCAGTGCACATATATTTTCAAAATTTCAAGTAATCAAAAGAGATCATTAAACTGAAATTTAAACTTCATGGGTTACATTCTATTTTCCAACATGACCTTGTATAAATTTGCAAAGGTTTTATATTGGCAACTGGTATTAATCATATTTGTTCATACTGAGTGTATTGAAAGTTAATCCACTAAATTAAAAAACATTTAATAATGTATAATTTTGGCTGATTTTTATTATGTGCACATTTTTTAATCAGAAAAAGAGCAGCCTATATCTCTCAAATTCCGAACTTAAAAATAGTTTTGTCTCGCACCCCAACATCACCCTGAAGCCTAACCAAAAGGATCGGCAGGTCAGACCCCTGTTCCTGTGTCTCTACCTATAATGTCCGTAAAGGAGAATTATACTCTGGAATGCTACATAATACTAAATATAATAAGTTGCCTGTCTGTATTGATACTTGTATCTGAATTGTCCCTTTTATTAGAGTCTCTTATACTTCAGAACTACTACTTAAAGGTAGTATGGGAACAGACAATTTACTCAGAACCCTCTCTCTCTTATTTGACATTATGGCATCCACTCCAGTAATATGATTAGGAACAATAAGCTGAACATAGCAATCAGCATTCATGAATTTCATGATCTATTAAGAGATATTTATATAAAGACAAGACTGTTTCCTAGCTGCCGCCAATCAGCAGTTCAACAGGATAGTGAGATGCCTGAAAGGCATCAGGAAATATTTAACTATGGCCTAGAAATTCACTGGCCTTAGCGCCGCTTTTGAGGCGCTAGAGGGCCTAGCGGCGAAGTTATGGCCAGTTTTGAAATTGACAGGGGCCCTAAATCGGCGTTAGGCCGGTAGCGCTGCGCCGGCACCGATGACGTCATCGGTGTGCGCAGCATCCCGGTTGCCATGGTAACCCGCCCGAACTCGGAAATTGAGTTGCGGCCGCCTCGCCCGTGGCAGCCGCAAGCAACGTTCTGGCAGAGGTGCCTTACAGAACGTTGCGCCGGCGCATTAAAGGCCCCGCGGCGGCCGGCCGCTTTCCCGCCGCCCGCCTGGCCGCAGCTCCCTCCCCGGACTTCCCCCCCCCCCCCGGAACAGAAGCAAGCCCGGCACTTGTCCGAGGTGCCGGGCTCATTTTTAAAAAGATTATCGCGGGCCGCGGCCGGGTGCAGGCAGCTCCTCCTTAAGGGAAGGAGGAGGCCTGCACTTCCCGAACCTGCCGCACCGCAGCGGGCGCCGCAGCGCCGGAATAGCGCCGAAATTCAGCGCATAGCACCAGTTTTCAGGCGCTAACAGCTTTCAGCAGCGCCGGCAGCCGTTTGGGCGCAGAAGTAGTGAATTTTTGGCCCGCCCAGCGCGACTTAGCTCCGGCACTAACTTCCGGCGCTAAAGCCGTCGCTGCGCCAAAACCCAATTTCTAGGCCTATATGTGATATACAAGATTGAGGGGTTAGTGGGCAATTCAATAGAATGTACATCCCTTTTAAACTGGCTATTAGAATGTTAAAATACTTCAAAATAGTGTAGAATGATAGTGATATTTAAAATGTTAACTCCTGATTTCACCGCTGTAGATACACAATAATTTCCTATGATTTTAAATTTATCTTAAGGTGGACATTAAACTAAAAACTGAGCTTGCTGCTGGTTGGACTGATTTTTTAATTTGGCTGCAAAAATGACCTGGCGATGTGACGATAATGTGACATTTGTATGGCTGAGATGAACTGGGCTCAATCTTGATACTTGTTTTGGATTCTGTTAAACTGAACTCTGAATGAAAACTTTCTACATTCAAAAATGCAGTTTGGATATACAAAGGTAAAAGGCAGCTGTGATCCTGACAAGGGGAGGGGGAGGTTGCGGGGAAGATTGAAGTTCTTTACCGCTAACTTTAAATATTAAAGCAGGAGTGGGCATAGTGGATCCCTAAACTATGTAGGTGACGGGATTCCCTGCCCAGAGTAATCCATTCCATTTGCATCGATTTTATATTTGAAGTATTTTATAAGTGAGCCAACCAGTTTTCTTTTTAAATAATGTCCTTTCGTAATAGAAATTCCATGTTTAAACATAGAGATAGGAACAGGAGTAGGCCATTCGGCCCTTCGAGCCTGCTCCGCCATTCAATGAGATCATGGCTGATCTTCGTCTGAGATCATAGCTGATCTTACCAGTTCAGTACCCCGTCCCCGCCTTTTCTCCGTAACCCTTAATCCCCTTAGCCTTCAGAAATATATCCAATTCTCTCTTGAAAATATTTATTGAATTAGCCTTCACAGCCCTCTGTGGCAGGGAATGCCACAGGCTCACCACTCTTTGAGTGAAGAAATTCTTCCTCATCTCTGTTTTAAATGATTTGCCCGCTATTTTTAGACTGTGGCCCCTGGTTCTGTGCTCCCCGGCCATTGGAAACATTCTCTCTGAATTCAGCCTGTCCAGGCCTGCCATAATTTTATATGTTTCGATGAGATCCCCTCTCAATCTTCTAAACTCCAGTGAGTACAAGCCCAAACTATTTAATCTCTCTTCGTAGGTCATTCCCGCCATTCCAGGTATCAGCCTGGTGAATCGCCGTTGCACTCTTTCCATGGCAAGAACATCCTTCCGCAGATGGGGCGACCAAAACTGTACACAATACTCCAGATGCGGTCTCACCAGCACCTTGTACAGCTGTAGTAAGGTATCCCTATTCCTATACTCGAACCCCCTTGATATGAAGGCCAACATACCATTTGCCTTCTTAATCGCCTGTTGCACCTGCATGCTCTCCTTCAGTGACTGGTGCACAAGAACACCCAGGTCCCTCTGCACTTCCCCATCTCCCAATCTATTGCCATTTAGATAATAATCTACCCTCCTGTTTTTACCCCCAAAGTAGATAACCTCGCATTTATCCACATTATAGTGCATCTGCCACGTATTATTGTGTGTTTATTGCTGTAATGGGAAAGCATGCTGATTAAAATCTTGAGCCGCTTTTATTTTAATTCTGGAACACGACTCCCAATTTTAAATTATGTTTCTTTCCACTGATGTGAATTATTATTTCACTGGGCAGTGAAATTAACTTTCACGACCGTACAATAAACTATCACCTGATCCTTGTACGTACACAAGGAAGCTTTGGTTTCAAAAAAAGTGAAACAGAAATTTCTGAGTGGTAATAAATCTCAGTCAGTATTTAAGAAAAAGTCTGTAGTTCTGTTAAAGAACATAAGAACATAAATAGTAGCAGGAGTAGGCCATTCGGCCCCTCGAGCCTGCTCCACCATTTAATGAGATCATGGCTGATCTGATTTTGGCCTCGACTCCACTTTCCTGCCCGCTCCCCATAACCCTTGACTCCCCTGTTGCTCAAAAATCTGTCTATCTCTGCCTTGAATATAATCGATGACACAGCTTCCACAGCTCTCTGGGGTAAAGAATTCCAAAGATTCACGACCCTCTGAGAGAAGAAATTCCTCCTCATCTCCGTAATAAATGGGCGACCCCTTATTCTGAGACAATGACCCCTCGTTCTAGATTCCCTGACGAGGAGAAACATCCTCTCAGCATCTACCTTGTCCAACCCCCTCAGAATCTTATATGTTTCAATAAGATCACCTCTCATTCTTCTAAACTCCAATGAGCATAGGCTCAACCTTTCTTCATAAGACAACCCTTCCATCCCAGGAATTAACCTTCTCTGAACTGCCTCCAATGCAAGTATATCCCTCCTTTAAATAAGGGGACCAAGACTGTGCACAGTACTCTAGGTGTGGTCTTGCCAGCGCCCTATACAGTTGTAGCAAGACTTCCCTACTTTTATACTCCATCCCCCTTGAAATAAAGCCCAACATTCCATTTGCCTTCCTAATTACTTGCTGCACCTGCATGTTAACTTTTGTGTTTCATGTATGAGGACACCGCATTCTGTAGTCTTTCTCCATTTAAATAATATTTTTCTTTTCTATTCTTCCTACCAAAGTGGATAACTTTACATTTTCACACATTATACTCCATCTGCCAAATTCTTGCCCACTCACTTAACCTATCTATATCCCTTTGCAGATTCTTTGTGACCTCCTCACAACTTGCTTTCCCACCTATCTTTGTATCATCTGCAAATTTGGCTACAGTACACTCGCTTCCTTCATCCAAGTCATTAATATAGATTGAAAATAGTTGAGGCCCCAGCACTGATCCCTATGGCACCCCACTAGTTACAGATTGCCATCTTGAAAATGACCCATTTATCGCAAAACTCTGTTTTCTGTTAGTTAGTCAAGCCTCTATCCAATCTAATATTATCCCCAACACCATGAGCTCTTATCTTATGCAGTAACCTTTTATGTGGCACCTATCAAATGCCTTTTGGAAATCCAGATACACTACATCTACTAGTTCCCCTTTATCCACCCTGCTCGTTACCTCCTCAAAGAACTCTAATAGATTTGTCAAACATGATTTCCCTTTCATAAAACCATATTGACTCTGTTTGATTGTATTATGATTTCTAAATGCCCTGCTACTACTTCTTTAATAATGGATTTGAGCATTTTGCCAATGACAGATGTTAGGCTAACTGGCCTATAGTTTCCTGCTTTCTGTCCCCCTCCTTTTTTAAATAAGGGTGTTACATTTGGGGTTTTTCAATCCACAGGGACTTTTCCAGAGTCAAGGGAATTTTGGAAGATTACAACCAATGAATCCACTATCTCTGTAGCCACTTCTTTTAAGATCCTAGGATGCAGGCCATCAGGACCAGGGGACTTGTCAGCCTTTAGACCCATAAATTTGCCTAGCACTTTTTCTCTAGTGATAGTTCCTCCCTCCCTTTTGCCCCTTGATTTTCTACTATTGCTGGGATGTTTTTGGTGTCCTCTATGGTGAAGACAGATACAAAATATTTGTTCAATGCCTCTGCCATTTCCTTGTTTCCAATTATTATTTCCCCAGCCTTGTCCTCTAAGGGACTAATGTTTATTTTAGCTACTTTCTTCATTTTTATATACTTGTAGAAGTTCTTGCTGTCAGTTTTTATATTTCTTCCTAGTTTACTCTGATAAGCTATTTTCTCCCACTTTATTATTTTTTTTAGTCATCCTTTGCTGGTTTCTAAAATTTTCCCAACCTTCTGGCCTACCACTAATCTTTGCAACATTGTGTGCCTTAAAAGTCCCAAGTAATAGCAAACAAATTTTTTGGCATTGTTTCCTAACGTTTGATTATTTAAAATAATGCAGACTGGCTCCGTGGGTAATTGAACCCCGTGATATTGAACTATACAGGTGAGGAAGGTTCCAGCTTTGATCCAACATGTAGGCGATGTACTGGAGGGCTGGCGCTACCTGTGCGTGTAGATCCTAACATTGGGCAATGGGGCAGATTTTCTTCTTTTGCACTTGTGCTCTGCCCAGGGAGTTAGTTAATGCCTAAGAGGAAAATTGGCTGAGGAGAATCTCGGGCAATTGTTTCATGGCGTCCACCTGATTTTCTATCTATTGTGGATGATTATTCAACAACCAAGTGAAAAAGAGGACAATCTATCCCACCAATTTTAGGAGTGGAAGGGGGGAAAATATAAGATTTTAAAAACTTTTTTGTACTCATCAAAGTGAGGGATGTTAGTGTTGGGGTTGGGGAGATGTAACATCATGGTGTGGGCAGGATTGATGGACCAATTGGTCCTTTCCTGCCTGTCAATTGCTGAAAATTCTACCAGGAGTTGCCTCCATCAATTACCTGGAATCAGTGGACTCCACTTATAGCAGGCATGATCCATTCAGACAATCGGGTAAACTTGACATCTACCCAAGCCTTTGGATGAACCACTTTTCTTTTGTTCATTTGTTTTGTGGCTCCCCATTTTCCAGTGAGAGTCCTTAATGTCAATTCAGAACAAGAAGGGTTTCCTCAAAATAGGAACAGAAACATTTCCAGACTGAGTTGCATTAGCTTTAAACAAATAAGCCCTACGAGAGCCTGGTGTGGATTATTTCCTTTTTTTTTGACTCTCCAAGCAAAATATGACTCAGTGTACCAATAAAGTCTAACAGGCCCACGTTGTCCGGCTACAGTGGACATTGGACTACTGGACACACTGTTCCTGCAGAGAGACAGCTGCTGTAAATTGCTAACACTGTATTGCACTTGTAAGAATGAGTTCCTAGCTGTTTGTTTGTTCAGGTGAAAAACCATTTTGACTGCAGCCTGCAGCAGTTGAGAATTATTGGTCTGTCATATTTAAGAAAGAGCTGTGTAAATCAGTGCCATTGGTCAGAAATTTTCATTTAATCACTATCCCCAGTTATTATAATCCAGTAAAGAATTGTGCATTCATGCTATCTTTGCCACAATAGTGTTCAAATGACTGGAATATTATCACTGAACCATTAAATTTACAACAATTATCCTATTGAAGTTCAGTCCAGTCACATTTTTTAATGATTTTTAACAAACTGCAGGGTGCAGTCTTGTACAGTTCAGCGGCTGTGTTATAGATTAGTTTCATGTGTTTAATGGAACACCTTGCTGTTGTTTTAGATTTTGGTTTTATAATGTTTACAAAATTTGAATCGCTAGGTATATTCTTACACTAACGGTGAATTTTCCTCTATGGCAAGCTCCCAAGCTACAGGTGGGAATGCTCCTTGGAGTAGACCTGAGAAGTGTAAATAAGGCTGACTCAAGAAAATGAGCTGGGTCAGTGAAGTGGGTTAAAAAACATGTCCTGAATTTTAATGCCACAGATCCTACCAAGGAAAAACAAAATCCCAATTCGACTGTGCAAATTTTTATATTAAAAAACTTTAGTTTTAGCATGAAAATGTAACAACTCATTTCATAAACTATCCCTCCACAACACATATTTTGATTAATTAGTTGCAGTAGTCTGACACCCAGGGACTACTAACAGTTTTCAAATAACTTCATATTTCTTTGCTTTGCTGGTGATAACTGAGGAGGTTGGCAACTGCTATTTTCCCATTGGGCAAGATGAAAATCATTATGATTTGCTTTATATGCTGCTTTTTATAAAATACCAATCTGGCCAATGTTTTTCCATGTACTGTATCCTCTTTGCCTGTTAGCAGTCCCTTGTAGATTTTGTCTGCTTTGTTCATCTAAGATGGTATCTCTGCTGAATAAAATTTCATTTTGATTTCTTTACTGCAGCAGTGTTTTCTGCTGAAGGCTAATGCTGTTTTAAACTCGAGTCACAAAATGAGCATCTTAAATCACTGCTCCAGCTTCAAATATTGACATAATCACAACATTTAAAGTCCTATTTTGTTGATTTTCTGCCTTTTGCCATGGCACTGGTTGTATGTAATGTTTTCTTTTATGTCAACGGCAGAAAAAAACTGTTTCCAAATTCTTAAACGAGATGATTTTAAGCCTGCATTTTAAATGCCGTGTATAACATTTAATTACTTTTGGCTCAAGAGAGACTGTAATGCAAATATTAACATATTTAGAAAAAGAACTGTTCTCCCCTGGCATCCTGATGACAAACAGATTTTTTTTTCAAATACTATAGGAAATGGGACATGTTGCAGTTAGTCAAATTAAGCATTCATAGTTCAAGAGCCCAATCTTAATAATAAAGAAGTCCATGAGTTCCTTGCATATTGTTGGAGGTGAGGGTGCAGAGGAGATGGGGTTTTAGGAGATGATTGTTAGAGGAAAAAAATCCAGAGATTGTCTTTGCTCTCCAGGGTGATCTTGGAATGGTGGGCATTTTTGGCAGAGGAGAGTGAGGCCTGACAGTGCTTGATGTAGTCCAGTCAAAAATGGTGATGGATGGTTAAAACAGTTGTGGTTTGGCCAGATTGACTTCCAGAAAGAGGGGTGGAGGCAAAAACCCTGGAGTCATTTTAAGAAACGGTTGGATGCTACAATGCAGGAAAGGTTAGGACCTCTCTGGATGGATGAATCAAAAGGATTAAATGGCCGGCCTCATCTGTAATTATCTTGTGACCAACAAAACAGTGTTCATTTTGAACAGCACAATAGAATAGCATGTTAGAGCTTTAATGCACTGTTCGTTGCCACACAATGAGATTTGATCTATTTTGCCTTTATGGGGAGGTGCAAGCGGGTGCCAGTTCTTCATAATGTGGGAGGGAAGTACAGTGAAGGTGGGCTGCTTTATCCTATTCTTAGAGACCAGTTGTACAACCGTGTTAGAATAAAACTGGGTGCAGTTATATTGTCTCGGAGTAGTACGTGGTAACTAAAAGGATTTTTCCTTTTCTTCATATTATAATCTATCAAAATACTCCAAGTTTCATGGAAATCAATTTTGTGTAATAGTGCTGCTAAAAAAAATTAACTTCTTTGCCTTCACTTTGAGAACTGGCAAATTACTGCTTTAATGGATGATTGTGTCTCTAGACTCTATTGTGTGACATAATATTCTGTTGTAGCCTTCTGTTACTGCAGTGTACTGTTTTGCATCAATTATTTTGCTTTAAATGAAGTAGCAATTTAAGTGAATGTAGTACTTTTGCTTCAACACTGGGTATATATTTACCAGTGATCTCTATACATATGTTTTCTTCTCTGTTTATGTGGGTGTAGTTTTGTTTTCTTCTCTGTTTATGTGGGTGTAGTTTAAGCTTTAGAACATAATTCATTATGGTGGCCCAAGCAAAGTAGCAGGACTTTGCTGCAGTTTCCCATGCGGTAAGTCTAAGCTGCAATGTCATACAGAAGCCAAGCAATTCTTCACGGGGAAGGAGGGAAATCAGTGTGACAGTCTGCATGAAATCAGATTCTGCTTTTTAATTGGTGGACTGCAGATTATCTTTAATTGACAGATTATTGGTGATAAAGAGCAATTTTAGCAATGTTGCCTCCAACAATACCATTCCTTAAAGGTGAATGTGTTCTGCTGAATTGTCATAAAATCCTAAATATTCTGTCGGGATATATCTGGAGCATGATCAGCTCCTCTGCTATCACACTTGTTTTTTTTTATAGTGTTTAATGTTTTAAAAGTTCTAGTTAGATGCCCAGGATTAGTCAGTTTGGCTGGAATTCTCCCTGATATGCTGTTATGGGTAACCTGATAACGTGAATGGAAGTCATGGTATGTGGGTAATGGGTCATTATTTCTGATATCACATTAGGGGAGTTCCACTCAACACTTCCAAAGCATAAAACATGGTAACAAGCAACTGAAACCTCAGTAATTGTATAGATGTCTCAAATATGTAGCCATATGTGATATTTCAGAAGAATACAGATCTCTTTTAAAATGCTACTTGTGGTGAGAGCACTGCGTTCTGCTCACAGATCTGTTTCTACAGTTAGACCACAGTTATACTTTCTCCCTTTATCTCATTTGTATGACAGTGTAAACAGGAATTTTAATGAGAATGAGTGTCATTAACCGTTTTGACTAGACAACTATTGTTTAGCTGCCATTTTGCAGGGTTCAGGGAAAGTTCAGGGATTTTACAAATAACAGTTCTTGTAGCTTGATCCAATTTAAATGTAGCTTTTGTGGATTTAATGAAAATATGTTCACAAATGAGCAAATTCCAAGTAATCTGAACAATCTTCCTATGGAACCTATCCAGGGATACTTTTCACCAATGAAAGGCATCACCTGACATCTACACAGCCGAACTTGCAGCCAGGGTAGTGATCAGGACTGGGAAATCTCTCCAATTTCCCCCTCTCCAATGAATTTCTTCTATGTTATGATTTGCATAGTGTTGGATGAATGGAATGTTTCTAAAATTGTGCGCTTCTCTTGCTCTCCCACTATAACTCCATCACAAAATTACTGTATGTTTCATAGACCTTAGCGAGGTAATGTCGATTGCTAGAATGTAGTTTACCAAAGAGGCGACAGAGGAGCTCTGTCACTTATTGAGTGAGGACGTGCAGAGACAGTCATCCATCCACATTGCTCTGTCTGTGGCTATGAAGGTGATAAATGCATTCTACTTTTATGGCACCAGATCATTTCAGATAGCTATGGGCAATCTCTAAGATCAGCCAGAGTGCAGTGTAAGCGTGCATTCATCAAGTGAGTGACACACTTTACAGAGGAGCTGGGAAATTCATCAACTTTGACTTCACAGCAAGGCAGCAGAAAAACATGTAGCCATCAAATTTTGAGATTGTTGACTTTCCCAAGGTCCAGCGTGCAATAGATGGCACCCATCTTTCTTTATAAACTCCTACAGTCAACCCCTCAACAGAAGGCCTTCCATTCCCTGAATGTACAGATTGCATGTGACAGCATGCAAAGGATCCTGCACATCAACACATGGTTTGCTAAAAGTTGTCGCAATATATTCGTGCTTTAAAATTCAACACTCTCTGAGCTCTTCAGGGAAGAAAATCATGTCAGTGGATAACTGAAGATAACTCAGTTTACCCTCCTGCTCCCATGAATAATGACTCCACTAACAGTTGTCTGAACAGCAGCATGAGTGCTACAAAGCACATGAATTTACCAGAATGGTCATCGAGAGGACCATTGGTGTCTTAAAGGTTTTTTTTTGGCTGCCTTGACAAGTTGGCAGGGGTTCTGCAGTATGCTTCAGCTTATGTATCACTCATAATAAAAGGACTGGACCTGGACATTCCTGGGGTGGTAGGCCTAATTTCCTTTGCAAACAGAAGTACATGGAGAAGAGCATCAGGAGGACCATCACTCAGAGGACTTCTCAGTGACTGTTGCCACACATACTTGGAGACTGACCTCAGAGCCTGCATATGTAGGTGTGATGTTTGTTGAACATATTTCTTTTCAGGTAAGCACCCATGAGTTGTGGGTCCCACAAATCCAAGCCATGGGCAACCTCCTCCTTGGCCTCCACTGGAAATGTAGCACATCCTCATCCACTCTCGTGCTCTATGATTCATCCGATGTCACATCCTCACTAACACTATTTAATTCCCCCCTGAATGAAAGTATCTGAGCTTGTGCATGGGAGTGGAGAAGCAATTGATGCAGAGGGTGAGATCAAAGTGGTTGTGGCAGAGGAACATGGAGCAGGATGTTTATGCAGGAATTCATGGGTGGGCTGCCCCTTGACTTCCTTTCCCTTATCATCCTCCTTGCCTTCATCACTCTAATAACTGATGAACAAGTTTTGCGTCTCTTCCTCCACAATCATCAATCAATCATCAATCTCCCTCATCCTCTGCCCCCTGTTGTGTGGTGGATCTGCAGCAAAGGGGAGTAGAAGCTAAGAATGGGTGAGCATTATTCCCTTGATATTGAGATAGAGAACGGGAGTGGAAGGTTGTGCCTGTGTGCTGCTTCACCGGGATGCCTTGGTGACTAGGTGTGCAGCTATTAACCTGGTGCTGGCACTGTGCATCTGACTTCACCATCACCATGACAAGAACATATCCACTCCATGATCTGCTCCTCATAGGGGGTGGGTGATCTCCTTCATGTCCAGTGCCCTGCCTCCTAGACATTGTGTGCAACTTTCTCCTGTAACAGGTTTGAATTTAGTTAGATAATGGGTGGAAATTGAGGGCTGTATGCCAGTTGTCATTAGACAACTGATGTAAGGGATGTGATGGAGTCACCCTATTCAAATGGAGGAAGAGGTTTTAAGGTTGTAAATGCAAGTAAGTACTCTGGGGAAATGGCTACATATGCCATAAGATCCCTAGTTTGCGCTCCCTTTAACCAGAGTACAGTATAAAGAGTGTGTTGTCAAAAAATATATATTTTATTCATTCTCAGGATGTGGGCATCGCTGGCAAGGCCAGCATTTATTGCCCATCCCTAGTTGCCCTTGAGAAGGTGGTGGAGAGCTGCCTTCTTGAACTGCTGCAGACTGTATGATGAAGGCACTCCCACAGTGCTGTTAGGTAAAGAGTTCCAGGATGTTGACCTAGAGGTGATAAATTTCCAATTCAGGATGGTGTGTGACTTGGAGGAGAACTTGGAGGTGGTGGTGTTCCCATGTGCCTGCTGCCCTTGTCCTTCTAGTTGGTAAAGGTTGCGGGTTTGGGAGGTGCGGTCAAAGAAGCCTTGGCGAGTTGCTGCAGTGCATCTTGTAGATGGTACACGCTGCAGCCACAGTATACCGGTGGTGGAGGGAGTGAATGTTTAAGGTGGTGGATGGGGTACTGATCAAGCAGACTGCTTTGCCCTGGATGGTGACGAGCTTCCTGAATGTTGCAGCTACACTCATCCAGGCAAGTGGAGAGTCAATCGAATTGGCTGAAGACTGGCTTCTATGATGGCAGGGACTTCAGGAGGAGGCAGAGATGGATCATCCATTCAGCACTTCTGGCTGAAGATGGTTGCTAACGCTTCAACCTTGTCTTTTGCAATTGCGTGCTGGGCTCTGCCACCATTGAGGATGGGGATGTTCATAGAGCCTCCTCCTCCCGGTAGTTTAATTGTCTGCCACCATTCACGACTGGATGTGGCAAGACTGCAGAACTTTGATCTGATCTGTTTATTGTGGGGTCGCTTAACTCTGTCTGTATCATGATGCTTCCACTGTTTAGCATGCATATAGTCCTGTGTTATAGCTTCACCAAGTTGGCATCTCCTTTTCAGGTATGCCTGGTGCTGCTCCTGGCATGCCCTCCCATACTCCTTATTGAACTATGGTTGGTCGCCTTGCTTGCTGATGAGGGATATGCCAGGCCATGAGGTTACAGATTGTGGTGGAATACAATTCTTCTGTGGTTGATGCCCCACAGCGCCTCATGGGTGCCCAATTTTGAGCTGCTAGATCTGTTCTGAATCTATCCCATTTAACACGGTGGTAGTGCCACACAACACGATGGAGGGTGTCCTCAGTGTGAAGACGAGTCTTGGTCTCCACAAGGAATGTGGTCACTCCTACCATGGACAGATGCATATACGACAGGTAGATTGGTGAGGATGAGGTCACGTAGGTTTTTCCCTCATGTTAGTTCTTTCATCACCTGTCACAAGCCCAGTTTGGCAGCTACGTCCTTCAGGACTCGGCCAGCTCGATCAGTAGTGGTGCTACCGAGCCACTCTAGGTGATGGACATTGAAGTCCCCCACCGAGAGTATATTCTGTGCCCTTGTTACCCTCAGTGTTTCTTCCAAGTGGTGTTCAACATGGAGGAATACTGCTTCATCAGCTGAGGGAGGGCAGTAGGTTGTAATCAGTTGGAGGTTTTTTTGCCCATGTTTGACTGGATACCATGAGACTTCACGGGGTCTGGGGTCAATGTTGAGGACTCCCAGGGCCACTCCCTCCCACTGTATACCACTGTGCTGCCACCTCTGGTGGGTCTGTCCTACCGGTGGAACGGGACATACCCAGGGATGGTGATGGAAGAGTCTGGTTCATTGGATAATAGGTATGACTATGTTGCTTGACTAGTCTGTGGGACAGCTCTTCCAACTTTGGCTCAAGTCCCCAGTGAGGAGGACTTTGCAGGGGCAAATGGGCTGGGTGTGCTGAAGTGGTCAAAGTCAAGTGAGCTGTCCGGTTTTATTCTCATTATACTTCTTTGTAGTGGTTTGATACAACTGAGTAGCTTGCTAGATGATTTCAGAGGGCAATTATGAGTCAACTACATTGCTGTGGGTCTGGAGTCACATATAGGCCAGACCGGGTAAGGACGGCAGATTTCCTTCCCTAAAGGACATTAATGAACCAGTTAGGATTTTACGACAATCCAATAGCTTCACGGTCACCATTACTGATACTAGATTTTTATCCCATATTTATTTAATTTTTTTTAACGGCATTCAAATTCACAAACTGCTATGGTGAGAATTGAACTTGCGTCTCACAGATTATTAATCCAGGACTCTGGATTACTAGTCCAGTAACATAACCACTACATTTCCATACCCATATGTCATAGAACTACTAAATTTAAAGGATGAAAATGATACTGTTGTCCAAGCGAAAGAAAAGAGTGTGGCCAATGTGCTACCTTGCCTGTCCTAGTCCGGTCATTGAACTGGAGCCTGATCAGTACAGTCGTATCACTGTGCTAATTTCTATTTATAGAAACATAGAAGATAGGAGCAGGAGTAGGCCATTTGGCCCCTCGAGCCTGCTCCGCCATTCAATGTGATCATGGCTGATCATCCAAACTCAGTACCCGGTCCCTGCTTTCTCCCCATACCCCTTGATCCCTTTAGCCTTAAGAAATATATCCAACTCCTTCTTGAATATATTTAATGAATTGGCCTCTACTGCCTTCTGTGGTAGAGAATTCCACAGGTTCACCACTCTCTGGGTGAAGAAATTCCTCCTCATTTCTGTTCTAAATGGTATACCCTTTATCCTTAGACTGTGACCCCTGGTTCTGGACTCCCCGACCATCGGGATCATCCTTCCTGCATCTAGTCTGTCCAGTCCTGTCAGAATTTTATAAGTTTCAATGAGATCCCCTCTCATTCTTCTAAACTCCAGCGAGTACAAGCCCAATCGACTCAATCTCTCCTCATACGTCATTCCTGCCATCCCAGGTATCAGCCTGGTGAATCTTCGCTGAACTCCTTCCATGGCAAGAACATCCTTCCTCAGATAAGGCGACCAAAACTGCACACAATACTCAAGATGTGGTCTCACCAAGGCCCTGTAGAACTGCAGCAAGACATCCTTGTTCCTGTACTCAAAGCCTCTCACTACGAAGGCCAACATACCATTTGCCTTCTTAACCGCCTGCTGCACCTGCATGCTTACCTTCAGCGACTGGTGCACAAGGACACCCAGGTCTCGTTGTCAGTTGTAAATACCTACCATTTTGATGTAGAATATGCTGCTGATGTCAATGACACTGGCTTTTATTAATGGTCCATATTCAAATAATTTGCATGGAAGGAACATTTGAGGGGTAAGGAATTCTGATGAGCAGATGACACTTTGAAAGTACACCCTTTCAGTGGGATATGATTTGCTGACCCTCAGTCCTGTAGTTTGTCTGCCACTTCACATCTATTTATAAACTGTGGTTGGGGGAGTGGGATGCTTCATGTGTAGGTTCTAAACTTTGACCTGAAGCAGGTTTTTGAAACAGACTGAATGCACATCTGCTAACTCTACACCTGTTTAATTGCACCAAACCTTTTGTTGCTGGTTCCGGAAATAAAGAAGGCTTTGCTGAATGAGTTCTAATCGTTCTTTAGTAGCTCTGTGTATTAATTTACAAGTGTACACATGTCACAGTCGGGGGAAATCTATCCAGCTAATTTACTGGCTCTTTTCACCGCTGAGTCCCAAAAGTGCAGCATTAAAAGCAGTCAGCAGCATAGGGGGCCATTTTACAGCACTGTTTCATGAAATCCTGCACCATGTTCAGTGCTGATCCACTCAGCTGAAACCATGAATTTTTGGGGGGAAATATTTATTGCTAAAATCTATAGATAATAGATCTAAACAATGTGTTGTGTGGCAAAATGTGATTTCTTAGTCAATATTACCCATCCACATTATTTAATAAATACAATGTTGGACACTGGGAGTTCCCTGCCGCTCTTAGAATAGTGACCTGTGATCTTTTATGTCCTTCTGAACATGCAGATGGGCCTCGGTTAATGACCCATTTGAAAGATAGCGGCCTAGAAATTCAGTCTGGACACTTTTGGGGCGCTAAAGTCGGGCGCTCGCTAAAGTTAGCGCCCGCCGGAAAGTGTAGGCCACATCGCCGAAATTCAGTAGAGTTGGCCCTAAGTTTGGCCGAGCGCTGAAACTGGCGTTGAAATGCTGTGTTCCGGCGCTAAGCCAGCGATGCGGCCTAATAACGCCGAAGCCGGGCGCAGCGCAGGTGCGGTCATGTTTTGATTGACAGCAGACACCCTGACGCCGGCCAGCTCTTAAAGGGGGAAGGGTCAACTTTGACTGCTGCCACGCCTTGCATACTGGAGCCCTGCAGCTAGGCCTCAGCACTACTGGTGTGCCAAAATGGCGCCTGGAGCAATGGAGAGGGCCCGTGAGCGAGCGCAGCGCTTCTCAGAGCATGCTCTGAGTGTGCTCATTCATGGTGTGGAGAAGAGAAGAGAGATCCTGTGCCCGGACAGTGGCAGGAAGGCTCCCAGGAGCCAGTACAGGAGAGCCTGGGGCAAAATCGCCCGCAGGGTGTCATCCACCTGTGATGTCCCCAGGAATGCGGACCAATGCCGCAAGAAGTTCAACGACCTCACTCGGATGGTGAAGGTGAGTACCCTTTCCAGTGTCCCCCTCATCCTTGCATGTGCACCTCACATTATGGGCAAAGGGACCTCAAAGGCCTAATGGGCAGCCCTCCTCCCGCAGCAATGGCACTTGCATGTTCATCAATAGCACTTTCTGCACTTAACACACTGGCCAAGCTATTCGACCATGGGAGGCAGTGCACCCAGCAACAGGGCACCACACTGGCCAAGCTATTCGACCATGGGAGGCAGTGCACCCAGCAACAGGGCACCACACTGGCCAAGCTATTCCACCATGGGAGGCAGTGCACCCAGCAACAGGGCACCACACTGGCCAAGCTATTCCACCATGGGAGGCAGTGCACCCAGCAACAGGGCACCACACTGGCCAAGCTATTCCACCATGGGAGGCAGTGCACCCAGCGACAGGGCACCACACTGTACTTAGAGGCCGTCCTTTCTCTTGCAGGCCAAGCTGGCGAGCAATGTAAGGAGCCAGGCTGTCACTGGTGGAGGCCGTCCCGAGTACCAGGCGCTCACTGATCTGGAGGAGAGCGTGGCACGGCTCATGCGTGTCCGGGTGACTGGCCCTGTCGCGATCGGCGAGGTGGACCCTGTACTGGTACCCACTGGTAAGGACATGACCGGTTGCACCTCTCTCGTTGCCCTCGCGCTTCAGATCTACATCCTTTCCCACTGACCGACAAATGCGCATAATGCACCACTCAGGCCTCCCTCGCTGACGGCCTGTCCTCACTCTAAAGCTACTCTTGTGCCTTCCTGCTTTCAGCTGGTGAGGAGGAGGCGGTCCCTGAAGCGCAGAGAGCCAGGCCCTTGGAGGAGGAGGACGTCGAGGACCAGGAGGAAGGCGGCACATCGGGGGAACCCTCCTCCACGCCAGGGGATGGCAATGGAGGGGAGACGTCTGGCCTGCAGGAGAGCCAGGGGGAGGTGTTGGAGGGGAGGGCCGAAGCTGGTCCCAGTAGGGTGGACGCACGCGGGAAGGCTCCGGCAGCACGCTGGCCTTCGGCCCAGAGGGGGGAGGTGTTGGAGGGGAGGGCACAACCTGGCCCAAGTGGGGTCGACGCACGCGGGAAGGGTCGGCCAGCTCGGCGGCCTTCTCCCCGGAGGGAGAGTCCGCCCTCCAGTCCGGACACGGTCCTCGCCCAGGAGGTGCGCGTCCTCGATGAGATGTCGGCGGCGTCTGAGTGGCGCCACCAAGAGTTCATGGGGGTGGTCGAACAGATGCCTCACGCCATTGAGTCCCTGGCTCAGAGTGTGGTGGCTTTCGGGGAATCACAGGCCAGGGGGTTCGAACAACTCACGGCAGCGCACGACAGGGGTGTCCAGCAACTGGCCGCAGCGCACGACAGGGGTGTGCAGCAACTCACGGCAGCGCAGGACGCGGGTGTGCAGCAACTGGCGGCAGCGCAGGACGCGGGTGTGCAGCAACTGGCGGCAGCGCAGGACGCAACTCGCGAGATGAGTGGTGCCGTCCACACACTGGCAGAGCTGATGCGGGCACATACCAGGGCAGTACGGGCACTCACTTCTGCCACACTCGCTGTGGCACGGAGGCATCGCCATGGCACCCGCCGCCCTGCTGCAGCACAGCGGTCTGGCCTCCCCCAGATTGCTGCGCTTGCTACACTGCCAGCCCGGCCGAGTGCCAGTGTCTCTGGCGAGCAGCGCGCACCTGCCATCAGCCAGCTTGCCCCCAATGTTGCTGCCGACACTGCCACTCCCCCAGCCAAGGTGCGATGAGCTGCTGCTAAGACTGATGCTGCCCAGCCACAGCTGCAGCAGTCAGCAGGCGGCCCCTCCCGGGCCAGGCCTCGTCTAGGCCGACACGCTTTGTGGCCCTCATGAGCCTTCCCCCAGCCTCGCCACACCCGCAGGGCCCAGGTTGAGGCGGAGCAGCAGGTCGGCCAGGGGCCGGAGAAGCCTGTCTAAGGACTCGCCCTCTCGGCACACCCATTAGAGTGTGGTGAGAGCGGTTTATTTTATATTGGGGGGCTTGTGTTGTGGGGGGCATTATTTTGTTAAGGCCGAGGATCAAGGCATTTTTTGTTTTCATGGGGGTGTCTCTGTTGTGGGGGGGGGGGCTTATTTTTGTAAGGCCGCTGTTGAAGGCCTTTTGGATGGGCAAGTTTTGTTAGTCCTCCCCAGGTTTTGGGAGTGACAGATGTTTTTGACTGTTTTTTGGGGGTCTTGTCTGTTTTTCTGTTTCATGTGGGAAGGGCCCTGAGTTTGTGAAATAAAGCTTTTGATTTATTCAGCATGTCCAGGTGTCATGTTTGAAGTGGTTGTTGCGTTAACCGGCTGAGGGCTTGCGGAGCGGCTGCCTCAGGTGCGTTCATTGCCACAGGCCATTCCCTGACGGGGCCTAGAAGTGTCGATCAATAAGCCCCCGGCGGACGGCCCTTGGCCCTTGTCGCTCCCTCCTGGGCTGGTCCTCCTCCTGCTCCTCCTCCTCCTCCTCCTGCTCATCCTCCTGAGGTGGTGGTGCAATGCCAGGTGGCAGTGCCTGAGTCCTGCGGATAGCCAGGTTGTGCAGCATGCAGCACACGACGACGAACTGGGAGACTCTATCCGGCGAATACTGAAGAGATCCTCCGGAACGATCCAGGCAGTGGAACCGTTGCTTGAGGACGCCTATCGTTTGCTCGATGATGTTCCTTGTGGCTTGATGGCTTTCGTTGTATGCCTCCTCCGCTGGGGTCCTGGGCGCGCGGAGTGGGGTCATGAGCCATGTACACAAAGGGTAGCCCTTGTCCCCGATAAGCCATCCCCTTGGTGGAGGCTGTGCCTCGAACATGTCAGCCACAGTAGTCTGGCGCAGGATAAATGCATCGTGGCTGCTTCCTGGGAAGCGGGCATTGACAGCTAGGATGCGCTGTCTGTGGTCACACATCAGCTGTACATTTAGGGAATGGTAGCCCTTCTGGTTGCGGTAATCCTCGGCATTGTGGATAGGTGCCCGCATAGCCACATGGGTGCAGTCAATGGCGCCCTGCACCATGGGGAAGCCCGCGATCCTGCCAAATCCGACTGCACGCTGCTCCTGCCTCTGTCGGGTCATGGGGAAGGAGATGAATTGGTGTCTCCTCGCGTAAAGTGCATCAGTGACCTGCCGGATGCAGCGATGTGCGGCGAACTGGGAGATGTTCGCTATGTCCGCAGCAGCGGCTTGGAAGGAGCCGCTTGCATAAAAGTTCAGAGCCACCGTGACCTTCACTTCCACCGAGAGAGACGTCCTGCACATCAGCTGTGGACGCAGATCTGTGTGAAGCAGCTGGCAGATCTCTGCAACCACCTCCCTTCTGAAGTGCAGCCTCTTCACACAATGCGCCGCAGTCATGGTGAGATAGGACACCTGCTGCCGGTATTGCCTGAGTGGGTAAGGCCTACGTCGCCGACGCCTGATGGCCCCTCTGCGTCTAGGCATGGCTGGCCCTCTCTCACAGCGTCTGCGAGCCCTTCGCACATAATGCTGCAACTGAGGGTTGGCCCCCCATACAGCCCCCATAATAAAGTTGAGAACAGATAAATCACAATGAATCAAATGTCAAAGCACTGGCCAGAAGCCAAAAATACCTCTCCTATGCTGTCCCAAATCAGTAACCTCTGTCCCTTGGTCTCTGTCCAGAAATCCAAAGCAGTAAAGTCATTGCAGCAAAATGGCTGGGCTTTATAGGTCAGTGTAAGTGCCCTTTAATTTGCGCTCCCCGAGGCCCACAGGGCCTCTTTTGCGTTCCACCTCACAGTTCTTAGCAGTGCCACGCCCACATTGGGCGGGCGCCACTGAATTTCCGGTTTGGGGCGCACAAACAGCGTTGCGCGACGATATGACGTCATAAGCTGCGCGCGCACCTGAGCGGGCGCAAACACTTTGCGCCGGCGCTAAAACTCAACTGAATTTGGGCGTCGGCGCAGATCGGACTGCGTTCAGGCGCTAAGTGTCTAGCGCCGGAAATATAGCCCTTTTATGGCGTTAGCAGCTGGCGCAACCCACTGAATTTCTAGGCCAGCACCTCCAACAATGAAGCACTCCTTTACTGAAATGTCAGCTTACATTATGTGCTCCAGTCTTGAACCCACAACCTTCTGAAAAAGAAATAAAAATCAAATGGCCTACGTTCTGTGTTATGGTTATAAGTTTACATAGTTACCTAAGTTTACATAGTATTAGGTAATGAATGATGGAACACAATAAGTGGTGCAGTGCCCGTGTGGAGCGGTGTCGGGCCCGTGTGGAGCGGTGTCGGGCCCGTGTGGAGCGGTGTCGGGCCCGTGTGGAGCGAAGCGGTGTCGGGCCCGTGTGGAGAGGAGCGGTGTCGGGCCCGTGTGGAGTGGAGTGGTGTCGGGCCCGTGTGGAGCGGTGTCGGGCCCGTGTGGAGTGGAGCGGTGTCGGGCCCGTGTGGAGTGGAGCGGTGTCGGGCCCGTGTGGAGTGGAGCGGTGTCATGCCCGTGTGGAGTGGAGCGGTGTCGTGCCCGTGTGGAGTGGAGCGGTGTCGGGCCCGTGTGGAGTGGAGTGGTGTCGGGCCCGTGTGGAGCGGTGTCGGGCCCGTGTGGAGCGGTGTCGGGCCCGTGTGGAGCGGTGTCGGGCCCGTGTGGAGCGAAGCGGTGTCGGGCCCGTGTGGAGAGGAGCGGTGTCGTGCCCGTGTGGAGTGGAGCTGTGTCGGGCCCGTGTGGAGGGGAGCCGTGTCGGGCCCGTGTGGAGTGGAGCGGTGTCGGGCCCGTGTGGAGTGGAGCGGTGTCGGGCCCGTGTGGAGTGGAGCCGTGTCGTGCCCGTGTGGAGCGGAGCCGTGTCGGGCCCGTGTGGAGCGGAGCCGTGTCGGGCCCGTGTGGAGCGGAGCCGTGTCGGGCCCGTGTGGAGCGGAGCCGTGTCGGGCCCGTGTGGAGCGGAGCCGTGTCGGGCCCGTGTGGAGCGGAGCCGTGTCGGGCCCGTGTGGAGCGGAGCCGTGTCGGGCCCGTGTGGAGCGGAGCCGTGTCGGGCCCGTGTGGAGCGGAGCGGTGTCGGGCCCTTGTGGAGCGGAGCGGTGTCGGGCCCGTGTGGAGCGGAGCGGTGTCGGGCCCGTGTAGAGAGGAGCGGTGTCGGGCCCGTGTAGAGAGGAGCGGTGTCGGGCCCGTGTAGAGAGGAGCGGTGTCGGGCCCGTGTGGAGTGGAGCGGTGTCGGGCCCGTGTGGAGTGGAGCGGTGTCGGGCCCGTGTGGAGCGGAGCGGTGTCGGGCCCGTGTGGCGAGGTGCGGTGTCGGGCCCGTGTGGAGAGGTGCGGTGTCGGGCCCTTGTGGAGCGGTGTCGGGCCCGTGTAGAGTGGAGCGGTGTCGGGCCCGTGTGGAGTGGAGCGGTGTCGGGCCCGTGTGGAGTGGAGCGGTGTCGTGCCCGTGTGGAGTGGAGCGGTGTCGGGCCCGTGTGGAGTGGAGTGGTGTCGGGCCCGTGTGGAGCGGTGTCGGGCCCGTGTGGAGCGGTGTCGGGCCCGTGTGGAGCGGTGTCGGGCCCGTGTGGAGCGGTGTCGGGCCCGTGTGGAGCGAAGCGGTGTCGGGCCCGTGTGGAGAGGAGCGGTGTCGTGCCCGTGTGGAGTGGAGCCGTGTCGGGCCCGTGTGGAGTGGAGCGGTGTCGGGCCCGTGTAGATGGAGCGGTGTCGGGCCCGTGTGGAGTGGAGCCGTGTCGTGCCCGTGTGGAGTGGAGCCGTGTCGTGCCCGTGTGGAGCGGAGCCGTGTCGTGCCCGTGTGGAGCGGAGCGGTGTCGGGCCCGTGTGGAGCGGAGCGGTGTCGGGCCCGTGTGGAGCGGAGCGGTGTCGGGCCCGTGTGGAGAGGTGCGGTGTCGGGCCCGTGTGGAGTGGAGCGGTGTCGGGCCCGTGTAGAGTGGTGCGGAGCGGTGTCGGGCCCGTGTGGAGTGGAGCGGTGTCAAGCCCGTGTAGATGGAGCGGTGTCGGGCCCGTGTAGAGTGGAGCGGTGTCGGGCCCGTGTAGATGGAGTGGTGTCGGGTCCATGTGGAGCGGAGCGGTGTCGGACCCGTGTAGAGCGGTGCCGTGTCGGGCCCGTGTGGAGTGGAGCGGTGTCGGGCCCGTGTGGAGTGGAGCCGTGCCGGGCCCGTGTGCAGAGGAGCGGTGTCGGGCCCGTGTGGAGTGGAGCGGTGTCGGGCCCGTGTGGAGTGGAGCCGTGTCGGGCCCGTGTAGAGAGGAGCGGTGTCGGGCCCGTGTGGAGAGGAGCGGTGTCGGGCCCGTGTGGAGCGGAGCGGTGTCGGGCCCGTGTGGAGCGGAGCGGTGTCGGGCCCGTGTGGAGCGGAGCGGTGTCGGGCCCGTGTGGAGCGGAGCGGTGTCGGGCCCGTGTGGAGCGGAGCGGTGTCGGGCACGTGTGGCGAGGTGCGGTGTCGGGCCCGTGTGGAGAGGTGCGGTGTCGGGCCCGTGTGGAGTGGAGCGGTGTCGGGCCCGTGTGGAGTGGTGCCGTGTCGGGCCCGTGTGGAGTGGTGCCGTGTCGGGCCCGTGTGGAGTGGAGCGGTATCGGGCCCGTGTAGAGTGGTGCGGAGCGGTGTCGGGCCCGTGTGGAGTGGAGCGGTGTCAAGCCCGTGTAGATGGAGCGGTGTCGGGCCCGTGTAGAGTGGAGTGGTGTCGGGCCCGTGTAGATGGAGTGGTGTCGGGCCCGTGTAGATGGAGTGGTGTCGGGCCCGTGTAGATGGAGCGGTGTCGGGCCCGTGTGGAGTGGAGCGGTGTCGGGCCTGTGTAGATGGAGTGGTGTCAGGCCCGTGTAGATGGAGTGGTGTCGGGCCCGTGTAGAGTGGTGCGGAGCGGTGTTGGGCCCGTGTAGATGGAGCGGTGTCGGGCCCGAGTGGAGTGGAGCGGTGTCGGGCCCGTGTAGAGTGGAGTGGTGTCGGGCCCGTGTAGAGTGGAGTGGTGTCGTGCCCGTGTAGAGTGGAGTGGTGTCGGGCCCGTGTAGATGGAGTGGTGTCGGGCCCGTGTGGAGTGGAGCGGTGTCGGGCCCGTGTGGAGTGGAGCGGTGTCGGGCCCGTGCAGAAGGAGTGGTGTCGGGCCCGTGTAGATGGAGTGGTGTCGGGCCCGTGTAGAGTGGAGCGGTGTCGGGCCCGTGTAGATGGAGTGGTGTTGGGCCCGTGTAGATGGAGCGGTGTCGGGCCCGTGTAGAGTGGAGCGGTGTCGGGCCCGTGTAGATGGAGTGGTGTTGGGCCCGTGTAGATGGAGCGGTGTCGGGCCCGAGTGGAGTGGTGTCGTGCCCGTGTAGAGTGGAGCGGTGTCGGGCCCGAGTGGAGTGGTGTCGTGCCCGTGTAGAGTGGAGCGGTGTCGGGCCCGTGTAGATGGAGCGGTGTCGGGCCCGTGTAGATGGAGTGGTGTCGGGCCCGTGTAGATGGAGCGGTGTCGGGCCCGTGTAGATGGAGTGGTGTCGGGCCCGTGTAGATGGAGTGGTGTCGGGCCCGAGTGGAGTGGTGTCGTGCCCGTGTAGAGTGGAGCGGTGTCGGGCCCGAGTGGAGTGGTGTCGTGCCCGTGTAGAGTGGAGCGGTGTCGGGCCCGTGTAGATGGAGCGGTGTCGGGCCCGTGTAGATGGAGTGGTGTCGGGCCCGTGTAGATGGAGCGGTGTCGGGCCCGTGTAGATGGAGCGGTGTCGGGCCCGTGTAGAGTGGAGCGGTGTCGGGCCCGTGTAGATGGAGCGGTGTCGGGCCCGTGTAGATGGAGTGGTGTTGGGCCCGTGTAGATGGAGTGGTGTCGGGCCCGAGTGGAGTGGTGTCGTGCCCGTGTAGAGTGGAGTGGTGTCGGGCCCGTGTAGATGGAGTGGTGTCGGGCCCGTGTAGATGGAGTGGTGTCGGGCCTGTGTGGAGTGGAGCGGTGTCGGGCCCGTGTGGAGTGGAGCGGTGTCGGGCCCGTGTAGATGGAGTGGTGTCGGGCCCGTGTAGATGGAGTGGTGTTGGGCCCGTGTAGATGGAGCGGTGTCGGGCCCGAGTGGAGTGGTGTCGTGCCCGTGTAGAGTGGAGCGGTGTCGGGCCCGAGTGGAGTGGTGTCGTGCCCGTGTAGAGTGGAGCGGTGTCGGGCCCGTGTAGATGGAGCGGTGTCGGGCCCGTGTAGATGGAGTGGTGTCGGGCCCGTGTAGATGGAGTGGTGTCGGGCCCGTGTAGATGGAGTGGTGTCGGGCCCGTGTAGATGGAGTGGTGTCGGGCCCGTGTAGATGGAGTGGTGTCGGGCCCGTGTAGATGGAGCGGTGTCGGGCCCGTGTAGATGGAGTGGTGTTGGGCCCGTGTAGATGGAGTGGTGTCGGGCCCGAGTGGAGTGGTGTCGTGCCCGTGTAGAGTGGAGCGGTGTCGGGCCCGTGTAGATGGAGCGGTGTCGGGCCCGTGTGGAGCGGAGCCGTGTCGGGCCCGTGTGGAGTGGAGCGGTGTCGGGCCCGTGTGGAGTGGAGCGGTGTCGGGCCCATGTAGATGGAGTGGTGTCGGGCCCGTGTAGATGGAGTGGTGTCGGGCCCGTGTGGAGCGGAGCGGTGTCGGGCCCGTGTGGAGTGGAGCGGTGTTGGGCCCGTGTAGAGTGGAGCGGTGTCGGGCCCGTGTAGATGGAGTGGTGTCGGGCCCGTGTAGATGGAGTGGTGTCGGGCCCGTGTGGAGTGGAGCGGTGTCGGGCCCGTGTGGAGTGGAGCGGTGTCGGGCCCGTGTAGATGGAGTGGTGTCGGGCCCGTGTAGATGGAGTGGTGTCGGGCCCGTGTAGATGGAGTGGTGTCGGGCCCGTGTAGATGGAGCGGTGTCGGGCCCGTGTAGATGGAGCGGTGTCGGGCCCGTGTAGATGGAGTGGTGTTGGGCCCGTGTAGATGGAGCGGTGTCGGGCCCGAGTGGAGTGGTGTCGTGCCCGTGTAGAGTGGAGCGGTGTCGGGCCCGTGTAGATGGAGCGGTGTCGGGCCCGTGTGGAGCGGAGCCGTGTCGGGCCCGTGTGGAGTGGAGCGGTGTCGGGCCCGTGTGGAGTGGAGCGGTGTCGGGCCCGTGTAGATGGAGTGGTGTCGGGCCCGTGTAGATGGAGTGGTGTCGGGCCCGTGTGGAGTGGAGCGGTGTCGGGCCCGTGTAGATGGAGTGGTGTCGGGCCCGTGTAGATGGAGTGGTGTCGGGCCCGTGTAGATGGAGTGGTGTCGGGCCCGTGTGGAGTGGAGCGGTGTCGGGCCCGTGTGGAGTGGAGCGGTGTCGTGCCCGTGTAGAGAGGAGTGGTGTCATTCCAATAAACATTCCATCTTTGAGCCTTTTTTTCCCCACGTTTTCTGTTACTCATTTGGTCAAAAATTGGTTTTCTTTCAAATTACTTCCAGTTATCAATCTGTTCTCATGAATATAAAACCTGTGTATTGGCAAACAGCATTCTCACTGAGATATTGTATCAGTAAGCAACTGTTGACATTAGGCACAGTAATAATCATCTTGTCTGAGAAAGTGTTGGAAATACACTAGCTAGTACATTAGAGGGTCAGCAGACAGGACTGCTTGGTCTTGTTCTTTGTTTTGGCTCTGTGTTTTAAAGTTCCTAGATTATACAGAGTGCTGCACAAGCTGATGTGGGACCAGACATGCTGCTGTATGAGGAGGATAGGGTCACTGTCTGAACATGAACAAGAGTTGTTTCTTGTGTTTTCTTTCCTTTTTTCATGTTGAAACATTAATCAATAGTGATAATTATGTCGTGAAAGTGAGGCTGCAACTAGTCTGACACCACAACACATTGTATCAGGGGAAAAAAAGAATCAAAGCAACATTACATAGTGATGGTGCATGACAACATTTTGAAGTACCTCAGCATTTCTGTGGAAGTGATATTGCAGATTCAGTTTTTAACAAAATTGAAGAAAGGCTTCAATTTAAAAAGAAATGAAAATGCTGACTCTTTAGTATTATGTCCGTGTATAATTGAGACACGGACTGCAGGAGTTGATTATAACAAGTCTTTACTGAATGGAGACAACCTGGAAACTGAAACTACAGAAGCCTGCTAGGGCCTTTTATACAGGGGTGGTCACTGCCGGTACTGCAGTCTGAGACCAGTTATTCCCTTAAAGGTACATACACAACATTTAGCATTATCATGTTTTTACGATTATGTGAATAGTCTACTCTGGTTCGACTGTAACCGAGAGACAGTATTCATACAACTGGCTCTATTGGCTGCCTATTGTTATTTTGACTCGTCGTGGAAATATAGGCTTGCAGTTTCCTCTGCATTTGCGCCCAGAGAGATGCGTATTCTGGGCACAAACTAACTACGTGGCTTAAAAGAGCGCGGAATTTTGGGCGTAAGTGAGTTACACGCATAACTACAATACCCCCAATTCTGCTCGATCTTTTACACCTGTCCATCAAATCAATTCGTCCGAGACGAATCTCTGACCCAAAAAACTGGCCATGCCCCCGACACTCAAATGCGAGTATCCTCCAGTTGCGCTTGTTCAGGGGTCTCTTAACATTACGATCAGATTTTCAGGGGCAGCAGGAAAGAAAGTAATTCTTCTGTGTAATTGCAATTTTTTTGAGCATTCCTTTTTTAACATGACCTTGCTGAGATCTGCTCTGTATTTTCTGTTTCAATGAATGGAGTTTGATGACATTAAAAATTGAAAAGCTTCCCCGATTGCAGGTTCTTAAGCATGGTGTGCCTGATGTGCATGAATGATGGTTAAATGAGTTGAAACTTAAATCTTCATACTTAAAGAAGAAATATATGGGGGGCAATTTTAACCTACCCTGCCCATCGGGAAACTGTATCAGGGGCAACGCTGGTTTTGTACCTCACCCGATTTCACTCTCCATTGAAGTCAATGGAGAGCAATATTGGGCGGAGTGTAAAACTAGTGTTCCAAATTGTCCCCATGGTGTGGTTTTCAGCATTTCCTTGGACTCTGATTGTTTACGCTGATTTACGACCATTTTAAGTCATTTGTGTGCAACTTGACTTCGGCAAAATGTGCACGACATTGGACGCATTTTTGGGTCTAACTTCTGGGTTGTGCCCAAGGAGGAAATTCCAAACCATAATGTTTTATCAGTATTATGGAGTATTCGTTTTTTCTGGTGCACTTTGGGGGTGGATATTGCATATATAAAAGAGCAAATTTTACATTTTATAAAATATAGCTCACATGAATGTCAATTAGTGAAAGGTTGTCTCTCTAGTGGCAGTAAACCAAACCGAAAACTCAATCATTTATTGGAAGACATCCATTATAAATTTATTGCATCTCTTTGGGTTGGAAGGGGGAATCATTCTGTTGATGTGTCATGGCAAACACACAGTGCCTGGCCAGGTCACATTCACTAAGATTCTTTATGCTAATGGAGGATTAGAGAGTTAAACATCGTTGCTTTAAGGCTGGAAACTTCTTGAGGTATGGACAAATTCTACCACGTCAGTCTCAAATACTGACCATTGGCAATCAGCCTCCAGTAAACCCTTCTTGAAGTATCATGGGCCATAACTAAAGGTAATGATGGATGTGCGAGCTTTTGAGGGAGGCAGTCCTCTGATGACTTACACAGAAATATTTCCACATTCCTACAATAAGTAAGAGGCTAACGTTGTAATGGTCTGGCAATTCAAGAGCACCATCGGACATGTTGTTTTACATTTAAGGAACTAATATTGAATAAAACCTGTTGGTACTTTGTTTGTTGTGGCTGTTGTGCAATCAGTAGGAAACAGGTGTATGTGATATGCCTGTTTATTGTGAGGGCCACCTATGGGGGTGTGAACTATGCCAGTGGTTAAGCAGTGAATGGTGCTGTTACTGCCATGGCTTGGTGTTGTAGAGCTTCATGCTCCAGATATTTTAACTGCTGACACAAATCTAAAATTATGTGCATATCTAAATAATAATTCTGTAAGGGTATGATTCTCAGAATTGAGTCTGGGCTGAAAATTAAACAACAGAGCATTTATTTTCCTTTACCGTGGAAGATGTCTCAAACCAACACATTCTCCATATGTCAGGAAATATGTATTCTGATTTGCCTGCTTTTATGTTTGAAGTTCGTCCAGCCCAAGGACATGCAGAGTATATTGGAATCAAATGATCAGTTTTTGAGTCAAGGTGTGATCTTTATTTTGAGCGATTTTTTGCATATGAATAATGTGCTGCTCAGGGCAAGGATTGTTAGTACTTTGGGAACCCAGTGTCCACATCAGGCACTCCTAGATCAGGTATAGCACCACTAAAATCAGAATACAGCTCCCTCTTCCCTGCCCCAGTCTTAGAAGAACACCCTCCACTGCACCAATGTGAGTTTGGAGCAGTTGAAATGGGGAACTGGGATTAGATTGCCCAAACTAATTTCACACAGGACCTTTACAGCCAGCAAATAAAATAAACTATCAGAGTTGACTGATGTCTAAACCACTGCACCAGTTAACACCTTCCTCCCCAAAATGTGATCTTAAATTGACTGTGGTCACACCCACCAGCTTGCATTTATGAGTGATCCAGCGTGAGTATTCAGAGTGAATTGAATATGGTGGAGAACCATGCTCCAAGTTTATTGCGAATGCTCCAACTCTATGTCAATTGCATTTAACATGTACAAATGGAGGAATAGTGGACCTTTTAAAAATTTGTAGTACCACATTAGTAAAACTTCATAACATAAGAACATAAGAAATAGGAGCAGGAGTAGGCCAATCGGCCCCTTGAGCCTGCTCCGCCATTCAATAAGATCATGGCTGATCTGATCCTAACTGCCAATCTACTATCACAGAACCATCTCCTGAATCTAACAGAATTAGACACACGAAATAGGAGCAGGATCAGACTACATGGCCCCTGGGCCCGCTCCGCTACCCACAGGGCCATGACCGATCTGAACCTAGACTCGTCCAAATTCCTGCCCGCTCCCCGTAACCCTTAATTCCCTTTACTTCTAGGAAACTGTCTATTTCTGTTTTAAATTTATGTCATGATGTAGCTTCTACAGCTTTTTGGGGCAGCATATTCCATGGACCTACCACCCTCTGAGTGAAGTAGTTCCTCCTCATCTCAGTTTTGAAAGAGCAGCCCCTTATTCTAAGACTATGCCCCCTAGTTCTAGTTTCACCCATCATCGGGGACATCCTCCCCGCATCCACCCGATCCAACCCCTTCACAATCTTATATGTTTCAATAAGATCGCCTCTCATTCTTCTGAACTCCAATGAGTAGAGTCCCAATCTACTCAACCTCTCCTCATATGTCCATCCCCTCATCCCCGGGATTAACCGAGTGAACCTTCTTTGTACTGACTCGAGAGCAAGTATGTCTTTTCTTAAGTATGGACACCAAAACTGTACGCAGTATTCCAGGTACGGTCTCACCAATACCTTGTACAACTGAAGCAATACCTCCCTATTTTTATATTCTATCCCCCTAGCAGTGAAAGCCAACATTCCATTGGCCTTCTTAATCACTTGCTGCACCTGCATACTAACCTTTTGAGTTTCGTGCACCAGGACCCCCAGATCCCTTTGTACTTCAGTACTTTCCAGTTTCTTGCCATTAAGATAATAACTTGCTCTACGATTTTTCCTGCCAAAGTGCATAACCTCACACTTTCCAGTATTGTATTCCATCTGCCAAATCTCTGCCCACTTACTTAGCCTGTCTATGTCCCCTTGCAGGTTTTTTATGTCCTCCTCACTCACTACTTTCCCTCCCATCTTAGTATCATCTGCAAACTTTGATATGTTACACTCGGTCCCCTCCTCCAAATCATTAATATAGATTGTAAAGAGTTGGGGACCCAGCACTGACCCCTGCGGAACACCACTAGTTACTGATTGCCAGTCTGAGAATGAACCATTTATCCCAACTCTCTGCCTTCTGTTAGATAGCCAATCCTCTATCCATGCCAGAATATTACCCCCAATCCTATGATTTTTTATCTTAAGCAATAATCTTTTGTGTGGCACCTTGTCAAATGCCTTTTGGAAATTTAAATACACTACGTCTACTGGTTCCCCTTTATCCACCCTATATGTTACTTCCTCAAAGAACTCCAGCAAATTTGTCAAACATGACTTCCCCTTCATAAAACCATGCTGACTTTGTCCTATTAAATTATGATTATCCAAATGTCCTGTTACTGTCTCCTTAATAATGGACTCCAATATTTTACCTACCACAGATGTTAGGCTAACCGGTCTATAGTTTCCAGCCTTCTGTCTACTGCCCTTTTTAAATAAGGGCGTTACATTAGCAGTTTTCCAGTCTGCCGGGACCTTTGCTGAGTCCAGGGAGTTTTGGAAAGTTATTACCAATGCATCCACAATCCCTACCACCACTTCCCTCAAGACCCTAGGATGTAAGCCATCAGGTCCAGGTGATTTATCCGCCTTGAGTCCCATTATTTTACTGAGTACCACTTCCTTAGTGATTTTGATCGTGTTTAGCTCCTCCCCCCCTATAGCCCCCTGTTTGTCCAGTGTTGGGATATTCTTAGTGTCTTCTACTGTAAAGACTGATACAAAATATTCATTCAGTGTTTTTGCCATCTCCATATTTCCCACCATTAATTTCCCGGTCTCATCCTCTAAGGGACCAACATTTAATTTAGCCATCCTCTTTCTTTTTATATAACTATAAAAACTCTTACTATCTGTTTTTATATTTTTTGCTAATTTACTTTCATAATCTATCTTCCCTTTCTTAATCAATCTTTTTGTTATTTTTTGCTGTCTTTTAAAGTTTTCCCAATCCTCTATCCTCCCACTAGATTTGGCTACCTTATATGCCCTTGTTTTTAGTCGAATACTATCCTTAATTTCTTTACTTATCCACGGATGGCTGTCTTCTTTTACACCCTTTTCTTCTCAGTGGAATATATATTTTTTGGAAGTTGTGAAATAACTCCTTAAATGTACACCACTGATCATGTATCGTCTTACCCTTTAATCTATTTTCCCAATCCACTCTACTCAATTCCACTCTCATACCTTCATAGTCTCCTTTATTCAAGCTTAGCACGCTTGTTTGAGATCCAACCTTCTCACCCTCTAATTGAATATGGAATTCAACCATGTTCTGGTCACTCATTCCAAGGGGATCCTTTACTAGGACATTTTTAATTAATCCTGTCTCATTACACAGGACCAGATCTAAGGTTGCTTGCCCCCTGGTCAGTTCAGTTACATACTGCTCAAGAAACCCATCCCTAATACACTCAATGAACTCATCCTCAAGGCAGCCCTGCCCAATTTGATTTGTCCAATTAATATGATAGTTAAAATCCCCCATAATTATAGATGCTCCCTTATTACAAGCCTCAACTATTTCCTGATTGATACTCCGTCCAGCAGAGTTGCAACTGTTCGGAGGCCTATAGACTACGCCCACTAGTGGTTTTTTCCCCTTATTATTCCTTACCTCCACCCAAACTGTTTCATTATCCTCATCTTCAGCGTTATTATTCCTTTAACAACAATCTGAATTTATAGAGAACTCTTCAGGTGTAGGGAGATGTGTGAGGCCTGGAAATTCGATAAGACCCGAAAATAGGCGTGGGCACCATGAGGCGAGATTTGCTCGTGCCCATTTAGAAAATGTCGGCAGCACATCAGTTTGGTGCTGCCTGCTAATTTAAATGATTTTAGTGCACAGCCCAGCGACTATTGCACTGCTGGCAGGCTGTGGGCTCAGCAGGAGGCCCAAGCTTGCATCACTACAGCAATGCTGCCTTTTCTTAAAGCAAGTCAGTTAGTTTTCAAGGAAGTCTCTAGCCCTTAAAGCTGGACTGCCTTCTGCACATAAACAATGATAAAAGTACTTCAGCACTAACGCAAATGGCTCAACAGGCCAGGGAAAGGGCACCCAGGGTCTCGGACGCAGCACTCGAGTTTTGTGCAGGGGGTCAACACTGCAAGAGAGGCCCTCTACCCACAGAGGCCAGGAGGCCCTCCAGAAAGAAAGAAGGGACCAGATCGGCGAGGCTATCGCTGCCAGCAGTGTCGCCCCCAGGACCTGGCTCCAGTGCCCAAAGAGGTTTTGTGACCTCAGACCAGTGGTCAAGGTCAGTGAATGCTTCTTCAAAAGCTGTCTCCTAGCCTCAGACATTGCTCAATGCATGACCTCAGGCCCCCATTACTCACCTATCAACAACCTCTACCAAACACGAGGCAGGCACACCTCCCATTCCTAGCTTCACCTCTTCTCCCCCTTGGAGGAGACTGTGCTGGCCATTCTTGACAGGGACATGCCTGAGCCCTTGGCCAGCGGTGGGGCTGAAAGAATACAAGATGCTGGTATCCTCATACATTATCCTCCTTCTCAAATCCCACTTTCCTCCTCATCCCACAATATCTTCTGATATATAAGCTGCAAATGGTGTATGCATGCAGCTCTTGCTTTCCTGCCCTCCCCTCACCACAACTCCACCCTTTTGACTTCCTCATTTTAGACACCCAAGAAATCCAGCCTGCCCAGCCAGTGGTTGACCAAGAAGAGGGAGAGGAGAGAGAAGAAGAAGAAACACCGTCACTCAGTTTCACACTCCCAGCCACCAGCTCCTTGAGGTCGTCCTGCAAGGCAATCTGCAGTGTCCCCCACTGAAAATCAGCACCCTTCCACCAACCATGCTGCAGCCATTGGAACATCACTAGGATAGGCAAAGGCAGATGCACGACAGTCACTAAGGGAATGCACAAGGGTGATTAGTTGATTTTTTGGATGCATAGATGGATAAAGTTGGATTGGAAAGTTTGCTTTGTGGTGGCTTTTATTTCAGCATTGTGGCCAAGAGGACGTTGTGATGGTCAGCAACAGCGGGAAGGTAAGGTGTGGGACAAATGTTGAATGGGGAATTTGGGTTGTGTCCACTGGTACCACAGGTGGATGATTCGATCCCAGCCAGAAAGGGGCTGTCTGGGTTGTCTCCTTCCTTCTGATTCCTCCCCTTCTGATTCCTCCTCTTCTGTTTCCTCGTCTTCTGCTTCCTCCTCTTCCCTGTGCGAGCCGCTTGTCCCCTTTGCTGCCTCTGCTTCATCTCCATGTGCTGTTGCAGCCCAAGGAGGGCTACAACTAGAGCCCCAGGACTGTGAGCAAGGGGTTTTCTTAGAGGCATTCCTTTAACATCCAAAGCCTTGCAAGCATCCAGCAGCGCACTCTGCACACTTTAACAACTTTTTTAATGTATTGCACCAAGCCACTACTGCAATAAAATATGAAAAAAAATAGTCCAAATGCTAAAATTGAAACTTACCTGAAAGATCTGTCTGTCCCTTTAAGAAGCACGGGCAGCATCTCTGTAGTACTGCTACACGCACGTTCTTCCGTGCGTGGTTTGGAGAGGGCGGTATGCAGAGTGGTGACATCCAAAATCACAGTTGTGCGTCAATTCAGGCGTTGCACACCGATTGATGTCATGATCTGCATATTTACATGTGAGAGGCGAATGCAGGCAACGGCCGCGTGAATGGAAGCCGCCATGCTTCGCGTCGGAAATGAGGCGGCCACCATTTTTTCAGCAAAACTGGCCTTAACGGCCGGCGCTACACCCCCGAATACATAGGAAAGGGGTAAGGTGAACACCGAGCATGGGAAAAGGGAATGAAGGGTCGGTGAAGCACAGCCATGGCAAAGAGGAGAAATTTGAGGGAGGAAGGGATGTGGCCAGGTGCAAGGAACTAACTAGAGAATCCAACAGGACAGGAACACAGTAGCTGAATATGCAGCTGCCATGTTAATGCAGAGGGTGTGATGGCTACTGATAAAATGAAATAAGCAAAGGATAGTCCTGCACACAAGTGCCACCTCAGATTGTTTCAACACTGGAGATACTGAGCATACAGGATGACTGATAGTTGAGGGAGATGGAGTAGTTCTATTGTTGCATATAGGAGAAGATGAAGCAGAATTAAAAAACAAAAATTTGTCTTCAGAGAATTATTATTGGCCTCTGATCAACAAGAACATTAAGATCTGCATATCTAGGAGCAGTATATGCAAGTGTTTCAGGCCCAACTGCTAAAGGAACTGCTTATTGGTACAGTTGGTAGCACACTCGCCTTTGAGTCAGAAGGTTGTGGGTTCAAGACCCACTCCAGGGACTTGAGCACATAAAGCTAGACTGACACTCCGGTGCAGTACTGAGGGAGTACTGCACTGTCGGAGGTGCTGTCTTTTGGATGAGACATTAAACCGAGGCCTCATCTCTCTCAAGTGGACATAAAAGATCCCATGGCACTATTTTGAAGAAGAGCCAGGGGAGTTATCCCCAGTGCCCTGGCCAATATTAATCCCTCAATCAACATAACAAAAACAGATTCTCTGGTCATTATCACATTGCTATTTGTGGGAGCTTGTTGTGCGCAAATTGGCTACTGCATTTCCCACATTACAACAGTGACTACACTCCAAAAAAGTACTTAATTGCCTGTAAAGCGCTTTGAGACGTCTGGTGGTCGTGAAAGGCACGATATAAATGTAAGTCTGTCTGTCTTTCTTTTATCAAATACCAGAAAGGAGCTGTGAGAAAATAGGGTGGGATCTGTTTAAAATGGAGATTCATCTTTTGTTCTATTACTCGTACATCTTTGAAATTGACAGACTAACTAAAAAGGAAATAAGTCACAGCCAAGATGAAAGCTCATTTTGCATGCCATGGTATCCATATCAGACAACAGGCCACCATTTAACGAAAAGGAATTCCAGGAGTTAATGCAACAATACGTTTAGTCATGTCACCAGCTCGCTCAAGGTATCCACGTCAAATGGAAAGGCAGAGAATGATGTTAAAATTGCAAAGGTATCCCCAGAAAAAGCACACAAGGCCAGTGCTAGCCCTTCCTTTTCCCTTTTTGATCAAGTGAGATACTGAAGAAATTATCGGTCCAAAATATTCTTCACTATAGAAGCCAACCTTTATGACCAAGAATAGTCAGTGGTGTAAAAGAGAAGCTATCCCTGAGAGAGGTCAAAACAAGCCTGGCTCTACAATAATGATACCCAAGAACTTTGTGAACTTGGAGAAAGAAGTTATTAGAATTCAGCCATCAGGGAATGCATAATGAATGCATGCAAGCAGGGCAACAGAAAGTAGATGTCCAGACTTGCCATATAAGAACCAAGGATGGAAAAATCTTTAGATGGAAATGAAGACACCTGTGGAAAACCAAGAAATATGATTTGTGGAGAAACCTGAAAGTTGGGTTACAAATCCCATAATAAAATTGGAGCCATATAGGCAGTCAACAACCAAGAAACCACAACAATAGACTACAGTATGAGAAAAGATAGTGGCCAGTCATTAGTAATAGAGTGGAGCAGCATAGTAACAGAAACCCCACATGGGAAAGGCTCCCATCAACACCACAAGGCGTGCAGCCACAGACTAGTACAAGAAAGACTTCCTGATTTTACATACCAATGACTTGTGATTATTTGAACTGTTCATACTGAAATTGTTGAGACTTTACGGGCAGGATTTTCATTGGGCCGTGGAGTTGGGATTGGAGGCATGTGGGGGGGTTAAAATCCCGAAATCAGGGGTCCCGACCCCATCCCGTACCCAAACCCGCCTTCCTGTCAGTTTCAAAGGAGGCGGGTACCCGCCCCGCACTGGGACCCGCCTACCCGAGGTAGTTAACGGGCAGTTTTTAGCCTAATCCCTATTTTTAAGGTTGAAGTGTGGGATTGTGGTTGACGTTGTGATGGTCAGCAACAGCGGGAAGGTAAGGTGTGGGACAAATGTTGAATGGGGAATTTGGGTTGTGTCCACTGGTACCACAGGTGGATGATTCGATCCCAGCCAGAAAGGGGCTGTCTGGGTTGTCTCCTTCCTTCTGATTCCTCCCCTTCTGATTCCTCCTCTTCTGTTTCCTCGTCTTCTGCTTCCTCCTCTTCCCTGTGCGAGCCGCTTGTCCCCTTTGCTGCCTCTGCTTCATCTCCATGTGCTGTTGCAGCCCAAGGAGGGCTACAACTAGAGCCCCAGGACTGTGAGCAAGGGGTTTTCTTAGAGGCATTCCTTTAACATCCAAAGCCTTGCAAGCATCCAGCAGCGCACTCTGCACACTTTAACAACTTTTTTAATGTATTGCACCAAGCCACTACTGCAATAAAATATGAAAAAAAATAGTCCAAATGCTAAAATTGAAACTTACCTGAAAGATCTGTCTGTCCCTTTAAGAAGCACGGGCAGCATCTCTGTAGTACTGCTACACGCACGTTCTTCCGTGCGTGGTTTGGAGAGGGCGGTATGCAGAGTGGTGACATCCAAAATCACAGTTGTGCGTCAATTCAGGCGTTGCACACCGATTGATGTCATGATCTGCATATTTACATGTGAGAGGCGAATGCAGGCAACGGCCGCGCGAATGGAAGCCGCCATGCTTCGCGTCGGAAATGAGGCGGCCACCATTTTTTCAGCAAAACTGGCCTTAACGGCCGGCGCTACACCCCCGAATACATAGGAAAGGGGTAAGGTGAACACCGAGCATGGGAAAAGGGAATGAAGGGTCGGTGAAGCACAGCCATGGCAAAGAGGAGAAATTTGAGGGAGGAAGGGATGTGGCCAGGTGCAAGGAACTAACTAGAGAATCCAACAGGACAGGAACACAGTAGCTGAATATGCAGCTGCCATGTTAATGCAGAGGGTGTGATGGCTACTGATAAAATGAAATAAGCAAAGGATAGTCCTGCACACAAGTGCCACCTCAGATTGTTTCAACACTGGAGATACTGAGCATACAGGATGACTGATAGTTGAGGGAGATGGAGTAGTTCTATTGTTGCATATAGGAGAAGATGAAGCAGAATTAAAAAACAAAAATTTGTCTTCAGAGAATTATTATTGGCCTCTGATCAACAAGAACATTAAGATCTGCATATCTAGGAGCAGTATATGCAAGTGTTTCAGGCCCAACTGCTAAAGGAACTGCTTATTGGTACAGTTGGTAGCACACTCGCCTTTGAGTCAGAAGGTTGTGGGTTCAAGACCCACTCCAGGGACTTGAGCACATAAAGCTAGACTGACACTCCGGTGCAGTACTGAGGGAGTACTGCACTGTCGGAGGTGCTGTCTTTTGGATGAGACATTAAACCGAGGCCTCATCTCTCTCAAGTGGACATAAAAGATCCCATGGCACTATTTTGAAGAAGAGCCAGGGGAGTTATCCCCAGTGCCCTGGCCAATATTAATCCCTCAATCAACATAACAAAAACAGATTCTCTGGTCATTATCACATTGCTATTTGTGGGAGCTTGTTGTGCGCAAATTGGCTACTGCATTTCCCACATTACAACAGTGACTACACTCCAAAAAAGTACTTAATTGCCTGTAAAGCGCTTTGAGACGTCTGGTGGTCGTGAAAGGCACGATATAAATGTAAGTCTGTCTGTCTTTCTTTTATCAAATACCAGAAAGGAGCTGTGAGAAAATAGGGTGGGATCTGTTTAAAATGGAGATTCATCTTTTGTTCTATTACTCGTACATCTTTGAAATTGACAGACTAACTAAAAAGGAAATAAGTCACAGCCAAGATGAAAGCTCATTTTGCATGCCATGGTATCCATATCAGACAACAGGCCACCATTTAACGAAAAGGAATTCCAGGAGTTAATGCAACAATACGTTTAGTCATGTCACCAGCTCGCTCAAGGTATCCACGTCAAATGGAAAGGCAGAGAATGATGTTAAAATTGCAAAGGTATCCCCAGAAAAAGCACACAAGGCCAGTGCTAGCCCTTCCTTTTCCCTTTTTGATCAAGTGAGATACTGAAGAAATTATCGGTCCAAAATATTCTTCACTATAGAAGCCAACCTTTATGACCAAGAATAGTCAGTGGTGTAAAAGAGAAGCTATCCCTGAGAGAGGTCAAAACAAGCCTGGCTCTACAATAATGATACCCAAGAACTTTGTGAACTTGGAGAAAGAAGTTATTAGAATTCAGCCATCAGGGAATGCATAATGAATGCATGCAAGCAGGGCAACAGAAAGTAGATGTCCAGACTTGCCATATAAGAACCAAGGATGGAAAAATCTTTAGATGGAAATGAAGACACCTGTGGAAAACCAAGAAATATGATTTGTGGAGAAACCTGAAAGTTGGGTTACAAATCCCATAATAAAATTGGAGCCATATAGGCAGTCAACAACCAAGAAACCACAACAATAGACTACAGTATGAGAAAAGATAGTGGCCAGTCATTAGTAATAGAGTGGAGCAGCATAGTAACAGAAACCCCACATGGGAAAGGCTCCCATCAACACCACAAGGCGTGCAGCCACAGACTAGTACAAGAAAGACTTCCTGATTTTACATACCAATGACTTGTGATTATTTGAACTGTTCATACTGAAATTGTTGAGACTTTACGGGCAGGATTTTCATTGGGCCGTGGAGTTGGGATTGGAGGCATGTGGGGGGGTTAAAATCCCGAAATCAGGGGTCCCGACCCCATCCCGTACCCAAACCCGCCTTCCTGTCAGTTTCAAAGGAGGCGGGTACCCGCCCCGCACTGGGACCCGCCTACCCGAGGTAGTTAACGGGCAGTTTTTAGCCTAATCCCTATTTTTAAGGTTGAAGTGTGGGATTCCCGACGGCTCCAAACCATGCCAAGTTAGAGGAGGCAGGCCGTTGGGTTGAAGGACTTGGAGGGGTCGAGATGTCGGTGTTCAGGTGAGTGATGTGTGCATGAGTGCAAAGGTAAGTGTGTTTGGTGTGTCTAAAGTGATTGGCCTAGAAATTTGGTTGTTTGCGCCAGCGGTTAGCACCTAAAGAGACTGAGAATTGGGGCATTACCTAATGTTGGGGTGGGCGCAATGAAGATAGCGACAACTCCCATATTTGACTATACATTTAACGCCTGCGCTAAGTGTTTGCGCGCGCCCGTGAGCGCAAGCACATAATGACGTCATTTCATGGTGCAACGCCTTTTAGGGGCGCCTGAGCGGATATTGGGTGGCGCCCGGAGCCTTAACGCCTAGCGCTATTAGTGACAGTTCGAAGGAACGTTACCAGGCCCTTCTCAGAGTCGGGGGGCGCTATTTAAAGGGGACAGCTCTAGTATAGAAGCTTCAGCCACTTGGCCTGTTCATTGCGATCGTTGGTGGAGAGAGTTGGGGAGCTACTGTGGAGCAGAGTTTTTGGATTTTAGCATTAGAGTACTTGGGACCCTCAAACCTGTCCGGAGCAGTTGGAGCACTAGACCTAACAGCCTTTTGAACAACTGGCATCGGAATGGGAGATGCTTTGGAGGGCGACGGGCTCCTGGCCGAACACTATGAAGGGGCAGAAAGACGGCGGGAGAGAGGGCCGGGATTGGCCAGAAGGTGGAGGGGCAATGGAGTTTGCCCAATCCGAGGGTATGCTGCGAGGGTCTTTAGGGGTCATACCTTGACATGTCGGAGGAGCAGTGTGTGCGAAGGCTCCGAATCGGGATGGACGTTGTTACTGAGCTGTGCCACCTGCTTACTGAGGATCTGCAGCCGCGTCAACGGTGCATGACCTCTCTGTCGGTGGCCGCTAAACTGACTGTTGGCCTCAATTTTTATGGCAATGGATCCTTTCAGTGAGCCATTGGGGACATCGCGAATATCTCTCAGGTTGCAGTCCACTGCTGCATCCGGCAAGTTACAGCTGCCCTTTATAGGCGAAGGCGTCAATTCATCACCTTCCCTCTGACCCTGGAGAAGCAGGCAGAGGAGGAGGAGGAGGAGGAGCAGGAGGCGGAAGATGGAAGGGCTCCTGAAAGTGGAAGGGCCATCCGTCACTGGCTCATGAGGAGTCGTCTCGAGGCCCCTCTGACGGAATGATGAGTGTCTTAACTGCTGCGCATTTTGGATGTTTGAAAGCATCTGAAGGCCAGCATCACTGTAATTATTCACGTACACCATAGCACATTTAAACTTCTCTTTGTTGTCACAAAAGTCTTTCATTACAACAAAACAACGTCATGTCAACAGAAACCATAACAAACAAAATAACAGTAAACTCTTCGGCAAAGCCGCCAAACTGAACAAACTATTTCCAACAGGTGAGGGTCTCCTTGAGTTTGGCCAAAGAAACGTCTCAGGACCTCCCTCTACTGCTGGCCCCTTGATGGAGAACGACTTCTCTTTCGCACTCGACCCCTTCCCTCCCTGCTGCTCCTACGTAATTGAACCCCAGTGGCGGGGTGAAGGCTGGGGGACGCCTGCTGACTGTCTGGAAGCGCAGAAGCCCCTGAGGGACGGCCTGGCCGACCTCTGGGCTTGGAGGGTGCGGACGCAGGATGCTTGATCTGAGCATGGCTGGAAGCAGTGTGCACTGCAGGTGGTGGCAGCTGCACTGCAGACGTGCCAGCGCTGGCATGTGGAATGGTCACCTGCCGAGAGAGGACACCTGCACCATTGTCGGATGACACACTGGCTCTCTGAGGGGACCGGCTCGGCTCATCCGCCACAATCGCATGCTCCACTGATTCCTGGCCTTGTATGGACTGGAAGGGCCCGGGGTGATCCTAGCTGATGCAGATAGGGTGGCTGCAGTGAGAGTTCGCGTTGCCTCAATCTGGGTGTGGACGAGGCCGGCAAGTGACTGCGTGGCAGCAGTGAGGACCTGTGAGCCAGGTGCCAGTGCTTCGGAGAAGCCCTGGACAGTTCTTTCCATTGCTTCGGACAAGGCCGGTGCTGACCGCTCCACTGCCTCGGACAAGCCCTGGACAGACCTTTCCAGGGATTGCCCGAAGCCCTGAACAGTCCTTTCCATAGCGGCCTCAAAGCCCTGGACAGTCCTCTCCATTGTTGGTCCAAAGCCCTCGACAGACCTCTCCATTGTTGCCCCGAAGCCCTGGAGAGTCCTGTCCATTGTTGCCCCGAAGCCCTGGAGAGTCCTGTCCATTGTTGCCCCAAAGCCCTGGAGAGTCCTCTCCATTGTTGCCCCGAAGTCCAACACACTCTTTGCCAGTGTATCTATTGACTGAGGCATCCTCCCCACTGCAGCCATCAGCTCAGTGTGCCTGAGCCGGGCCTGGGTGCTCATTTCAGCCAGGCGACGCACCTCCTCTGCACTCTGTGCAGCAGTCATCACTACCTGCCTTGCCCTCCGGGGAGACGGTGGCCGAACTTGCCTACCCCCCTTGCGTTGCTGCATGCCGCTTGGTCCGGCAACTACCTGATCATCAGAGCCCCCCCCCCCCTCCAGGGAACTACTAACTACTATCTCCAGTCTGCACATGTGTATGCTCCTCTGAGATTGGAGCGGATGGTCCGGCTTCCTCCTGATCCTCACCTCCGGAGGCACTGGCACTGGCAGCTTCAGGGCATGGAGCCCCAGTTGGTGATGCATCATCTGAAAGCAGGGAGGTGGAAGAGTGGCTTTAGCAAAAGGACAGGTTGGCGGAAAGGCATGGCAGATTGCGGCACACTGAGGAAGCATGCTGGCAGGGGGACCAAGTGGAAGGAGACAGTTGCAAAAGGTGAGAGCCTTACCCTCGCTGTCGAGAATGGGGTCGGCAGCTGCAGTGGTAACAGGACCAGACAGACGTCCTCCAAGAATCTGGTGCACTCTCTCCTCGAGATCCGTGAGACTGACCACTTGTGGAGGTCGCCACCGGTTCGACGCTGCTCCTTCCGCATCGTCACCAGCTTGGACTGCAGGGGAAAGAAGGGAAATTCTGTAACATGATGCCTTGAGAGATCATCTCATGCCCCCCATGGTGCAAGGGCCCTTACATGTGGCCTTGAGAGATCATCTCATGCCCCCCATGGTGCACGGGCCCTTATATGTGGCCTTGAGAGATCATCTCATGCCCCCCATGGTGCAAGGGCCCTTACATGTGGCCTTGAGAGAAATGTCCATGTGTGTGCCCAGAAAGGGCCATGGGTGCTTGCTGACAGATGGCCATTGGGGCATCATGGCAACAGGGTCCTCGAAGTTAGGTGCAGATGGAGGGAATCAGAAGTTTGCATAACCAACACTCACCCTAACGACCCGAGTGAGGTCGTTGAATTTCTTCCTGCACTGAACAAGGGTCCTGGTCACCAAGCTGTTGGAGTTGACCCTCTGAGAAACCTCCCTCCAAGATCGCCGGTAAGCCTTTTGATTCGGCCTCTTGCCATTGTCAGGATACAGAACATCTCGACGGCGCTCAACTGCAGACACCAAGTGGTCCAGGGCTTCAGTGCTGAAGCGCCCTGCTCTCTGTCTCACCTTCTCCATCCTCACCAAGTTTCTTGTGCCAGAGAAGGGCGAGCGCCAATTCTGAGGCCTACAGGGCGTTGAGTGTAGCAGCTCAGGCTGACTGACCCACCCCTTTAAGAGCCAGCCAGCGCCTGGAAGTCTCGTGGTTTCCGGTAATTGAGATCACCTGCACTGCGCCCGTCCGCGACGATATTGGGTAGCGCCTGAACTTTTGTGCCTTAGGAGCCCCGTGCAACATCTGAGTAAGCGCCTCAATCCCCTTTGGGGGCGATGCAACCCAATATCTCGCCAGGCAGCGATAAGTTTCGTCTGGCTATAAACTTTGCGCAGCGCCAGTTCTAATGCCTCAAGCGGGACTATACCCAATTTCTAGGCCATTAAGTTTAAATGACCTTTTCTTACCTTTTCAGCTTTCCTTCCTTTAGGTCCCGGGAGTCCCTCATCTCACTGGCACAGAAAGCAGAATGGCTGTGAACTGTCAAAAGTGACAGCCTTCAGCTTTCTGTGCAGGAGAGATTTCTAACAGCCTGTGGAGAAGGACTCAGGTTAGAAGTAAGACTGTCAGTGTTTGCCAGCTTCAAACAGCTTTCAAACACTGATATTTCATCTGTCAAAACGTCTTGACAGATGAAATTTCAGTCTGTGACGTCACTTGTTGCCGAGTGGCCCTTAATTAGCCTGCTGAGCCCGCTGGGTGGGCTCAACAAGGTCAATCAAGTTAAAATCGCGTGGATTGGCCGCATGTTGATGGAGGCGGGACTACAACCCCGAAAGTTATAGTCCCGCCTCCAACCCGACGCCTGAATGAAAATCCTGCCATTCAAGTTAATTGAAATGAACTTTAAAATTTTCATAAGGAGAAAGGATTTTACTAAATTTCCAGGGAAATCAGCACTAAACATGTTGAAGTGAGTTTGAATTTAAAAAAAACCTTTATTATACCCTGCATCAACCAGAAAATTCAGGATTGAGATGAGCATTTGAAAGAGAGTTGGTATCTTTATAAATGTTGAAATGTGGAAGATGTGGTATAATAACCAATATACTGTATTTAATTTCACAAAACCCAGTTTGTATCTTTTGTTGCATGTAATAACTAGCCGGTGCTGTGTTATTAACACAGCATGACTCCCAATTTGTATCGTCGAAATATTAGCATTTACTAAAACGATTGTTCAGAAATAAATCACATGACAGATTATACTGCTTTCAAAGACACAGCTGTGTCTGAAAATGCTCTTTTGCATGAAACTTGGTTGCAATTTATAAATAGGTTAGGAAAGAAAAGTATAAGATTGCCAGTTCAGATGATTGTTTGAGTGAATTCACACTTTTAGGATCTATTCAGTTTTTTGTTTGTCTGAACATTGGCTAAAATCCAAATTTTAGATATGTACGCTGTGAAAGTATCATTCAAAAGGCCAGTGGTTCTTAGCCATGTTCGTAAACTGTTCTATAATGCTCTTCAGCTGTTTTGCCTAAGCCAAGGAGCATTTGGATTTTTTTTTATTAGTTCATGGGATGTGGGTGTCGCTGGCACGGCCAGCATTTATCGCCCATCCCTAATTGCCCTTGAGAAGGTGGTGAGCCGCCATCTTGAACTGCTGCAGTCCATGTGGTGAAGGTACTCCCACAGTGCTGTTAGGGAGGAAGTTCCAGGAATTTGACCCAGCGACGATGAAGGAACAGCAATATATTTCCAAGTCAGGTTGGTGTGTGACTTGGAGGGGAACTTGGAGGTGGGTGGTGTTCACATGCGCCTGCTGCCCTTGACCTTCTAGGTAGAAGTTGCGGATTTGGGAGGTGTTGCCGAAGAAGCCTTGGCGAGTTGCTGCAGTGCATCTTGTAGATGGTACACACTGCAGCCACGGTACGCCGGTGGTGGAGGGAGTGAATGTTTAAGGTGGTGGATGGGGTGCCAATCAAGCGGGCTGCTTTGTCCTGGATGGTGTCGAGCTTCTTGAGTGTTGCTGGAGCTGCACTCATCCAGGCAAGTGGAGAGTATTCCATCACACTCCTTACTTGTGCCTTGTAGATGGTGGAAAGGCTTTGGTTAGTCAGGAGGTGAGACACTCGCCACAGAATACCTAGCCTCTGACCAGTATTTATGTAGCTGGTCCAGTTAAGTTTCTGGTCAATAGTAACCCCCAGGATGTTGATGGTGGGGGATTCGGCGATGGTAATGCCATTGAATGTCAAGGGGCGGTGGTTAGACTCTCGCTTGTTGGAAATAGTCATTGCCTGGCACATGTGTGGCGCGAATGTTAACTATCACTTAACAGCCCAAGCCTGAATGTCGTCCAGGTCTTGTTGCATGCGAGCATGGACTGCTTCATTATCTGAGGAGTTGTGAATGGCACTGACCGCTGTGCAGTCATCAGCGAACATTCCCATTGCTGACCTTATGTTGGAGGGAAGATCATTGATGAAGCAGCTGAAGATGGTTGGGCCGAGGACACTGCCCTGAGGAACTCCTGCAGCAATGTCCTGGGGCTGTGATGATTGAGCTCCAACCATCACAACCATCTTCCTTTATGCTAGGTATGACTCCAGCCAGTGGAGAGTTTCCCCCCAAATTCCCATTGACTTCAGTTTTACTAGGGCTCCTTGATGCCACACTCGGTCAAATGCTGCCTTGATGTCAAGGGCAGTCACTCTCACCTCACCTCTAGAATTCACCTCCTTTGTCCATGTTTGGACCAAGGCTGTAATGAGGTCAGGAGCCGAGTGGTCTTGGTGGAACCCAAACTAGACATCAGTGAGCAGGTTATTGGTGAGTAAGTGCCGCTTGATAGCACCTTCCATCACTTTGCTGATAATTGAGAGTAGACTGATGGGGCGGTAATTGGCCGGATTGGATTTGTCCTGCGTTTTGTGGACAGGACATACCTGGGCAGTTTTCCACATTGTTGGATAGATGCCAGTGTTGTAGCCGTACTGGAATTTGAGTACCGTAAATCAAGTGAATGCATTGTGAGGATAGCCAGCTATCTGGCACAAGATTGCAGAATTGAATAGATCTGTAAATGCCACAGGTTGTCTATCTTTTGGACCAGACTACCAGGGATTGGATAGCTGCCAGCTCATCATTGGTCGCATTATCCCCCTTCTTGCAGTGTTCTCCAATAAAAATCACTAACCAGCAGCAGTACATATTTACTTAACAAACATCTACCACCATTCAGCACAAAACTTTGCATACTGTCTTTTTCACCAAAGTTTGGAATTCTAGCAGGAATTGAACAGCACAACTTAGTGCAGCTTCTAGGTTTTTGACCAGCAGTTGCAAATGGTACTTTGCTTTCATCAGAGTGAATGCTGAGAATGTTAACTCGCTCAGCGAGATGCGCCAGCCCCACTCGCCATCAAGAACACGATTGGATGCTGCTTGCCCGTTGCCATGGCTTGTCCTGTTGGAGCTGTTGGTTGGGTTTGCTTTCTTCTACTGCTGGAGCTGTTTTTCCAATTAGTCGAGATGACCCCTCCCCTCTTGGTACAATGTTGCTGATGTTTCTATGGTGCTGTGCTCCAGCGTTTTCACCTGTGTTACACACCATTTTAGCAGATAACCAATAAATAGTAACCAAGGAAGTAAAGCACACTCAACGATCAAAAAACACACGCACATTCTGATTTACGTTTTGCCCTTTTACCAACAAATGCGCAAAAAGGTTAAAATACACGTGCATATGCCGTGCAAATATGAATAGCGAGATCATGTGACCAAGGATGGTGTCTATTACTCATTTTTTAATTTACTAATCAAAAATGTAATTGACCATATCTGGATTTTCAATTAGCCACATGTGGCTAGCGGCTAATATATTAGACAACCCTGCATTAGAATAACATATAATTTTCTGCAATCCAGTCACCTGATTCCCTTATCATTCCTTGCAGAAATAACTTGGTGAATATTTGAGTTATGAAGGAAAATATTTTATTAAATAGCAATTATTGATACGATGTGTGCAGTGCTTGGTAATAAAGCTATAATATGATTCAGATGTCCAGTGATTTCTGCAAAATTTCTCTCTCCGTGGCTACGTTTCACTCTATTTAGTTATTCAATTCTGCTGTTTCCTGAATTTGTCTCTAATTCCAAATCAACATGTTTCCTTTCTGTATATTTAAAAAGTTCTGCGAGTAGTTCCCTTTACTCAGCCTTTCATCACTTTTCACAGTTCTATTATAGAGCTGTTTTTTAAGACTCCTTAACCTTTCTCACATGGTTTTTGTTACTGTTCCTCAACTTCCGGTGTGTGAGACTTTCATACCACCTAGGTATTAAGCTTCTCCTCTTTCACCCCCATTGAAGTTGTATTGCCATGTTTCTAGTGCGCATAGGACAGCAAATCTAAATTTGTCACTGAAATCTAAATGTGTTTGGTAAGAACAATAAATTGCAGACCGTCACTTTATGGCACTTTTTAGATAATATACTGGTAGAAGTGAGAGTTGGTGGTAGCTTCTTTGGGTTTGAAAGTGGGCCTCCTTTGTTATAAGACATGGGAAAAATTTGGTTGATTAGCGCCTCCCGTTTGCACCCTAAGAGAGCGCTAATGGGGTGCAAAGCAACTAGCATCCGGGCGCGGTGATGTTTGCGTCACTCGCGAAATTGACCAGAGTTTTTGCAGCGGCGCTAAACACTACCGCCATGATCTCCTGCGCCCACAGATCGTGACATCAGTCAAGCGTATAGCGCCCCAGACCAGATATTGAGCAGCGCCCCCTGCCTTACCGCCCACTGCTAGCAACAACAGGTTGAGGGGAGCGTTTTGCAGTCGGGAAGGGACTGGGGGAGCGCTATGTAAAGGCGACCGCTTCCTGCCTTTTTTTGTCGGCGACATTTCTGAACCTCGCATTCCGAGAGAGAGAGAGACTTCTGGAGAGATTCAATGCTGTGTGAAGGAGTTTTGGGTACTGAGCAGCACTTTGCAGGTTCATTTTGATTTGACCTTCCTTGCATCAATTTAGAAGAGACTATGGGGGCTGCACTCTGAGCTCTTTCCCTGGACCTCTCCATTGTTCTTTCCAGTAGAATTGATGTACAGGTCTCTCCAGGCCGAGATTCAAGGCTGCAATGAACAGGGTGTGGATGGAGAGCAAGATCGACCTTCCCCTTTAAGAACTGGCCGGCGCCAGTGTGTCTGTGTTCCATTGCTGACTGATATCATATGAGCTTCACCAGCGCTCTGAGGTAGCGCCTTGCTCCTCAGCGTTAGTGCCTTAAGAGAGGTGTGTAGCGCCTGATTTAGCGCTCCAATCACCTCCAGGGGCGATAGAAGCCAAGTTTGCAGTCGGAGGCGATAATTAGTGCCAGGCACTAAACTTTGCGCCTGGCCGATAATTGCGCCCCAAACGGAGCGATACCGAATTTCTCCCCCCTGATATTCATTATACTCCCATCCAATAGGCCTCTTCTTCCATTGCAGCCTTGTAGCCTATTTATAAATACACTTTGGCACGAATAACACATTCAAAATTGGTGGCAAACTGCATACTTGGAAGAGTGGTGCACCTGCTGTCGGCGGCAGTGTACACAAACAAAACAAGTCGTTTTGATGTGCACCTGCCACAGCAGCTAGCAGAGGCGGGCAAAATAACATGGCCATCAGTTCCCAGCCACTATTGCACAGGCAAGCAAAGCAGTTTATGAGTGTTGCGCTCTATAAAACCCTCCCTGGTAAGGGGCATTGAATATAATCATCATTGTTTGCGATGTTAAGGAACTGAGTGTGTATAAGCACCAGTTGTTTTAAAGCCGCATCTGAAAATAAATGGAGCAGTTTTTACAGCAACGGAGCTCGCTGAAATACAAGTATTTTGTATTTGCAACACAATTGGCATGTTTGTATCCAGTGCCAGTGAAACTGTGGCACAGCAGTGTCGGACCGTTTTAACTAATGTATATCGATTTCAGTTTGGTCATTTCCTTCTAAAGCCTTTCTGACTTTAATTAATGTCATTAGACGGTGATCAAGGCATTCTAAATGGTGTTAACAGCACACAGGCACTGGGGTGTTGCAAACCCACAAAGGGATGAGCCTGCATGTGTTTTATAAAGTATTTATAGAACAAAACTGGTCGACAGTTAACAGTTTCACCCCCTGTTGGCAAACTTGCCTGTTTACCAGCAGGAGAGGAAAGTAGCTGGAAAAGTGGCGTCAGCCATTGTATCTAGCCTTGATTACTTTAAAAACCCACCAAGAAGAGGGGATTTTGTTTTTGACCTCCAGCATTTACCACTAAATAAATACAGGGATTGAATTGGGCATTCATTCCATCATTCTGAAGTATCTGCTGTAAATCACAAAGAATGTCAGAAATGGAAATACTGGAAAAATGGAAACTAAATGTACCGTAATTACTCAGAACTATGGGTTAAAAAGGCAAATAAAGACTTTGGTTATGTTTTCAGAGATGTTAGGGAAAAATGCAAAAGTTGTGTTCTAAAAACATTTCATGTTGGTTTGTTGATCAATTCAAGGATGCCCTATTGAATCAGTGATTTTTTTTGGCAATGACTCCCTGGTATCCCTGCTTTTGAAAATTTTTCCATTTTTTTCTTCTGTTTTCCCATTCCCATCAGTTGGTTAAGTGCAGGAATTGGTTAAGTGCAGGAACTCATTCAATCAGAAAATAAATCCAAGAGTTCCACCAGACGAAGCCAACAGTGATTGACAATCATACTAGAGCAAAGTAAAAGGTCTGAAGTGCGAAAGATTAGGCAGCAATCTTCAACAGCTGGAAATGTTTTATTTCCTGTCAATCAAGAGACAATAAACTGACAATTAGAGTCAGAAGTTACTGTTCCAATACAAAAAAATGGCATTGTGTCCTCCAGAAACTGGTTAGGGCCACAATATAGTTCACTATTAATTTTATTCAATAAAACATTCCGTTTTTCAATTGCTGAAAGAAAGCCTATGAAGTGTTTAATATCTGCTGTTTCTGTATTTCCTCTTGATTTCATTGTTTTTAATGATTCTCAACAGCATCTGTGCTAATTGTTATGCTGAAATAATTTTCTTTCAACAATAATAACTTGAATATATATGAGCCCTTTAATGTAGTAAAATGTCCCAAGGCCCTTCACCGAGACAGGAGGAAAATCGATGTCGACCCAAAGAAGGAAAGATTAGGAGGAATGATCAGACACTTGGTTAAAGAGGGTCTTTGTGGAGGAGAGGGAGGTGGAAAGGTTTGAGGGGGGAATTTAAGAGAGTGGGACTTGGGGGAATGAAAGCAATATATTGTGTGTAATGCACTGCAGGAACCTCCTTTGTTAAGAACCAGTTAGACCACAAAAGATGCTTGACACTGGCACTTGTTTCGTTCAGATCAGAGGACTGGCCCCCATGTGCTGACTGCCTTTGTTTACACTGCTAAATCTGTTTATTTTATTGCAGCAAAATTATGACCAATAAAAAGTTTGCTGATGATGCAAAGTTAGGTGGAAAAATAGGCTGTGATGACACAAAAAGGCTGCAAAGAGATATAGACAGGTTAAGTGAGTGGGCAAGAACAGGGCAGATGGAGTATAATGTGGCGATGTGTGAAGTTATCCATTTTAGTAGGAAAAATAGAAAAGCAGAATATTTTTTAAATGGTGAGAGGTTAGGAAATGTTGGTATTCAAAGGGACCTGGGTGTTCTTATACACGAATCACAGAATGTTAACACACAGGAAAGCAAATGGTATGTTAGCCTTTATTACAAAGGGATTGGAGTATAAGAGTAAAGAAGTCTTACTACAGTTATAGAGGGCCTTGGTGAGACCACACCTGGAGTACAGTGCACAGTTTTGGTCGTCTTACCTAAGGAAGGATATACTTGCCTTAGGGAGTGAATCATAGAATGGTTACAGCACAGAAGAAGGCCATTTGGCCCATCGAGCCCATGCCGGCTCTCTGCAAGAGCACCTCAGCTAGTCCCACTCCCCCATCCTTTCCCCATAGCCCTGCAAATTCTTTCCTTCAGGTACTTATCCAACTCCATTTTTGAAAGCCGTGATTGAGTCTGCCTCCACCACCCCCTTCTCTGCTCTAAGGAGAAGAACCCCAGCTTCTCCAGTCTATCCATGTAACTGAAGTCCCTCATCCCTGGAACCATTCTTGTAAATCTTTTCGGCACCCTCTCTAAGGCCTTCACATCCTTCCTAAAGTGTGGTGCCCAGAATTGGACACAATACTCCAGTTGAGGCCGAACCAGTGTTTTATAAAGGTTCATCATCATTTCCACACTTTGTACTCTATACCTCTATTCATGAAGCCCAGGATCCCGTAAGCTTTTTTAACTGCTTTCTCAACCTGCCCTGCCACCTTCAACGATTTGTGCACATATACCCCTAGGTCTCTCTGTTCATGCACCCCCTTTAGGACTGTACCCTTTAGTTTATATTTCCTCTCCTCATTCTTTCTACCAAAATGTATCACTTCACACTTTTCTGCATTAAATTTCATCTGCCACGTATCCGCCCATTCCGCCAGCCTGTCTATGTCCTTTTTAAAAAATTTGTTCATGGGATGTGGGCGTCGCTGGCAAGGCTAGCATTTATTGCCAATCCCTAATTGCCCTTGCTCTAAAGAGACCAACCCCAGCTTCTCCAGTCTATCCATGTAACTGAAGTCCCTCATCCCTGGAATCATTCATATAAATCTTTTCTGCACCCTCTCTAAGGCCTTCCCCTCTTGAAGTCTATCACTATCCTCCTCACTGTTCACTATACTTCCAAGTTTTATGTCATCTGAAATTTTGAAATTGTGCCCTGTACACCCACATCCAAGTTATTACTAATATATCAAGAAAAGCAGTGATCCTAGAACCGACCCCTGGGGAACACCACCCTCCTTCAGTCTGAAAAACAAGCTTCACCACTACTCTCTGTTTCCTGTCTCTTAGCCAATTTTGTATCCATGCTGCCACAATCGCTTTTATTCCTTTTGCTTCAACTTTGCTGGCAAGCCTATTATGTGGCACTTTGCCGAATGTCTTTTGGAAATCCATGTACACTACATCAACTGCATTGCCCTCATCCCTCTGTTACCTCATCAAAAAACTCGATCAAGTTGGTTAAACACAATTTGCCTTTAACAAATCCATGCTGGCTTCCCTTAATTAATCCACACTTGTCCAAGTGACTGTTAATTTTGTCCTTGATTATTGTTTCTAAAAGCTTCCCCACTACCAAGGTTAAACTGACAGGCCTGTAGTTGCTGGGTTTATCTTTACACCCTTTTTTGAACAAGGGTGTAACATTTGCAATTCTCCAGTCCTCTGGCACCACCCCCGTTCCTAAGGAGGATTGGAAGATTATGGCCAGTACCTCCGAGATTTCTTCCTTCACTTCCCTCAGCATCCTAGGATGCATCCCATCTGGTCCTGGTGACTTATCTACTTTAAGTACAGCCAGCCTTTCTAGTGCTTCCTCTTTATCAATTTTTATCCAATCCAGTGTCTCCACTGCCTCCTCCTTTACTGTGTCTATGGCGGCATCCTCTTTCTTAGTGAAGACAGATGCAAAGTACTCATTTAGCACCTCAGCCATGCCCTCCGCCTCCATGCATAGGTCTCCTTTTTGGTCCCTAATCAGCCCCACCCCTCCTCTTACGACCCGTTTACTATTTATATGCTTATAGAAGACTTTTGGATTACCTTTTATGTTAGCTGCCAATCTATTCTCATACTCTCTCTTTGCCCCTCTTTTCTTTTTCACTTCTCTGAACTTTCTATATTTCAACTGATTCTTACTTGTATTCTCTGTCATATGTGTTCTTTTTCTGCTTCATCTCACTCTCTATTCTTTTGTCATCCAGGGAGCTCTGAATTTAGTTGCCCTACCTTTCCCCCTAGGGAATGTACCTCAACTGTACCCAAATCATCTCTTTAAAGGCAGCCCATTGTTCTGTTACAGTTTTGCCTGCCAATCTTTGATTCCAATTTACCTGGGCCAGATCCGTTCTCATCCCACTGAAATTGGCCTTCCTCCAATTAAGTATTTTTACTCTAGATTGCTCCCTGTCTTTTTCCATAGTTAATCGAAAACTTATGATATTATGATCACTCTTCTCTAAATGTTCACCAACTGACACTTGCTCCACTTGACCCACCTAATTCCCCAGAACCAGATCCAGCAATGCCACCTTCCTCGTTGGGCCACAAACATACTGATCCAGAAAGTTCTCCTGTACACACTTCAGAAATTCTTCCCCTTCTCTGCCCTTTACACTATTACTATCCCAGTCTATATTAGGATAGTTGAAGTCCCCCATTATCACTACTCTATAGCTCTTGCATCTCTCTGTAATTTCTTTGCAAATTTGCTCCTCCATATTTTTCCCACTTGTTGGTGGCCTATAGAATACACCTAGTAGTGTAATGGCACCTCTATTATTTCTTAACTCTAGCCATATAGATTCTGTCCTTGACCCCTCCAGGACATCCTCCCTCTCCAGCACTGTAACATTCTCCTGGACCAATACTACCACACCACCTCCTATCGTTCCTGAACACCTTATATCCAGGAATATTTAATACCCAATCCTGCTCTTTTTTGAGCCAGGCCTCCGTTATTGCCACGACATCATATTTCCATGTGGCTATTTGCACCTGCAGCTCACCAACCTTGTTTACTATGCTTCATGCATTCACATACATACACTGTAAACCTATCTTAGACCATCCTGTGTTCTCTCTTAGTCTGACCCCACCTAATACCTTACTATTTCTTACTCTAGTGCTATCCATTTTTCCCAATCCTTTGTGCACTTTGTTTCTCCTTTCAAATGCTACATCCTGGTGCCCATCCCACTGCCAACTTAGTTTAAACCTTCCTCAACAGTACTAGCAACCCTCCCCATGAGGATATTGGTACCGGCTCTGTTAAGGTGCAACCCATGCGGCCTGTACAGGTCCCACCTCCCCCAGAACCGGCCCCAGTGCTCCAGGAATCTGAAGCCCTCCTTCCTGCACCATCTCTCCAGCCACGCATTCATCTGCTCGATATCTTTCTATACTCACGCGTGGTACCAGGAGTAATTCAGAGATTATTACCTTTTGAGGTCCTGCTTTTTAATCTCTTTCCTATCTCCCTAAAATCTGCCTGCAGGACCTCATCCCTCTTTCTACCTATGCCATTGGTACTGATCTGGACCACGACCTCTGGCTGTTCACCCTCCCCCCTCTGAATGTTCTGCAGCCGCTCAGTGACATCCTTGACCCTGGCACCAAGGAAGCAACATACCATCCTGGAATCACGTCTGCGGCTGCAGAAGCGCCTGTCTGCTCCCCTAAGTATCGAATCCCCTACCATTATTTCCTTCTCAATCTTCTTCCTCCCACCCTGTACAGCTGAGCCACCCGTGGTGCAGTGGAGTTGGCTCTGGCTGTCCTCCCCAGAGGAACTATCGCCCTCGCCATACTGGTTGGAGAGCGAGATGCACTCGGGGACTCCTGCACTACCTGCCTGGTCCTCCTTGTCTGTCTGACCCATTCCCTCTCTGCCTGCACACTCTTATGCTGCGGGTGACCACCTCCTGAAACATGCTCTCCACGTAGCTCTCAACCTCACGGATGTGCCGCATCCCGGAGCTCAAGCTCCTCCAGCCGACGACACTTCCTGCACACATGGTTGTCCAGGCCACGAGAAGCGTCCTAGATTTCCCACATGGCACAGGATGTACATTCTGTGGGACTGAGGTGCCCTGCCATGCCTCTATTTAATAGGCTATTAACTAACTTACAGAAATCAACTTAAGACTAAGGGGGAGATATTCACTATCGCCCCATTTGGGGTGCTAATTTTTAAAAGTTTGAAAAGTTAGCGCCAGGCGCTGGTGATTTCAAACTTTTGAAAAATTTGCCGTTTGCGCTCCAAGAAAGAAGTGGAATGCTAAATCAAGCCCTCCCCTTTCTACATGGAGCACAATCGGCAGCAGATGGGGCGGAGACTTCAGCAGCGCTGCACACTGGGCCGTGCAGCACTGCCGCGTTCAAAGGCTCCTTCACTCCCTTAAAGGGAAGGGCCATCGCTGCAGGCTCTGCAATAGAAAAAGTACCGACCTGGACCACCAAGGCAGCCGCCATCCAGCATGATCAGCCCGGCACTCGAGCAGAGTGTCGAGCTGATCAATCGCAGACAGGAGCCCATGAAAAAAAACTGGAGCAAGAAAGGTACATTTTTTTTTACTTACTTTGGCCACCACAATTTTAATCATCGCCCCCTGAAATAAAGAGTAGATTTGCCTTTCTAAATCTAGGCTTTATTAACCTTAAAAACCCAGCAGCACATCTTCAACACCCAGTCCCAACCAAGGCTGAAGAGAACTGAATTTAAGATGGCCACCACAAATCACATGACATCAACTACCAATGAGTTTACAGCATATATCTCAAGGCAGGAAACAGGCAACCAATTGCAATGCTTCTTACAAAACAAGAATAATCACCACATTCACCCCTCCTTTTAAAACATACTCCAACCTAGGTAGCCTTTACAATTTACAATTAATTATTTATAACTAAAACAATACAAATATAATATTTCAACAATTTTAAAACATTACTATCAAATTATTTTAAAAGTCCATTTTCAATCGGTCGACCAGATATCTTGTTCGTGTCGACCTTCTTAACCTTGGTGAAATTCCTTGCCCTCCCACACCAGGAGACACGGAAGTATCTTCTGCAGGAAGGCTATCCATATCCCGATTATCAACGGTTTCCGGATTGGAAATCCCATCAGGAGGTAAACTGGGACGGTCATGAACATCCATCGAGGGCTGACTAATAGAATTATAATTATCTGCAATAGGATTGGAAATATTTGTAGTATCTGTGACGACATCCACATTATCTGAATCATGACTATTGTTAATATCCTCAGAAGAGGGCTGGCCACCCCAAGGAGCCAAGTCTTTAATTGAAACAGTACTTTCTTTCCCATCTTGGAATCGAATATAAGCATATTGGGAATTTGCCTCCAACAGCTCCACCTCCTCCACTAAAGGATCATATTTTGATAATCTAACATGGCGTCGAAGCAGCACAGGTCCCTGCATAGTAAGCCATGAAGGTACCGAATATCCTGTAGTAGATCTCCGCGGATAGTTAAAGAGCCTTTCATGGGGGGTCACATTAGTAGCCGTTGAAAGCAATGATCTAATGGAATGCAGGGCATCAGGCAATACCATTTCCCACTGTGTATTCTTAAGGTTCCGGGATGTCAAAGCCAACATAACTGCCTTCCAGATCACCCCATTATATCGTTCACACTGTCCATTACCCTGGGGATTATACGGGGTAGTTCTACTAGTAGAGATTCCCCGACTCTGGAGGTATTCCTTCAACTGGGAAGACATAAAAGAACTTCCCTGATCCGAATGGATATACGCAGGCATCCCAAAGATGACAAAAAGTTGAGTCAGACATTTGATAACTGTAGCAGCTGATACATCTGCGCAAGGAAAAGCAAAAGGGAACCTTGAAAACTCATCCACAACAGTAAATATATATCGATTCTGAGTCGTTGAAGGAAGAGGCCCCTTAAAATCAACGCTCAAACGTTCAAAAGGAGAAGTAGCCTTTATAAGATGAGCTCGTTGAGGCTTAAAGAAATTCGGTTTACACCGAGCACAGATAGAACATGATGAAGTCATCCGCTTGACGTCTTCAACTGAAAAGGGCAAATTCTTACTGCGTACGAAGTGTATCATCCTCGTAACACCAGGATGGCACAAAGCATTATGAAGATTAATAAGCGTATCTCCGTGAATCACAGAACAATAAGCCCTCGACAGCGCATCAGCGGCAACATTATCCTTCCCCGGACGGTAAACTATATCAAAATGGTAACATGCCAACTCAATCCTCCACCTCATTATTTTATCATTCTTGATCTTTCCAAAATGTTTGACATCAAACATAAAGGACACAGATTTTTGATCAGTTACCAACGTAAAATGTCGCCCTGATAAATAATGTCTCCATTTACGCAGTGCTTCTACTATTGCATACGCCTCTTTCTCTATTGAGGAGTGTCTTTTCTCACTATTGTTCAAAGTACGTGAGAAAAAGGCCACAGGTCTTCCATTTTGGTTCAGAGTAGCCCCAATTGCAAAATCGGAAGCGTCCGTCTCAATCACAAAAGGAACCTGCTCATCAATAGAATGCACAACTGCTCCAAGGATATCCTTTTTGAAATTATCAAAACACGTCCTGGCCTCCCATGATAGAGGATATGTCGTAACCCGAATAAGGGGCCGGATCTTCTGTGAGAAGTTTGCAATCCAATTAGAATAATAAGAAAACAGTCCAACAACTCGTTGCAGAGCCTTAGAATTAGTAGGACAAGGTAAATCAATCAATGGTCGCAGGCGTTCTGGATCTGGTTTAATCTTGTTTCCCGAGATAATATACCCCAGTAGATTTACCTCAGTGGTCGAAAAGATACACTTCTCTTTATTGAAAGTTAAACCAACTTTTTCCGCAGCTTGAAGGAATCTTTCTAAATTAGAATCATGCTCCACCCTTGATTTGCCACACACCGTGATGTCATCTAAATATGAAAAGGTGTCAGAGAGAGAGTTATCACTTATAAAAGCATCCATTGCCCGTTGAAAACAGGCAACACCATTAGTAACACCAAATGGTACTCGGCAAAACTGATACAGCTTTCCGCCAGCCTCAAAGGCCGTATATGGTTGATCCCTCTTAACGATAGGAATCTGATGATAAGCACTCTTTAGGTCAATAGTGCTAAAAACCTTATACTGAGATACTTTGTTGATAAGCTCATCAATCTTAGGCAAAGGGTACGCATCTAATTGAGTATACCTATTAATAGTTTGAGAGTAGTCTATCACCATTCGTTTCTTATGTCTCTCGTTAGTGGTGACAACTACTTGTGCCCGCCAGGGCGAACAACTAGGTTCAATGATTCCTTCCAATAAAAGACGTTGAACTTCAGAATTAATAAATTCTTTATCCTGACTGCTATACCTTCTTGACTTGGTAGCAATTGGCTTACACTCCGGCATCAAATTGGAAAAAAGTGATAATGGAGAAATGGATAAAGAAGTTAATCCACAAATAGATAAAGGTGGCTTAGTTCCTCCAAAAGAAAGACTGAGAGACTCATGTAATTGAAGCACATCATGACCAATCAAAATATCCGCACAGAGATTAGGCAAAACAGATAGGCGTATATCAGTATACGTATTACTTAGAAGAATTAATTTCACAAGGCAACAACCAGCTACTTGTGAGGTGAGAGTCGTCTGAGCCATACACACCTGATAAGTAACAGGCGAAATTTTCAAACGCTTCTCCTTCACAAACTGAAGACTTATAAAACTCTCAGTACTGCCCGTATCTATAAGGGCCTTCACTTCTAACCCATTAACTTGGGCCGTAACTATAGCTTTGTTTAGGCCATGAGCAAAGGCAGCAGAAACTGATGCAATAAACGCCCTATCTAAAGGCTGAACAGTCGCAGAGGAGGCAATTGATTTACAAACACGTGCATAATGACCTCTCTTGCCGCATTTACTACACACAGCCTCCCAAGCAGGACACTTCAGACGAGGGTGCCGGGCGTTCCCACAAAAATAACACTTCTGAATCCTAGAGGCAACAGCAGCCGAAGTAGAAACTGTTTCAGAATCTGGTAAACCACTCCTATTAAGTCCACATAATTCCTTTTCATCTGGAACTGCCGAAACCACAGTCGCAGGCCGATTAAAAAGAGCATAAGAATCCGAACTTCTCTGAGCCAAATCCAATATAGAGGCTTGCTCAAAAGCACTCTTGAGATCCAAAGTCTTATTTTCTAATAACCGCTGACGAATTGATTTAGACAGTAATCCATTAATAAAAGCATCCCGTAACGATTCTTCCTTATATTCTTCTGCCGACACGGCCTTATAATTACAGTTAGCACCAAGGTGCCGAAGTGCTTGTAAATAAGCATCCAAAGATTCTCCCACCTGCTGCCTACGGGCAGATAGAAGGTGACGTGCAAATACCTCATTCTTTGGTTTAACAAAAATCTTTTCCAATGTAGCAATAGCCAATTCGTAAGTTTCACAGTCCAAGATATACTTATACACATCCGGAGCAATGTAGTTGATCAGTATATTCAACTTGTTTAGAGACTCTTGATCCAACACACCCAAAAAGTTTTTAAATGTACGATACCAGTGTTTCCATTTATCATCCACTCCTGCAGAATTAGGGTCAGCATTAAATCGTTCCGGTTAAAGATATCGCTCCATTCTAACAAAAGGTTAATAAATTGAAATAAAGAGTAGATTTGCCTTTCTAAATCTAGGCTTTATTAACCTTAAAAACCCAGCAGCACATCTTCAACACCCAGTCCCAACCAAGGCTGTAGAGAACTGAATTTAAGATGGCCACCACAAATCACATGACATCAACTACCAATGAGTTTACAGCATATATCTCAAGGCAGGAAACAGGCAACCAATTGCAATGCTTCTTACAAAACAAGAATAATCACCACACCCCCGAAGCGGCCGGCCGCCCAATGCACACCTCCTGCAGCTGTCGGTGTTTTCGACTGGCGCTGCTGCAGGGGGTGGAAGTCAATTTCGGGTATGGGGTGCTCAAAGGGCGATGCCCACCGCGATGACATCACGATCTCCGGGCGAAGGAGATCGGGTTGTAATGCTATAGCACCGCCACAAATCTCCCGGCCAATATGGCAGGAGTCGATGTCAGCGCTGCGCCCAGTTGCAAATACAATTGGCAACCTGTTGGCGCCCCTGGGGGCACTAACAGGGGGCACAAAGGCACCCAATTTCGCCCCCATAGTGTCTTAAAAGTTGGGCCTACCTTTATCTTCGGCCACTTCTCTCGCTCTCTTGAAGCCTTTATTCACACATTTATTTATAGTTGTATTAATTAGTATATCTAGTTACGTTAGAGAATAAAATGCTAATACCCACCAATCACCTGCCTGCAGGCCTGTGACATCACTCCTTGTTTTTGCTGTTCTTTTGGAATTCAGCGGATTTGTATCTCCTCCTCAGATGCCGACTCCTTCCAGGTCTGCTGTTCTCGGGTCCCAAGTTCTTTTTCCTCTGCTGTGAGTGCAATGAAGGTTCACCAGACTGATTCCTGGGATGGGGGGATTGTCCTATGAGGAGAGATTGAGTAGACTAGGCCTATGTTCTCTAGAGTTTAGAAGAATGAGATGTGATCTCATTGAAACGTATAAAATTCTTAAAGGGCTTAACAGGGTGGATGCTGGGAGGATGTTTCCCCTGGCTGGGGAGTCTAAAACTATGGGTCACAGTCTCAGAATAAGGGGTCAGTCATTTAGGACTGAGATGAGAATAAATTTCTTCACTCGGAGGGCGGTGAATCTTTGGAATTTTCTACCCCAGAGACCTGTGGATGCTTAGTCGTTGAGTATATTCAAGATCAAGATTGATAGATTTTTGAATACTAACGGAATTAAGGGATATGGTAATAGTGCGGGAAAGGTGGAGTTGAGGTAAAATATCAGCCATGATCTGATTAAATGGCAGAGCAGGCTCGAAGGGCCAAATGGCCTACTCCTGCTCCTATTTCTTAAGTTCTTATGTTCTTATAAAAAGTGGGTTTGCTATTCTACAACTTTTACGAGAGCTGGAATTAGCATTGTAAACACGAGGAATTAATCTCCTATGCTCCAAGCTGATTAAGTGCAAGTCTAAAGCATCTCAAATGGTCCAAAAATGAATTGTTTTGGCTTTATGTTCTGCCGCAGTCACTGTCCAATGAAAAGCACAGTGTTTCCTAATTCTAATTTAATTTGAAAGCTTCTGAGTAATGCTAATGTCAAAAAATGCATGGAGCATCCTGAGAACTTCTGTAGCAAATGCTGAACTGTAACTTGGATTATTGTGATTTATGGGTGATTGCAATATGAGAAATGTACACTACGACACTCGTGTACACAAATGCACACTAGTGCACCACTACAGTATTTCTGAAATTTTATTCTGACGTGGTAGAATTATATTCGCATCATCATTTGCACCTCAACATTGACAATAATTGCAATCAATGTATTAAGTGTGCTGAAACCATTTTAAGTAAGTGGCTGAAATGAAAGCATTGTTTGTACAGTGTATTTGTGAATGGCTGTTGCTGACAGGTGGAAGGATTAGATTCCCTGTATAGCAGGGAGCAATAACCAGAAACAGTTCTCATAAGTCAAGGCCAACAGTTTTCTGTAGTGCAGAAAATAATCTACAGTGGGTGCCTTCTGTACACCACCATGAAGGTGGTTTTATCATGCACAAAGTCAAAAAATATTCCATTACCATATATTTATTTTTGTGCAGTTACACATTACTAAAGCTATTTAGCAATAACACAGTGGAATAGAATTCCATGAATGCAGTTATGCTTTCTATTTAATATTGAGGCAGCAGGAAATAGTTTTAATTGATTTTCTAAATAAAAAATGATGTGATCAATATCAATTAATTGCCTTCCCAAAACCACATACTCAAAGATATGGCCAGTGATTATAAGACCATATGTAGTGAGCAGCATTCTCTTTTGTTGCAGTCTAAAATTGGCTGAATGGACTAACCTTTTTCAAACGTCTGTCTAATCATGCAATATGCACATTGCTTTAAATGGCTTCACATGTCCAGCAGGGAGGGTGAGGCTGAAAACCTTACTCAATGGATTCATTAAGTGCTTGTTAGATCAACCAGTCACAGCTTAAATAAAGACCAGTCAATCTGAAATAATTGGGAAGAAGTTTAAAGCTGCAATGCCTTGGAACCTGCTGTGCACAGTTGTAAAGTTCAGCATTATATGTAGCATAAAACCACTTATGGAAAATTGTATCTTTAGCACCTTTTACTCTGGATGATATTTATCTGTGATTCTCTCAGATTTGTACCTTGGAAAATGTGCAAGTTTCTCTGTCTCAAGTTCACACCAATCACAGATTAGTGGTGCCAGATCTACATTACATAGGGACTTTTATATTGCCAGGTTCCCTGAGAACAAACCTTGCATAGGCCCCTGTAAGCCAAATATAAAACTGTTGAATTGGCATCCTTGAGGACCCTCTTAAAAACTGTCTTTGAGAGTCTCGGTAGTTTTTTATTTGTTTTGCAGCCAGCTGTATGAATCTTAAGCTTAGGAAACTAGGCAGCATGAGTGGTGGTTTTGCACAATATAAAGGTGCTTTGTATATTCTGAAGTCATGTTCCTGAGAGAAATGTTGAAATATTATCAATACTGAGCATGTTACAGGTGCAATATCCAATAAATGATTGGTTATTGTTGAGGCACATAAAGTGATTTGCAGCTTTCTGATGGATCTTGGAATGCTCATTTAACTTACTTTGATTCCTTTTTTTCCCCCTGTATTATTTTGCTGTGGATTTTATTGCATCAGTGATGTGTGCGCACATACTACAGCTAACTCGGATAGTATTTGCAAATTCTTTGCTGCTTTTTGTCTGGCTAACTGTTTCCCTGATCCTTCTATCTGTGCCAGTGAACTAACTGATAATTATTCTGGCTGGCTTAGAAAGCTTTTTTAAACCTCTTTTTTCCCCTTCCATCAGATCCTGTATTGCATCTTGGTTGAGATGCGAATGTTAATATGATATTATGCTTCTATCATACCTACTATTATTCCATTGTCCCTCATAATAAAATTTTCTATCACACCTGGCATCTTGAACAGTCTGAGCCAACTTTATTTCTACAATGACTGTTGTATCTGATGGTTTGTCCTCTGGTTCTTTTTTTCTATTAATTTAGGCATTTCCCTGGACGCCATCATCTCCCCACTCTTCCTTCTATCAGTGATCTACTCCTTTCGTCATGCAATTTTGTCCACTCTAGCTGATGATTCTACTCTACATTCATTATTGTCCATCATATTGAATACCATCAGTTTACATAACCATTTGTTCTTTTGCATTGCAACAGCTGAATTACTATATCTTGATCGCCTCCATATCAAAGGGTAATGGCAATCTCTCTCTCAAGCTGGAAGCTATAGTAAAGATAGGAAGGTTAATAGATGACAAGAGACTAAGATTGGAACCATCTATTGACCTCACTATCTTTTCTGACCTCAAATGGAATTCCCACATCTCCTTTGCTAAAACTGGTACCCTCTTTCATGCAAAAATCTTTTTATCCTCAATCATTCTTAACTCCAGATGGTTTGTCCAAAATATGAACACTTCTACCTTCTATCTGGAGAAGCTATTGTAGCCTTTCTCATTCACCTGAAAGGATACAAGAAAATGTTGATTGTGTTATATCGGATCTTTTTCTCACCCTGTCATAGTTTTTGGGTTATTACGCTAGCTAGTTGCTCGGGTTTAATGTCATTGGTCACTCCTGTAAGCGGACCTTGTGATCCCTATGATCTGAAATGCACTTTTTTTCTACCCAATACCTAGTTAAATTATAGCATGATCCAGGGATCATAAGAGAACCCTTATTCCATACACAGGCTATTGAAGTATCATGTGCCAGCAGATAAATTCTCCTCACTTTAAGGAAGGCAAATTGAATAACCACTCTACTGAAATGAGGCACAGGCTTCAGACCAATAATTGATTTATTTACATATAAAATGCATGAATGAACAGTGAGAATATCTGCTTTCATACATCCCACTGTTTATAAAAACAATAAAGACACAACATATTTTCTTTTTAAACATGGGCCCAGTGACTCAAGTTTAACCCAATGGAGCTAAACTGGCACAGGATTCAAAATACAAACCCATTTTTCCTACTGGCTGCAAAATCACAGGCAATTCTGTGACAGAGAGATTGACTGACCCTGTTCCAGAGCGCTGTCACTTTAAAACAATCTATTGAGGTCTCTACTCACTGAGCTGCCAATCACAGAGGGCCCCTGATTAGGATTTGCCCTTAAAACTGTGGGTAGACAACATAGACTGAATTTTCCAAATCCTGCCACAGGGGATCTGAGCAGGATTTCTGTGTGTTGTCCTTATCAATGGGTACTGCTCCTCTGATTTTTCTTTTTCTTTCTCTTTCAAAGCTATGACTACGCTTTTCTACATTTTCTTCCTCCTCCTTACATCTTCACTGTCTTGAAATCGAGATTCATCTCCTACTCCAACTCCCTGCTTTCCAACATCTCCAGAATTGTGGATACGCCCACTTCTTTGTCTTTTCTTCCTGCCACAATATTCATGTTTTTAAAACCAGAGGTTGGTGACATCCAATCACTTACTTTCTCATTCACTCATTTCCTTCACTTTCTTTGATCCTGATGGTGCCTTACACTGTGGGCATTCACCTTTCTCCTTAGATGGTCATTTAAAAAAGAGAACCGCAACAGCATTAAGTGCTCTAAGCTTGATGCTATTATTGAAAAGATAAAGTTGCAATGTAGTGCTGATTTGGAAAGTAAGTGACTCTCACAAAGGCGATATCGTGGACTGGCAAATGTATGGTGACTGTCACCACACAATGACAAAAAAATCACTCCCTATATTGGTAAAAATTGAGAAATGTGAAACTTGAGTACAAAATCCAATATAATTCTTTTAGCTTGTCAAAAAATTATAATGGTAGACCATCACAGGAAAGGGATTAATGACAGCAAAGTGATGTTGAGCAGGATTTCTTTTTGAAAAAGGCTTATCATTGAAGTGAACAAATACATTAGATTAATATTGATTGCCGTTTCCCCAAGGAGATTGTGTTTAACAGCTGGAGGGTTGTCGGTATGATCCAGTGCAACCAAAATGTTGCTAATCGCCTTTTTGGCACTTCGGCTGATTGCAAAAGCTCTTAACACCTCCGATTTAACTGTGATTTTCTTTCAAAATAAACATGGGAATGTTACTGTAGCTGTAAAAATAAACTCCTTCAGCACAAAACTGAGATCGGTAGCTACGGGTGCTGTTTGGGTACCAAAATGGCGTCCAATGCGTGCACGCACACTTCTCGAGTGAATTGCGCCGGACGGCATATTGGCGAGAGCATTGGCGTGTGCGAAGCTAACGTCCGCCGGAAATATGCAGAGCAGGCAGATCATGACGTCAATCATGATTTGACGGCACCGGTGCCATTTTGGAGCTCAATGCTCTAGCTAACGCCCTCTCTTAAGCTCGCACAGCTGAACACACGTTCAGCAGCAGGAAGGACCCCACATCAGAGCTATTAAAGGGATTGTCAATCACTTACAGGTTAGTTGCTGGTTGATTTCTTCCCGCTGTTGCTATGATTCTGCAAGTGTTTGGTGCTTTCTATAGTTAGTTCAAGTTTCAAGAGTCTATAGGGAATGCTGTGGCAGGTGCTGAAGGACTTAACATGAGAACATAAGAATTAGGAGCAGGAGTAGGCCATACGGCCCCTCAAGCCTGCTCCACCATTCAATAAGATCATGGCAGATCTTCGACCTGAACTCCACTTTCCCACCCGATCCCCATATCCCTTGACTCCCCTAGAGTCCAAAAATCTCTCTATCTCAGCCTTGAATATACTCAACGACTCAGCATCCACAGCCCTTTGGGGTAGAGAATTCCAAAGATACACAACCCTCTGAGTGAAGAAATTCCTCCTCATCTCAATCTTAAATGGCCGACCCCTTATCTTGAGACTATGCCTCCTAGTTCTAGACTCTCCAGCCAGGGCATCTACCCTGTCAATCCTCCTCAGAATCTTACATGTTTCAATGGGATCACCTCATTCTTCTAAACTCCAGAGTGTATAGGCTCAATCTACTCAGTCTCTCCTCATAGGGCAACCCTCTTATCCCAGGGATCAATCTAGTGAGCCTTCGTTGCATCGCCTCTAAGGCATGTATGTCCTTTCTCAGATAAGGAGACCAAATCTGTGCACAGTACTCTAGGTGTGGTCTCACCAAAGCCCTGTAAAATTGTAGCAAGACTTCCTTACTCTTGTTTTCCAACCCCCTTGCAGTAAAGGCCAACATGTCGTTTGCCTTCCTAATTGCTTGCTGTACCTGCATGCTAACTTTCTATGTTTCCTGTACGACGTCACCTAAATCTCTCTGAACACCAACATTTAATAGTTTTTCACCATTTAAGAAATATTCTGTTTTTCTAATCTTGCTACCGAAGTGAATAACCTCACATTTTCTCACATTATACTCTATCTGCCACTTTTTGCTGACTTCAAGACATCTGCACAAACCACTTGCTGCCAGATGTGGATACACTAGTAGGCATTCCCCTTGAAATACAGCATGACTTGGAGAATGAACAGAGGCGACACAGAGCAAGTCAAGCTGCTGGAAGAAGGAGAATGGGAGGGGGAGAAGGGCTCTCAGCAGGAGGCCATATCTATTATGTCCGTGTATAATTGAGACACGGACTGCAGGAGTTGATTATAACAAGTCTTTACTGAATGGAGTCAACCTGGAAACTGAAACTACAGAAGCCTGCTAGGGCCTTTTATACAGGGGTGGTCACTGCCGGTACTGCAGTCTGAGACCAGTTATTCCCTTAAAGGTACATACACAACAATATCCACCCAGGGTGTTCAGGGAGCAATTATCCAACCTGAACCTCAGCAAGGAACAATGTGTGAGTCGTCTGCGCTTCAGTAAGGACATCCTCACTGAAATCTGCCAACTGCTGCAGCCACAACTGCAACCTCAGAGCAGGGCAAGGATCACTTTACCAGTGGCTCTGAAGGTGTCTGTGGCGATGAACTTTTATGTGCCTAGCTCCTTCCAGGCTGGAGCTGGAGATATTTTCAACATCTTGCAATTTGCCGTCCACTGTTGTGTAAGGGAGGTCACTGAGGCTCTCTATTCAAAGAGAGCTGAATATATTTCATTCTCTCTTGCCAGACAGAAGCAGGCAGAGCAAGCGCACGGCTTTGCTAGGATTGCAGGCTTCCCCATGGTGCAGAGTGCCATTGACTGCACACACATCACTTTGCGAGCGCCGCATGTCTACTCTGCCCTATACCAGATGTGATGAAATATATGCCTTCATCAGCCCATGTGTTTTACCTGTGTGTTTTACCTGCTTGTATTGTGTGAACCGCCCCCTTTTGTTCCTATTGTGTGTATTGGCTACGCCCCTGTCTTTTGCCATATAAAGGTCTCAGGAGCTGTATGAGTCATTCCTACCAGACAAACCCGATGTGGGAAGACCTGTAATGCTGCAATGTTCTTAGTGATTAAAAGCCTTAGTTGAATCCTTTAAACTCCTTGTCTTTGAGTTATTGAAGGCACATCAATTTTAATCACTAAAACACCAGGATGGATCGACTCCTGAAACCAGAGCGCTTGGATCTGGACCCCCATGCCTCAGACGCAGCCACACAGTTTGGACACTGGTTCCAATGCTTCGAATTTTTCATTGCAAACTCATCCACCACCATAGCAGCCGCAACCGCTACCGGAGACATGAGACTGGGAATCCTGCGAAACTGGGTGAGCCATCGGGTCTCCCCTCTCATCCAAGATGCCACCAGCTACGGGGATGCCTGCACCATTCTGAAGGCCCACTACATGCGGCCAATAAACGAGGTGTACGCCAGGCATCTTCTGACTACTCGCACGCAGCGGCATGGTGAGTCACTAGAGGACTTTATACTAAGCCTAAAAGTACTGGGCAGAGACTGTAACTGTAAGGCCGTGTCTGCCATCGTGTACACGGAGGAGCTGATTCGAGACTCCCTTATTGCGGGCCTCAGTTCAAATTACATTCGGCAGAAACTGTTTGAAAAGGAGGGACTGGACTTAAAACAGGCTATAGACATAGCGCGATCGCTGGATATGGCCCAGAAGAACTCTGAATCCTGTTCCCCAGACCACGCGGCCCACTCCGCCTCGTGCGCGCCGTGGGGGCCGCCATCTTGGAAGCCATCTTCACCTCCCAGGTCTCAGGCCAGCCCAGCACCATCGGAGCCCCAGCCTCCACCCAGGAGCCCCACTACTGCCGCGATCCATCAGGGCCCAAAATGCTACTTCTGCGGCCAGGACAAACACTCCAGGCATCTGTGCCCAGCAAAGGGCACCACCTGTTTTAAATGCGGGAAGAAAGGACATTTCAGCAAAGTCTGCAGAGGGAACCCCACCTCCAACTCCACCACCGCCGCGTGCGCGCCGTGGGAGCGGCCATCTTGGAAGCTATCTTGTCCACCCTCATGGAGTCCACCATCTTGCCCCGACTACACAGACCTCCAGGACCCACTGGTGGCCTCGATCACAGTGGATCAGTCCAGGCCACATCCGCTGTCTAAATCGATGATGGACATAGAGGTAAACGGGAACAAGGTTAAATGCTTGATTGACTGCGGGAGCACCGAAAGCTTTATTCATCCTAGCCCGGTAAAACGACTTTCACTAACGATAGTCCCCACACAGGGCAAAATCGCCATGGCCGATAAGACTCATACCTCAAAAATTACAGGTTTCTGCGCGGTTATGTTGTCAGTAAAAGGCAATGATTACAGAGATTTTAAACTATTGATAATGCCAGATCTCTGTGTGAGCGTGATCTTGGGTCTGGACTTCCAGTGCCACCACCAAAGTATCACGCTTACCTACGGTGGGTCCCAGCCGCCCCTCACAGTGTGCGGTCTGGCTACCCTGAAGGTCAAGCCGCTCTCTCTGTTCGCCAACCTCGCACCCAACTGTCGACCCATAGCGACCAAGAGTAGGCGGTACAGCTGGGAGGACAGACGGTTCATTGCGTCGGAAGTAGAAAGACTCAAGCGGGAGGGTATCATCGAATGCAGTACCAGCCCGTGGCGCGCCCAGGTAGTAGTAGTTAAGGGTAGCGAAAAGAAGCGGATGGTGATAGATTATAGCCAGACGGTTAATCTATACACCCAGCTAGACGCCTACCCTCTGCCCCGCATAGCGGATATGGTTAACCAAATCGCGCAATACCGGGTGTTTTCCACCATCGACCTAAAATCGGCATACCACCAGCTCCCCATTAGGCTGGAGGACCGTCCATACACCGCCTTCGAGGCGAACGGACGTCTCTACCACTTCCTCAGAGTCCCCTTTGGGGTAACGAACGGGGTCTCGGTCTTCCAGCGGGAGATGGACCGCATGGTCGATGAGAACCAGTTAACAGCCACCTACCCATACCTAGACAACGTCACCATCTGCAGCCACGACCAGCAAGACCACGACTCAAACCTCGCGAGATTTCTGAAAACCGCCCTCAGACTCAATCTCACCTACAACGAGGATAAGTGTGTCTTTAGCACCACGCGCCTCTGTACCCTGGGCTGCGTGGTGGAAAACGGGGAAATCGGTCCGGACCCCGACCGATTGCACCCCCTACGGGAGCTACCCCTACCAAACACCCCCAAGGCCCTGAAAAGGTGCCTGGGGTTCTTCTCCTATTACGCCCAATGGGTCCCCAATTATTCCGACAAGGCCCGTCCCCTCCTGAAATCAACGTCCTTTCCGCTCACGGCCGAGGCCCACGCCGCCTTCAACAGCATTAAACACGACATTGAGAAGGCCGCGCTACGGGCAATGGACGAAAACATCCCTTTCCAGGTCGAAAGCGATGCGTCCGACTTCGCTTTAGCAGCCACCCTCAACCAGGATGGGCGGCCCGTAGCCTTTTTCTCAAGAACCCTCCAAGGGCCCGAGATCAGGCACTCCTCGGTAGAGAAGGAGGCCCAGGCCATAGTGGAGGCAGTGTGGCACTGGAGGCACTACCTAGCCGGCAAACGCCTCACCCTGCTTACCGACCAGTGGTCGGTAGCCTTCATGTTTAACAACAAACAGAGGGGGAAGATCAAGAACGACAAAATTCTCAGGTGGCGGATCGAACTCTCCACGTTTGAGTACGACATAATATATAGGCCGGGGGCCCTCAACGAATCCCCTGACGCCCTATCACGAGGGATGTGTGCCAGCATCTAGGGGGACAGGCTACAGGGCCTCCACAATGGCCTCTGCCACCCGGGTGCCACCCGGCTATTCCACTTTATAAAATCCCGTAACCTGCCCTATTCCATCGAGGAGGTCCGGTCTATGACCAGGGACTGCCGTACTTGTGCGGAATGCAAGCCCCGTTTTTTCAGGCCCGACCGAGCCCACCTGATCAAAGCTACACGGCCATTCGAGCGCCTGAGCTTAGATTTCAAGGGACCACTCCCCTCCACCGACCACAATGTGTACTTTCTCAACATTGTGGACGAGTACTCCCGCTTCCCATTCGCCTACCCCTGCCCAGATATGACCAGTGCCACGGTCATCAAGTGCCTCGGCAACCTGTTTTGCACGTTCGGCATGCCCAACTACATCCACACTGACAGGGGGGCGTCGTTCATGAGCGATGAACTGCGCCAATACCTGCTGTCAAAGGGGATAGCCACGAGTCGGACCACTAGTTATAACCCCCGGGGTAATGGGCAAGTGGAGAGGGAGAACGCGACAGTGTGGAAGGCGGTCACCTTAGCACTAAGGTCTAAAGGCCTCCCCACCTCCCGCTGGCAGGAGGTCCTCCCAGACGTACTCCACTCGATAAGGTCGCTACTGTGTACTGCTACTAACGCCACTCCTCACGAGAAGATGTTTGTTTTTCCCCGCAAATCAACCTCAGGAGTATCCCTACCCTCGTGGCTCTCCACCCCAGGGACAGTCCTGTTACGGAAGCATGTGAGGGGCCACAAAATGGATCCCCTCGTGGAGGCAGTACACCTACTCCACGCAAACCCACAGTACGCGTACGTCAAGCACGCCGACGGGCGTGAAGACACCGTGTCCATAAAGGACCTCGCCTCGGCAGGAAGCGACGACGACGACCCATCACCACCACCCCCAGAAGAACCTCCACCATCCCCAGAGGTATCCTCACCACCCCCAGCAGTACCTGCAACACCCCCAGCACATGGGTATGCCCAGGAGGGCACCACGGACCCCCGGTCGGAACCCGAGGTACTGTTGCGATGTTCAGGAAGGACTATCACACCCCCGGACAGACTAAATCTGTAGAAGGGGTGAATGTGATGAAATATATGCCTTCATCAGCCCATGTGTTTTACCTGTGTGTTTTACCTGCTTGTATTGTGTGAACCGCCCCCTTTTGTTCCTATTGTGTGTATTGGCTACGCCCCTGTCTTTTGCCATATAAAGGTCTCAGGAGCTGTATGAGTCATTCCTACCAGACGAACCCGATGTGGGAAGACCTGTAATGCTGCAATGTTCTTAGTGATTAAAAGCCTTAGTTGAATCCTTTAAACTCCTTGTCTTTGAGTTATTGAAGGCACATCACCAGATCCATAAGGGATTCCACTCCCTTAACATCCAGCTTGTGTGAGAACATAGGCAACGCACCATGTAGGTCAATGCCAGTATCCTGGCAGCTGGCATGATGCCTTCATTCTGCAGCAGTCATGCTGTGCCAGCTGCATTTCAGCCACCATGGCAAATCAAAGGGTGGCTACTGGGCAACAAGGGTGATCCGCTGATGACATGGTTCATGACCCATGCAAACATGTGCAGCATGCATACAATGAAAGCCATGCTGCCACACGAAATGTAATAGAGCAGACCATTGGCATGCTGAAACAACACTTCTGCTGCGTGGACCGTTCTGGAGGAACCCTGCAGTAATCTGCAGAGCAGGTGTCAAGATCCATGGTGGTCTGCTGCATGCTGCACAACCTCGCCATCATGAAGGGACAGCCCTTGCTACCAGCTATGTGGTGAGCAGCTGAGGAGCAGGAGGAGGAGGAAGAGGAAGGGAGGAGGCAACCTAGACAACCCCTTTCTGCCAGGGCGGTCCATGAAGAACTCATCAGAGTGCGATACCAGTAATCGCAACCCCAATTTTCCATTCACCAACAGTCCTTACCTTCACTCTGACACTGACCGTCACAGCATCTGCTTGGCCATACTGCAAAAATAAAAGCCACAACAAAATAAACATTCCAAACCAAATTTATAAATGAAATCATGACATGTTGCATACAAAAGTCAACTAATCACCTTTGTGCATCCCCTTAATCACTGTCTTCCGTGTGCATTTGCCTGTCCTAGTGCCCCTACACAATGCTACCCTAGTGGCTGCAGCATAGCTGGTGAAGGCTGCTGACTTTCAGTGGAGGAGACTGCAGATGACCTTGGAGAATAACCTTGAGCAGCTCTGAGCCTAAAAGGCCTGGCTGTGGACTGCACCACCTCGCATGGGTGGCAGCAGTCTGGGCTGGGTGGCAGCAGTCTGGGCTGGCTGGCTGAGTAGCAACATAGATTCATAGGCCTAGAAATTCAGTGGGCTGCGCCACCAGTTAGCGCTCAAAGAGGGCACTTAGTGGTTTTAGCACCACTGGCCACACCTCCCGCGAAATTTAGCGGGGCGCTAATGGCGGCGTTAGCCTGTAGCACTGCGCCGCCACTGATGACATCATCGGTGTGCGCAGCACCCCGCTACTGCCCCAATCGCGATATTTGGTCGCGCCCCCCCACTGCAACGCTGGTCGCAATCTGCGACCGGTTCAGGGGGGCCTATCTGCGGCGGTAGTGGCGCTAATTAAAGGGGAGGTGCGGGGCGGCCATTTTTTTCGCTGGCCACCTGCCAGCACCTCCTCGCGCCACCATCCCCGGCCTCCTGAGCCCCCCCCCCCCGCCCCCCCCGGGCAGTGCCGGCTGTGTCCCAAGAGCCCGGTACTTCTCCTCGGTGCCAGGCTCTTTTGCCGGCACTCGCGATCTCTGATCGCGCTGGTGCAGGCCCCTCCCCTTTAAGAAGGGGAGGAAGGCCTGCAGTACCGCAACGCGCCGTGCCGCAGCGTGTGGCGCTGTGGCATGTTGCGCTGCGATATTCAGTTGCAGCGCCCCAAGACGGATGCGGGGTGCCTCGAACAGCGCCCCGCTTCCGTTTGGGGCGCTGAAACTGAATATCGGGCTGGCGCAAGCGGCTCCTTCTGGGGCGGGACTTCCGGCGCCCAGGCGAGACTGGCACCCCAAACGGGGCGCCACCGAATTTTTAGTCCATAGTTATACAGCACCGAAAGAGGCCCTTCAGCCCATCGTGTCCATGCCGGCCATCAAGCCCTGTCTATTCTAATCACATTTTCCAGCACTTGGCCTGCAGCCTTGTATGCTATGGCGTTTCAAGTGCTCATCTAAATGCTTCTTGAATGCTGTGAGGGTTCCTGCCTCTACCACCCTTTCAGGCAGTGAGTTCCAGATTCCAACCACCCTCTGGGTGAAAAAGTTTTTCCTCAAATCCCCTCTAAACCTTCTGCCCCTTATCTTGAAACTATGCCCCCTGGTTATTGACCTCTCTACTAAGGGGAAAAGTTCCTTTCTATCTACCCTATCTATACCCCTCATAATTTTGTACACCTCAGTCAGATCCCCCCACAGCCTTCTCTGCTCTAAGGAAAACAAACCAGCCTGTCCATCTCTCTTTCATAGATGAAGCGCTCTAGCCCAGGTAACATCCTGGTGAATCTCCTCTGCACCCTCCCCAATGCAATTACATCCTTCCTATAGTGTGGCGACCAGCACTGCACACAGTATTCTAGCTGTGGCCTAACTAGCGTTTTGTACAGCTCCATCATAACCTCCCTGCTCTTATATTCTGTGCCTTGGCTAATGAAGGCAAGTATCCCATATGCCTTTCTAACCACCTTATCTACCTGTCCTGCTGCCTTCAGGGATCTATGTACATGCACACCAAGGTCTCTCTGATCCTCTGTCCTTCCTAGGGTCCTACCATTCATTGTGTATTCCCTTGCCTTGTTAGTCCTCCCAAAATGCATCACCTCACACTTTTCAGGGTTAAATTCCATTTGCCACTGTTCTGCCCATCTGACCAAATCGTCTATATCGTCCTGTAGCCTGAGGCTTCCCTCCTCGCTATTTACCACTCCACCAATTTTCGTGTCATCTGTGAACTTACTGATCATACTTCCTACATTCCTATCTAAATCATTAATGTACACTACAAACAGCAAAGGACCCAGCACCGATCCCTGCGGTACACCACTGGACACAAGCTTCCAGTCACAAAAGCAACCTTTGACCATCACCCTCTGCCTCCTGCCACTAAGCCAATTTTGGATCCAATGTGCCAAATTGCCCTGGATCCCATGGGCTCTTACCTTCTTGACCAGTCTCGCAAGCGGGACTTTGTCAAAAGCCTTACTGAAGTCCACATCAACTGCACTACCCTCATCCACACACCTAGTCACCCCCTTGAAAAATTCAATCAAATTGGTTAGACATGATCTCCCCCTGACAAAGCCATGCTGACTATCCTTGATTAATCCTTGCCTCTCCAAGTGGAGACTAATTCTGTCCCTCAGAATTTTTTCCAATAATTTCCCTACCACTGATGTTAGGCTCTAACATCAAGGACACTAACGGAGAGGCAGGGAGGACAAATGCTGTCTTCCTGTGAGAGGACAGCTGATTCATGCTCCATGGAGCCACTGCCACTCCCCAGAGGTGGTGCCTCAGCAATCCTAGTAATCTGTTGGAGGACAGATTGCTGGACTGCTGTGACACCCTGCAAGCCCATTTGTGCTCTAATCCACACCCACGATGGCAGCAGTCTGACCTTGCACGGCAGCAAGCTGATCTTGCATGGCAGAAGTCTGAACTTCTACTACAGCACTCAGATGTTGGGTGGCTGCTGCTTGTGCTGCAATGGAAGCTGAGACATCAGCCCTCAGACGCTTCATCCTGGTTGGGTCCACAAGTGTGTAAACAGAGTTGGCCACCACTTCCATGCTGGAAAGGATGGGCTCCAAGCTCTGCGTAAAGCCTTGTGCCAGGTTGGTGGCCGACTCCTCCATCCTCTTTGACATTGAATACAGGATTTCTGGCAGGCTTCCCAATGCACCAAGCATTTCATTGTGCATACCCATCAGCCTTCTTCCTGTAGCCTGCACCATCAAAGTGCTCACCTGAGTCCTCTGCTGTAGAACCAGTGTGCGACCGTGCCCTCCAGCGAGCTCGCACCTGCTCTATCCTTTCCCCCTGCTCTGGCTGCAGGCTACTCATGCCCAGTGTCTCACCACATGAGAGCCCGCATCTATGCTATTCTCTAAATTACATGCAGTGTCAGTATCTGAGCTGGTGGCTGCGTGTGTGAAAGCGAGTGATGGCATGTCTTCATTATCACTATCCTCTTGCTGTTCCTCCACTGCCTGGCCAGGTTGCACCTCTTTGGTAGTTGAAAGGAGAAAGGCACAAGAGTAAAGTTGTGGTGAGGGGAGGGGGGCAAGTAAGAGGTGCATGTTTACACCATCTGCAGCTTGTAAATCAGAAGAGAGTTGGGGATGAGCGAGAAGTGGGTTGTGATAAGGAAGATTAGGTATGGTTTCAATGCCGCTGCTGGCCACAGCCTCATTAATGGCCAGCACCATCTCCTCCATGGGGGTTAGGACATGCAGGCCCGCCTGTCCCCTGTTGGCACTGCATCCAGGTCCTCGGGTCTTGACTCCTGGCATTGACCTCCATGGCTATCTGCTCCCACTGCCTTCTGAGCATGTGTCTGGAGGGCCTCCTGGCCCCCTGTGGATACAGCACATCTCTCCTCCACCAAAGCCGGCAGTGCAACGTCAGAAAACATTGGTGCCCGCTCTCTCCCATGTTGTGCCATTCTTCACTGTTTCCCAGGTCAGATTCACTTCCTGAACGACTGCCAGCACCTGCTCCAGCCACAATGCATCTCCCCTTTAAGAGGTGCAGGCTAGCTTTAACTGGTGCGAGCAAGTTACGATTTTTGGGCCCCTTGCTGATGCGTGCAGCCAATGAACAGTGCTGTTAGTGCTGGCTGCACGCTGAAATCATTCAAATGAGCAGGCAGCACAAAGTTGTTATACATAGAAGATAGGAGCAGGAGTAGGCCATTCGGCCCTTCGTGCCTGCTCCGCCATTTAATGAGATCATGGCTGATCCTTTAATTCAGTATCCCGTCCCCGCCTTCTCTCCGTAACCCTTAACCCCTTTTGCCCGTAGAAATATATCTAATTCCCTCTTAAATATATTTAATGAGCTGGCGTACACTGCCCTCTGTGGCAATGAGTTCCACAGGTTCACCACTCTCTGAGTGAAGAAATTCCCCCTCATCTCTGTCCTAAATGGTTTAGCCCTTATCCTTATGCTGCCTGCTTTGCAATCAACAGGCGCGGGTTAATTGCGCATCACAATTCCCACGCCCGTTTTCATGGGCTATCAAATTTAGCCCCCCTTGTGCTTTCCTAAAATCGGTTAATAACTGCATTTTTGGTTTGAAATAATCATTAGTAGTCAAAGTTCACGTATTTTGTACTCCAGTTGTCCTTTCATTCCTCAACAATGTCTGCAGGTTTACTTATCTGATATATAATTCCTGTAATTATTGTTAAATGTTAATTTTTTTGTAAGAACCTAAAGTGTTCCATTCAGTCATTAAGTAAGTGCTTATGTATGAATTCTGGAGAAAGTAAATAAAAAATTAGGTACAAAGATCCAGGCTTTACATTTTTAAATGACTTTATTAATTGACAAAATGAGTACATGACTCAGTACAACTCTGTGACATGGCATTTCTACTGGAAGTGGATCATTGGAAATGGCTGCATGATTGGTTTCAAGCAATTTCAGATTGAAGAAGACGGCTTGCATTTCTATAGCGCCTTTCACGACCACAGGACATCGCAAAATGCTTTACAGCCAATGAAGTACTTTTGAAGTGGAGTCACTGTTGTAATGAATTCACACCAGGCTCTGATAAGATTTCATGTGATACAAATCTCATACCAATAATCTCCCCAGATGTTACAGGTTGGTTTTTGCTGTTGATGAAAAAAGTTTCCATTGAGAGTCAGAAGAAATAAAAAAGGTCAAAAAGCCCTTTAAATGAACAAATCTTTGTAGTTTGTTTTAGACTAATATACCTACTACCAAAAGTTTGAAGTCCCCATCAATCATCGTAACTTCTGTTGTGAGTGCAGTATTGGTTACTGTGTTCTGTTTGTACTTCCCTATGTGGTTGGATAACATTCATTAGCAATCTCCTTCAGATAATGTCTGCTGCTGTCCCTGTTTACCCTACAGTAGGCATTCAGTTTATATGGATTAGACACCCACACACTGTAGAATTGTAGTGAACTAATGATATGAATATCATTATATCCGTATTCATCGGTGTTGTATATGAAGGACATGAGTTTGAAGCTGGATTTTAGTTGACCATTGACACTACTTCTGTGCCAAGTTTGCAAGTGTAATTATTTTATGCACCTTCCACATCAGTTTTTCCTTTCATATACTATTCTCATGGAGATATTTTATATTAGTGTTTACTACCCCCTTCATATATTCTTTCACAATGTATTGTGGAGGAACTGGCTGGCATAGTGGGTTATAATACTTTTCTTTCTGTGACTGAGGTTCATTTCAACCTAGATTAATGGAATGAAAGCCGACTCTCTCTGCTAGTTGTAAGGGCCCTAAATGGAATGGGTTTGGGCACTCAATCAAATTTCCAATCAATGTCAGTTTACACAGCTGAACTACCCGCAATTTGTTATTAATTGTCAATCTCACTTAAAGGGCATAGTGAAGTTAGCAGAAAACAATTGAAGAATTCATACTGGTACGGTGGGGGTAGGATTCCCTCCTGAGGTTTAGGCGAAAGGATATTGTTGGAGTCTTTACTGACACTGAATGTTCTATTTCTCAGTGCCGAATTTTCTCATAGCAGTTAACGTTTTATTTCTCTACAACAAGACAAATGTTGACAGTATAACACCAATACCTTGTGATGTGCTGGCAATTCTTCAGTAACTCTACACAAGATACAGCTTCATCTCCTTATTAAAAATGTGGGGACCAGAAATAGGTTCCTTTTATCCAGGTTTGAGCACCTCCACTGCTGCCCCGTAACAAGGGAAAGAAGAGGTTAGTTGTTATAAAGGAATTCTACTCTACAATGATGAACAGTGAATTATGATAGTTTTCCCACAATGGTATGCTTTTCCCAAGACTTCTTAACGTATCAGCATTCAGTATTCTGAATGTTTTGCTTCCTCAAAGTAACCATTTAAAAGTGCAATCTTCTAAAATGCATTGAAAGCTGAAATTTCTGACTCACAAACAATTGACATCAAGGTTTGGAATATTAAAGATGGAAGTAAGGCATAGGCAACCCCCAACACAATATTTACAGAAACCCTTGACTGGATGTATCTACTGCAGTAATGGAGTTGTACAGGAAAGGAAACGTAAATGGTAATGATGCTGCCAATTTCCTGTTCTCAATTGTAAAAATCTACAAATCTTTTCCTGGCTATAATAATGTCTATTGTTCAAAGTCTCTTCCTCTCCCTCTCCCCCTCCCCTCTCTCTTCCCCTCTCTCGGTCTTCTTCCCCCTCTCCCGATCTACTTCTCCCCCTCTCGTCTTCTTCTCCCCCTCTCCTCTTCTTCCCCCCCTCTCTTTGAATTGAAACTGTGCAATTTTCAGTGCATACCTCCCATTTGAAAACTTCACCTTTGGATGGATGCATCTTCTTCAATTATAGTAGAAATAGATTTCTGGATTGTGCCAGCAGCAGCAAACCCTTCAGATGTTTTAATGTTAGTTCTTTAATGGTCTGGAAAACTACTTCACCACCTAGAAAGTGCACTTATTGTCTACACGTCATACAGTGGGGAAGGATATGTTATTGCTGGCAGTAACCTGAGGTATTATGGTTAACACTTAACTGGTAGATCAGAATAACAGTGTGTTAGCAACAGTTTTTCAGCCTTTTGCCTCTTTAGCATCCGATGTTGACAGGATAGGATTATATTATCCTTCATTAATTTTTGTGTCCCAGTGAAATTGGCAACAAAGCCAAGACTAGGGAGACACTGGTCTGATTCCTGTCACTATAGATACCTTTCTCCATTGATATGTCAACAGAATCTTGTGCTTGGTTGCTTCTAGATATCTTTTTCTTTTTTCCCTCCCCATTTTGGCTTTGGCTTTGGAAACAAGAAATCATGGCCCATATCCTATTTGTTCAAGCTCCCATACACTGTATGGGGTGGAGGCTGGGTAAAGTTACTATTACAATGGCTAAACTCAATTCAGTAGACATTTGCTTGTATAATATTTGAATAACTGCAGTAATTGGCAGATTTCTGTGCTTTCACAAAATGCCTGCTCTGGAAAAATGTTGCCGGGTGTTTATGGCTTTCTAAAGATTGATGTCATTTTCAAGTCTATATATAAAAAAGAAATATTTAATCATCACGGATGTGTAATATTTCATTATAAAAGGTTTCAGGCTGTGAAGAAATGTTTTATATAATCATGGAATGTTTCACTATCCATTTACATCCTCCATATGCTCTCCACCCCCAAATTGCATTACTAGTTTGTGGGGTTTTATAGCAGTGAAACTGCCACTTCCTCAATTTTCTGTTTATAATCGTATTTATATTGTCGGAGTTAGCCTATTGTAAGCATTACAGATGCATCCATGTAAAGAGTTTCCCCAGTGTGGACTTGCACCTTGATGTCCATAGTTTCCATTTTATGAGCCTCTTGTGTTTCCTTTTTGAACTTGTGCAAAGATAATTAATATTAAAGTACTGACTGTCACAGGTGCTACTATGTCATCAGCCAGTGGGAGGAGCCCTTGTAGTACAGCCATATGGACAGGGCTTCTATTGTTTAATCCTAAAGTGAAATGTTTAACTATCGAGCAGTATTTGATCTCTTGTGGCCCACTATCATTGACAAATCACATTCACAAGTGTTGCAGGTGGGGTGGTGGTGGCGGTGGCTCTGAGTGATGGGTAGCTTCAGGACTTCAACCCATGACCATCTGTTTGGCAAGTCAGCACTGCACATGTTACCACTGGGCTGGCAGCCTGCTGTTTGTTGATTTCTGAGATTACAAGCTGTAAAAATTCTTAAGAATTGTATCACCTGCAAACTCCATAAACAACCTGTTTTTGCTGTGTTCTGTTGTGGCCCTTGAGTTTCGGTGACAAAAAGACTTAAATTCACTGACCATTCAGAAATCTTTTCTGGACATTTGTATTTGAATATTTCAAACTATCTCGGGAATTGCACCATGATGGTTATTAGTTGGCATAGTGTTCTTTGAGAAGGACATCATGAGTCCCCTTCCCTCATTTGCCCGAGATATTGTGCATGAATGGAGAGGGCATTTCTTAATCCATAATGGAACTTGAATATTCCCCTCCTCCAAAGTTTATATGTAATCCCTCATGTGCATGTGCAGAAATGACCGAAAGAAGAAACATTCACGCCCTCCGTGTAAGCAAGCTATTAGGCCTAGAAATTCAGTTGTTTGCGCCAGCCGGTAGCGCCTTAGGAGGAGGAGATGTTGGGCGCTAGGCGGCTAGCGGCCGGGCGCAGCGCGATCTGCGCCTCTCCCCAACTTCATTAAAGATTTAGCGGCGGCGCAAAATCTTTGCGCGCGCTCAGCTGCGCACGCAGATCCTGACGTCATTTCCTCGTGCAACGCCCTTTGTGCGCCCCAAACCGGAAATTCAGTGGCGACGCCCTATTGTGCGCCTGGCGCCCCTAGCGACTGGTAGAGGGGACGGTTCTCAGTCGATGCGGGGCGCGGGGGGCGCAAATTAAAGGGCACTCCTCCTGCAGTAGAAAAGGCAGCCATTTTGCAGCACTCCTTTTTGAGAGACGGATCTTTGCAGAGAGACAAAGGTAGAGAGCTTTCTGCTTTGGCTCAACACTCGGACAGGTACTTGTGGCTTCAGGCCACAGCTTTCCAATTGTCTTTACCTTCAGCGTCATATCATTGTTTGCAAACATATAATGGGGGCTGCAATGGGTGCAAACGCTGGCCTTCTCCATTGCATTCAAAGGGCTCACAGACGCCGTGAGAGAGTGGCAGTCATGGCCAGATGGAGAGGGGGCAACAGGCGTCGGCAAAGGAGGCCTTACCCACCCAGGGTATACCGCCAGCAGTTCTCCTATCTGAACATGTCTGACGAGCAGTGTGTTCGGAGGCTGCGATTCCAAAGGGCGGTGGTCACTGAGATCTGCCACCTGCTTGGCGGTGATCTGCAGCCACATCTGAGGAGCAGGACGTCTCTGTCGGTGGCAGTGAAGGTGACGGTGGCTCTCAACTTCTATGCCACCGGCTCCTTCCAATCCGCTACTGGGGACATTTCCAACATCTCCCAGTTCGCCGTGCATTGCTGCATCCGCCAGGTGACCAATGCCCTTTCAGAAGGAGACGTCAGTTCATCTCCTTCTCCATGACCCTTGTCAAGCAGCAACAGCATGCAATGGGCTTTGCAGCATTAGCAGGCTTCCCCATGGTGCAGGGCGCCATTGACTGCATGCATGTGGCTTTGCGGGCACCTCTGGAGAATGCCGAGGATTACCGCAACTGGAAGGGCTACCATTTGCTCAACGTCCAGCTGGTGTGTGACCACAGGCAGCTCATCCTAGCTGTCAATGCCCGCTTCCCAGGCAGCAGCCACGATGCCTTCATCCTGCGCTAGACTTCTGTGGCAGACATGTTCCAGGCCCAGCCTCACCCACGAGGATGGCTTCTCGGGGACAAAGGCTATCCTTTGTGTACCTGGCTGATGACCCCACTCCGTGCGCCCAGCACCCCTGCTGAAGAGGGATACAATGCCAGCCATCAAGCAACCAGGAACATCATTGAGCAAACAATCGGCGTCCTGAAGCAACGGTTCCGCTGTCTGGATCGTTCCGGTGGAGCCCTACAATATTCGCCGGAGCGAGTCTCCCATTTTGTTGTCGTGTGCTGCATGCTGCACAACCTGGCTATCCGCAGGACTCAACCACTGCCACCAGAGATTGGAGGACCACCTGAGGAGGAGGAGGAGGAGGAGGACCAGCACAGGAGGGAGGCAGAAAGTGCAAGGGCCGCCCGTCGGCGGCTTATTGAACGTCGGTTCTAGGCCCCCTTTCAGGGAATGGCTTGTGCCAATGTCACCAGATGAATGTAGCCGCTCCACAAGCCCTCAGCCGAGCAGGGCAACCAGGACTTGCAAAATAAAGCATGGGCAGTGCGATTTAAGAACATTTATTACTTGGAAACCTCTGCCCTTCCCACATTACAAACTAATGGAGAGAAGCCCCCTCCAAAAACACAAACCGAACAGTCTCGGCCTTACAAAAAAAAGAAAGACACCAGTCTCGGCCTTACAAAAACACAACTGCACCAGTCTCGGCCTTTCAACAAACACAAAGCATTTGGCCAAACCGTCTACTTTTTGTCCTGCGAGGGTGATGCCTTTCGCATCCATGACTGGCCCCTGCCCGCCCTGCTGCTCCTCCTCAATGGGACCCCAGTGGCTGCAGCAAGGCTGGGGGAAGGCTGCTGAGGGTCAGATGGTGAGACAGCAGATGCCCTTGGGGGTTGGCCTGCACCAGCTTTGGCCCTGGAGGGGCCGGCTGCTGACTGCTCCAACTCTGCTTGGGCGGCAGCAGTCTGTCCAGCGGCTGGTGGCAGCTGCAATGGTGGAGTGGCAGTGTCGGCTGCAGGAATGGTGCCAACCTGACAGATCGCAGGTACTCCCTGGTCGCCTGAGACATTGGCACTCGCACGGGCCAGCACTGCAGCATGCGCAGCAAACTGCTGAAGAACAGCCTGCTGCGCTGCTGCTGCGCGGCGAGTGCCCTGGCAATGCCTGGCCGATCCAGTGAGGGTGGCAGCAGTTAGTGCCCGTGTGGCCCTGGTCTGTGTCCGCATGACACCAGCCAGTGAATGGACGGCACGACTGAGCACTTGGCTAGAAGCCGCCTGTGCTGCCGCGAAGTCCTGCAGACTCCTGGCCTGTGCTGCACTGAATTGTTCCAGACTCCTGGCCTGTGCTGCACTGAATTGTTGCAGACTCCTTGTGGTAAACCACTGTTTGTATTCCACTGTGTACATGTCTGTACATGCCTCGGCTGACTCCTCCCACGAGTCCAGGTATAAAGGTGACTGCTCCACAGTCCCTCTGTATTCTGGACTGGTCGAGCACTCGAGGCACACCTTCATTCTCTTGTTAATAAAAGCCTGTTAGTTACTCGCTTAACCTCAGTCTTTTGAGTAATTGATAGCGCATCAATTTTATTAACAAGATTTTTTATAATGGAGAAGATCCTCACACCAGCATGCCTGGACTTAGACCATCGGGAGGCGGACGCATCCACCAAGTTTGCTCACTGGCTTAAGTGCTTTGAAAAATTCCTGATCGCCTCCGCTGCAACGGTCAAATCGGATGAGGACAAACTGGATGTCCTGATCTCCAAAGTGAACCACCGAGCGTACTCGGTCATCCAGGACGCGACCTCGTACACGGCTGCTCTCAAGCTCCTCAAGGACCAGTACACGCGCCCAGTGAACGAGTTGTACGCCAGGCACCTCCTGGGGAGTTGTAAACAACAACCTGGGGAATCGACCGAGAAATACCTTCAGACACTGTCTGTGCTTGGCCGGGCCTGTGGTTGTAAGGATGTAAAGGCCGCCGTGTACACAGAGGAACTTATCCGGGACGCTTTTGTGGCGGGCCACAGGTCCAATTACACCCGACAGCGACTGTTGGAGCAGAGTGACCTCGACCTCAACAAGGCCTCTGAACTCGCACTATCATTGGACGCAGCCTACCGGGGCATGGATGCCTACTCCTCTGCACCGTGGACGCCGCGGGGAACGACAGCCTGGGACACGGTAGGACCATCTCATAGCGCCGTGCCACCCCAGCCACATCCCAGCAACGGCCCAACTACCGCAGCAGTGTCCCAAGGCCAGAAATGCTACTTCTGTGGCCGGGCCAAACACCCCAGAGCGCGCTGCCCGGCGAAAAATGCGATCTGCTCGGGCTGCGGGAAGAAGGGACACTACGCCAGCGTCTGCAGGGCCAAAGCCACCCCAAATCCCAGCAGCGCCGCGTGTGGGACGCCATCTTGGGCCTCCCCAGCCATGTGCGAACCACCGGAACAGCAGCCATTTTGGACGCCTCCAGCCACATGGGGATCATGGATGCCGCCATCTTGGCCCCCAACACCGCCTCATCTGATACCCGCAATGACACACCGACCCCTACGCTGGCCTCCGTTATGCTGGACCAAGCGAGACCGCACCAACTGGCCCGGTCCACAATGGACATTAAGGTAAATGGTCACGAAACAATCTGCCTTTTTGACTCTGGGAGCACGAAGAGCTTCATCCACCCCAACACGGTGCGGCGTTGCTCTCTCCCAGTCCTGCCTGTGCACCAGCGGATTTCTATGGCCTCCGAGTCCCAGTCGGCGGACATTGGCGGCTACTGCGTGGTGACACTCTTAGTAGACGGGACTGTGTACGATAATTTTAAACTTCTGGTCCTGCCCCACCTCTGCGCTGCCGTCCTACTGGGGTTAGATTTTCAGTGCCACCTTAAAAGTGTTACGATGGCGTACGGTGAACCCCTCCCCCCACTTACAGTCCGCAGCCAGCAGCTTCCAAATTGCCCGCCGCGCACCAGGTGCAACCTCTCCACACTCAGAGTCACCCCCCCCCCCCCCCACTGTTTGCTAACCTCACCCCCGACTGTAAGCCCATCGCCACAAAGAGCAGGCGATACAGTGCCGGGGACAGGGTTTTCATTAAAACCGAAGTGGAGCGGCTCCTGAAGGAGGGGATTATTGAGGGCAGCACCAGCCCCTGGCGAGCCCAGGTTGTGGTCGTTAAGACCGGCGAGAAGCAGCGCCTGGTCATCGACTACAGCCAGACAATAAATCGCTACACCCTGCTGGACGCTTACCCACTCCCCCGCATAGCTGATATGGTCAACCAGATCGCGCAGTACCGCGTCTTCGCGACCATTGACCTGAAATCAGCGTACCACCAGCTCCCTATCCGCCCTGAGGACCACCAGTATACTGCCTTTGAGGCAAACGGCCGCCTCTACCACTTCCTTAGGGTTCCCTTTGGCGTCACCAACGGGGTCTCCGTCTTCCAAAGGGAGATGGACCGGATGGTCGATCAAAATGCGTTGCAGGCCACTTTCCCATATCTGGACAATGTGACCATCTGCGGCCATGACTTGCAGGACCATGACGCAAACCTCGAAAAATTCCTCTGCACCGCCCAACTCCTGAACCTGACGTATAACAAGGAGAAGTGCATATTCCGCACAACCCGCCTCGCCATCCTTGGCTGTGTTGTGGAACACGGAGTCATCGGTCCCGACCCCGACCAGATGCGTCCCCTTATGGAACTCCCACTGCCCCACTGCCTCAAGGCCCTGAAGAGGTGCCGAGGGTTTTTCTCCTATTACGCCCAGTGGGTCCCCTACTATGCGGACAAGGCCCGTCCGCTGATCAAGTCCACCTCTTTTCCCTTGACGGCAGAGGCCCGCTTAGCCTTCCACCGTATCAAGGAAGACATTGCCAAAGCCACCATGCACGCAGTGGACGAATCCATCCCCTTCCAGGTGGAAAGCGACGCGTCCGACTTTGCCCTGGCCGCTACCCTTAATCAGGCGGGGAGACCCGTGGCCTTCTTTTCACGAACCCTCCAGGGCCCGGAGACCAGACACTCCGCTGTTGAGAAGGAGGCCCAGGCTATTGTGGAGGCTGTGCGTCATTGGAGGCACTACCTGGCCGGAAAATGATTTACCCTGCTCACTGACCAGCGTTCAGTTGCTTTTATGTTTAACAACAAGCAGAGGGGCAAAATCAAAAATGACAAGATCTTGAGGTGGAGAATCGAACTTTCCACCTACAATTACGAGATCTTGTACCGGCCCGGGAAGCTCAATGAACCCCCAGATACTCTATCGCGTGGCACCTGCGCCAGCGCGCAGATCGATAGACTGCGGGCCCTCCACAATGACCTCTGCCACCCGGGGGTCACCAGGTTCTTCCACTTCATCAAGGCCCGTAACCTGCCTTACTCCATTGAGGAGGTCAGGACCATGACCAGGAACTGCCAAGTCTGCGCTGAGTGCAAACCGCACTTTTATAGACCAGACAGGGCTCACCTGATAAAAGCCACTCGCCCCTTCGAGCGCCTGAGCGTTGATTTTAAAGGGCCTCTCCCCTCCTCCGACCATAATGTGTACTTCCTCAACATTATTGATGAGTACTCCCATTTCCCGTTCGCCATCCCCTGCCCGGACATGACCAGTGCCACGGTCATTAAATGTCTAAACGACCTCTTCACCCTGTTCGGTTTCCCCAGCTATATCCATAGCGACCGGGGCTCATCGTTTATGAGCGACGAACTCCGCCAGTACCTGCTCGCTAGGGGTATTGCCACAAGCAGGACCACCAGTTACAACCCCCGGGGGAACGGACAGGTGGAAAGAGAGAATGTGACAGTTTGGAAGGCCGCCCTGCTAGCCTTAAAGTCTAGGGGCCTTCCGACCTCCCGCTGGCAGGATGTGCTCCCCGATGCGCTCCACTCTATTCGGTCACTGCTCTGCACTGCCACTAACGCCACCCCTCATGAGAAAATGTTTGTCTTCCCAAGGAAGTCCACATCGGGGACATCGCTACCGCCATGGCTGACGTCCCCAGGGCCGGTCCTACTGAGAAGACACGTGAGGACCCATAAAATGGACCCCCTGGTCGAGAGAGTCGACCTCCTCCACGCCAACCCCCAGTACGCTTACATTGCATACCTGGACGGGCGGGAGGACACAGTCTCCATACGAGACCTCGCACCCTCGGGGGCCCCAGTAACCCACTACCCACTACCACCACCCCCCACGATCCAATATCCAACCCCAGCAGACGGCAGGCCTGGGCCCCGCGACCCGCTCGACACCCACGAGGACTACACACCAGTGCCCCAGCCTACGTGGGACTCGACGCCGGAAGCTTCACTACCCCTGCCGTCGCCACGTCGATCACAGCGGCAGACAAGACCTCCGGAGAGACTCCAATACACAAACTTTTAATACACTTCACCCCGCCGGACTCATTTTTAAACAAGGGGTGAATGTGGTAAACCACTGTTTGTATTCCACTATGTACATGTCTGTACATGCCTCGGCTGACTCCTCCCACGAGTCCAGATATAAAGGTGACTGCTCCACAGTCCCTCTGTATTCTGGACTGGCCGACCACTCGAGGCACACCTTCATTCTCTTGTTAATAAAAGCCTGTTAGTTACTCGCTTAACCTCAGTCTTTTGAGTAATTGATAGCGCATCACTCCTGGCCTGTGCTGCTCCGAATTCCTGCACACTCCTTGACAGAGACTCTATGGAGTCAGGCATCCTTGCCACTGCAGCCATGAGCTCAGTGTGCCTGCGCTCAGCCTGGACGGCCATTTCCTCTAGGAGGCGCACCTCCTCTGCGCTCACCGTCGCAGGACTGGAGGCCGCACTCACCCTCTGGGGAGAAGTCCGCCGAGCTTCCCCACCCCTCCCGCGTTGCTGCAGGCCGCTGGGCCCCGGAGCTTCACTCTCCTCCGACCCTTCCCCCCGGCTCCCCTCCAGGGAAGACGTGTCCCCATCATCGCCATGGGCTGCCTCGGCTGAGGGTGGCACTGATGGGCCAGCTTCCTCTTCCTCGAATTCTGAATCGCTGACAGTGGCAGCTTGAGGGCCCGCCTCCTCACCTGGCGATTCACCATCTGAAAGCAGGGAGGCACAAGAGTTGCTTTAGAGTGAGGACAGGGCGGCAGCGAGGGAGGCATGAATGCTGCCATGCACTGCATTGGTCGGACAGTGGCAAAGGATGCTGATCTGAGGCGCAGGTGGAAAGAGAGATGTCAAAAAGGTGATGCCCTTACCATTGGGGCCCAGAACAGGGTCGGCATCTCCACTGGCGACGGGGCCAATCAGCCAGCCTGCCATAATGCGCTCCACACGCTGGTCGAGGTCGGAGAGCTCTTTGAGGTCTCACGCTGGTTCCTCCTGTTGTGCGCCACCTTGGCCTGCAAGAGAAAGGACGGCCTCTAAGTACAGTGTGAAGCCCTGATCTTGTCTGCACTGCCTCCCATGGTTGACTGGCCCTGACAGTGTGAAGCCCTGATCTTGTCTGCACTGCCTCCCATGGTGGACTGGCCCTGACAGTGTGAAGCCCTGATCTTGGCTGTACTGCCTCCCATGGTTGAATAGCTTGTACAGTGTGTAAAGTGCTGAATGTGCAAGTGCTTTTCATGACAGTCCCATAGCTGCTGGATGAGGGCTGGCCATTAGGGCTTTCAGGTCCCTTTGCCCATAAACTGAGGTGCACATGCAGGGATGAGGAGGACACTGGAAAGGGTACTCACCCTGACAACCCGAGTGAGGTCGTTGAACTTTTTCCGGCATTGCACAGGAGTCCTGGCAACCACGCTGTTGGAGGTCACCCTGTTTGACACCTCCCTTCAGGCTTTCCGGTAGGCGCTGGGCAGCGGCCTCCTGCCACCTTCAGGGAACAGAACATGGCGCCGGCGCTCCACTCCGCCAACCAGCACCCTCAGGTCACCCTCGCTGAAGCGCTGCGCTCTCTCCCTGGCCTTCTCCATAGCCCTGGGCGTTGCACAGATGAAGCAGAAGTGGTCAGGCCTAGCTTGAGGGCTGCAGTGTGCAGGGCATGGCAGGCAAACAAATCCACCCTCCCCCTTTAAGAGCTGACTGGCGCCAGAGTGTCTGCCGTCAATCAGCAACTCGCCGCACCTGCGCTGCACCCGCCCTCGGGGGTATCGCCCCGGACCGCCGGCTTAGCGCCTAATGATAGTCGTGCATCGCCTGTTTTAGCGCAGCAGCAACCTCTTGGGGCGATGCGACTGAATATCGGCGAAGGTGGCGCGAACTTGCGCCGGGTGCAAACTTTAGCGGCCGCCCGACTGTAGCGCCCAGAACGTGGCTATACTGAATTTCTAGGCCTAAGTTTCTTAAACTACAGACATTTTTGAATTGGACATTCATTTAGGTTTTTCATAGAATTCTCCTATCTATGCAGAATTCTCCATCTTAATATTGATACGAGAAGCAGCCCTCTAACCACCAGCTGTAAAGCACTTTTATCTGTAGTTCTGCACACGAAGAGTGCAATAGAAATTTAACTTGTAACCGCAGTACCTTATGGTGGACCCGGAAGGCAGGAATACATGATAGCTCTTATGACTGCTGCTGTGCACCAAGTGGGCATTACTGAAGCTTAAAGTTCAAGCACACACGTGCCCATGCAGCACTTTTAGAAAATGAGAGAAATTCTTTTGATCTGCCTTAGCAGACGCAATTCTGTAAACATATTCTGTGCTGTGGAATTCGGTACCCTGATTATTTATCCTATCGTCAACCCCTTGGAATAAAATGGCCAAGAGCAAAAAAGGACAAGAATTTTTTTTAATGATTTAAATTTAATTTAAAATAATTTTAAGTCTACTCTTAATTCAAATTATCTGTCAACTCGAATTGAAAAAAGTGCCTCCTGTGCTGTTTTATTAAAATTACTTAATTGAAACTACTGGATAATTAATTTTTTTGAACAATTACTTTGAATTAACAGACTAAGTAATACTAATTAAGTCAAAGCAAGGGCAGAAAGGAGGACAAGAGGAAATTAATAAACAACGGGGGGGGGAAATTTGGTACATCCGCACCTCTCGTTAGTGCCAGCAGATGGCGCTAATGGGGCACTAGAGCATTATCGCCAGGACAAGGCGAATCCCCCCCCCCCCAGCAGCGCCGTCGCTAACAGTTATTGCCAGGAGCCTCAACGCCAGCTGGATCATGACGTCAGTGAATGTGCAACGCTCACTGACCACCCGATCTGTGAAATTGATTGTTGCTACCTACCTTAGCACCTGGAGGAAACAGCACCAGGAAGCTGGCTCCAAGGATGTTATTTAAAGGGATCATGAGTCGCAGCTGTAGGTTAGTGGTGTTTCAGTGCTTTCTTATCAGTTTCACATAGTCCAACAGTCTCATTCTGTGATTTCAAGGTTATTTAGTATCAAAAGTAGTTACATTTATTCTTAAAAAAATCAAACTGCTACACTTGGTTACATTAATGGGGGTTGTGCTGGCAGTCGACCTCGCCCTGCAAGATCTATGGTGGAGGCAGCGAGAAAGACTTGAACATGTGGCCGGAGGGAGGAGGAGAGTCATCAGGACTCTGAACAGGAGGACTTACCCTCCGAGGGTATTCCGAGAGGACTTCTTCTACCTCCAATTAAGCGAGGAGCAGTATATTGGAAGGCTCTGCTTCACCAAGGAGATGGTCACAAGACTCTGCCACCTCCTGCAACCAGACCTCCAGCCTCAGATCAGGTCAACCACGGCTCTCCCAGTGGCAGTCAATGTCACCGTCACCCTCAATTTCTTCGCCAGCCGACCTTCCAGTCTGCAACAGGAGGCATCTCACAGTTCACGGTCCATCGCTGCATCCGGGAGGTCACAGAGGCTCTCTACAGTAGGAGAAGGGACGACATTTCCTTCCATTACCAGAGAGAAGCAGGATGAGCATGCATGTGGCTTTGCCAGGATATCAGGATTCCCCATGGTGCAGGATGCCAATGACTGCACCCACATGACATTGTGGGCACTGCACAATAATCCTGAGATATTCCGTAACTGCAAAGGGTACCAATCACTTAATGTGCAGTTGCTGTGCGACCACAGACAGCTAATCCTCAATGTCAATGCCCGCTATCCTGGCAGCAGCACTCTTCCAACCACCATGTCGATTTTCCTTACTGCAATGCTCCATCTCGCCCTCAGTAAGCTCCCCGCTGGAGTGGAGCTAATTTACAGAACAAGCGGGAAACTGTTCAACCTCCGTCGCCTCCAGTACAGATCCAAGGTCATCCCATCCTCTGTCGTCGAATTACAGTATGCAGACGATGCTTGCGTCTGCGCTCACTCGGAGGTCGAACTCTAAACCATCGTCAACACCTTCACTGAAGCGTACGAGAGCATGGGCCTTACACTAAACATCCGTAAGACAAAGATCCTCTACCAACCTGCCCCCGCCACACAGTACTGCCCACTGATTATCAAAATCCATGACAAGGCCTTGGACAACGTGGACCACTTTCCATACCTCGGGAGCCTACCGTCAACAAAGGCAGACGTCGATGACAAAGTCCAACACCGCCTTCAGTGTGCCAGTGCCGCCTTCGGTCGCCTGAGGAAAAGAGTGTTTGAAGACCAGGACCTCAACCCGGCACTAAGCTCATGGTCTACAGAGCAGCAGTGATACCCGCCCTACTGTATGCCTCAGAGGCATGGACCATGTACAGCAGGCACCTCAAAGCACTGGAGGTGTACCACCAACGCTGCCTCCACAAGATCCTGCCAATTAATTGGCAGGATAGGCGCCCCAACGTCAGTGTTCTCGCTCAGGCCAACATCCCCAGCATCGAAGCTTTGACCATGCTCGATCAGCTCCGATGGGCGGGTCACATCATCTGCATGCCCGATACGAGACTCCCAAAACAAGCGCTCTACTCGGAGCTCCGGCACGGCAGGAGAGCCCCAGGTGGGCAGAGGAAATGCTTCAAGAAAACCCTCAAAGCTTCCTTGAAAAAGTGCAACATCTGCTGCATGCGCCACAACTTGGTCATCATGAGGGCACAGCCCTTGCCACCAGGGATTGTCGGACCACTTCAGGAAGAGGAAGAGGGCGAGGAGGAGGAACAGGAGCAAGGGAGCAGGCAACCACTCAATCAGCTTTCCAGAAGGGCAGTCCCTGACTGCCTCATCAGACTGCGGTTTTAATGAATTAAGCCCCAGAGCCCCGTTGCTCACCACATCCCCATCATTCCATCCTTGTCACAGGCCATATCACAATGCAAAGCTGAAATGAGAGACACCACAAAAGAATCCAAACTGAATTAATAAATTTATCAATAATCAGTGAACATATATTTACAACAAAAATTAACTCTTCAACCTTGTGCAATCCCTTAGTGCCTCTCGTTGCTGTGCCTTTGCCTACTCCAGTACTCCTACAAAGTGTGGGCCCAGTGGCTGCAGCAGGGCTGGTGGAAGGCTGTTGAGTGTCCGTGCGGGAGACTTCAGATGGCCTTGCAGGACGCCCTCGACCAGCTCTGGGCCTGGAAGGCCCAGCTGTAGACTGCACCACCTCAGCATGGGCGGCAGCAGTCTGGGCTGGCTGGAAGGTAGACCCAGCCACGATGGCAGCAGTCAGAGCTTTTTTTAAAAAATTTGTTTATGGGATGTGGGCGTCGCTGGCAAGGCCAGCATTTATTGCCCATCCTTAATTGCCCTTGAGCAGGTGGTGGTGAGCCGCCACCTTGAACCGCTGCAGTCCGTGTGGTGAAGGTACTCACACAGTGCTGTTAGGGAGGGAGCTGGCCCCTGAGCTATCCTTTACCCCTGGCCTTGCTGCAACCCATTTGTCCCCAGTGCCTCACCCTGTGCAGATCCCGCTACTATACTAGCCTCTAAAGAATGCGTAGTACCAGTATCTGAGCTGGTGCCTGTGGGTGAGACATGCAGTGATGCGGTGTGTTCTTCCTCCTCCTTTTCTCCCGCCTTGCTCTCTACGGCGCCCTCAGGGACAGGCTGCTCAGGCGCTTGCTCATTATGTGAAAGCATAAAGGCACAAGAGTCAGGTTAAGGTGAGGGAAAGGGGGCAGGAAGGGAGAAATGCATGCATACAACATGATTAGCTGGAAAGTGTGAAACACTTGTGAGGTGAGGGGGAAGTGGAATGTGAGAAGAAGGAGTAGGGATGAACATACCGTTGTTGTCCCCAAGGGGGTCAATGTCGCCCGTGGCCATGTTGCCCACCATCTAGTACCCAATAATCTCCAGCACTCTATTCTCCAGTGCAGACAGTGGTTGGGTGTTGGCTTGTCCACCACCTGTGTGCTCCTGCTCCATCCTGTTGTGAGCCACCTTGGCCTGCAAGAGGAAGGAAAGTGTGTGAATGAGTGTGGAGCAATGTGTTTGGGTGATGTGCCTGCCATAGTTGAATAGCTGTCATTGTGTGCAAGGTGTGAGATATGGGTGTGAGTGTTGGTAGGTAGAGATTGTTGGTGTGTGTGGTGCTTTGGGCAGTGTGTGAAGACTATGGTACAGATGGTGGTACGTAGCATTTGTAGAAGCATTCACTCACCCTGACCACCCGAGTGAGGTCATTAAATTTCTTCTTGCACTGTGTGTGGATCCTGGGGACCTGCCTGAGACATGCTGTGCTACCTCCCTCCACTTGTGTGGAAGACTTGCGGCGAGTGCCTCCTGCCACTTGCTGGATAGAGCACCACCCTCTGCCTCTCCACAACAAACACTAACATCTCCAGTGTTTGATTGCAGAATCTGTGGGCCCTCTCCCTGGGGCGTGGGTCTGCCGTGGGTCTGCTTCAGCCCTCCAGCTCCTTCTCCTTGACCTGCTGCTGCTTGCTGAGGCAGCTGCACAGCCAACAATGCTGAGAATGAGATAACAAAATACTGCAGATGCTGGAAATCCAAAATAACAACAGAAAATGCTGGAAAAACTCAGCAGGCCAGGCAACATCCGTGGAGAGAAAATAGAGTCAACGTTTCGGGTAAAACCCTTTGTCAAGACTGAAGAAGCACAGGAAATGAAATATATTAAAAGGCCGGTATGGGGGCTGGGAGAGAACAAAAGAGAAGTGAAGAGATATTAAGAGGTATTCAAAACGAGACGAGATGGTGATAGGACTAGTGGAGACAAAAGACGGCTCTAGATTAGGTGTGAAATGCGCTGGCAGAATGGGAGACAGCTGCCATGTGGGAGAGAAAAAAAAGTGGGGCGGGGGAAACCCAAAACAAAGGTGTGGATAAAAAATATAAGTAAAAATGTAATAGGGGCCAAGGTTATGATCTGAAATTGTTGAACTTGATATGGAGTCCGGAAGGCTGTAAAGTGCCTAATCGGAAGATGAGGTGCTGTTCCTCCAGCTTATGCTGAGCTTCCGTGGAACAATGCAAGAGCCCAAGTACAGTGAGGTTTGAGTGGGAATGGGGCGGTGAATTAAAATGACAGGCGACCGGAAGCTCGGGGTCATCCTTACGGACTGAATGGAGGTGTTCCGCAAAGCGGTCACCCAATCTGCGTTTGGTCTCCCCAATGTAGAGGAGACCACATCGTGAGCAGCGACTACAGTATACTAGATTGCAAGAAGTACAAGTAAATCGCTGTTTCACCTGGAAGGGGTGTTTGGGGCCCTGGACAGTGGGAAGGGGGGAGGTATAAGGGCAGATGTTGCATCTCCTGCGCTTGCACGGGAAGGTGCCAGGCGAAGGGGAAGGGGTGCTGGGGGTGATAGAGGAGTGGGCTAGGGTGTCTCGGAGGGAGCGGTCCCTACGGAATGCTGAAAGGGAAGGGGAGGGGAAGATGCGTTTGGTGGTGGGATTACTTTGGAGGTGGCGGAAATGGCGGAGGATGATCCGTTGAATGTGGAGGCTGGTGGGGTGAAAGGTGAGGACAAGGGGAACCCTATCGTGATTCCGGGAGGGAGGGGCAGGGGTGAGGGCAGAAGTGCGGGAGATAGAATGGACACGGTCGAGGGAAATCCTCGGTTGAGGAAAAAGAAAGACATGTCGGAAGCACTGGTGTGGAAGGTGGCATCATCGGAGCAGATGCGGCGGAGATGGAGAAACTGGGAGAATGGAATAGAGTCCTTACAGGAGGCGGGGTGGGAGGAAGTGTAGTCCAGGTAGCTGTGGGAGTCAGTGGACTTGTAGTGAATGTTGGTCAATAACCTATCCCCAGAGATGGAGACGGAGAAGTCGAGGAAGGGAAGGGAAGAGTCAGAGATGGACCATGTGAAGGTGAGGGAAGGGTGGAAATTGGAGGCAAAGTGAATGAAATTGTCTAATTCAGGGTGAGAGCAGGAAATGGCAGCGATACAGTCATCAATGTATCGGAAAAAGAGGTGAGGGAGTGGACCCGAGTAGGACTGGAACAAAGAGTGTTCCACATATCCCACGAAAAGGCAGGCATAGCTAGGATCCATGCGGGTACCCATAGCAACACCTTTGATTTGGAGGAAAGGAGTGGAGTCAAAGGAGAAGTTGTTCAATGTGAGAACAAATTCAGCCAGGCGGAGGAGGGTAGTCGTGGATGGGGAATGGTCGGGCCTCTGTTCAAGGAAGAAGCGGAGCGCCCTCAGGCCATCCTGGTGGGGGATGGAGGTGTAGAGGGATTGTACGTCCATGGTGAAAAGGATGCGGTTGGGGCCAGGAAACTGGAAACTGTTACAGTGGCGGAGGGCGTCCGAAGAGTCGCAGATGTAGGTGGGAAGAGACTTGACAAGCGGAGAAAAGATAGAGTCGAGATAGGAAGAGATAAGTTCCGTGGGGCAAGAACAGGCTGAAACGATGGGTCTACCAGGGCAGTCCTGTTTGTGGATCTTGGGAAGGAGGTAGAAGCAGGCTGTGCGAGGTTGGGGAACTATGAGGTTGGTGGCCACGGGGGGGAAGATCTCCAGAGGAGATGAGGTCAGTGACAGTCTTGGAAACGGTGGTTTGATGTTCGGTAGTGGGGTCATGGCGAACCCTTCCCCTCTCTGACCCCGAACGATCAGTCCTCAGCAAAGGCCTGTGCTTCATCCCCTTACGCCCCCACCTCAATGAATTTCGAGCTCGGCACGATGTTGAGCTCTTTTTCCGCCGCCTTCGTCTCCGTCACCACTTCTCTGGCATGGTGTCTTCCCACCGCACAGCTGAACCTTTCTCCCGCTTTCAGAATTCCCGTTCTACCTGGGCCCCTCCCCCTGGCCTCTTACCCTCTGATGTAATAAAAAGTCTCACACATCAAGGAACTTTAAAGTAAGCTTTAAGCAACTTATAATTAAACTATATACAAGAGCGGTCTTCACCATGCCTCTAGGAGAAGCCCTCCTATCATACTGAGCAGTTCAGTATTTATACTAGTCCAAACACACGAAGTGACGTATGCACAGGAAGTGATGTATACACAGAGTTCACAGTTCACAGTTCACAGGAAGTGATGTGCACATCACTTCCTCCGGAAGTTATTGATTATTATTACATTCTTCCCTTCTGCGAGATTAGAAGGCTGTGGTCTTCCTTTTATTCCGCAGCCGCCGAACGAGGAAGAGTTGCACCCGTTTGGGTTCCCGTCGTAGAGGGTCACTGGTCCGCTTACATGCTGTTGGCCATTGGTCAGAGTCTGTGTGGCCTGGATTACCCTGTGAAGGGTCGGGGAGATCATGGCTTCGTGTACGAGTCCCAATAGGTGCAGAGTCGGCCTGTCTCTGTTCAGAGGGAGGTGCAGAGCTGGTCTGTGGCGGATCAGTACTTTGGTGCGCGGTACTGGGAGGGTCGCAACTTTGAGTACGGGGTTCTACCAGCACCAAGCTAGTTGGTGTCAGATCAGGATCCTGGAGAGGGGTACCCAGTAGGTTCCAAGAGGCTCCTGGTAAAATACCATCACTCGATGTCCCACTAGGTCCTGGTGGGCAGGGAGCCAGATCCCGTAATGATACGGTAGATTCTCGGCCGTCGGGATATCGTATGTATGCATAGGTGGGGTTGGCATCAGTTAGTTCGACCTCATCTACGAGAGGGTCATTTTTAGACGTCCGAACGTATCTTCGGAGTAGTATAGGTCCAGGAGTAGTTAGCCATGACGGGAGGGATGTCCCATAAGATGAGCGACGCTGGAATCCAAAGAACCGCTCATGAGGTGTAGTATTTGTGGCTGTAGAAAGAAGGGACCGTATAGAGTGCAATGCATCCGGAAGCACTGCTTCCCATTGCTGGTTTGGTAGGCCCCGAGATCTTAAAGCAAGATGTACGGAATTCCAGATGATACCGTTATACCTCTCTACCTGCCCATTTCCGATGGGATGATATGGCGTCGTTTTGCTTGTAGCATTTCCCCGTTCTGAGAGGTAGTCCTTGAGTTCCCTTGACATAAGGGATGGACCCCGATCCGAGTGAATGTAAGCCGCCATGCCACAGAGAGAAAATACTTGCTCAAGGCAGCAGATTACTGTGGACGCCAGCATATTGGAGCAGGGGAAGGCAAACGGAAAACGTGAATATTCATCAATCATGGTGAGCAAATACGTATTCCAAGTAGAAGAGGGCACTGGGCCCTTAAAATCGATGCTAAGTCATTGCATCGGTTGGGTTGCGTGTATGAGCATACCATCTGAGGGGCGGAAGAACTGAGGTTTTAATTCTGCACAAAGCCGGCATTCTGAGCACATTTTCTTTACATCTCCAGTAGAAAAAGGGAGATTCCGTGATCGTACGAAATGTAGCATGCGCATAACGCCAGGATGACACAATCCATTATGGGCATCTATGAGAGTAGAGGACGACATAGTGGAGCAGAATGCTCGTGTGAGGGTATCCGGGGCCACATTCTCCTTGCCAGGTCGATAGTGAATGGTGTAACCAAAAGAGGCCAGTTCCATCCTCCAAAGCTGTATTTTATTATTCTTAATTTTGGTTCGTTTTCGATTATTGAGCATGAAGGCGACTGATCGCTGGTCCGTGATTAATGTAAAGTGCTGGCGAGCTAGGAAATGGTTCCACTTCCGTACCGCCTCTATGATGGCTGTGGCTTCCTTCTCAACCGGAGGATAATGTAGCTCGGCACCTTGTAAGGTCCTGGACATAAATGCTACAGGACGACTTTCCTGATTTAGAGTAGCCGAGATCGCCACCTCCGAGGCATCACATTCGACTATGAAAGGGAGATTCTCATCGATGGAGTGAAGAGCCGCTTTCTCCAACTGTTTTTTTGAGAAGGTTAAAGGCTGCAACAGCCACTGTTTCCAATGGAAATGATCTAGCATGCAGCAAGGGTTGGATTTTGTCTGAAAAATGAGGAATCCATTTAGCGTAGTATGCAAACAGACTGAGAGCCCGACGTAAAGAAGCCGGATTCTTAGGTGACGGGAGCTCTTGGAGCGGGCAAAGTCTTTCTGGGTCTGGCTTAATGATACCGTTGCCTACGCAGTAGCCAAGGATGTTGATGGTCGGTTGCAACTCAACAGATTTAGATTCATTCAAAGTTAAGTTACGGTGATGGAGAGCATCCCGAAATTTTTGGAGGTTGGCATCGTGTTCCTGTTGATCGTGACCTGCAATAGTAATGTTATCAAGATAGGGAAAAGTGTCCCTTAAGTTTTCCTGCTTAACCAGGCCATCCATTGCCCATTGGAAGACAGCCACTCCATTAGTAACCCCGAATGGGAGGCGACGAAATTGGTACAGCCGTCCATTGGCCTCAAAGGCCGTGTACTGCTTATCTGAGACCTTCAAGGGTACCTGATGATAGGCACTTTTCAAATCGTAAGTTGAGAACACTTTGTATTCGGCCAGTTTATTAACCATATCATCAATGCGTGGCAATGGGTAGGCATCCAAGTCAGTATATTGATTGATGGTTTGCGAATAATCAATGCATAGTCGTTGTTTGTGAGGTTTTAGAGGGTTCTTGACGATGACGATTTGAGCCCACCAGGGCGACGAACATGGTTCGACGATATCCTCTGCTAAAAGTCGAGAGATTTCAGCCCCAATAAAAGATTGGTCTTCCTGACTAAAGCGCCGCGATTTCGTTATTATTGGTTTGCATCGAGGAGGAATACTGGCAAATAATGAGGGTTCATCAAGTGAAGCTGCTGATAATGCACAAAACGGTAATTGAGACAGTATATTAGAAATAGTAAGTCCAGGTTTGGATCCGCCGAACTCAATGGTGAGTTTCTTATGCTGTGTTTGAAAATCCAGCCCGAAGATGAGATCACTACATAAGTCCTTGAGCACCGAAAGTTGGGTGGAGGGATACATGCGACCATTAAGTGTCATATCAATAATACAAAAGCCGGAGATTCTGGTATTAAGTGATGACTGAGCCATCGCAATTGCCTGGTCCGATGTGAAGATATGTAGTTTCAATTTCGCAACAATCTGTTCTCTAATGAAACTATCAGTACTTCCTGAGTCAATTAAGGCATCTAAGGTATGCCCATTAATTGAAACTTTTGTAGCTGCATGAAACAGGTTCTGTGGGCAAGCAGCTGTAATTGGTGTGGTTGCACAGAGAGTGGCTGAAACTCTAGGTGTGCTTCTTCGGGAGAGAGCTCGAGAGGAAGCTTGATAGGTCCTAGCCGGAGCATCTTGATAGGCCCTAATTGGGGCAGTTCGGTAGGCCTTAGCTGGATAGGCCCTCGTAGAGGCTCTTGATTGGCAAACTTTTGCAAAGTGTCCCTTTTTATCGCAATGACTGCAGATCGCATTGCGAGCAGGGCAGAATTTCCTAGGGTGAAAAGAATCTCCACGAAAGAAGCATTCCTTCCTAGATTGCCAAGAGGCTGCTAAAGTGGGGTCATCCTCCTCTTCTTCATCAGAATTATCATCAGGATTAGATTCCTCCATGATAGGGTTCACCTGAGGCCACTTGAATCGTCTGGTTGCAGTTATAGCAGCAGATCGAGATCTGGGCAGCTGATAGAGGTCTGCATTTTTCTTTGCCAAATCCAGAGAACAAGCCAGGTCAAAAGCCTTTTGTAGCTCAAGTGTTTTACTTTCTAGCAGACGCTGGCGTATAAATGGAGAGGCAATCCTGCAGATGAAAGCATCACAAATCATTTCTTCGCGGTACAGCTCAGCCGAGGCTGCCTGAAAGTTACAATCTACACTGAGCCTGTGAAGTTCTTGAAGGAATTCGTTAATCGATTCCCCTGGCCCTTGTCGGGCTGTGGCCAGTAGATGTCTAGCATAGACCTCATTTGCAGTCTTGGCATATAGTTTTTTAAGTGCCCGGATCACCTCATCGTAATTATCCCATTCATCAACATATTCAAACACTGTTGGGGTCACATAGTTGATAAGTATCCTCAGTTTAGTAGAAGCATTCGCTTTACATTCATCAAGAAAATTCTCAAAAGTACGGTACCAATGCTTCCATACCCTGCCAGCTGCTGGTGCGTTTGGGTCCAAGTCCAGACGAGTAGGTTTAAGGATGTTTTCCATGATGGGTGGTTCCCTGGATCCTTAACTCCGAGTTTGTCCGAAGGTTTAGTATTTGTGAGTGTAAATACTAAGTTGCTTAAATTGATGTAATAAAAAGTCTCACACATCAAGGAACTTTAAAGTAAGCTTTAAGCAACTTATAATTAAACTATATACAAGAGCGGTCTTCACCATGCCTCTAGGAGAAGCCCTCCTATCATACTGAGCAGTTCAGTATTTATACTCGTCCAAACACAGGAAGTGACGTATGCACAGGAAGTGATGTATACACAGAGTTCACAGTTCACAGTTCACAGGAAGTGATGTGCACATAACTTCCTCCGGAAGTTATTTATTATTATTACACCCTCTCTACATCTTTTCATCGCTACCTGCCGCCGTGACATCGGCTGTCTCAATTTCTCTGCTCCCCTCACTCACTCCAACCTACCTCCCTCTGAACTTGCAGCACTCCATTCTCTTAGATCCAACCCTGACATTGTCATTAAACCTGCTGACAAGGGTGGTGCTGTTGTTTGGCGAACCGGCCTCTGCCTAGCGGAAGCTGAATGCCAACTCTCCAACACCCCCTCCTATCTCCACCTGGACCATGACCCCACTACCGAACATCAAACCACCGTTTCCAAGACTGGCACTGACCTCATCTCCTCTGGAGATCTTCCCCCCCGTGTCCACCAACCTCATAGTTCCCCAACCCCGCACAGCCCGCTTCTACCTCCTTCCCAAGATCCACAAACAGGACTGCCCTGGTAGACCCATCATTTCAGCCTGTTCTTGCTCCACGGGACTTATCTCTTCCTATCTCGACTATCTTTTCTCCCCTTGTCCAGTCTCTTCCCACCTACATCCATGACTCTTCGGACGCCCTCCGCCACTTTAACAGTTTCCAGTTTCCTGGCCCCAACCGCCTCCTTTTCACCATGGACATACAATCCCTCTACACCTCCATCCCCCACCAGGATGGCCTGAGGGCGCTCCGCTTCTTCCTTGAACAGAGGCCTGACCAGTCCCCATCCACCACTACCCTCCGCCGCCTGGCTGAACTTGTTCTCACATTGAACAACTTCTCCTTTGACTCCACTCATTTCTTCCAAATCAAAGGTGTTGCTATGGTTACCCGCATGGGTCCTAGCTATGCCTGACTTTTCGTGGGATATGTGGAACACTCTCTGTTCCAGTCCTACTCGGGTCCACTCCCTCACCTCTTTTTCCGATACATTGATGACTGTATCGGTGCCGTTTCCTGCTCTCGCCCTGAATTAGACAATTTCATTCACTTTGCCTCCAATTTCCACCCTTCCCTCACCTTCACATGGTCCATCTCTAACTCTTCCCTTCCCTTCCTCGACTTCTCCGTCTCCATCTCTGGGGATAGGTTATTGACCAACATTCACTACAAGTCCACTGACTCCCACAGCTACCTGGACTACACTTCCTCCCACCCCGCCTCCTGTAAGGACTCTATTCCATTCTCCCAGTTTCTCCGTCTCCGCCGCATCTGCTCCGACGATGCCACCATCCACACCAGTGCTTCCGACATGTCTTCCTTTTTCCTCAACGAGGATTCCCCTCTACCGTGGCTGACACGGCCCTCGACCGTGTCCGTTCTATCTCCCTCACTTCTGCCCTCATCACTGCCCCTCCCTTCCGGAACCACGATAGGGTTCCCCTTGTCCTCACCTTTCACCCCACCAGCCTCCACATTCAACGGATCATCCTCCGCCATTTCCGCCACCTCCAAAGTAATCCCACCACCAAACGCATCTTCCCCTCCCCTTCCCTTTCAGCATTTCGTAGGGACCGCTCCCTCCGAGACACCCTAGTCCACTCCTCTATCACCCCCAGCACCCCTTCCCCTTCACCTGGCACCTTCCCGTGCAAGCGCAGGAGATGCAACATCTGCCCTTATACCCACCCCCTTCCCACTGTCCAGGGCCCCAAACACCCCTTCCAGGTGAAACAGCGATTTACTTATACTTCTTGCAATCTAGTATACTGTATTCGCTGCTCACGATGTGGTCTCCTCTACATTGGGGAGACCAAACGCAGATTGGGTGACCGCTTTGCGGAACACCTCCGTTGAGTCCGTAAGGATGACCCCGAGCTTCCGGTCGCCTGTCATTTTAATTCACCGCCCCATTCCCACTCAGACCTCACTGTACTTGGGCTCTTGTTTTGTTCCACGAAAGCTCAGCGTAAGCTCGAGGAACAGCACCTCATCTTCTGATTAGGCACTTTACAGCCTTCCGGACTCAATATCGAGTTCAACAATTTCAGATCATAACCTCGGCCCCTATTACATTTTTACTTATATTTTTTATCCACACCTTTGTTTTAGGTTTCCCCCCCCCCTTTTTTTTCTCTCCCACATGGCAGCTGTCTCCCATTCTGCCAGCGCATTTCACACCTAATCTAGAGCCGTCTTTTGTCTCCACTAGTCCCATCACCATCTCGTCTCGTTTTGAATACCTCTTAATGTATCTTCCCTTCTCTTTTGTTCTCTCCCAGCCCCCATACCGGCCTTTTAATCTATTTCATTTCCTGTGCTTCTTCAGTCTTGACAAAGGGTTTTACCCGAAACTTTGACTCTTTTCTCTCCACGGATGTTACCTGGCCTGCTGAATTTTTCCAGCACTTTCTGTTGTTATTATGCTGCGAATGAGGTTCTGCAGCATCAATGAACCTCCCCTTTAAGAACTGGAAAAGGCCTGTGGCAATCATGACTTGCGATTAGACTGCACCTGATATTGGTCCACCCTTTGAGTGTAACGCCAATGAGCTTGGGCTTAAAGACTTGAATTAGGACTCCAATCATTTCTTTGAGCAGTGAGCATGAATATTGCTTGCAGTGTAAAGCATTAGGGCCTGGCGCAAATGCTCCAACTTTTCTAATTATACCTTCCATTCCTGGGCTATAATGAATTTCTAGCCCTTGGAGTTTTGTTGTTTTTCTTGTGACGTGATTATTTTGCTGTTTTGGTGCCTATGCTCTTCCCTTCCTCCTCTTGTCTATTACAAATAGTTAACCGAGGACAAACTGTTCCTTAACTAATTGTTAATTAATCTTTTAAAAAAAAGAGATAAATCTAAAAATATTTAAAGAAAGAAAATATTTATGAAAAATATTTATAACAATTATATCATTATCTGAGCCTTGTTCAACAGCCATCTCTAGAGTTTATCAATTAGTTGATACTGGCAACTACTTTTACTTTTATCATTTCCATAATTTATATATTTATGCAAATAGCTCGGTAGAGTTCTTCAGATTGTAAAAATCAAGAATGCTTCAGTTATCTGAAAGGAATTATGAAGTACAGATTTAACCATGTGGAGTAGGTTTATGTCTGGACATGAGAGCCGTGGTTTAATATATAAGCCTTCAACACTGAGCAATTCCACAGGCTTCCAGGTTTTTGCTTCAGTTACTGATGCTTTGTACAGTAACAATCCCTGTGATTTATTCAGTCCCGAGGAGAACAAAGTTAGTTCCAAGCTGAAGTTTTGAGGAATAAATACTGAAGTTTTATTCAGTGTGTTTTACAAATTCTAATATCAAACCAACAGTACCATTGCAGAACTAACAGATCAACTCCAGGGAAGAGAGCGATTACTTGGATCTACAATGGCCCAGAAATTCGGGTCGGGGGCTTCCCGCGGGTGCAAGCCCCCGATCTGCACTTACCTTGCGCGCCGGCAGTTGAGCTGTAGGGCCCCGTGGAATTCCGATCCGGGGCCTGGTCCAGCTGCCGGCGCGCAGTGCTTGTGTATCCCAGGGGCGCAGTTAGTTCGATGCGTCCCCTGGGATCACGTGGGCCATGGGGAGCCAATCAGAGCAGGGAATGCTCCATTCATAAGTCTTGACAGGAAGTGCTGTCAAGACTTATAAATACTACGGCCCCAAAATAGTACTAAACCTTCAAATACATTTTTTTTTAAATCACATTTTTAAAATAAACTATAAATTACATGAAATAACTATTTTAAACAATAATTTAAATTTTTGGAAAAAGTACTTTTATATTCTAACAGGGCTAAAAATAAACTTACCTTGCTTTAAAGTATTTAAAAATAATAAACCTGTGGAAAAAATGTTTCAATTTTAATTAATTCACCACTTATCCCTGCTTTTTAAATTTCTAACTTCTGCAGACTTACCCTCACGGAAAAACCTGTAAAAAAAAACATAAGTTCAATGCGCACACGCAGACTCCCCCGCGCACGCGTTCGACCTCTGAACCCCTGCTTTCAGAGGAACAGAAGTGCCGGTTTCCCGCGCATGTGCAGTGCATGCAGGAAACCGGCACTTCCATCGGGCCTACGGGTGAGTACCCCGTGCGTACTCACCCGTGGAGACCCGAATTTCTGGGCCAATATCTAACGTCCTTATACAAGAGCTTTAACAGCACTTAATTCTGTTGTTTATTCAGTGGTAAAACACCACAGAGTATCCATGATTTTAGGGACATTTACAAGATCAATTCCCCATCAAAGGCACAAATGGAATAGCAAATCCATGTATCAGAAAGCAAAATAAAATGTACTGATCATGCCATGATATTTATTTTTGACTTCTCATTTGTTTTTATGCCAAATATCACTAAAGATTTTCTGAAGCACTGTGTGCAATCACTAACAGATAAAGAAACCAATTCCCTCTAATTTTCCCCCAACCCCAAATTGTGAGAAATGAAAATAAACATAGAAAAATAGGAGCAGGAGTAGGCCATTCGGTCCTTTGCGCCTGCTCCGCCATTCAATATGATCATGGCTGATCCTAGGGGGGTGATTTTGCCAGCCCTGGCGAGGCTGGTTTGGAGGTGGGACTACTGGGAAAATGGCAGAATCTGGGAGCGGATACCCATCCCGCCCCCAACCCACCTCCATGCCATCTTTCCAGGAGGCGGGTACCTGACCCGCGCCGGTTCCCATCTCCTTGAGGCGGGAAGGGGATTGGTGTCAGTTAACTGCCTGTTAACAGGTAGTTAACAGGCAGTTTTTTTGAGAATCCCCATTTTGAGCCCTGAAGTGTGGGCTTCCCGATGGCTCCGAACCTCGCCAGGGTCAGTGAGGTGGGCCGTTGGTCTGCGGGGGTCGGAGGGGCCACGATGTCCGGTGTTCAGGGTGTGCAGAAGTAAGTGTGTGAGGTGCGTGTAAAGTGTTTTAATAAGTTTTACTTACCTTTACTTCCTGCAGGCTTCCTCCCTTCAGGTCTCGGGAGCCCCTCAGCTCATCGGCACAGAAAGCAGAATGACCGCTGAACTGTCAAAAGCTGCAGCCATCTGCTTTCTGCTCAGGAGAGCTCTCTAATTCAGCCTGAGTGACAGGACTGAAGTTAGAGCACAGATTGTCAGTGTTTGACAGTTTCACAGGCCGTCAAATGCAGACATTTCATCTGTCAAAAGCTATTGACAGAAGAAACATCACTCGCTGACATCACCTGTAACTGGCTTTCCCTTAATTGGCCTGCTAAGCCCGCTGGGAGGGATTAACAAGGGCAATCAAGGGAGAATAGCGTGGGTTGGCCACAAGTCATTGGAGGCGGGACTAAAACCCGACAAGTGGGAGTCCCGCCTCCAAAAGCTCCCCATTGACAAAATCCAGTCCTCTATATCAAGACCACATTCCCGCTCTCTCCCCATACCCCTTGAAGCCTTTTGTCTAGAAATCTATCTATCTCCTTCTTAAATATATTCAGTGAGCTGGCCTCCACAGCCTTCTGTGGTAGAGAATTCCACAGGTTCACCACCTTCTGAGTGAAGACATTTCTCCTCATCTCAGTCCTAAATGTCCTACCCTGTATCATGAATATTCATGAACCCCAAGGCTAATCAAACAATGGTGTGATTTTATGAAAAAAGAGCAAATATTTGTAGGGAAATGGTGTTAGGGAAATTGACGGGATTGAAGGCCGATAAATCCCCAGGGCCTGATAATCTACATCCTAGGGTACTTAAGGAAGTGACCCTAGAAATAGTAGAGGCATTGCTGGTCATCTTCCAAAATTCTATAGACTCTGGAACAGTTCCCATGGATTGGCGGGTAGCTAATTTAACCCCACTATTTAAAAAAGGTGGTAGAGAGAAAACGGGGAATTACAGACCGGTAAGCCTGACATCGGTATTGGGGAAAATGCTAGAGCCCATTTAAAAGATGTAATAGCAGAGCACTTGGAAAACAGTGACAGGATTGGACAAAGTCAACATGGATTTACAAAAGGTAAATCATGCTTGACTAATCTACTGGAATTTTTTGAGGATGTAACTGGTAGAATAGATAAGGGAGAACCAGTGGATGTGGTGTATTTGGACTTTCAGAAGGCTTTCAATAAGGTCCCGCATAAGAGATTGGCGTGCAAAGTTAAGGCACATGGGATTGGGGGTAAGGTACTGACTTGGATAGAGAACTGGTTGGCAGACAGGAAGCAAAGAGTTGGAATAAATGGGTCTTTTTCCGAGTGGCAGGCAGTGACTAGTGGGATACCGCAGGGATCGGTGCTAGGACCCCAGCTATTCACAATATGTATTAATGATCTAGACGAGGGAACTAGATGTAATATCTCCAAGTTTGCAGACAACACAAAGCTGGGTGGGCGTGTGTGCTGTGAGGATGCAGAGAAATTCCAGTATGATTTGGACAGGTTGGGTGATTGGGCAGAAGCATGGCAGATGCAGTATAATGTGGATAAATGTGAGGTTACCCACTTTGGTGGCAAAAACAGGAAGGCAGATTATTATCTGAACGGCAATAGATTGGGAAAAGGGGAAGTGCAACGAGACCTGGGTGTCCTTGTGCACCAGTCGCTGAAGGTAAGCATGCAGGTCCAGCAGGCGGTTAAGAAGGCAAATGGTATGTTGGCCTTCATAGCGAGAGGATTCGAGTACAGGAACAAGGATGTCTTGCTGCAGTTGTACAGGGCCTTGGTGAGACCACACCTCGAGTATTGTGTGCAGTTTTGGTCGCCTTATCTGAGGAAGGATGTTCTTGTCATGGAGGGAGTGCAGCGAAGATTCACCAGGCTGATACCTGGGATGGCAGGAATGAAGAGAGATTGAGTCGATTAGGCTTATATTCGCCAGAGTTTAGAAGAATGAGAGGGGATCTCATTGAAACTTATAAAATTCTAACAGGACTAGACAGACTAGATGGAGGAAGGATGTTCCCGATGGCAGGGACTCCAGAACCAGGGGTCACAGTCTAAGGGTAAGGGGTAAGCCATTTAGGACTGAGATGAGGAGGAATTTCTTCACCCAGAGAGTGGTGAACCTGTGGAATTCTCTACTACAGAAGGCAGTTGAGGCCAACTTATTAAATATATTCAAGAAGGAGTTAGATATATTTCTTAAGGCTAAAGGGATCAAGGGATATGGGGAGAAAGCAGGGATAGGGTACTGAATTTGGATGATCAGCCATGATCTCATTAAATGGTGGAACAGGCTCGAGGGGCCGAGTGATCTACTCCTCCTCCAATCTTCTATGTTTCTATGTAAGTTGCTTGAATAAAGTGGTTCAGCACCTTCAAAGGCAGGAATAAAAATCCACTGCTTCAAAGATGCTTTTGTTAGTGTTATCAGATCAAGATCCTCGCAACATTAAAAAAAAGTCATCACCCTAACTGTTGTTTAAAAAGGATGGGCCTAAGACTGAATCATAACCAATGAATTTCCACCAATTTGTAAGAACCCAGTGGATCAGCTTGGAGCTGCAGATAGTCCTCGTGTGTGCTTGCTATTTTATAGAATTTGTATTGATAAGAGATAAGACACCCAAAATTCAATATAGCCCAATGCAAGGTACTGTATAGTCGAAGTAAAAATCAGAGACACATGCACTTTATGGGTGGGACAGAACTAACAAAGTCTTGAAGAGACTTTGTTAGTTGACTAATTGCTCACCATGTGTAAAGAATGTGAGGTGGCAATAAACAAAGCTGGGGACGGAGTTATGTTACTAAATCAGTCGAGTTCAAGTCCCAAGGGTTCATGCTGAAGATGTACAATACCCGAATCAGGCCTCACCTGGAGGACTGTGCAGTTTTGGTTACTGCATCATTAGAGGGCCCTTGCGGCAATGCAGAGGAGAGGAACAAGGCTGATTCTCATAAGAGGGTAAAGCTATGAAGAACAACCTAATAAGCTGAGGCTCTTCAGCTTTGAAAAAGCATACTCAGAGCAGACTTTATAGAGGTATATAAAATATTTAATGGAGTAAAGAAAGTGAACCCAAAACAATAGTTTCAGATTTATCAGGATAGCCGGACAAGAAGGCACAAGTTCAGGGTTGTGAAGGCAAATTTGTAACAATTGTTACAAGGTGTTTATTTACACAAAGAATAATCAACAACTGGAATGAGTTGCCAGGAAGAGCCTTGAGGCCAGGACAACAGACTGATTTAAGGAATAGCTAGTTATTGTAATCAGAAGAAAGGAGGAGATCAAATGGGGCCAAAGGTCCTTCTTCCATCAAGCCTGTTTTGTGGTCATGTAGGTCCTCTGTATATTGTTCAATTAAACTGGTACAATTGAATCCTATCTGGGCATTACATCTTAGATTGCCATTCACTGCAGTCAGATCTCATCAATGTTTTATAATGCAACTCAGAAGTTTAGCATTTTATCAGGATTGACCGAATCATTGACTCTTGAGATACCTGCCAACTAGCTCAATACAGGTACCAATTTTTGGGACGGTACAGTGTATCGAGATCTGTTAATTTTGTCTTGAAGGGACTGCTGAAGGCTGCCCACCACGAAGGTAAGTTTTAAGGTTTTTGCTTGACTTAATGGCCCGTATTTTCCGATCGGAGGCTTCCTGCGTGCGGAGACCTCTGATCTGGAAAAAATCTACGCACTTACCTGAGGGCTCCCGAGGTGTGTACACTTCCTCTCCTGGGCCTCTCCAAACTCGAAATGCGCAGAGCCCACGTATCCCAGGGGCGCAGGCAGGCAGGCAGAGGCCCTGGGATCACGTGGGCCAGGCCAGCCAATAGCAGAAGGGAATCCTCCTTCATACTTTTGACAGATAGACCTGTCAAATATATTGGCCCGGAAATTCGGGTCTCTGCGGGTGAGCACGCACGGGGTACTCACCCGTAAGCCCAATGGAAGTGCCAATTTCGTGCATGCACTGCGCATGCGCGGGAAACCGGCACTTCCGTTCCCCTGAAAGAAGGGTTTCAGAGGTGGAATGCGTGTGCAGGAGAGGCAGCGCGTGCGCATCGAACTTACGTTTTTTTTGCAGGTTTTCCTGGGAAGGTAAGTCTCTAGACATGTAAAAAGCAGTCGCGAGGCTTTATTATTTTTAAATACTTTAAAGAAAGGTATGTTTATTTTTAGCCCCGTTAGAAAATAAAATTATTTTTTCAAAAATTTAAATTATTGTTTAAAATAGTTATTTCATGTAATTTATAGTTTATTTTAAAAATGTGATTTAAAAAAACATTTATTTGAAGATTTAGTGATGTTTTGGGGCTTATAGTATTTATAGGTTTGACAGGTCTTCTATGAATGAAGCATTCCCTGCTACCATTGGCTCTCCATGGCCCACGTGATCCCAGGGGACGCATCGAACTAACTGCGCCCCTGGGATACGCAAGCACTGTGCGCCGGCAGTTGGAGGAGGCCCAGGATCACAATTCCATGGGGGCTCACAGCTCAACGGCCGGTATGGTAGGTAAGTGCAGGTTGGGGGCTTGCACCCACGGGAAGCCCCCGACCCGAATTTCTGGGCCATTGAGATCACCCCAAAAAGACATTAAACATTAAATAAATTTTTAAAAAACCATCACTTTTTAAAATGAGTTAAAATTACAATAAATTAAATATTTTAAACAAAAATTTTATGTTTTGAAAAAAGTAATTAAAGTTTTACAGGGCTAAAAATAAACTTACCTTTTTTAAAAGTATTTTTAAATTATAAATGAGTAAAACATTTTTTACCTTTTTTCAACTCTTATGCTGGTAAAAGCAGGCCTAACAGGCGTAAGATTTCTAAGGTTTTTTTGCGGGCGGAGGTTCTCCAGAAAGCGGAACTCTTCCCCCGCAGAGGCCCTTCTCCAGGGCAGGCGTCCGATCTGTCAAGAGGATTCTTGACAGATTGGAAATGCCGGTTTTCAGCACGTGCGCTTGGCATGCCTGAAACCAGCATTTCCGATGTCCCTACAGGTGTGTACACAGCTCGTACACACCCGTAGGCATCGGAAAATACGGCCCAATGTGAAACCAGAAAATGCAGGAGTGCTCCACTTTAAAACCACAGGCCGCTGCCAACCACCGCTCGCACGAGTCGTAGAATCATAGAATAGTACAGCGCAGAAGGAGGCCATTCAGCCCATCGAGATTGCACTGGCTCTTTCACAGAGCAATCCAGTTAGTCCCACTCGCCCGCTCTTTCCCCATATCCCTGCAATTTTTTCTCCTTCAAGTATTGATCAATATACCTAGTTTTAATTGGTTTTAAGTGCTTATTCTATATACCAACTATGCTGTAGGGAAATTATTGTTCTAAGCTTGGGGTTTGCTAATATTGCTAATAATATCTAATTCTGACAACAGTTTAAATTAAATATATGAGGAAAAAATAGTTTCGGAATTTCATTTTTATAATATCAGTAATTGGAAGGGCCTAAAACATTTAACATCAATGTTTGATTTCCAACCCCATATATGTTATTTACTGCATAACGTCTGTGCCTGCAACCAGATCTGTGGATGATCAGTTCCATAGCAACAATATAAGTACTATGAAAACCATTTAACACTGTGGATGAGACAGATTTCTTGAAATTTTATTATTTAAAAAAAAATTTGAGGCAAAATGAGTGCACCCTTTTAGAATAAGAATGGCAATACACACATGATGAAAACTAGGAGAATTAGCATACTTTCAGTGACCATTTGTTATACCGAGTTTCATCAGGAAATGTTGTACCATTTCCTATTCCCTTGCTTTTTAAAAAAAAATAAGTAAGTTGCTGTGAAATGTAATAATTGCAATAGTTTGCATAACATCATTACAATGTGTGGGGGGGGGGGAAGTACTCCTTTAAGAGTTAATGGAATTTAAATGCATAAACACTGGTTGTTTAATCCCCTGAGGTAGCACACAGTGATATAATATCCCCAATAAAATGGTCTGAAGTTTACAATTTTACTCCTAAATTGCATTGTAATATATTAATTAAATGAATCAAAACAACTAATGAAGTACGTAGAAATGATCATTTATGGTGAAGTATCTGAAACAGCAATGTTGCAGACACCTCAGAATCAATGAGTAACTCTGCAGGAGAGAAATTATTTTCTTTAGCTGCACTTGAAATCCATTTACAACAAGTCAGCTTTCTCCGCATTTCCCCCTATGTGTTATCAATTTATCTATTTTCTCTTTGTTGAAATGGCATTTCTTTGTAATCAGCAAAAGTTAATTGCACAGTTAATTAGATAATTTTGGCGTGTCATCCCTCCTCTTTGCAGCTCCTCTTAGGAGCAGATGTGGTTTGCTTTAATCGATTGCCCATTGAGCAGTGGTCACATGGGGTTAATTGACGCCAGATTTAGGCACCATTACTTTGTAACCTGCAAGGCATGAAGAGGTTGCCCCCCAAGCAAAGGATTTAGTGAGGGTGAAATTCCTGTCTTCAGTAATTCCAGCAAAAGTACATATCAATGAAGAGTGGTCAGAATGCTGCCTTATACTTGCATCTACTTTTTCTAGATTTAGCTAAGACAGAAATTGCAGCCACCATTTAATTATGTGACTGAAATCAAGTTTTCATATATTCTGAAGAACCTTACTAGAACATGTAGGACTATAGTCACAGCTGCTAAACCAAAGAGTTTAATAACCAAGAACCATGGGGGCTCTGTGCTATGATGAAGAGCTCAATTCTGACTGTGTCGTTATACTTCAATGATTTGACCTCTATTTTGTAATTTCTTGGCTTCATTTACATGACTGAGATATAATCGCACTCTTAAATAAGCACTAAATATTAACAATGTTCTACTAGTGGTATGATATTTGAAGTGAACCATAAATTGTAATCAGGACATTACAGTCAGGATTTCCTCTTCCTCTTTCTTTTTAATGTATAGTATAGGCCTGAGTGAGTAATTTAATATCTTCCATACTACTGTAACCTCCAAGTATAGGTGTCATCATGAATGGTTTAACTGGTTACTATGAACTATATGTAGTTTATTATTTGAATAAATATTTTGGAAACCATATGGGGGGATTTGCACCTTTATAAAAGCAGAGTTTAAATTAAGTTCTCTTTTCTCATTTTGCTGTTAAAAATATGAAGTAGAATGACTCAATCCCATCTTTATTGTATGAATGGTGTTGATTTTGGTCACCATGTGGAGATGGACAATTAACCCAATATAAAAGTATTGTGGTAGCTGCCAGGAAAGTAGACACAGATCTGCATGATGCACTGCCATTTATCACATCCCAGTTGCACTTTAGTAGAGTGAAATCCTTTGCAAGTCATGAAGCCAATCGCATTGTGTGAAGGGGGTGTAGGCAACGGCAAGCTGCACTTGGAGAAATCCTGCAAAAGGTGTGAACCCCAGAGTCCTCTCCTGCTTCTGATGTCCTTGGGGAAAGTGATGAATGTGTTTGCTCTGTCAAACATAGCAGCATTCACCTGTTTAATCCAAGCATGGATTGCAGACTGATTGATGTTACTGATATGCCCTGTGCAGCTTGAAGGAGCCAGAGGCAAAGAAGTTCATGGCTGCAGTGACCTGGATTGAAACAGGCAATGCTGTGCTAGCTGTGGCAGTTGGCTGCAGGTCTGGCTGCAGGATATAATACAAATTTGGCACTACCTCCCTGGAGAATTGAAGCCTCCTTAAATAATGTTCCTCTAAGAACTGCGGGGATGTTGTTCTGGGCCTATCAACACTGTTGAGAGGATAGGGATTTCTCTGAACTCACCTATTTGCTCCCCCTTCAGCTACAGCTCCTTCTGTTCCTTCCTCATTTTCATTATCATCCTCATCCTCCTTCTCCCATTCCTCCTCCCTTTCCATCAAGAAACAACTGCAATGCCTGAAACCTCTCAACAGTTCAGAATCTATAATAACGACTACATGTACTTTCCAGTCCTTTAAGATCAAAAGACCCACAAGTGACTACAAGTAAAATGTCTCTGCAAGCTCTGTGCAGCTTTTCCTGAGAGCAGCTGAGGAGCCCCTTAAGTGGCACATGAAATGGTTGTCTCGGTGCTTTCACTGCCCATGGTTGATGGGAGGCAGCAAGAAGTATCAGTAAGGTCGGAAAATGGCAACACTGGACCCCGATTTGATTTGAATATATTCAGGAGGCTCCCACCTTTTTTAGACGGGAGCTGTGATCACCAAGAATTACGCCACCCCAGAAAATCAAGTGAGTTGCAAAATCAGCAACATCTGGGTGGGATAAGCAGACACTTTATTACTTTATTTTCTATCTGCTACTGCCGTTTTTGAGTGTGAATGGGGCGGCAAGAAGACCTACATCACAATCAATGTGTCGCAGTAGAAAACTCAACTTTCATTCATCATTGATCTGTGGAATGGATAGGTGGGGTGTGGGGGTTGGTGGGTGTAGTGTATGTAACGTTCCACCTTTAAGAGAACTATTTTAAGGGTTGCACTACTTTATCTTGGCTACTGTATACTGTAATACCGGTGGTGACCACACCGGTATATAAGTGCTGTGTAAGGATTTATTGGGCAGATTCGCCCTGACCTTCGAATAGTAAAGTCCTGTTAAAGTTACTCTTGTAGTCTGTGTATTAATTCGCCATATAACACACAGACTTTACAGTGGCGACGAGTTCGATCTTACCCTGCAGCAGCGATACATCCGAAGCAGTTAACGAGCGTCGAGAAGAGGCATCCGCCCTCGTCGTTCTGCTGAGAGAAGACTCGAGTCTGCTGAGCAAGGAAGGAAGAATTCAGACACGAAGCCTTCCATCAGCAACAGGCAGTGATCGTCCCTTCTGTCACGGTGGTGAGTGAGCCGATCAGCCACGAGAAGCAAGTCGGCCACGTTGACTGTGAGTAGGGGGGAAATAAAAAGAAACGGAGGATAAGGGCGGTGAACTCGACCACGGTCGGGGGAAAGGAGCCGGACAGAAGTCGGGGCCAGAGACGCTGAGACTGGGGCAGCGCAGGGCACGGAAGCCGCGGTACAAGCGGGAACGCAGCCGGTGTGAGAGACCGGGCTACAAGCGGGAATGCAGCCGGTGTGAGAGACCGGGCTACAAGCGGGCTGGGAGACGCAACAGCGTTGGGAGACAGCTCGACCGCGACCGGCGAAAAAGGCCGGGCAGCTACCGAGGCCGCGAGGCGCTGCGACCGGGATCGTAAGGCGCGGGAAGAAATAAATAAATAAAACCGCGGAGAACTCAGCCGCAGCTGGGGGAGGAAAGGACCGGACTGCGAGAGGGCTGGGGAGGCGCGATTGAAAGCCGCTGAGGGAGAGACAGAGCCCGAGCGAGCGGGAGAGCTTCAGAATAAACTGAAGCCGGTGCGCAGGCTGCGAAACCCGAAAGCCAGCAGTCGTCGCCCGAGGGCAAAGCTTACCCCCCGCCAGAGGAAGACAAGCGCGGGAAACCGCCATCCTTGGAGGCGGGGAAGAAGATAAGCGCGGGAAACCGCCATTTTTGAAAAAAAAAGTTAAAAAGAAAAATTTCGTTGTTGTTCTCAGAAAGATGGTGAAGATGCCTAAGCGTGGTAACATCAACGATTTCGATTCCGATGTGGAAGATTGGGCCACGTATGTAGAACGCATCGAGATATATTGTAAGGTCAATAAGATAGCAAATTATGATAAAGCTCTAACCTTACTAAACTCAATGCGTGCGAAGACATACGGGCTATTGAAGCATCTTCTATCACCAGCTAAACCGGCGGATCAGTCTTTCGCTAATATTGTTGCTGTCCTGAAGGATCATTTGAACCCCACACCGCTGATGTTAGCAGAACGATCTAAATTTTACGTGAGAATGCAACTAAAAGAGGAAAGCAACGCGGAGTACTTGGTTGAACTGTGTAGGCTAGCAAAATACTGTCAGTTTGGGGAAAATCTGACAGAGGCACTGAGAGACAAGTTCGTGTGTGGGATGTCGAAGGAAGAAACACAAAAGCGACTGCTTGAAGAGAACGATCTTACACTTGATAAGGGTGTCCTTATTGCAGCATCGCACGAAGCCGCAGCGAGGGGCACGGCGGAGATGCAGCTGAAGACAGCGGTACTCAGCGTGGATCAAATGACTTCGGGTACAACGAAATGTTATCGTTGTGGGAAGACAACACACGACCAGAACCAATGCTGGTTTAAAAACCAGGAATGTAGAAAATGTGGCAAGCTTGGTCACATAGCTAAAGTATGCCGGTCAGGAAAGAAGACCAGCAACAATAAGTCACCGCAGAAGAAGTACAGGAAGGTACATAAGGTGACTGGGAAGAGTTCAGATGAACAGAATTCGGATTCAGACTCCAACAGCAAGGAACTGGGTAGTCTGAGGATTCACAATGTGAGTAAGGAAACTGACCGACAAACTATCTGGGTCACACTACAGATTGCAAAAGTCCAAGTGAAGATGGAAGTGGACACCGGATCGGCGTTGACGGTCATGAATAAGCAAGATTACAAAAAGTTATTCAAACATATTCCCCTACGGGATACGGAGATAGTATTGCAGACATACACGGGGCATAAAGTATACCCCATCGGAAAGATAAAAGTCAAGGTGAGACACAAGGGCAAAGAACACCAAGGAATGGACATATATGTACTACCCAAGGGAGGTCCACCACTTCTGGGGCGGGAGTGGATCAGGAAAATAAAGATAGACTGGCACTCCTTAAACACAATGACGGTAGATTCCGGAAAGAAAGATGTCAAACCTGAACGATTGTCCAGAATATTGGACGAGGCTAAAGAGGTATTCCAGCAGGGACTGGGAATACTGAGAGGAATTAAGGCAAAAATCAAGATTGCAGAACATGCAAGCCCAAAATTTTTCAAAGCCAGATCGGTACCTTACGCGATACAACCTGCTGTGGAGGCAGAACTGGAAGAGCTTGAACGTTCAGGGGTACTGTCTAAGGTGGACTGGAGTGAGTGGGCCACGCCCATTGTTCCCGTCATGAAGCCTTCGTCGAGTAACAAGCCAGGGGGACCGGGAAAGGTCCGCATCTGCGGAGACTTCAAGATCACAGTTAATCCGGTGCTTCACACGGTACAATACCCGCTTCCGCGGATTGAGGATATCTTTGCTTCATTGTCTGGCGGGAAACACTTCACCAAGATAGACCTGGCGCAAGCATACTTACAGATGGAAGTCGAGGAAGAGTCGCGCCAGTATCTCACAATCAACACGCACAGAGGCTTGTATCGATATAATAGACTGGTTTTTGGAGTGGCTTCGGCTCCAGCAATTTGGCAGAGGGCCATGGAGCAGGTATTACAGGGAATTCCAAGCACTCAGTGTTACTTGGACGATATCCTGATTACGGGAGAGGACGAGGAGGAACACCTCACAAATTTGAAACTGGTGCTCACCAGGTTGAAGGAATATGGCCTTCGAGCTAACCGCCAGAAATGTGAGTTCTTCCAGAAACGGATCTCGTACTGTGGTCATGTCATTGACCAAGAGGGCCTGCACAAGTCACCTGAAAAGATCGAAGCTGTCGTGAAGGCCCCCGCTCCGGAAAATGTATCACAGTTGAGGTCGTTTCTGGGGTTAACTATTACCATAAGTTTCTGCCAAATCTATCCACGGTGCTGCACCCGCTGAATGCTCTGTTGCGGAAAGAAGTACCATGGAAGTGGAGCGAGGACTGTAAGAAGGCCTTTCGCAAACGCAAGGCATTGATCACCTCTGAGGAAGTGTTGGCTCACTTCAATCCAACGCTACCTCTTCGTCTAGCTTGTGATGCTTCCCCTTATGGTATTGGAGCAGTACTCTCACACAAGTTGCCAAATGGCTCGGAAAGGCCAGTCGCATTTGCATCCCGATCATTGACCTCCGCTGAGCGCAATTATGCTCAGATAGATAGGGAGGCTCTCAGCCTTGTGTGGGGAGTAAAGAAATTCAATCATTACCTGCAGGGCAAGAAGTTTACATTGCTGACAGACCACCAGCCGTTGGTATCCATATTCAACCCTAACAAGGCCGTTTCCACTATGACAGCGCAAAGGCTACAGAGGTGGTCCGTGTTACTAGGGGCACACCAATATGACATCGAATACAAAAGGTCCAAACAGCATGGAAATGCTGATGGGTTATCGCGCCTACCGTTGCCAGTGGTAGAAGAGGCGACTACAGTGGACCCAGTGGAGATGTTCCACTCAACCATAGTGGAATGTCTACCAGTAACAAATTCTATGATCGAAAAGGAAACAAGAAATGACCCGACTCTCTCACGAGTCTACGATTTAACGGTGGAGGGATGGCCAGCACATGGCGAACCAATGTTGCCAGCATTTTCGCAAAGAAGAGAACAGCTGTCAGTGTGCCGAGGAACCTTGATGTGTGGATCTAGAGTGGTGATTCCACCCAAACTCCAGCATAAAGTGCTAAAGGAGCTTCACGAGGGGCATCTGGGTGGAGTGAAAATGAAGAACCTAGCCAGAGCGTTTGTGTGGTGGCCAGGTATTGATGGAAACATCAAAGAAATAACCAAGAGCTGTCTAGGATGCCAGAAGGTCCAAAACGCCCCACCACAAGCTCCTCTGCATCCATGGGAGTGGTCCTCATCTCCATGGCAAAGGGTACATATCGACTTTGCTGGTCCATTTATGGACTCAATGTTTTTAATCGCGGTGGATGCACACTCCAAGTGGCCGGAGATAATAAAGATGTCCTCCACCACCACGGAAAAAACCATCACAGTATTAAGGACCATATTTGCCAGGAATGGGCTGCCGGAACAGATCTGTTCTGATAATGGACCGCAATTTGTGACCGAAGAATTCAGGAAGTTCTTAAAAAGCAATGGGGTTAAGCACTACACGTCCGCCCCATACCATCCCGCCACCAATGGATTAGCTGAAAGGTTTGTCCAGACCTTCAAGAAGGCCATAAAGGCCATGGGTAATGAAGACATAAATCTACAACATAAGGTAGATAACTTCTTATTGGCGTACAGGAATGCAACACATGCGGTCACAAACCAAACTCCCGCCATGATGTTTTTCAATAGAAGACTAAGATGCCGGCTGGATTTGATTAAGCCAAACGTCAGAAGGGACGTAGAGAACCGGCAATTTCAAGGCATGAATGAAAGGCCAACTAGAACCTTCCAGATAGGTCAACAAGTTTTGGCCCGGGACTACCGTACCGAGAAATGGCAGCCTGGAACTATTGGAAAAAGGCTAGGACCGCTGATGTATACCGTGGACATTGGTGAAAGCATAATAAGGCGCCATGTTGACCAGATCATAGAGTCATCCACAAAGGGCCAACCTACTCCACAACTCTATACGCCTAATGTTGAAGCAGAGATACCCAGAGCATCTACCTCCGATCCGGTAATACTGGAATCAGATGAACCTGACACTGTCCTTCAAGCAGAATCGACCTTGCCAGAAGAACCTACTACACCACCGAAAACTACTACACCACCGAGGCGTTATCCGGACAGAGTCAGGAAGCCTCCAGAGAGACTGAATCTGTGAACTGTTTTACATAAAGTTGTATATATGTTATGATGTTATATTAATGGGAATATATATATACTGTTAACCTAAAAAGGGAGGATTGTAGTGTATGTAACGTTCCACCTTTAAGAGAACTATTTTAAGGGTTGCACTACTTTATCTTGGCTACTGTATACTGTAATACCGGTGGTGACCACACCGGTATATAAGTGCTGTGTAAGGATTTATTGGGCAGATTCGCCCTGACCTTCGAATAGTAAAGTCCTGTTAAAGTTACTCTTGTAGTCTGTGTATTAATCCGCCATATAACACACAGACTTTACAGTGGGGAGCTAGAACCATTTACTATGCTGTCGATGATATCGGGGTTGAAGTACTCAAGAGTAATACAGGGAATGACACAGTAATAAGACCAAAATCTGTTCATTAACTATTTTTAAAATGTCAGACCTGCAGCTGAAGTACCTGCAAAAAACCAGGGTGTTGCCAGAAAGCATTTGATTGCATTTCTGAGCAGCCATTACAGAAGTCATTTTTCTGGGCCCAAACATCCAACAGCATCTTCTAAGTCCTTACTAACAGCCATCCCTCAATTAAATGTTCAGGTGTCAGAGTTATCATTTTTTTTTGTAGCATTGTGGCAAAGCCACCAAGGGACTCCTGTATGATTATATAACTGCCTTTAACAGAGTGCTGCAGCACCTGTTTGTTTACTGTTTGTAAATAACCCGTTCTCGGTAAGTTCCAGAACCAGCGCGATGACGTCATCACGTTGGTCACGTGACGTCCCGAACGGCGGGAAACGTGATGACGTCATGACGTCAGGTTGGGAGGTTCCCAGGTCAGACCTCGTGAAGCCAGCCTTAAGAAAAGACCTGTTGATTGTTTCTCCTGCATTCCATTGTTTGTTCTTTAGTTTACATTAAACTTCGTTTAATTATCGGACTGACTCGACCTCAGTATTTCAGCTAGGGATCTGACGATTCCTACAGTATCAGTTACCTTGCTTGCACTGACAATCTGCCCGTGCATATAACCTACAGTGATGGAGAGTACTTCTGAACATATACAGAGTATATAAATGTTTGGACCTATTTATCTTGCATTTGATTTTATTCACATTAGAGTTTAGTCTTAAGTGAGCATTCAAATGCTGTTCCAGCGTAAACAGGACTTCAGTAGAATTTACTACAGATCGTGTGAAAATGTGGATGAAGCAATGTGATTAAGGAAGCTTTTATGTAATCTAAAATAACAATTTATTATATTCTCAGTCATCCTTTGTCTTTCTTTCCCATTTTCTCCCTTTAGGGATCCTAATAGTATTTGAATTGGATGTTTGCTTACAAACAAATAAGGTTTTATTTCTAGTTTTAAAAGCAATTTATTTGTCAAACGTTAACGTGTGGTTCACCCTCCATAAAGTTTGCTATATAATTGGTTTAAAGCAGGCCAGACTTGGCATTTCCCCTCTACTTTCCTTCAGGAAAGGAGGCAACACAGCAGGACGTGTGAATCTGCACCATTTTACATACCTAATGCTCAGCTATGGATTAGCATTGCCCTGGGAGCAGATTACAATGCGTGATGTGGGGGCTAGTTGAAAGAAGGGAAACATAATCAAAATATTCAAAACATGAATCGTTTTTTTTATGCTGCTGTTGTCTATGCAGCACCATGTTGACGTTTTTATATTTCTTATGTTGGCCCACACCTTCGCAGCAGCAGTGTATTCTAATCAAGCCCATTTGGGTTGAGTTTGCAGGTGTTTACTTGTGCCAGAGAGGTGTGTGGACGGTTTATGAACTAACCCCGATACAGACACAATAGTTTACACTCTGCTCTACCCTCGCCGTGGGACGTAGCTGGAGAAAGATTAATGGGATATAGATTTCTGCAGCAGGCCAGAAGGTACAGCTGACGTGATGAGCTCCAGCTCACCAGGGCAACCCGAGATTCAATACGTTCATCTACTGTCATTCTGTCTAGAACTCACCGTGAATGCATTGATCTTTTGAATGAGGCTAAAATTGGAATTAGAGGTAGACTAGAAGTGAAAATGGCAATAGCGAACAAATTTGTTAAGCAATGAATTTTGTGCATCACAATATTAATGGTTTATGAAAATGATCTCAAACACTGTCAGTGACATCAAGATGGAGCATTCTTTGTATTTGTAAAGTTGAGCTAGAAATTGGTCCTTGTCCTCTGGCTGGGTTTGGTAACCTTAAAGAAAATGTACAGCTGAATCAATCAATCAAATAAATTATGCTGTAAAATGATATAACTCAGGACTTTTTTAACCAAAAGAATTGCTTAACCTTAGCATTTTTCCAGCAATGGATCCATTTGTTGTTCAGTAACTTAATAAATCATGTGGTCTGTGTTTTTAATTAAAAGTGCAGATTAATAAGATATAGCAAGTAAATAAAGGCCAGAAAAAACACAAAATGCTGGAAATACTCAGCAGGTCAGGCAGCATCTGTCGAGAGAGAAACGGAGTTGATGGCCCATATTTTCCGATCGCAGGCCTCCCGCGGGCGGAGGCCTGCGATCTGGTAAAATCTGCGCCCTTACCCGAGGGCTCCCGGGACACGCACAGTTCCACTCCTGGCCTCACCAAACTCTAAGGGCGCAGGGCCCATGTATCCCAGAGGCGCATGTAGTTCGCAGCGTCCCTGGGATCACGTGGGCCACAGGGAGACAATCACAGAGGCGAATCTCCCTTCATACATGAATGGAGATCAATGAAAAAACATAGTAAAACTTTAAATAAAAATTTTTTTAAATCACATTTTTTAAATGACTTGAAATTACAATTTTAAACAAAAACATTTTTTTTGAAAAAAATAATTGAAGTATTTTACGGGGCTAAAAATAAACTTGCCTTTTTTAAAAGTATTTTTAAATGATAAATCAGTGAAAACATTTTTTTTAACTTTTTTTTCTACTCTTATCCTGGTAAAAGCAGACCTTACACCTGCTTTTACCAGGCGTAAGAATTGTAAGGGTTTTCTGCGGGCGGAGGGTCTCCAAAAAGCAGAACTATCTGCCCGCAGAGGCCCTTCTCCAGGGCAGCTGGAGGATCTGTCAAAGAGGATTCTTGACAGATCGGAAATGCTGGTTTTCAGCGCATGCGCTGTGCATGCCTGAAACCGGCATTTCCGATGTCCCTACGGGTGTGTACACAGCGCGTACCCACCCGTAGGGTACGGAATATCCGGCCCAACGTTTCAGGTCAGTGACCTTTCATCGACCTGAAACGTGAACTCTGTTTTTCTCTCTCCAAAGATGCTGCTTGACCTGCTGTGTGTTTCCAGCATTTTCTGTTTTTATTTCAGATCATGAGAGAGACCCCTTCGTGCCTCAGATTGACTGGAAGAACAATGCCCTGTGCTGTGATGAATTCTGGGAAACACCTATTCATGGGCAAAAAGAGCTAAAAATATGCTTCACAAACTATCGTGTGTATAGAAAATCAAATATATTTGATAGCCAACGCTTGAGTAAGTTATTGTGGACTGTTTGGTCCAATTCATTTATGTGCAATTCACAAATGTAAAAATCCAGCTGGTTTAGCTAGTTAAGACCAAGAAGGTTCTGCGTTTGATTAGTGATCTATGCTAAGATTAGTTGATCTCAACTGAGGTGGCAGAGGGTTCTACAATTGGCCTCAGTGCCTAACCCTTGGGTTAGGGAGAGGGAAGTTGCCCCGATTCCTATCCCGGAGCACTGTCCAGGGTCCCCAGCTGGGAGCGTGCATGTGTGACATTGGATGAAAGAGGATTCAGCTCCCTTAAGGTTGAATAGCTTGCTGTCTAGATTTACATGTGAAGAACGGCCACAGGGGCAATATACCAGAGGGATGCTGGTGGGAGCAGAACTGCAACCCAACAAGGGGCCAATGCATTTAACAGAAAAGGAGGGGAGAAGAGAAAAAGGAAAGAGAAAAAATCCTTCTTCCATTTAATTTCAATGGCATTCTAATACATTTTAATACAAGTTTCTGTATCTATTTTAGTTAGATGTAAAGGAAAAGTATGAGGAGTATGTAATCAATTTCAAATCGGTGGGAGTACCTTCACCATACGGACTGCAGTGGTTCAAGAAGGCGGCTCACCACCACCTTCTCAAGGGCTACTAGGGATGGGCAATAAATGCTGGCCTTGCCACTGACGCCCACATACCAGGAACATATTTTTTTAAAATCGGTTGTATAAAACTGTAAGTGGGGTTACAAGTGTAAATATAACAGAAAATGTTGGTATTTCAATACTGTCCACACTGAAATAAACCATAACCATAATGAAATGATTAATAGACTCTGATCATTTTAAAATATACTAGCCCTGAAATACTTGGTAGGGCACTAGGCAGTATAAGCCTGGTGGTCAGGTGGGATCCTGTTGTACAGGTCCCTCTTTTTTTAGGTAGAGAAATTCTACTAGGAGAGGAGGCAGGTCCATCTTCCCCTGACATCAGGAGAGGAGACGGGATGGCATTACCCACCAGAAGCACTGCCAGTTCTGCTTCCGGTGCAGGCACAGCTGCGTGTCAGGATAAGATCCTGGTGGAAGTGGACCCAAAGAGATTCGACCTTACATTACAGATTCTACCTTCCAACATTCCAACAGTGACTACACTTCAAAATTACTTCATTGGTTGCATAGCGCTTTGGGACATCCTGAGGTCGTGAAAGGCGCTTTGGGACATCCTGAGGTCGTGAAAGGCGCTTTGGGACATCCTGAGGTCGTGAAAGGCGCTTTATAAAATCAAGGCTTTCTTTTTTCTTTCTTTTTACCAACTTATAACTGGAATGACTTAGCCATCCCCGTCCCCATCCCTCCACCCCACCGGAACATGCACACACTGACAGACTAGCATGGTCTGGGAAATTCCTGGCCCATCAAGTTATGTCCAGGGACAGCTGGAGATATCATGGATGCTGACCCCTTTATGCAATGGACCTCGAGCCTGGGATTTGAGATAGAGTCAGGGCTGAGCTAGACTGGTGGACAGAAGTCCCACCCCGCTGCACTTCAGGCACCAGGAATTCTGGACTCAATTTTTATGCTTTTAGTATGCTACTGTGGGATTAACGACGGATTACCAAAAATTTTAGGGAATAACGGAACCTGCAGGTTTGCATTTGCTATGTTCAGTTGTTAGACTAAAATATTGGCTTTGTTTCTCACATGCCAATCTAGACAATGAAAAAGGAGAAACACTAATCCTCAAAATCAGCTATGAACTCCAATTAGGAGGCAGTTCAGCACCTAAAATAGTATTGGGAAGGCAAAGGAAGATGTTTACTTTGTGAGGAAAGCCAGTTTTACAGTCAGACATTGCAAATCCTACTGTAAGAAGTTAGGGAGTACAAGGACAACATTTTTGGGACTGAGAGCCCTGCCCCCTTCCCCCTACCAAAAAGCACTTGACGCATGAAACACTCTCTTTTCCCTGTTCTGCACACTCATGCCTGCAGGCTCACTTGAGGGTAATTCATGAAGTGATATCGGAAAGCAGTAAACAGACTTTTACTTGCTGAGCACTGATGTTCACTGGGCTGGCATTGTTGTATTCATAAATGTGCACAAATAAATAATTGAAACATGCCAGCTGATGTTGCAAGTGCTAAAATATTGCCCTCCAGCTTATAAACCTGCTCCTAGGGTGCGCAGCAATATCATGGCTCTTGGCTATTCTGTTGCTGTCTGTTCAATAAATAAGCAGTGCAAAATTTTTAAGTAGTTGCAGGAAATGATCTCTCTTCCTCTCTACCTAAAAAAAAACCCCATAGGAATGTAAAGACCTTTTCAGTTTGTCTAGCTGACTCCAGAGTTCCCAAAAACAGACTACAGCTTTCACTACCTACATTGCTCATTTGACTTTCTTACCAAATGCCTGTCCAGCTCCCTGGGCAGTCCATTCCAAACACGAACCACACTCTTTGTGAAATAGTTATATCTGATTTGCCCATTCATCTTCCCTCTTCAGAGCTTCATCCTTGGGGCAATTATAAACAGTTTCTTGGGGTTTAAAACCTAAAGGATCACGACTACCTCAATAAGATACCTTTTTCATAAATAAATAAACTCAATTTCTGTAGTCCTTCCTTGTAGCTCAGGTGTTTGATGCCAGGTATCAGACAGGTAGCCTTGCTGCATCTTTTACTGTGCCTTGATGTCTTCCTCTGGGAGCAGAACTATACAAAGTACTCCAGATGGGGATGAACCAATATAGACTCAGTATTGCATCCTATGATTTGTGCCTCCTCCGATTACACTGCCCCTTGTGGTTCACTATCATCCACAAATTTCACTCAATTGCATTCGGTTTCTGAGTCCATGGGCTGGATTTTATCACCCAAAAATGGGTGGGTTGGAGTCGGATCAGAGGTTAAAATGTTTTAAATCTCAAACCCGAACCCAACCTGCCTCCAACCCTCCCACTTCCGGGTTTCACGGAGGCAGGACAAGGGGCGGGCAGCCAATCCGCTCCGGGTTGGCAATTTAAATAAAACTGGCATTCCTCACAAAGTAAACATCTGCCTTTGCCTTCCCAATACTATTTTAGATGCTGAACTGCCTCCTAATTTAAATATTTTAATGAGGCTGGCAGCCTCTCAGTTACCAGGCCTCTGGTAAAACTAGGGATATGTTTCTAAAAAACCCGGAAGCTGAAGGGAGGTGAGGGCAGCTTCAGGGAGAAGGTTGAGTGCCTTTACAGCACTGCTTGTGGGCCAGGAGGAGCAAGATTGCTTCCCCGTGACCCCAAGCTTGCTTCCCCCCACCCCCCCATCCCCCAATACAAAGACCACTGGGGTCAGGGATCGGACCCACCTCCCCCCCCACCGACTCGTGCTCCCCCCTCCACCCTCCTCCCTCCCTCCCTCTCCTCCTCCCACCCCTCTCCTCCTTCCCCACTCTCCACACTTCCCCCCTCCCCCTCCCTCTTCCCACTCTCCCCTCACTCTTCCCCCTCCCTTCGTCCTACCCCTCCCTCCTCTCCCCCTTTGCCCTCTCCTCCCCCCACCCACCCTCCCTCTCCTCCCCCTCCACCCTCTCCTCCCCCTCTCCTCCCCTCCCCCCACTCTCCACCCCCTCCCTCCTCCCGCCCCGCCCCTCTCCCCATCCCTCTCTCCCACCCTCTTACCCCCTCCCCCCTCTCTCACCCTCCCCATCCCCTCCCCCTTACCCCCTCCCTCCACCCTGCCCCCTCTCCTCCCCCCTCTCCTCCCCTCCCCCTCTCCTCTCCCTCCTTCCCCCTCCCCTGTCCTCCCCTCCCTCCACCTTCCCTCTCCTCTCCCCTCCACCTCCCCTCTCCTCCCCCTCCCTCCACTCTCTCCCCTCTCCCTCCTCCCCTCCCCCTCCCCTCCCCCTCCCCTTCCACTCTTCTCCTTCCTCCTCCCCCTCCCCTCCCCTTCCCTTCCCCTCTCTTCCTTCCTTCTCCCCCTCCCCCCTCCCCTCTCCCCTCCTCCTCCCCTCCTATCCTCCCCCTCCCTTCTCCCTCCCTCCTTCCTCCTCCTCCCACCTCCCACCTCCCTCCCTCCCGCGTCCCTCCCTCCTTCCTCCCCCTCCTACCCCTCCCCCCTTCCTCCCCCTCCTCTCCCTCCCTCCCCTCCTCTCCCTCCCTCCTTCCTTCCCCCTCCCTCCTTCCTCTCTCCCTCCCTCCTTCCCTCCTCCCTCCTCTCACTCCCTGCCACTCCCTCCTCCCCCTCCTACTCCCTCCCCCCTCCATCCTCCCCTCCTCCCTCTTCCCACTCCCCCCCTCCCTCCACCCCCTCCTCCCCACTCCCTCCATCCTCCTCCCTCCCCTCCTCCCTCCTCCTCTCCCTCCCTCCCTCCTCCACCCTCCCCTTCCTCCCAGCCCCCTTCCCTCTCCCGTCTCCCTCCCTCCCCCCTCCTCCCTCCCCTCCCCCCTTCCATCCCACTTCCCTCTCCCCTCCCCCTCGCTCCACTCTTCCCCCCTCCTCCCACTCTCATAGAAACATAGAAGATAGGAGCAGGAGTAGGCCATTCAGCCCCTCGAGCCTGCTCCGCCATTCAATGCAATCATGGCTGATCATCCAATTTCAGTACCCGGTCCCTGCTTTCTCCCTATACCCCTGGATCCCTTTAGCCTTAAGAAATATATCCAACTCCTTCTTGAATATATTTAAGAATGAATTGGCTTCTACTGCCTTCTGTGGTAGAGAATTCCACAGGTTCACCACTCTCTGGGTGAAGAAATTCCTCCTCATTTCCGTCCTAAATGGCCTACCCCTTATCCTTAGACTGTGACCCCTGGTTCTGGACTCCCCGACCATCCTTCCTGCATCTAGTCTGTCCAGTCCTGTCAGAATTTTATAAGTTTCAATGAGATCCCCTCTCATTCTTCTAAACTCAAGCAGGTACAAGCCCAATCGTCCCAATCTCTCCTCATACGTCATTCCTGCCATCCCAGGTATCAGCCTGGTGAATCTTCGCTGAACTCCTTCCATGGCAAGAACATCCTTCCTCAGATAAGGCGACCAAAACTGCACACAATACTCCAGATGTGGTCTCACCAAGGCCCTGTACAACTGCAGCAAGACATCCTTGTTCCTGTACTCAAACCCTCTCGCTACGAAGGCCAACATACCATTTGCCTTCTTAACCGCCTGCTGCACCTGCATACTTACCTTCAGCGACTGGTGCACAAGGACACCCAGGTCTCGTTGCACTTCTCCATCTCCCAATCTATTGCCATTCAGATAATAATCTGCCTTCCTGTTTTTGCCACCAAAGTGGATAACCTCACATTTATCCACATTATATTGCACCTGCCATGCTTTTGCCCAATCACCCAACCTGTCCAAATCATCCTGGAGTTTCTCGGCATCCTCCTCACAGCACACACGCCCACCCAGCTTTGTGTCGTCTGCAAATTTGGAGATATTACATCTAGTTCCCTTGTCTAGATCATTAATATATATTGTGAATAGCTGGGGTCCAAGGACCGATCCCTGCAGTACCCCACGAGTCACTGCCTGCCACTCGGAAAAAGACCCGTTTATTCCAACTCTGCTTTCTGTCTGCCAACCAGTTCTCTATCCAAGTCAATACCTTGCCCCCAATCCCATGTGCCTTAACTTTACACGTTAATCTCTTATGCGGGACCTTATCAAAAGCCTTCTGAAAGTCCAAAAACACCACATCCACTGGTTCTCCCTTATCTATTTTACCAGTTAAATCCTCAAAAAATTCCAGCAGATTAGTCAAGCACGATTTACCTTTTGTAAATCCATGTTGACTTTGTCCGATCCTGTTACTGTTTTCCAAATGCTCTGCTATTACATTTTTTATAATGGACTCTAGCATTTTCCCCACTACCGATGTCAGGCTTACCGGTCTGTAATTTCCCGTTTTCACTCTACCACCTTTTTTGAACAGTGGGGTAACATTAGCTACCCTCCAATCCATGGGTACTGTACCAGATTCCCTCTCCTCTCCTCCCCCTCCCCCCTTCTCCCTCACCCCTTCCCCCCCTCCTCCTCCTCCTCCCACCACCCTCCTCCCTCTCCTCCTCCTCCATTCACCCTCTCTTCCACCCCCTCCCCCTCACTCCCCCCTCCTCTTCCCCCTCCTCTTTCCCCTCTCCTCCTCCTCCCCCCTCTACCCTCCTCCTCCCCTCCTACTCCTCCTCCCCTCACCCCTCCTCCTCCTCCTCCCTCTCCCCCCTCCCCACTCTCCCCCCTCCCCACTCTCACCCCTTCCCTTCCTCCTCCTCCCCACTCTCCCACTCCCCTACCCCTCCTCCTCCCCCTCCCCTCCTCCCCGCGCCCCCCTCCCTCCTCCCTCTCCCACCTCCTCTCCCCCTCCCTCCTCACCTCCTCTCCTCCCTCCAACCCCCCTCCATCCCTCCCTCCCTCTTCCCTCCTCCCCTCCCCCTCCCTCCCTCCTCATCCCCCCTGCCTCCTCCTCCACCCCACCCTCCTCCCTCCCCCACCGTCCTCCCCCTCCCTCCTCCCCATCCTCCACCCTCCTCTCTCCCGCTCCTCCACCCTCCTCCCTCTCCCCCTCCCTCTTCCCCCTCCTCCCCCTCCCCTCCCTCTTTCCTCCCTCCCTCCTTCCTCCCCCTCCTCCTCCCTCTTCCTCCCTCCTCCTCCTTCCCTCCCTCTCACTCCTCCTTCCCTCCCTCTCACTCCTCTCTCCCCCCTCCCCTCCTCTCTCCCCCTCCCCTCCTCTCTCCCTCCCCCCCCTCTCCCGGTCCCTCTATTCTCCACCCCTCCCCTCCCTCCTCCCCTCCTCTCCCCCCTCCCTCCTCTCCCCCTCCCTGCCCCCTCCATCCCCCCTCCGTCCCTCCCTCCCTCTTCCCTCCTCCCCCTCTCTCCCCTCCCTCCTCCTCCCTCCTCATCCCCCCTCCCTCCTCCTCCACCCCACCCTCCTCACTCCCCCGCCCTCCACCCCCTCCCCATCCTCCACCCTCCTCCCTCCCCCTCCTCCACACTCCTCCCTCCGCCACCCCCGCTCCCTCTCCCCCTCCCTCCTTCCCCTCCCTCCTCCTCCCTCCTCCCCCTCCCTCCCCCTCCTCCTTCCCTCCCTCTCACTCCTCCTTCCCTCGCTCTCACTCCTCTCTCCCCCTCCCTCTCCCCCTCCCACTCCCCCCCTTCACCTCCCTCTCCACCCCTCCCCTTTCCCCCCTCTCCCCGTCATTCTATTCCCCATCCCTCTCCCTCCCCCCTCCCCCTCCTCACCCCTTCCCTTGCCCCCTCTCCTTTCCCCATGTTCCCTTCCCCTCCCCCTTCCTTTCCCCCTCCCCCCTTCCCTCCCTCCTTTCCCCCTCCCCCCTTCCCTCCCTCCTTTCCCCCTTCCCCCATCCCTCTCCTCCCTTCCCTCCTCCTCCCTCCTCCCCTTCCCTCCTCCTCCCTCCTCCCCTTCCCTCCTCCTCCATCCTCCCCTTCCCTCCTCCTCCCTCCTCCATACCCCTCCCTCCTCCTCCCTCCCCCTCCCTCCCTCTCCGCCTCAACCCCTCCCCCCTCCTCCTCCCCCCCCAACTCCTCTCCCCCCTCCTCCTCCCCCTCCCCTCCCTCCCCTCTCCTCCCTCCCCCTCCCCACCCCTCCCTCCCCCTCCCCACTACCCTCCCTCCCCCTCCCCCTTTCTCCCTCTCCCCCCTTCCTCTCCCCTCTCCCTCTCCCCCTCCCTCTCCGCCTCTCCCCCTCTCCCTCCCCCTCCTCCGTCCCCCTCCCCCTCCCTCCCTCCCCCTTCCCCCCTCCCCCCTTTCCTCCCCTCCCCCCCTTTATTTTCCCCGCTTCCCTCCCCCCTTTCACCCCCTTCCCTCCCCCCATTTCACCCCCTTCCCTCTCCCCCTTTCACCCCCTTCCCTCTCCCCATTCCTCCTCCCCCCTCATCCCCCCCTTTTCTCCCTCCCCTTCCCCTCTCTCCCCCCAATCCCTCCTCCCCCCTCCCTGCTCCCTACCCCTCACTCCTCCCCCCTCCCCCTCCCTCCCTACCCTTCCCCTCCCCCTCCTTCCCCTCCCCCTCCTTCCCCTTCCCCTCCTTCCCCTCCCCTCCTTCCCCTCCCCCTCCTTCCCCTTCCCCTCCCCCTTCAGTCCCCCCTTCACTCCCCTCCCCCCTCCCCTCCTCCCCTCCTCCCTTCCCCTCCCCCTCCCTCCCCTCCCCCTCCTTCCCCTCCCCTCGTTCCCCTCCCCCTCCTTCCCCGCCCCCCTTCACTCCCCCCTTCACTCTCCCTCCTTCCCCTCCCCTCCTCTCCCTCCTCCCCCCTCCTCTCCCTCCTCCCCCCTCCTCCCCTCCTCCTCCCTCCTCCCCCCTCCTCACCCCCTCCCCTCCTCCTCCCACCTCCTCACCCCCCTCCCCCTCCTCCCCTCTCCCCCTCCTCTCCCCTCCTCCTCCCTCTCCCCTCCTCCTCCCTCTCCCCCTCCTCCTCCCTCTCCCCCCTCCCTCTCCCCCTCCTCTCCCCTCCTCCTCCCTCTCCCCCTCCCTCTCCCCCCTCCCCCCTCCTCCCTCCCCCTCCTCTCCCCCTCCCCCACCTCTCTTCCCCTCCCTCCCCCCTCTCCCTGTTCCCTCCCCCTCACTCCTCCCCCCTCCCCCTCCCCCACTACCCTTCCCCTCCCCCTCCTTCCCCTCCCCCTCCTTCCACTTCCCCTCCTTCCCCTCCCCCTCCGTCCCCCCTTCCCCTTCCTCCCCCTCCCCACCTCCCATTCCCCTCCTCTCTCCACCTCCCCTCCCCCTCCTCCTCCCCCCCTCTCACCCCTCCTCTCACCCCTCCCCCCTCCTCTCCCCCCTCCTCCCCTCCCCCTCCTCTCTCCCCTCCTCCCCTCCCCCTCCTCTCTCCCCTCCTCCCCTCCCCCTCCTCTCTCCCTCCTCCCCTCCCCTTCTCTCCCCCCTCCCCCTCCCGCTCCTCTCCCCTCCTCCTCCCTCTCCCCCTCCTCTCCCCCTCCTCTCCCCCTCCTCTCCCCCCCATCTCCCCCCTCCTCTCCCCCCTCTCCCCCTCCTCTCCCCCCCATCTCCCCCCTCCCCCTCCCCCTCCTCTCCCCCCCGTCCCTCCCCCTCCTCTCCCCCCCGTCTCCCCCCTCCCCCTCCCCCTCCTCCCCCCTCCCTCCCCTCCCCTCCCCCCTTCCCCTCCTCTCCCCCTCCCCTCCTCTCCCCCCTCCCCCTCCCCTCCTCTCCCCCTCCCCTCCTCTCCCCCCTCCCCCTCCCCCTCCCCCTCCTCTCCCCCCTCCCCCTCCCCCTCCTCTCCCCCCCTCCCCCTCCTCCTCCCCTGTAGTGTATGTACTTTGCAGAAGGAACTATATTCTGCAGCTGCTGTATATTGCAGTACCAGTAGTGACCACCCCTGTATATAAGCCTGTGCAGTAACATTTGCATAGTAGTTCCAGGTTGCCTCCATTCAGTAAAGACCTGTTATAACCAACTCCTGCAGTCCGTGTCTCAATTATACACGGACATAATACTGGCGACGAGCAGATACGAACTTACCTACAGTCTGCACCACCTCATGGGGATCCATCCCTGAAGCGAAGTTATCAGAGGTCGACGCCAGAAGGAAGAAAGAAACAGAAGAAATGGACGTCGACCGTGGGCATCCGCCTCTGAGTCAGTGGAGTTGAAGATTTGCAGGAGCGGCTGTCGAGAGCGGGGCTTGGTTATCCTGTCGATGGTGCTTCAGCTAATCGGGCTGGTGGCAGGTAGTACACTGATCCTTCCTGGGCTGCGGCGGTCTAGAGATCGAGCGGGTGGCTTTGCAACAGGGCCGAGCAGCGTTGTCGGGAAGAGGAGAGAGAGAGAGGGTGGAGCACACACGGCGCGGCCGGTGCTACGAAGCCGGGCAGCGTACAGACCCGAGAAGAGGGAGGCAAGAGTCCCGCAGGGTTGTTCCGACGACGGGGAAATAATAAAAATTAAACGCGCAGAAAGCCACGAGGAGCTGCAGTTTGCCACGGGAACCGCGGAGTTAGCAGCAGCGCGGGGGGAAGTGCGCGAAGACCATAGGGCGTCGCCATCAAGGCATAAAACGCCAGCAACAGCGGAGAAGACAGAAAGCGCGGGAGGCGCCATCTTAATCCAGCGGGGAAGAAGGCAAAGCACGGGAG